>NC_058055.1:8735821-9448321 GCF_020085105.1 Siniperca chuatsi
ATAATGACTTATTTAGCCATTCCTTCCTCTCTGACAAAGAAATATTCATAATCTAGGAATGACTAAAAAATAACACTAAGACACAGTATGTACAGTATGTTATATGTATAGTGAAAATACCACAAACTGCAGGCAGCTGTGACACATGACAACACATGAAAGTATAATGTCTCATAATAACAAACTGTCTGCCGTACTTATTAGCTCCTCTTCAGATAAAGAAAAGTATTTATTGTTTGTTCAAACAGCTTTTAGCAGCAAATGTTTATATTCAGTGGCAAAGCAGGCAGAAGCTCTGCTTGTTGCACAGTAAAAAGTGAGGGTGTGGATATCAGGGTGCTGGATGAGTGTACAAAAGGGTTTCATTCATCATTCCCTAAACTTCATCAAATCTTATAGTTGCCTAACCTTAACAATAATTTGCCATGAACATGCTATTTGCCTAATCTTAACCAATTTAACTGCAGTGTTAATCTCGTCAATGAAAACTATGATGAAAAATATTAGACAACCCACTTTTCACGATGAAAATGAGACTAAAACTAAATTAAAAGTGACCACTGAAAACAAGAACTATGACGAAATGTGTTACATTTTCCATGAACAAACAAAATCTAAACGATGATGTGAAACACAGATGAATGGACAAATTAACTAATTACTGTTTGAATGCAAAGTCTTATTCAACAACCTGCATGCATCTGTCGAATCATACACTGTAGCTCCTGATTAGTAAAACAGTATCCTCCACTGCCCAAAAATACCTCTAGTTCAGAAGTTGATAGCCACTTTACCTGTTGCACTAGCGTTAATAAGAAGCAGCTTGCATTCAGTAATGTTCTGTCTTTGTAAGTAATGTTATCTGATGTTACAGGTTCTTGGAAGAAACAGAATTATGGACTACATTTATCTACAGAATTCTCAGGTTTATTTTGGAATGCACTGAGGGTCTATCAGTTATGAGGTAGGTTTGAGAATGTGTGATCAAGCTCAACATTAACTAGCTAGATCCTGGCTTGTTTAAACACTGAGTGTCTTTCCCAACTGAACTTGACAGTTCTATGTACAGCCATAATGTTCCTACAGTGAATGAGTATATCCTGAATCACTGTGGATTTTGAGACTCTCCCTTTAGCAAATTTTTGCTTTATTTCATCCATTACTGACCGTTAGGCTAATGCAACACATCGGCTACACTCTGCTTCTTTTGTCTTTTCCTGCTGGGCATAATGTGTCCTACTTGGAACACTTGACACACATGGATGCAGACCATTGGCAAAAAGAAAGAGAGCTATTTCTTTATAAATGATATTTGAAAATAACCAAACCTGAACGCGACCCGAGGCTGGAGTGCACCAAAAAACCCCAAACCTGATACTTTGTTGGAGCCACGGGCTTGGGTTTGTAGAACTGTACTGCATGGGTAATAATGATCCATTGTGGGCATCTGTGGTTGAAACAGTGCAAATGGACACCTTCTGGAATCCAAAGAAATTGCACTGATATAGATTTGTAAGGCATTTTTGGGCAAATCTTAAGACAGAAAGCTTTCAAAGCTCTCTCTCTGCAGAGTTACTTTTAAGTTGGTGCACTATTGTACTTCTGTTGTTCTGCTGGATTGTATAGGCCTTACTCCACAGGTTTGCGTACATTTTTCACCTCTGCAACATTTCCACAAATATATCTATTACTGTATAGATATTCATTCTGCTGCAGGAAGCACTGCAGGGAAACACTGCTCTCCTGTAGCCTTTTCCTCAAGATGAAAGCACTACTCGGCTACCGCTGCTGTTGCCTTGGAAACCTGGTCACTCTCACTCTTTTATCCACACTCTTCACCACTTGCTTCATTAAGTGCATTGCTGCTGGCAATTAGAATAAAACCAGCGGCAGAGCTGGCTGTCTTGAAATGCAGTCTCCAATTAAATACTTTCAAATAGCAATGTTTCTTCAAGCTACATCTGCTCTCTATATAATAAACCATGCACCTGGGAGCTATGCTTCTAAAAGTCTGCACTATGGTTGCTATACCGATGAATGACTTCAAAATCTATGTCTTTTAGTACTGTGAATACAAATGTAACATGGATCAGACACTGCGTTGTTACTGGGATGCTTTTTCAAGCCTGTTCTATGCTCAAATAAGCAAAACAATGTTCCAGACATTGTCACGGTTAGTTCACAGGAGGAGAAAAATGCCTGAGTGATCAATCTAAATCTACATCCTATTTCAAGTACTGGAGAGAGAGACACAGAGCAGTTTTTTGCTCATTCATTCAAGGCCATTTCTATATAAATGATTTATATCAGAAATATACATGGCACGAATAACGGTTACAAGTCTTTAAGTCTGATCACACTCAGCAATTTATATTACTGCCCAGCATTTTTACTTTGATTAACCGACGATGTTATTACTGCATTAAAATTGATGAAGTAAATTTAAGTGAATCATCATTACAGGACATTTGCTTTAAGTGAATAAGTACTCTTGAGAAGTGCACTTGGTATGTTTCATGTACAACATCATCATTAATTTAATCTTGCCCATCAGTTGCTCTCACACATACGAAAAATACTGTATGTATATTAGGCGGCACTGAAAGCAGCCAGTGCAACCTCTCCCTATTCAGCTGAGTCTGTGAAGCTTTGCATCACTCATTTAACACTCTATTACGTCCCACCTGAGCACCCTCTTAGTCATTACTGAATTACCTACAAGCTATCCATTTGCATTGACAGACCTTTTGTAATCGAGCAACAAGCCCTCAGACAGACTCAGGTCAAAATAAAATCTCACAGTATCAGACCAGCTATTTTTAAGATAATTTATTCAAACCATCTTTTGGGTATTTTTATCCTTCAAAGATTTTGACCATCTGTACCTATAGATAAACTAAATGAATCTATTATAATGCAAAAGACAGATTCACTTCCTGACAAATCTACTCCACAAATGTAAAGCCTTTAACAGTCTACAGAATCATCACATTTAGTTGTCATTCTCACTTCCTCTGTGAAAATATCAGAAAATAAATTTCAGGGTTAATATCTTCATTACAATAAATCTCTGTCTAAACAGAGCCAGTGGCTGAGTGTTTTAAAATGAATTCAAACGATGAGGCGCGCTTCCACCAAGATCGAGGAGTTGTTATGATGGGACAGTACTGAGTGAGATTGAATTTTTAGTTTGTTGTATTGATTTCTTTTTACATGGCAAAGACATAATGACTGTGAGGTTAAAGGACAGACGGTTTACTTTAATCAAGGATGTCAATATAAAAACACACATCTCTTCAGTACACAGTGGCTATATTTGATTATTTATTTTAATCAAAAGTAATCGGTCAGATAACAGATCAGAAATCTTTGGGAGAACAGGCTGCTCATCTTAAATATTTTCTCCTTGCAAAACGATCCTATCAACCCTAAAGACTATAAAAGAAACTAACATGATAACGTCCCGTGATGCTAACACTTTCTGATGATACAATCATCACTTTCTTAGTTTAAAACCAAATGTGCAAATGTTCGAACGCTGTGCAATTAGCTTGTTTTTACAGCCTCAGTTCAGTTGTTACACATAAAAAACCTTTTTAATTAAGTACTATAATTGGTATACTGATACACATTTTTGGGCAATAAAATCCAATCATGTGATATCTGTTACACTGACAGCATGAAAGTTGTCACATCAATGGCAGGTAAAATCTATTACGTTAATGGAAACTGTATTATATTAGAATTATTATTATTCCACCATAAACTAAATTCCTATTACATGAATGTTTTATGACTGTAATGGGACACATCAACAGTTTTAATGGTGTATTATGCACATACATCAATCTTAAAAGCTGTCATGATAACCAAGGCTCCATTGTTTTTGTCATTCATTCATTTGACAGTAGGTAGCTCCATTATTCACTACAAAATCTCTAATTTCCACATAAAGGGAACAAAAATTTACACTACTGTAAATGAATAAAACAACTTTATTTCCTTTGACATGAGCCAAGCCTTGTCCATGAGTACCAGTGAGCCCCTGCACCTCTCCCTCACGCACCTGCTGGCTTTCAGGGTCAGGGCTGACGAGTTAATGCGGCTCAGGTGTTGTAATTGAAGATTGCCACCAGCTGGTTGTGGTGTAGCTTGGCAGGGCAGAGCAGAGCGGAGTTGGCTGTCGGGCTGAACAGGTGAGCAGTGCTTCAGTGCTGCTGGCCTCTGTTCACAACAAGCCCCTTGTTCATGGAGAGGCACTTGTGTCTCCAGGCACCACATGCACATAATAACTCTAACAATAAAATAAAAAGAAAAGAAAGAGCGCTTCATTGAATTTTAATTTGAATCTGAGGATACTCTAAAATTAAAACCAACTAACCTCATTAGCACCGTCTTGTTGAACATTTGAAGTAGAAAGAGAATGGAGCCAAAATATCAAACAGTATTTCATTGTCCAAATACTTTCTGGGCTGACTTTAGTACCAAATATTCATTTAGTTTAATGTAAACCGCCCACACTCTCAAAAGCATGTGGGCCAGTAGTGATCCGTATTAGATTAAATCAGCCACAAATTCTGTTTCAAACTCTACACAAGCTCTCTGCTAGCCAGTGGGGCTTGCTCACTACTTCTTTGTAGCCTTAAAGGATACATTTAATGCTTTCCATTTACATCTCTAAACCAGATAAACATGACATTTAAGTAGTAATCTAATAAGCCACCACTACAGGTCCAAAAGGAATTAACACAGTTTGCATTTGCCTGAGATGTATTCAGCATATACATAGAGGTCTTCAAGATGTCTAAACTACATTAGCAGTTTCTCCCTTCTCTCGTACTAATTTCCATTAGCAGCCTAAGCTGGGCATTTATAATATCTAGTACTCTCTGCAATAACTAATAAAATTCTCTTGACATCAGAGGTCATGGTGGGAGTTTCAAGTGCCCACTTGAATTTCAGTTATTTATACTGTTGGAGATCCAGCCAGATTTATTACAAACATGCATATATGTTTGTACTATTAATCGGGTTTTATAAATACCTGATTTTTTTTTTTTATGTGAATAAGCAAAAACTGTCCAAAAACAATAATAAGCATATCAATAACATGCCTTATGCAACTGGACTAATCTGGAGTAGGCAGGCACACAAGAGCACATACTGTACATGCTTGCAAACACAAATACCCATTTTCTTCATCTTTTTTATTAGGCCTTTTTTAGCTGCTGTTGCCAGAGGGACATAGAATATGTAAGCAAAAAGAGAGCAAATAGTATCTTGCCCAGTGAAATGCTGCAGGGAGAGAAGTTCGGATTGTGTGGTTATGGGACAGTTTGTGTAACCACCGGCATTCCTTGCAGCTCTCAAGAAATTTCAAATCGATAATTGCATTTATCCACTGTGGCACCTGGGTGGGGATGGGTGCAAGCCAGCACCTTATGCCTCTCAAACAACTAAAGTGGCACTGCACCGTAAGGGGCAGCAGCACTCTGTAGAGAGACAAGTCAATAAACAGTTACTTGGGCCAGCGGGTTGTTTGTCAAGTGCAATTACAGGAAAAAACATTTTTGAGACTGATGTTACCCAGTTCAAACCAGGTAGAGATTGGAATGGAAAGCAAACCTAAATGAGTGGAGGATGGATTGGAGTTATGTGTGGCACTTAATACTCTGAGTAATATGACCTGCTGTAAAGAACCACAAAAAGGACCAGAATAGGCTCTTCACAAAAGCAGGGGGAAAATGAAGACAGGGGCAGACAGGGGCCATGAAATATGCATGTTTGTCCTGAAGTAGAAGAGATATAAACAAGGTATAAACCAGATACCAATGAAGACTAAAAATAGGTAAAATTAATAAATATTTTCTATATAATATGCTAAAGATTCAAAAGCATGATTGCTCATTGCTCAAAAAAATGAAGGAGAAAAAAAAAAGAATATAAATAGGTCAAAGTATCAGTGCGTGTTCATTCATTAAGATTCAAGATTTACCGGCAAGTGAAAGTCATCTGTAAGAACAGAAGAAATCTCACAGCAAATGAAATGTTAAACAAGAGCAATGTGTCGAACACTGTATAGCCCGAGGGCATCACAGTCTGTTGTTGGAAGATAGTCTTGGCTTATTATATTTTACAGGCCGTGATTTATAATTAAATATTAAGTCTAATTAGCAGAATTTTTCTTAGTGAGTAATTCATCGCATCAGAGTAACCTTCAGCAACTTCAAATGTTAGCTTTACTGTAGAATTAGTGTAAAATGCTCACATTTATTGTTGAAATAAAAGTACAGTAGTAGTTCTCACAAGTTATTCTGTTCACTGCTTGTATCATCACGCCTGGTGCATCGACTGCAATGTAAAAGGGTTTCTAGGTATTTGACAGAGAAAGCTGTTTCAACATTTGAAGTGTTTCATTATGTTTAACTAAAAAAGTAAGAAAGCTTGTTAGGGAGTTTTTCATAGTAATATTAGCTTTTCTTCCATTAGTCCTTGTAAAAGTTCTAAAGTGCAGAGTTCACAGCCTAATCATCTGACACTTAAAACTAATCACCTGCCTCATACAATCCGTCAAAGTTTTATAGAGGCCTCTAGGTGATAGAATAATTGGTTGTGGTTCACTTTCTTCCAGGAGGGAGATGCTGTAGTTCTTTTTTTTTTTTATGCGTCTTCTTCTCTCTGAGGGTATTTAGGTTTAGGTGATGGTGGAATCTGGTGCAAAGTAGAAACACCCAGTGACATTTCGCAGGCAGCAAGTTGACTTTGCTGAATGGTGAGAGCCAACTGTCACTTGAGCAGATCCAAGTAATTGATTGGCTCATTATCCTAACTCCATTTTATCTCTGTGTGAGACTTTATGCCATTTGGTTGCAGCAACCTTTTATTTCACCAGGGGTTTTACTGCCGAATTAATTTGTGTTTGCTTACCAATCTCATAACTAACATACTGTACTGTTTAAACACTGCCGATTTTGTTCACAATCCAGGGATGAGTTTGAAAGTGCCAAATTTTAACATTAGACTTAAATACTGGTTATTTTGGACTGGATAAAATGTCCAGGAGGCTCTGGATTTCAGTTTTTGAACATTTTACCAACCACAGTCCAGCATTTATTGACTAGCACTCTCTGTGCTGAAATGTGCTTTCACTGGAGCTCAATATTAGATAGTAGCAAAGCGCATACTATCAATTTACTCAGGACCTTTTAGATGTTATAAGCTTACTTATTACAGTGCACCTTACCCTAAAGAGCAGTCAGTAGAAACATGTTGATGTTATTTCCACATTGTGTAAAAAATCATTGTGCATATGACACTGTTTCATATATTGTATTCCCACTTTGCAGAGCTCCCTATCAAAACATTTTATTAGTCCATCACTCTCCACACACACATTCCTAGTGTACAGTAATCACTAGCTGATTGTTATCCTCACGAACAGCTGACCATTTCCCCTGAAGTGACAGAATGTAACCTTTAGGAGGAACTGACCCATCTCCTCAGGGACAGTCAGTGTAGACAGCAAATTCACAGCCACCAAGTCTTTTAAGACGCAGCCGAAAGGGCACCGGATTGTTGAGGGGGATACGCACACAGCTCACGGCGCTTGGAGCTTGGAGCTTTGCCTGTTCACCGCTTGATAATTGGTCATCTATCTACTCTCCTGTGATCACCAGTTTAGTTCCAGCTCAATGGGTCGGCCATTTATTTCTGGTCTCATTGCTGCTTGTTTGTTTCCAGTTGTGTAGTCAGCTGTTTACTTCTGGTCTGATGATCAGAAATTTATTTCTGGTGCTTCAGTCAGTGGTTTATGACTGGTTTCAAGGACATTGCAGTAGATGTGCAGTGCTGCAGCTGTTTTCTGCCTGATTTTATTAATTGGCTTTAGACTTATTTAATGCAGTGGAAACATTGTGTTTTGGTCATATCTCCTACAGAGAGAGAGAGAGAGAGAGAGACTTCTCCTATGCTGTATGTGTACACAAAACATTAAAGCAGTTGTCACTAAACATTATGATAGGCGTGTGAATTCCTAAAATAAGGTCCTTATTCAAAGGCCCATGACTTGCTCTGTTTGTTTGTGTGTGTGTGTGTGTCATGTCAGTTAAGAATCCCCCAACTGCAACTGCCGAGTGAGTCCTGGCTCAGACTGGTCATATAATAGGTTAATCTCTGTTATGTAAGGCAGGACTCAAACTCCAGCTCATTACTCAAAGGAATTAATGATGAAACAATTTGTTTTAGCAATGAAATGAGTTGAAATAGTGGTTACAGTTAAAAATGTTAAAATGTCTGTAAATAAGACCTGTCTTGTACTACCTTGAAACTGCTGTGAGATACAGTATGTAGCAGGAGTTTCACAGAAATGTCAATCCAGTGGTTAGTAAAAGCCACGGGGATCAGAGAAACAGTCTAATTAGCAAATCTCAATCAGCTGTGTGTACCCAACTGCAATTAAAGGCTGCCATGGTGATGGTAACTGCTGAGCGACTCCTGGTTCAGACAGTTAATTTAAGTGTTAAAGATTAAGTTGAGAGGCACCTCTCAAACTCTGGTTTATTACTCAAGACCATAATTCCCATCACCTAAATTTTTATATTGTGTGAGAGAGGGGACTCTGCTGAACGCGTTGCTGTAAAATATATGTTTGTGGTGTCAAAAATGTAGGTAATAGAGTAAGCTAAAAAAGTCCCTTTTTGTGTTTTTCTCCTGAAATTTCCAGATGGCACTCATGTCGCCCATAGCGCATAATGTGTGAGTAAGTTTGCTTAGATAGTTACATTGTTTGAATAGACGAGATTTTTCTTGTCTGTTTGGATGAAAAAAATATGCATGAAGAGTGAAAATTGTGGGAGTAAGAGGAAGTTGAAGAGAAGAGCAGTTTAACAGCTTAACCCCACTCTGCGTGTGATGTCACCCACTCTAAGTCTGATTCCGTCCATTCATTTGAATGAGGGCAAAATTCCGGATAAATGTTAAATATTTTGGAGAGCATGAACGATGCAAACATTAAAAGTAAATGTTCTCAATATGCTAAAAACATTGTGAAGTTTGAATTAAGTTTCTATGTTGAACAGTGTACGTGCCAAAAAACTAGGAAGAATAAAAAAGAGAAAACAAGAATATATTGTTGTTGCCCAGCAATCCCAACAACAATGTTTGTGCTATATATTTGATATTTTAGTATCTCTAAATGTACATACATGTTGCAATATTTTTTTTTTGCTTTAATGCCAGTAAATGTGCATATTTATGTCCTCCCTTAAAAGTGTGAGCCCTTTCAAGTTACTGCCCAGTTGAGACTGTGAAATGTAAATCGAAAAGTAGAGAGTATAGAGAAGTTTTGTTGCAGTGTGTGTGTGTGTGTGTGTGTGTGTGTGTGTGTGTGTGTGTGTGTGTGTGTGAAATGAGGTTGAGCACCTGTATGCACAATATTGAAAGGAGCCATGGGAGCAGAGCGGGATCATGGCAGGATGAGTCAGCTTCGTAAATGCAGAGAGAGAAGTAAGTAGTAGCTTACATAATGACTAGAGATGGGTTTGATGTCTCTGGTGAAAAATATATGAGATCTATATATACCTTGAAGCCCTTTGAGAAGCTCAAGAATACAAACTGCTGGTTAATTAGTGATGGAGATCTTCACATTGACAGTCTCCTAGAAAATACATTTGTGGTGAATGTTGCTCCTGCATGAGAAAAAAATATTGATCAGCTTGTGCCTAGATATTGCTCTCTTTTAGTCAGCAAGTGTATTAAACCTATTGCTTTAAAATCACTATGGGGAAAGATTTCATTGTTTCATTTACAGATAATGATTAGTTTAACTTATTAGAATTCCAAAATGGTTTCAGGGGAGTTAAGGACTACATTCATTCACTTTACAATCATTAACCTGTTCTACTGTACTCCCTCAAATCTATTGGCTTAGTCTGAGAGAGAATCCCAAGTGAGGAACGCACTTTGGCATATTCTCTCTGTGATAGTCCACTGATAAGGGTTTTTATTTATCAATTCAAGACTGGTTTAAGAGAACGGTAGGTGTAAAATATCGATACTCATCCAGTTTCTATGTTTTAGGTAGCCCAACCCCTCAGTACTTTACTTTCATATGAGACAGCACAGCACTTATGGTCAGCTAGTTTAAAGCAGCCATAATCAATATTTGGTAACGCTTTGTTTAACAGCCTGCAACGTACAGCATAATCCTTCCCAACTTACAATGTGAGGACAGGCTAGCTGCATAGTTCCCATACAACTATGGGGTTCATTTGTGTTTTTACTTTGGAACAAACAGAGGAGAAAAGACTATTGTCAGGAACATACTGTAGGCATATAGCCTATGTTGTATGTTACTGAATATGTTGTAAAGTAGGCTTACTACAGTACACTTACTTACAGTATGGGGTACAACATTGTACTTACAGAGGACTTTAGAAGCCCAAGTGGTTGAGGTTTATGTGGATTGACACTGTTGATACGAGTGCTATTCATTATTGTTATGGAGTACAGTAAGTAGAACACCTTTTCTGTGATCAGGCAGTTGTAGAAGATGATGGATTTTAAGTCCTGAACAGTAAAGGATAACATTACAGTCATTGAAAAAGTTAATTGAGAGTCATTGCACAGTATCAAAATTAAAATATGAACTAACAAGCTATGGGTAATTTCATAACGTTCAAACTCAGCGTGTCTCTTCTAATGGGAAACTAACGTTAAACGTGCATCCAAGCCCGAGCAGACTTAATGCCAACAGGCAATAGCTATACGAAACATCTCTATAGCGTCTCCTAACAACAGCTCCATGGAAGGCAGTCTCAGCTGCCACACATTTGTGACGTGTAGGCTGTAATCTAAAGCATAACCAACTATTTTTCTAAAAATATATAATTTATAATATAGTTTGCTAGTTTATTCAACAGTTTGAGTAAAGAAGAATCATACTTTAAAGGGATTACATAACATTATTACAATGTAAAAACAGTTTTGATGATTAAGTGCATTTGGCTACTATTTGGGGAATTTGTACAGAAATAAGTGAGGGGTTTATGTTGATTTTCAGTTGCTATATTGTGCCTTCCCCAGCTAAAGAAAAAGCACAAAATGGCAGCTATTGTGCCAAGACATTTGAAAGCAGTGGACAGCATAATATTCCATTCCAAATTGCCCAATTTGTATTGACATTACCCTTTAGTGTGCTCCCCCTCACATTTTGTTACCGCTGATGTCATAGAGAGCCATAAATTACCAAATGGGTGCAGGCAGGAAAATACCTCCCTGTGCCCAATGAGACTGTCACTTTACAAGGTCACTGAGCTTGATCTGCTCTGGTACAAAATTAGGGCCCTTGGTATCATGAAAATCAAATTGACAGGAAATTCATTCGCTAATAAAACAGACAAAATAACTGATCACTGTTATCTAAAATGTTGCCCATAGTGATTTAAAAAGTACACCATCTATCTGTGGCTTTCTTTCAGTTATAATGAAGTCTCTCACTCAAAACGTTTTTTTTTTTCAAACATACCTAATTAGACTTCACAACCTCTCACTGTCGATCTTGTCTAATTAAAGGTCTCTCATCCTTTCCCCCACCTCGTGTGTCTAGTATTCGTCAAATAATGGTCTCACTCTCTCCCTTGTCTTTCTGCTCCCAACTAAATAAACTCACTTCCTCTTCTTTCCCCCTGCATTCACATCTTTAGTAAATTAGAAAATCCGTAACTGAATATCACCCCTCTTGGCTTTAAGCATTCTATATGTGCCGTCAACACACCCCTCACCTCAGTTCCAAGCCAGTAGGGTTTTCTTTCTTGTTTACTTTCTCATTGCAACTCTAAAGCTCTTTTTTGGAATTGAGCCAATTCCTTTATATGTTTAAGATCTCAACATCTCGTCTGTTTCCTGTATCACTGCTGAAAGTTCTGGTTGCCTCTCAGGAGGCCTCTCTTTTGTTGCCCTAGACATGTGGGACGCAAATCTGTTCAATGAGGGGAGCTGAAGCATCACATCTCATCTTCTTCATAGTTTTTCCCTGTTGTCTGGCCTGCACAACAACAGAGTGGATGTAAAATTTATTTTTCTTTTAATATGATAGAGTATAAAATTCTGTAATTGTAAATATATCTTGAAAGGGCATGGCATTAGGGTTATTTACAATTATAGTTTTTCAGTATGTTGTTGCAGTGAAGTCTGCACTAGATTTAGCTTTCCCATACAAATACAACTAGACATAATGAAGGTTAATGATTCTACTTTCATATATGTTACTTTTTGGTTTATTACAAAAAGAGCGAATAGTCTTCTTTAAGATAAGAAAATGCATTTATCAAATGTGCACAAATTGCGACTATATGTAAATAAGACATGCTGCTATTATAACTGTAACACCATTGTTGCACAATTGCGTTTAAAGCTTTCATGTGCACGTTGCGCAATTGTTCTGAAAGCATACACATGATTCAAACTACTAGGCCAGAAGAGATTTGATATTGGGTTCATATTTCAGAAATGATTTGCCTTTTTTTAACAAAAGATTATTTGCATTAAAGAAGTCATATTTTTAATGATACTGTGAAGGTCTATGCACCTCTGATCAAGCTTCAAAAACCAGTACAAATCCCTCACTTAGGCTTTTGCTTTTAGTTGTTTACTTTGGAGATGACATCTTGAGGTTTGTACTTGGTGCTGTGGAGGTGTACGAGGCATGGTAGGGGTTGGTTGTGGCTAGGGGAGTCAGGATGTAATGTTAGGCTGCAGCACCTGCTCACGTCCTCTAGATTGGCTATTTATCTCCTACTGAGCAGCAAGTATATCAGGAAAGTGATGTAGTCTATCCGGCTGTCAAGTGCAGAATTTAGCTTTACATTTCCTCCAAAAGGGTTTATTGAGCATTGAAGACGGCTTGATTTTGTGCTGCCTAAGTCTCTGCTTATGTATTTCTGCTGCCTATTTCACCAAGAATAAATTGGTGTGATAGACCTTTCTTAAAAACATTTGGAGTTTTTATGGTATGTCTGAAGACAAATTCACAAAAAAGGCAATATGAGCTACAGCTCTGAAAGTTGAACAGTCGGGGACATTGCTTGCCAAACACAGAATGGCAGCAGCTATTCAGTTCTGAGAAATCAGAACTCAGTTGATTACAAGTATCTCTGGAAATACACAGCAGAATTTTGAAGTGTGTGCTTGGCAACAGTGCATTCCAATGATGATAACTCATTACACAGTATTTAAGGAAATCTTAAAACAGTGATGAAATGTGAGTTTAGTAAGAAGAGATTTCACCACAATACCTGCTATTGTTTACTGGGATTACAGCTTGCTGTTTGGATTCACTTGTCGTCTTATCCAGCCTGAAAGTTTGTGAAATGAGCAAAATGACTTTAAATGCAAACACATGCTCTGTGCACAGAAAGTAAAAGAAAAACGTTTTCCTACACTGAGAACATAATGTAGAGGAGACACAACTAGAAATTGGTCTTAAAGACGATATGGTATTTGTTAATCTGATGTAAAAAAAAAAAAAACAACAACAACAACAAAATAAATGAATTAATTTATTAATTATTTAATTAATTAAGTGTTCTCAAAATAAATCATTGTGAGAAAAACATTTCTCAGTCAAGAGTCATCAGATGTATTCTTGACCCTCCAAGCCTCTTTATTGGTCCAGCAACTAGAATAGATCCAGCATTTTGGGATTATTATATTATTATATATCTCCTGGAGAAGTGAAAGGTACCCTTCATTAGGAAAGTGTTCTATTGTTTCACATACCAACACACTACTCACTTTCATGAAAAATGAATGTAGCTGTAACTACAGGTAATCTTTGTACAGAGATCATACTCCATTGATCTAATCTCAAACCAGTGCTTACACTGATTCTACAGTTGTCAGATCTTGTTACATGCATACCACATCTTTATGTGACAGGGGATTATTATCAAGAGCAACAGCAGGTGGTTAGGACAGCTAATATTGTAAATGTTAAATCTGAATTACCTGAAAGATTGTTGTGTGACATTATCTGTGATGGAAATGTACATTCTGATGTCCAACTCTTCTTTGTTGCAATAATATAATGATTTAGAAAGTTCACAATTGTTTAACAATGTAATGAAGTGACTAATTGAATTTTAAAAATGTCCATTTGGTAGCTGCCAATATGACATTTTTCACTTTCATAACGAGATGTTCTTTCACACATGACTGAACCTGTATCCTCCACCTCTGTACTCTTATGAGGTGCAGGCCATTTTTGCTCTCTTTGGCCATCACAGTAACAGGCAAGAAGATTTGACAAGCATGGCAGGTTTCTCCTTCTCAGCCTGGAAATGGAGGACGAGAAAGTTGCAACTTCTGAAGCCAATTACTTAAGTTTTGCCTGTTTTCTTTCATTCTCCTCTCACAAGAAAGTATTGCATGAAAACCTCCCCCAGTCCTCTTATCATATGGTAATAATATATCATGCCCTGCATGTTTTTATGTGCCAAGTCATCTTCACATAATTTTTTCTCGTTATTTTGCAGTGCATTTTAATCTCTCTTCTTATAAAAAAAAGGTACTTAGAGGATCCTTTTGCAGAATGGCTGGTTTCTGTGCTGCTGAAGTGTGCCATCGGGGACATTTACTCAGAGATTCTTCGCAGTGTTTAGATAAGACTTTGGATGCTGGTGACAAATCAAATGCATGTCTGTGGGAGTGTGAGAGGACAGCAATACAGCCAATCATGCAAAGCTGTGCTGCCTCTCTGCCAAAATGAGATTCATATCAGGAGTGAATAGCTGTTTTCTTAAAAAGCAGCACTGATTAGTACAAAAATATCCACAAAAATGTTAAAGAACATATATTCATGCCAAATAACTGTGATCACAACAAAATAGAGAAAAAAGAACGAAAGAACAAGTGTTCCATTTATCTGGGAAAAGTGACACCCACTGCTTCATTCAACACAGCTGAAGAGTTAAAACAAATGAAACTTTCACCCTTTGATCGTATATTTGAATAATATATTTAAGAGATACTAATACTGATTTAATATACTGCACAGCCGAACAACATGTTTCTGGTTTTGTGTGCAGTGTCTTTGTCAAGTTTTATTTATTTACTGACATTTTTTTTCTTGTTCTATGTTCTACCTTAAGGTCTGTGACTCTGTCAGAGGGCTAAAGTTAAAATGGGCCTTTCCATTCTTGCGTGTTGGCGTGTTGTTGAGGTAGCCAGAGGGGATGCAGCGAAAGAATGGAGGAGGCAGAGTAGGTTGCATATCATCTGTCTGTGTCTTCTAGCATTGTAACAAACAGTCTCTCATGGTTCTGTGAGAGTAGTTAAGAAAATTATGGCTGTGCCTCTAACAAATTACTTATGTTAAATGTTCCCAAGATAAAATTGTTTTCTAAGGGTGGAAAATTGTGTTCTGATCAGCGCAAAGTAGATGATGATCATAAGAGCATTTTGTTGACAGATCATGATGGCTGAGTGGCAAATAACGAGGCAAATTATGCTTTGAATATGACAGCTGACGTTACATAGTTTGTACATTTTATTGGCACAAATTTGAAAATCACAAACAAATGACTGAACCTTGGATCCTGCCATTATAAATAGTACTGCTGTTTCACTGGATAACATAATGCTTTTGCCTTCAACTTTAAAAAAATATATATCTGCAAGAGGAGGTAGTAACAGGTCTCAGTGGGACTGACCTCACTGCAAAAAACAACAACACAGACACTCAAACAGAAAAAAAAAAAATCAATAGCACATACAAGGGAAAATAAACACAACAAAATCATAATCTAATCCACATGTCAAGTGTGTTGCAATATTTGCAGTTATCATATCACTTACATTTTTTCTTTCTTTCTTTTTCATCTTTTGGTCTTCTAATGTTCCTTTTGTCTCTCATTTTCTGCACTAAAAGTGTGTCTTCACATCAGTACCTCTAACTAACAGGTGGGCTTTTTATGTCTTGAAACAAATGAGCTGACATGCATCGGCCATAACAGCCAACAGAACATACTATTTGTTCGTGTTTTGGTCTGTTACACTCAGACAAACTTGACAAGTCATTGATGGCAAACTACACATATGAGCATTTTTATATTTATTTATAATGTTTAATTTGATAGTCAGCTATTTTATATTGAAGAGTTTTTGTGGTTATCTCTGTCAATTTTTGTTTTATGCTCACCAAATTTGGTACGCATCAGATAACTGATGATACATAAGCATAACATAAGCTAACATAGGCTGCTGCTAACATAAAAGACATGCAAATGACCTGTCAACCAATTGATGTTATATGTGGCATATGTTAAGGTTGGATTACTTACCATCACTTCTGAATTTACCCCTTTATCATGCATTAGGTCCCACTAACAACAAAACATATAATAACATTCTTTCTGAACTTATATCTTAGTTAACAGACAAAATATTGCAATGAGACAGATCCAAGTGTCCTGTACATGAAAAAGTCCAGCTGCATATTATCCAATAAGTCTGATTAATCATCAGACTGAGGCTATGATGTCTATTCTAGATGTCTGTAAAAGTTTGCTCACATTGATTGACGGGTGGCACTAATAAAGTTACAGTCTATTCACTATTCGATCAGACTGTCACACAACTTGTCACTTTCATTAGTAAATGTCAACATTGCAATGTTCTCCCAATAATGAATTCTGTATTTTGATGTACTCAATGTATATTGAAATACAGCATTATAGTTGCAGTAGAACTGATAACAACAATTTTACATAATTAACACAGAATGCTTAGTCTTGATTGAAGTTATTAAAAATATAGTTTGTAAGGCCTTGATGAAATGATTAATTGTTATAATTGCTTATCGTAAATTATCACAGTGGTTGCCTCTTAAGACCAGGAGTGTGGATTTAATTATCTTGAGATCATAAACTGCCAAGAAGGATGGCCACAAACGGGCCAGGCAGGGAATCAAAGCCCAGTACTGCTGTCCACCAAACTTAAAGGGGAACTCCAATAGCTGATTAAATGTCTTGAAAAGTACTACTGCAAATGTGAAGATAAGTAGTGGATCTTGGAAAGAACTGGTGGAGATCAAGTTGAATTGTGGATAATGTAGGCACCAGGTTTTTACAGGGAAGAAGACGGTGGAATGGTGGATGGTGGAATAAAAAAGACAATATCTCTGGTTCTGCAAAGCTAATTCGGTGGAGTAGTCTTCTAATGTATATGGTAAACAGATTAAATTTGTGCACCAGTAACCTTTTTGATTAAATGAACAGATAAATGAATGAAATAGGGTGTCATGGAGAATGATTACTTAAATCTGTATTCAGATTTAATGCTGTGAGTTGTCTTAAAGATATAGATTTTATGTTTTGAACTTAAGTATATAAATGGTAACTATTTTGCGTCTGCTGCTTTCTCTTTGTATTTAAACTCCAAAAATTTGAAGTCAACTTTTCCTAGACTTGTTTTATGACTCATACATGGGGTTTGTTCACCTGCTGTTGGTATAAAAAATGCATTCTGTTCAATACTTCTGTGTTTGACGTGTGCTTGGTCCTTTTAATTGTCTTCTTGTGGCTATGCTTGTTCCTTTCTGTGTGCTTTGAGTGCTGAGAGACACTGTCGTTCTGAATATTCTGAATACATTTGTCAGACTCGACTCTGACTGGCATCCCAGACCAAACAAAGTGTGTACTAGCATATTTCATATTTACAGAGTGCACATTTTCAATCTCAGCAGGCAAAAAAAGCCTATTTGTGACATTTCCATACTGGCCAGTTATTTTGTTATAGACTGACAGCCAGTAACTATTCTGATACAGTCACTAACCTTTTGTACACCCCAATCATGTTTTTGACCTTTCCCTCATTTCACACATTCTGACAGTCAGAGCCTCACACTGTCAATATTCAGTTTAATTTGATAGTTTGTATCTTTCTTTGCCAATTAAGCCACACAAAGCATCTCTCCATGCACTGTATTATCCTATCTGTATTAATTCAATAAAACTGTCTGCTTTTTGTTATGGATTTCTACTATTTTTGTGTTTGATACTACTCATTGTGCATGAGATTGCATAGACTTGACTGTGATCACTCATTTGAAAACAAAAGCAGCGAAAATGTGAAAGCTGTTACTGAAATGATACATTGTAGTCAGAAGGTGTCTGCTGTCTGCTTATCTGTCAGGCAGACCTGTGAGATGATTGTTGAACCTCATCACGGAGAACATTTGTTTACATAAATAAATGCTTCCAAACATACTCTGCGCATAGGCAGCCTCAAGGCGGAGTTGTGGCATTGTGTCTGAGATGAAAGGGGCAAACTCTTTTGCCTCAAGAGATTCAAACTTGGCCCTCAATGGGCTGTTCCACAGTAATTAATTCAGCTCTATGTGTCAGTATTTTGGAAAACTCTCCGCATCAACTGCAAATGGATTTGTAAAACTTTCAAAACTCTATTTATGCGCATCAAGGTTCATAAACCTCTTCTTAAATTTGTACTTTTCCTGTTGCATTTTGGCTCTCCCAGTGAATGCAGTTTTGTTTGAATTGCCTTTACTGCAGCATGCATATTCATGAATGCCTAGTTTGTGTCCTTTCAGTTTCACATCCAGGCATTCGGGGCACGGAAATACACCGTTACATCTCACAGAAAAGACAAGTTGCCTCGGTTTTCATCCTCAACCTCCAGAACAACATTTCTCTTGCTGGCCATGAAACTGATAATTTCCTCACACATCTCATAGAATCTGGGCTTTGCTTCTCATAGCAGATAAGACTTCTCCATGCACTCCTTTACACATTTCACTAAC
Source organism: Siniperca chuatsi (assembly GCF_020085105.1). Lineage (NCBI taxonomy): Eukaryota > Metazoa > Chordata > Actinopteri > Centrarchiformes > Sinipercidae > Siniperca > Siniperca chuatsi. The sequence continues at coordinate 8,754,636 of NC_058055.1, forward strand.
AAAGACCACTCCAACTGTGCGGTATAAAAGGTAGATTCCGATTGGCGAGAGGATTCGAGAAGGATAGGATGAGGGTCGTATACTGCAGGATGATTAGGGTGAGAAACTGAAGGGGCTGGAGGTCCAGAGAGGAGTTTGATAAAGAAGTTAATACCACTGTAGTACACTTGGAGGGTGGATGTTCTGATTTCGAGAACTGAGTGAGCGAAGGTGATGAAGCTGGGTAAAGATCTGCTCCATTTTACAGGTGTCATCCGAGATGATGTAATCACGGAGGGACGCAACAGCGGCAGGAACAATAAGTGGGAGAGGAAGGAACGACCTTGAGGGATGATGTGGACAGAGGCACAGGTGATTGGATTAGTGAGAGAGAGGCGTGGTCCTGTTCCTGAACCTTAGTTATAATAACTTCATTCCTCATGCACCTTTCCAATAATCAATCTTTAGCATCATATCAGAATCATATCAGAATCAAAAACACTTTATATACCTTTATATACCTTTTTTTACTTTGTTTAGGTGAGATATATTGCTAGATTTCTTACCATCCTATCAAGTATTTGACAGCCTGTCTGGGTATACAGTAGGGTTGGGTGATATATTGAATATATTTGATTTATTCAAAAATTAATTGATGTGCAATATTGCAGATGTTCAAGTTTTCAGTGTTTCTGCTGGTCGCTGCTGAGGGGTAGTTACGTTACTTTAGTCAGTCATAAAGTGTGTAGATAAGCTTAGGTTGCAGTATAATAGTTACTTAATGAGGGATCATGTGTTTGTTGTTTCAACGACTCGCCATGTTATGGCTGCTCACTGATAGGGGTAAAGAGCGATTGGCGACACCATCTGTATCAGAGGGTATGTGGCTGTGTACACCCGCTCCACGCCAACAGTGGAGTTAGCAGTGACAAGCACTGCTGGGAATTGGCCATACCAAACTAGAAAGCAAAAAGACAGGGGGAGGGAAAATTCATAAAGTGTGTTGGACTGTGTGACAGCTCTGTCTGTTTTCTGTGCACTGTGCACTTATGTACTATGTGTGGGTCAAGTATTCCAACTTGACAAACCAGAATGAACTGACAACACAGATACATGCCCTATACATGCCAAATCAAAAATTGTAATGGGCTGGATTCCACCTGTGCCTCCAGTATAACATGCTATGAATAATGGTCAGTCAAGGTTGAAAGTGATGATAATTATTATGCTACCAAACTAACTGAAAATAATTTAATTCAATAGCACTAATTCAATTTTAAAGTCAAGGTAATAATAATAATAATAATATATACAATTAAAAATGCCCCAGAAATCAGAGTATGTGTACTGACTTTTAGTATTAAATTTTATGAATTAAATCCTGTATTTATAATGGACTCCCATTAAAAGATAAAGCTGTTACTATGTTAATGCTCTAGCTTGATGTGAGTGAGATGCTGGGGTAATCTAATACATGTATATGTACGTCTTGTTGGCAGGAGAGCAGCTTCCTCTAATAGCCCTGTAGTGTTGATTTTGGCACAGTGGCAGTACAAACATGTTGCTGTGGAAGAGGCTACTTCCACTGTAATGTATTTACTGTCTAATTTGTGTCTCAGTGAGAGACCATATATCCTGTTTAGGGAGTGACACATCTCCTCCTCCACTTTATGGAGCGGTGCAGGCATTTGATGGGGACTTGAACATGCTGTGCTGATGGATGAGCTTGTCAAAGCAGCCCCATGATGCTCTACTCCCCATAGGATGCACAGGGCTGGAGAAACTCATCAAATCATATAGAAGGGCATCATTCGAAACCTAGTTAATAACTCATTCATAACACCTGAACATAATCTTCCTAACATATGCTTCACCTGTGAAGATCAGTTTACAGTTTATGGTGGGTTAGGGTGTCAGCTTTTATACTCTAGTTAAAAACATGACATTTTGCAAAAATGCTAATTTATTGTGTTGTGACAACTCACTTTTTTCGACTAACAAACATATCTAAGGTTGAGGCTATACATGTGTCAACAAGCTGTTTTTTAAAATCACGCTGCTTGTTGCTCACACTGTACCTTGCCTTCACTAGCCTGCCTCTGCTGCCAGTGTACAATGTTGAATACTCTGCCTCTAATGTCAGAAATTCAGCTCGGGACTGAGAGTTTGATTCCCTGAGGCAGAAGTTCTGAATCGCTGACAGGTGTTTCAAAGTGTTCAATTTGTGGATGTTCTAAAACAAATTCTTGAAACATTGTGCTTTAATACATCTCTTTGAGTGACTTTCGGCACTATTTTTGTGCCTCTATTTTTGCTCTATTTTTTATGTGAATAATTCCAATCAAAAGCATTCCTGAGTGAAGCCCGAAGCTATTCTAAGAGGCTGAATAATTGACAAGAAGTAGCATTTCAAATTCTAGCTACAAACTATTACTGTGCTCATGTATAACTTGTATTAGTATTGGATATATTTGAATACATGTTACTGTAGGGGGTGTAATGGGACAGTATAACTGGACTCTGATGTTAATATTACCTGCATAAGCAGTCAACCTGAGGCTAGTAACAAAAGTAGCGCACACTAGCCTGTAATCCCTCCCAGTTGACTGCAGTAGCTGATGCAAAAAGGTATTTTATTTACAAAGGCATAGACTCATATAGTGTTGTTGAAAATGCAGAATGCAGATGGATGACATACCAACCCTGGAACTGAGATAAACAAATGCCTCCACTTTGGGGGCAGCACGAAAAGTTGTCCTGTCTATTACTTCCCATTGTCTTCTATTATTGATGGGAAGTAGATATAATTTTGCTGCATTCAGTACTTTGTACATGAAATAAAATAATAAGAAAATAATAATGCTTTTTTTAAGTCACTTCCAGTTAAATCCAGGAACAATTTAAAATATCAATTCATGTCAAATCTGAGATGAATCAAAATTGAATCATTGAATGAATCATTGAATTAAATCTCATCAGTCACAGTGTATCACATAGTTACAAATTGATCTGTATTGTATTTATAATGGATCATAGACCATAATATCTAAATACATATTGTACAAAAGACAAATTGTCTCTACACAATGAGTAATAGCATGTTTCTGTTCTTTACTTTATATCTACTACATATGATACCGTTATATTATCAGCTTCAATAGACTTCAGGGGAAAGATACATAATACTGTTATTTCAAGGCTAAACAACTGTGTTTGGGTGCACAAAAGCAGAATATGCAGGCACTGTGTTAGATTGCTGCAGGTTATACATATCAGTCACTGTAATATGTTGCACACGTGCAAAAGCCTATTGTATATTCACACAATTTGCCATAGATTGAAGTGAGCACACACTGTCATAATGAAGATCTGGGTCTGGACCTTGGTCTGACACTGGATATGTCCTGTAACACTGCCATATAGCAGCTTTTGTATCTGTGTAATGGTTGTGAATAACCATTACACAGTTTGAGCCATAATAGCCTATTGACGGATTTCAAATGCATTATTCTCATATTAACTGTACAACATGTTAACCTATACATGTGTCAGAAAAACCAAAAACATGTTTGTAGAAAGAATAAGCCTGCAAATAAAATGTCAGCCAGTGTCTGTGTGAAAAGTGGCACACGCATGTACACAGGCAGGCCCCGATGTCTACTAAAGCTCTGACAGCTGACAGGTAAATTGTGAAATATTACATGGTTCTGTCAAACCCACCTCCTCTCGCCACTCCTAGCAAACTCAAGTGTGGTTTTCTCAGTAAACACAAAAGGTCTTTAAGACAGGCAGCACAGGGACTGACAACACTCGTCATATTTGCTTTTCATATTAAGGAATGGGGATGACAGAACCATGTCATCAAATGGTTAAATCAGGCATGGCAATCATGGCAATCAGAATCAGAATTCTGATTCTGATTGCTGAAGTTGTTTGAGAAAGACTCACTCCTGCACACTAACTCCAATCACTAATTTTATTTAACCATTTGATCAGACAACATTTCCAGTGGATATTTTTTGGTTCGAAATGTTATACATTTGTGACAGATGGAGTCAAACTTCTCAAAATAATAAAACCACAATAAACACCACATACTGGTTTTGGACAGCATTGTACCTAGTGATGTGTATGCAACCACACTCTTGTGCCGGACAACAGTGTCATCACTAATAAACATCTTGTTTCCTCTCGGTGATGCTTTTGCAGATGCATCACTCAGTGCTATTTGAAAGGGTAGGATTATTTTCAGGAGAAGTGTGGTTTATAGTAGCTTGGAAAAGCTGAATGACAAATACAAGTCTCACATCCATCAAATCCATAGCGGCACTGATTTCCCCCACTTACATGAGTTGTCCCAAAAATACATACACAGTATTTCTGTGGCTGTGGCTGACCCTGAAAATATGTCTGGGAGAGTTTATGACACCCACAAAAAGACATGCCAGTTTTGCTGACTGCATGTCTTACACTGTCAGCGGTGCATAACGGATTTCCCCATTCAAAACTGCTAATATATACTGTCTCTACACACACTCCTCTAGCACACTGTAAGGAAAACAAGGAAACAAGTGTTTGGTAGCAGGAATGACACACCAGGAAAAACATGCTGGTGTTGAATGAGGTTAGGCATCATCCTAGAAATACAGGCATACTTTCTGATTGATTTATTTCTCCTGACATGGCTGTGAGTGTGTCCTTTTTCACTGTGGTGTTTTGCTCTTCAGGTGACTAAATAATACAGTATACAGTTGTCACACAAATGACAACTCTTTTGGGGACGTGCTCTTTGCTAAAACTGTAGAACATGTTTTTAAGATGTGTCAATGAAGTTCATTCCTGGTTGCTTTTAGTATTTTACTGATAATTGGTCAACACTTGACTTGGTGCTTTTACCCTCACTATTATTAACTAACAACAAAAGCAGCAACAATTTGAGGTGATATGCTAAATGTGCTTTGTTTTGATCTGTTTAACAAAAGCATTGCAGTAATGAAGGCAACAAGATGAATACAGTCATCTCAGCCTTACTAAAACAGAAAATAGTCTTGATTTTAGAAGAGTTCTCATGCTGATGAAAATATAACTGTATAATTGAAGTCAAATACACTCTTCAAATAAAACCATTAATGTTTATTAAATCAAGCATGTTTAAAAATTCAGTTGCTTCTAGCTCTTTTTTTTATCATTTACTTTGGGCTTTGATACATACTATGTAAGCTTATTGCATCTAGTCAGATTCACTGTCAGTGCCTGATGTTTTTAAAGTGGTGAGGGTGGTTGTAGTGGCGTGGAGTGACTCCCCGTCAAAGGAGTCCCTCATCCCCTTTAAAAAACCAACTGTGTGTGAACTTTACAGGACTGAAGCACTCCAAAGAGGAGTAACAAGTGTATTTAGCTGTAGTGCATCCATAGCCACGGTGTGTATCTGCTTCAAACTCTGGCATGTAAGAAATGCCACCAACTTCTCTACCTTTCTTTGAATATTCATTGACTTCTATGTTGCCAACAAACTGATTCAACTTAAATTGTGATTGATTAGAGAACTAGACAAACACTACTTCTGAATATATGCCAGCGATCTGATCACCAGTGATCACTTCAATAGTTCAAAAATATTCAATGGCCAAAAAATAGGTGCTGGACAAATAAAAAGAATACATAATGTAAGAGCTAATTTATTGGCAACACTGGAAGAACCTCAAAATGTGAAAGGCCTCGAGTAACAACACAGACAAAAAAAATAGTGGAACACATCTGTTCCACATCCAACTAAACTGAATAAGTCAATTTGAAAAAAACATGCAAATGGTTTTTGAAGCACTGTTTTGTTTTCATACATTGCAAACTCCAACCACTGCTCTAGCTAAAAATGTTTTTCTGTGGATTCCAATTTTCACTCTGAGGCAAACTTTTTACAGCGTGGCATTTGTATGCTTGGATGGAGATGTCAGGATGACAAAATGTAGTGCGTCAGTTTGGAAATCTGACCACATGATTCATGAAAGTACATCACTCAGTCAAACGACATGCCACCCGGGCTACAGCTAAGGCGAGGATTACCTGCAGGCGGTGAATCTAACAAAAACAGAACTGCCATGATATAAGGATGTTCTTTTAGCTGAAGATAAGGATAGCGTAAAGCGTAGTTCTATGCAGCTCAGATAAGGAATGTGTGACCTTTACAAAAAGGTTTGGAGATTAAAAATCTAAAAGGCTTTTTATTTACATGTTCATGTTGAGAAATCTTTGAAAACTTAGTGAGCTTTGGGCTGCCATTGTGAACAAGAAAAGTATAGGTAAGTGGTAGTTACTGGCAACAGCATGTGAGATATAGATATAGACAAAGATATTTACACTTATATTCACACCTGTGCACAGTTTCCAGTTCAACTGAGCTGCATGTCTTTGGACGGTGAGGGAGCTGACAAACAAACCTTCTTGCTGTGAGGTGACAGTGAATGCGTTAACATGTGCACTAATATCCTTGTTATGATCACGCTTTTGGAGTATCTTGGTTATCCAAACTACACCAGGATAACCACTGAAACACTCTTTGGTTAGGCAAATCCCTAAAGAATATTTTTCATGCACTGAATTGTAACTGTATAGTATGTCATACATAAAGAAATTTACAAACCAGTCACACTTCACTGTTACCCTTTTACAATACTGATATGCCTTCCAGTTTCTTTCGATGTCATTAGCAGCAGGTTTTTCCCATAATCATCATTCATCGTTCCCTCAATTACGTCCTCAATCAAGGCATAATTTTGTGTGCTTCACTTCACTTTGCATACCACATTTGTGAAAAGTAAAAATTGCTTCAGTCCATTCCTTAAACCACTGAACACAGAATAACAGGATCAGGAAACAGCCAAGCCCAACTTGTCAGTGATTCTGTGTCTCCATTAAAGGATCATGATCTGTTCTATGATTCATGATGGCCATGCAGGAGAGTCATGTAATTGGAGTGTATGAAAAGTGATGGCTCTTTCCACAGGATTTCAGCTCTGTTATCAGAGTAGTTATCGTTCCAGTGTCACTTCTTCTTTCCCTTTCTACTTGCACATCTTATACACATCAAAGTCATATGCCAGCAGTGCACTGCAGTAATGAATGCCTCACATTGTGACTGCTTAAATTTGATGATGTCCTATTAAAATTTTTCTCTTTTAAAAAAAGTTTTTCTTCATATTCTAATTTCATCTGGCTTCTGATAATTTAACATAATAAGATAACAAAAATGTAGACATGGTTTTTTGAAATTAAGTAAGGACTGTAAGGCAGTGCCAATTATTAACTTGTAGAAAGCAAAGGATGTAGCCAAAATATGAGGGAAAATAATTATGATAGTTTCCTGTTTATTAGTGAACTACTCAGTGCCAAAAATCACCTTCTATCTCTTCACTCGGGAATGTGCATGGTCACTTTCTAGTCACTATGACTCCTTACTCTTGATGTCCAGGTCATTTGGTGTTTATTTTGTTTTTTTGTGTCATGTTTTAAAATCCATTTAAAGTTGTAAATTGTCACAGATTTGATCTTTTCAATGTGCTCTCAACCCAAACAGCATTAAGTTAGTAAGCACGTTTAAAGGATAAGGCTGCTCTATTTATTCTATATTTTTCTTACTGTCAACAAATCTAATGAAAATACCAAAACCAAAATTGGATTGATCCTACTACATTATTGTCTGACTATTAAAGCTTATTCCTCCGTGTCAAAGACCTCCATTGTGTCTTAAAACACACATTGAAACTAGGACTGCACTGTAAAAAAATCATGTTGCGATTATTTTGATATTACGATTGCGATACGATTCACAATTAGTGGGAATTATCATTTTTGCATCACAATTTTCATTTTCACTGAAAGAACTATTAAAATCATGATGATGTGACATTTGTTCGGTTCTGTACCAAACAAATGTTTTCTTACATCTGGAGAACAAGAATTGTAGGCCAGGGCATCTCTGCAGCACTACAGTACTTCATTATAATGCTGTTTTGTCACACATACCTTTATCAAAAAATTGCAGTTTCTGCAATTTGGATATCACATTTGGCCACATTGGGATTTTGATAATATTTCAATTAATTGTGCAGCCCTAATTGAAACACTTCAATGGCCCACACTATTACACTCAGGGCACATGAACATTTGAGTCAGTCATACATTCACTGTCCTAAAGTGTGTATTAATCCACAGCTGAATATAGTCCCCAACAAATGCACTCCTGCAATTTACTCCTGTTTGAAGTTTACTAGCAACAACAGTGCCCAGCTATTTTAGGAAATGACTCTTTTTTGTTTTGTTTTAATGTGACATGTATCCAGTTCTTTAAGATTTAAATCTTCTATAGGAACCAGTGGGCTTGGGGCTGAGTGCAACAGACAGGGTAGGGAAGTTGGTAAGTGCTGCGATATGAACAAACACATTGTAGTTTTTGGCCGTTTCATGTGATTTGTTGACAATAAATATATAGAGAAATCTCAGCCTTCATCATTTAAATTCTCTCTCCACATATGTTTTGCTTTTTGTTACACTTGTGTTTGACCTTCACTGTGAACGATGTATGTGCAGAGTTTGACACTAGAAGGCTATTTTCAAATTCATTTGCTGAAGGGGAAAAGTTTCTCTGTGGTCACCTTGAATCTGAGTTTAACATGTTCGTGTACAAGATTTGGAAACATAGCCCGATGCGCAACTTACAGTGTGAAGTGTGATGTGGAAACTTACAACCTCCTGTGCATATACACTGAGAATGAACTTGAAGTGAAGGAGACATCTTGCATCCAGCAAATCTTTTGAAATGAACTATTTGCATATTCATGAATTCTACAATGAGGGAGAAGGAGTCCTAACAAATTATTAGTCCAAGCATGGTATTTGTATATGGCTTAAGACATCTCTGGAGGGGGTCTTTGTTACTTTACCTTTTCATTGTTTTAAATATAATCATACAATTAGAGGTCATTACATTTTTTCCAGAAGTGATTTTAACAAAGATCGAGCTAGCCAATAATCGCTCAGTAATAGCTGTACCTGGAGCTAGAACCTTGTCACCCACATCTTTGCTATACAAAATTTGATGGTACCCATATAACCGATTTGGATTTAAATATAGCAATGTACAATTTATTTTAAAAATAGAGCAGGCTGAAGAGTCAGCTGCAATTTCAAACCTTGTTAAAACTGAGTCATTCATAATACTTGTTATGTTTGGCCTAGAAAGTAAGAATCAGTAATGGAACAGGACAATGAGACAGAGAGAGAGTGTGCGTGACATGGATGGTTATGGGTGAAGCATTGGACAGAATAAGAAGTTCACTTCCAAATAATAATAATAATGATAATGCCACATAACAGGTCACCGCCAAAACACGGGAAACAAGTGGACGGAGTCTAAGATAGTACATGTTCATCACATATGAAGCAACCATATTTTGAAACGCACGATGAGCTGCTGATGCACATGAATTCATTACATATCTGCTGGGTGAAAGCTCCCAAGGTGATAAGGTTGGAGAATAGGGTCGTCAAGCCGTGGCCTAAGGATGGAAATAATGGGATGAAAGTTAACAGCACACAGGTTTGGAGTTACTAAATGTCAAACCTCATGCTTACCAAGAAGACATCTATCCTTGAGCCTTCTTCCCCAAGTGGCTGCATACAGCCACCCTCACTCAGAGAAATTATGTCTATATACTACTAACATGCAACAGCAAATACTTTTTGACAGAGCCATAATGCCACCTGGATTACATTTTTTATCAACAGAATGAGGAAATGTTTTTAATGAATGTAAGTTGCAAAATGTTCATACAGAATGTATTTGCAAAATGTTTACTGACAACACAAATTGCAATACAATAGTAGCAGCTAAAGCATGAAGTTTTATGGTTGTGCTGAGGCTGACACAGCACTTGGTTAAGATTAAGGAAAGATTGTTGTTAAATTACTTTATTAAGATATAACTTTCACTGTTTTTGTTGTCTAATCCTAACCACATGCAGGAGTCAGGATGCAAACTCTGGTCTGTGGTACCAAAGTGGTACCGACCATCTCTGACCTCCTTCCTATGCTGTGTGTGCAGTACACAAACCTATCACTTCCTTCACGCTAAAACAATTAACATAATCAAAGTTATATTTAATATGGTTGCAGTCACACAGACATCTGCCTGTCATAATCCTGAAAACCTTCAAAAAAGAGAAGTTAAATAATAATGATAATTGATCAAAAATGTATTTAGTTTTTAATAGATTACTATGTCCAGTGACTACAACATGCAGTTTGAAATCTGACTATGACATTTACATGCCCCAATAAATGGAAATATTTAGTTTAGTTGTTCAAATTACAGTATGACCTTACACAAATGTGTTTTCATGACAAAGTCAATAGCTGGATAATGTCCCTCTGTGTCAAGATCAAGAGTGCATGAAATCATACTTGGATGATTCTGGTAGTTGTGGGCACACACAGTTTTCCTGTGTTATAAGGAATTATTGCCAAAAAAAAACGTTTGTACTCATTTTTGGTCTTACCTCCAAATCAAGGTGTTTAGATAACCTGGCTTGTTTAGAACCTGTCTGATCATCTGAACGACAAGTTACCTGCCCCATCAGACTTGTTTAAGTTATGTAGCCATGTTCATACATCCCAGCAATTACTTTGGTGAATACAATGTTATCATAGCCAATGGAAGAAACAATGGCTAAACCTACGAAAATATCATCCGGTTGATTACAATTTAATCAACCGGAATTATCAAATAAAACAATACAAAGCTGATAACAATGTAACTAAGACTGTAACATAGTGTATGTTGTGTTGTCATTTTTACCAGTGTTACAATGTTTTTGTCTGAGAAGTGGCAGCCTTTTAAATAATAATTAATAGAACTGAAACAATAACAATAAAAATCTGTAATTTTCAATTAGCTGCTATTATGTTGAAGTGGTCAGTTGTAGTTATTGCCCCATAATTTCAAATAAAACAGATATACACTAACAAAGGTTTAACAAGGTCTTTTAAATGTCATCATCAGTGACGTCATTAGCATATGATCACAATTTTGTCCTTTTAGAAATCTGAACCCTGCACAATGTGAGGCTTCAAGTGTGCAGAGAGTAAGTTTCTTTCCTCAACGTCATACTTTTAAATATCTCAACCATATTAAAATATAAAGATCTGATAAAAAATGCTCACTGTGTGTTTTAGTCACTTAGACCTCATGAAATATTTCCCAGAGTGCAATGAAGCAACCAAATGAGGCGAGTGGATGACTTCTTCCAGGCCTGGCCACAGCTCTCACATTAGACAGCCCATCAACAGGCACATTTGCACAGGGGGGAAACACTGATGGTGTGATTAGGCTGGAGGTGAATCTAAAGGCCTCAGACAGCAGTTTACATCTTGGAATCCAATGACCACAGAAAATGTTTTCAAGTGTCCATCTTACTATTACACTGTATTAGTTTTATCATAAACATACCAGCGGCGAGTTATTTAATTTAGCTAAATACAAATGTCGGAAATGATATTAATTCCAACATCAGAAACTCAGGAACATTTGCAACATAAGATTTGAATCTTGAAAGTGGAAAGAACGCCACATGGCAAATCTTTTAATCCTTCACAATCTGGGCTGCAATGTAAACCATAGACAAAAGGATGGACGAAGCCTGGTCCATCCATCTGGGTTTAAAGATCCAGCACTGTATCCACTAAATCCAAACCTTGTCCTATATTATGACAAGGAATGAAAAAACTATTTTATTTTTGGAAAAGGTAACTTAGCTCAGGAAAATGAGCTTGTCTTGTCTTTCAGTGTTACTGGAGGAGGTGCAGTAATATAGTTTAGCCTATATTGAACTGATTCAGCTATTTCAGTACCGCTCCAGGTCAGATTTGGGAATATTGCTGAGTATGTACTCATTACCAAGCGAATAACCTGTGTTTCTCAGTGAACGCCCATGCTCTCTGTCAGTTTTAGTCAATTTTAGTCATATCTAATTTGATGTAATTTCCAAATACATTTCAAATACTTGACAGATAATGACAGAAATGTTATAGGATTACCACAACACATACAGTATATGCTACATGATTAGTCACCTAATAGATTAGTGAGTCAACACATAATATTTGAACATTGAACCATAATCATTTGTCATTTAAGACATTTTCTTCACCTATTTAGACTGTTGGCAGGACAAAACAAACCATTTAAAGATGTCACCTTGGGCTCTGGTAACGTGTGATGGGCATTGTTTGACATTTTATGGTCTCAATGGTTAATCTATTACTTACCAAAAAAAAAAAAAATCAACAGATTAATCTATGAAAATAATCATTAGTTCCAGCCCTAAAACTACCATCATGGCATTTAACATTACCAGATTACCAACATGCAATAGTTATCTCATGTTTACATGTTAGGGTGTTCATCTAGGACACAATAGTATTCCTCTATAATCATGAGGAAGTAATTACCACTCACCAGACCAGACCTGGTAATTCTAAAGCAGGGTTTTAGCACCATTGTCTAAAATGGACATCTGTTATGAAAAATATTTTGCAAAACAAAGTGCCTGAAGACATATGTGAGTCATTATACAGTGTTGTGTTGTAAATTGTTGAGTGATGAAAGTAAGTTTCAAGATCTAAGGGTATCTTTCATTCCTTGCTGATATGGATCTTTTATTTTGCCGGCATCATTTCCATGTGAAAAAGGCAGGTAAGTTTCCTATTGAGAATGCATGGTGTAGTGCAAAAGCTGTAGACAGCACTTTCATACAATAATAGCTGCGAGGAAGAGAAGAAATGGATGTGAGGTGCCACACATGCCTTTGTCCATTGTACTCACTTTTCACTCCCCCACAGGCCCTCAACAGTCTCTGCCATGTGGCACATGAAATGCTGGCTGGAGACACAAACTAACTGAAGGAGAGCACTTTGATGAGAATCCAAATATTCCTAGAGAGGAATCACTTCTTGTATATTGTTTTCCAAACATATCTTTTACGTCGAAATGTAATGGGTGATACTGCATATTGAGAACAAATTGTGTAAAAACATGCAATGTCAAAGTGTCAGTCAGCCATTGAACAAAGTTTCAGCCAGTGGTCAGTGTTAACAACCTTGTGCTAAGAAATGGTGCTGCTTCAGCAACAGCCAAACTGGTCAAGAAACTGATAGAGGAGGGACTTCACCTCTGTCATCCTCTATAGCTGAAATGCCCCTGAGCAGGGCATTAAACAAGGCATGGAAAAACTGCGGTAGTACATCTACTCTGAGGCCAACAAGACAAGGCGGTAGTGTTTGTACCTGGTAGCTCCCAGCTGTGAGTGTGGGAACACCCCCCACCCCCTGCACAGCTATTGCTGTAAATAGGGATGTATTTTTAGTAAACATGCCTTGTTAAACCAGGAATAAGAATTCTAGTTTATTGAACACTGCCTCTACACTGACAGTAGAGTCAGTAAAGTCCTACAGTATCTTAAAAGTGGATGCCCCTCTGCACTCTAGGCAGTATATTTTTCTGTGTATGTAAGGCATAAGCACACGTTTAGTCAGCAGTCTTGTAAATTTGGCATAATAGAGAGTGTCACCATCCCAACATCTTGTGCTCAGCAGGAAGTAAGTTAGCTCTCTGGTGCTGGTCTTGTTTAGTTTCTATGTTGGTGTGCAATATAATGAATGATATGCTTGTAGTTTTTCCTCATGAGCTAGTATAAACGGCAAGCATATATTTGTGCAGTGAGATACTTCTACTGAGACTGTGTGGGAGGAAGAAACAGATAGAGGAAGGGGAGAAGGGGTAATTGTTTGAGAGCTTGTTATATCATCACTGAGTAATAATTGCTGTAATTAGTGAGAATATACATCCATCTCCTTCAGATCGGCTCATGGAAAAAGGAATAAATTTGACAATAGGGCAAACAGATTGTTTTGTTGCAAAGATTACTTAGAGTTTAAAATCATATCTGATGTGGGGCAAATCTTCTCTGCATTCAAGCAGTCAGTGATAAGAGTCTCTGGCGGTCCATAATGTTTGTCTGCAGTAATTAACTCGAGGTGAAGATTATGGGAGATTTCTTCTCTAGTGTGTACACATCATGCAGATATTCTGACCTAAACCCAAAACAATGAGCCTCATTTATAGCTTCTGCTCCAGATGATGGAGAATGGGTTTGACAGCGATCAAAACTGCACTAATCTACCCAGCTGGCATTTATCACTGGTATGTATTTATGGCATACCATGCATTTTAATTCACTTTTACATTATAAGCAAATGAACAAAAGGATAGATTTGCAATGTTATTGCAAGGAGCAGGTTGATAAAAGGAGTCCATAATACTGACTACCAATATTCAGGTAATCATTCTATGCCGAGGTGTCAAGGCTGCTACTTCTTCACATAGACATGTTTGTATGTTGGCTCAGCTGTAGAATTATCTTTGCTTTGTATGGTTTGACTGACATATACAAAAGTAGATGAAAAAAAAAACAACCATGCAGTTCACAGTTTAATACCTGTAAATTTCAACAAAGTAAACATAGCATTTTATTTAAACAACAAACCAAACACAAGAAAATGCATCTACAGACAAAATGATCATTTGTTTGTATTTTAGATGACATTACAGTATAATTCAGAAAACTATCTACACTGTAACATGTAGTAAATTGTGAATTTTATATTTTATTTTGTATATTTCTACATGTGCTCAATTGAATTGAACCAAAGTGAGTTGGTACCTACACTAGTTTTATAGAGATACATGATGGAGGAGGGGTCTCATCTCTGTGGGGGGATTGGGGGCCTGGAAAAATAAAATATTGGCCTGAGAGTCAATTAAAGGTCATGACCTTTAACTGAGCAGTTAATTAACCAATTCACACAGACAATGAAGGTTAAAGCTGCTAATCTCTATTGTTTTCAGCTCTGTTTTGCATTGATCTAAAATCCCATTAAAAATTTGATAGATATTATCAATCACACTGTAATATATCATTGCATGTCTTTGTTTATATGTTTTATTTAATTTGACTGAAGATGTTTTTCAAGTGCATACATTTTTGCATCAGACAATACTGCATATGTTATACATACACATATATTGCAGGTGAACATTTTAATCCATTTTGCTGCCATAAACAAAACAGATATGTGACTGGGGTTATGAGAAAAATTCAACACAGTTTGATCCTCTTTGAAACTTGCTTAAGGCTTCAAGTTAACTGTCAAGAATCAATGCCATTATACTGTCAGTGTAAACAAATATCAGTAGGGGGTTTTGGAAGGGTTAACTATAGCGTTGAATGCATCCTCAGCCATCTGTGGAAGGGAATCTCTTTAAATTGCTTCTTTTCTCATTATCCTTATGTGTTAAGGGTTTTGGGGAATTGTCCCTGTCTTCTTAGACAGCATGGTCTGGGTGGGTAACTGTTGCTGATGTGTGGCTATAAGCCCTGAGGAGACATTGTGATATACAAATAATTTTGACTTATCAAAAAGCTTCGGATGTTAATGGTGCTGGGCTGTGCGAGGTGCACTCAGTGCAGAAATGCCATGGTGCTGTCGGTCTTGCATGAATGACACTTGGATTTAAATATGGAGAGCCAAGTTATTTTATGATTACACATTAGCAGCTTCAAGAACAATTGCAACCTGTATGTGCCACTTTCCAGTTAATCCATTATATATCCATCACCCATTTTACAGAAGCCACCTCTTGTGTGTGTTGGCCCAAGCCAGGGAGAAATGTTTGACTGTAGAAGCTCCTGCTATTAACAGAATTAACTCCAGCCAGGAGCACAGCTCAGGGAGAACACACCAATTCCATTATCTCAGCTGGACTGAGGCCATTCTCTCTCTGCCACTCTGCAGCCAAAGTGCTCCAAGCATGGTGCCCACCAAAATGATTGTACAGAGACACAACATGCACCAACTCTCAAATGCACTCTATCAAAGCCTTTCTGCTTGAAATATTCATCTAGCTGGAAAACCACATTTGAATCTTTTGAAGAAAAAAACAGAACAAATATTTAATTCATTTTTTCCTTTTACAGACTGAGTTAATTGAACTACAGTCAACCCAGGAATATTTGTTAGACTTTAGTTTACATATACTGTATACCCTTACCCAGACCATTCTAAAAACTTTTTTTCCTTAGCTGTCCTTACTGTTGAATAAATATAAAGAGCAGCATAAACAGACAGTAGTTTAAAAAACAAAAGATTATATAAAGAAGAAAATATTGTGGTAAATAATTGATAGCGCTTTACAGGATGACCCAGTAATAATGGGTGTGGGTGTTACAGGTTATATAATAATGACAATGAGAATAATAATGAAGATATATTGGCAATTGAAATTTTCATTTTGGGTGAAAACATGAGGGTAATAATAGAGAAAGCTAATAATGGAGATCAGGTGGAGGGTGACAATGATATAATATTGCAATGAGCTAATTTAAATGTCAGATTAGAATTATGTTTTCACAATATGCATAGCGTAACATTAAGGCAATACCTTCAGAAAAATATCAGATGATGGATGGATGTATCAAACACAGGACTTTCACTCAGGAGACTGCTGTTTGTGACCCCTGTGAGATCAAGTTACATATTTAGTGTCTTCCAGGTAGGTTTGTGGGAGGTGGTTGAGTTCATTTAATTGTACAAAGCAATTCTAAGTGAGACTGAAGAAATGTTTTAAAAGTAGGGTATGCGATTCTGGAGAAATCCAATTTCATGACAAATACCATGATATAGAGTGAACAACGACACTTTAAGTAATGTAACTAATGTTAGCTAGGTTGTGGGTTAGCAAACTGTCCCTAAAGTTGCTCCTGAGAAGCTAACAGCCAGAGAGGACGAGACGGTTTCCCAGAGCAGCACAGCAGCTCCAGACAGCGATACTCACAACTCTCCTGTACTATAGCTAACATCACAACAGCGGCATATCTTGGCAAACTAGAAAGTAAGCTGAATGTCCGTGGGCAAGTTATTAAATATTACATGATGTGGTGTATGAAAGAAAAGTAAAGAAAAGAAAAGTAGTAAAAATACTCAACAAGGAGAAGAATGTACTTTTATAATACCAGTGCTGTTTTGGGACGCTATGTTCTGATCTGTTATCGCCTGAAGGCAGCGCCTAGGTTTTTGGGCGCACATGGTGTGCAGAGGCAGCTGCTGAAGGGCAGGCGCATGTTTTTTCCCACCTCTTAATAAAGTAGCCATCGTAGATACTAAATTATTTATCTGTTGTATTTTCACCAGAGATATGCATTCCCCACAACTTTCTGTGATACGCAACATGTGTTTGGCAACGAGGATGGTATTTCCACAGGTTGAAAAGAGTTTTTGCAAGTAAAAACTTCGTCGAGATGAGAGAAGCACAGCGAAGATGGCGGCGGCATTCAGGAAAAGGGAAGATTTATACTTCGACGAAAATGAAGAAGGATTTGAAGCCTGTTTGGAAAGGTTAGAACAGTTCTTTGTAGCCAATGGGCTGACTTATGGTGATGAAAAGGCAGTTTTCCTGACTATCGTGGGCAGAAAGAATGACACCCTGCTAATGGACTTATGTGCACCATTGAAACTGACGGAGCACTGTTGTGCACATTTTGTGCCTAAGACTAACTTCACTGCAGAAAGATACAAGTTTAACTCCAGAAACCAGCGGGACGACGAGTCCATAAATGAGTATATGGCTAGTTTGCGGAAGCTAGCATATACTTGCAAGTTTGGGACATTTCTAGATGATGTGCTCAGAGATAGATTTGTGTGTGGGGGTAAAAGTGCAGAACTCCGTGACAGAATGCTGAATGCTGCCCACACTAAAGATTTAACGCAAAAGCTTATGAGATGGGACTTCTAAAACCAAACCCAGTGTTCAGGGTGTCTTACTTAGACACTCTGCTTATCACTGCAAAAGATATAGCACAGACTGACAAAAGTATGTACCAGAGGAGGTTCTACAACCATACGTGAAACAAAGCTTTGAACTCATATAGAAGATGATTGTGTCCTCTGGGATTTCAGGGTGGTCATTCCAGAAAAGCTACAAAGCAGGTTATTGTCAGATTTGCATGACAGCCACTGGGGTATGGTGAAAATGAAGGCCTTCTCCACAAGTTTTTTTTGGTGGCCTACATTTGATGAGGATATGGTAAGGTGATTGCGATATATGTAAGCAGCAACGTAGCATACCTGCCACAGCACCTGTGCATACTTGGAAATGGGCTACAGGTTTGTGGGAGAGAACACACCTTGATTTTGCTGAGGATAATAAGCAGATGTTTCTGGTTGTTATGGATGCATATGCTCGCTGGCCTGAAATAATTCATATGCCGACCACCACAGCCAGCAAAACCATTGACGTTTTGAGAAACCTATTTGCATCATACAGATTGCCTAAAGAGGTAGTGACGGACAATGGACCTCAATTTACCTCAGGTGAATTTGAGTCATTCCTTAAAATGAACGCAGTTAAACACATTAAAACTCCAGCTTATCACCCAGCCTTAAATTGCTTGGCTGAAAGATTAGTCCAAACTTTCAAAAAGTCTCTAGCAAAGAATAAAGCAGTTAGTGGCATAACATTGCAGCGTTGTATTGCTAATTTCTTAAATTAGTTATAAAAACATGCCACATACAACTACGAAGAAAACACCTGCAGAGCTGTTTTTGAAAAGACAGGTCCGTACTAGATTTTCTCGAGTGACACCAGAGTTATCTGAGGAACTTAGGTCTTTCTCTGTGGATCAGGCTGTGCCTGTAAAGAACTACGGGGGAGAGAAGTGGTTGGATGGTGTAATTACTGATGTGTTGGGTCCTGTAACATACTTAGTGAATGTGAATGGAGCATGTGTAAGAAGACATGTAAATCAGATGCTGGATGCAAAGAGAAAGAATACTGCTCCAGAACAGACTGTTACAACCACTGAAGGAGACTAGGATTACCATATTGATCCAGGAGATGATGTGAGGGACACTGTCACTGTTGTCTGTGAGCAGAAGAGACTTACAGAGCTGTGGAAAACCCTTCAAGTTCAGGATGCATGGAGCCCCAAAGGGAAATGTGCGCCCTACTCAACGGTTGGACTTATAGTGGAGTGACAGAAGGAAACTAGGAATCTAGGTGTCACGTTATGGACATGCAAATGGTAAGGAAGGAAGGAAAAGAATAAACGAAGGTTGGTGTACAGATGTCACAGTTTTAAGCAAACCATGCAGTCCTCATTTAGATACTATTTTCATAAAGTGTAAACCCTTTTATTCACCGGGGAGTTCTAATTTATTCTGGTCAGTGTTTAAATCCCACCTCAGGGCTGTGTTAGTGAGGTGTTACACCTGGCTGACCAGATAACTAAAGTGTAAAAAAAACATCCTGACTCCCTGCACATCGTTCTTGGGGATTTTAACAGAGCAAACCTCAGCTATGAACTTCCAAAATACAGACAGCACATTAAGTGTCCCACTAGGGAAACTAACATTCTGGACCATTGTTATACTGTATTAAAGGATACCTATCACTCTGTCCCCCGTGCAGCTTTGGGACTCTCTGATCACTGTCTGGTTCTTCTTCTCTCGACATACAGACAGAAACTAAAATCTGCAAAGCCTGTGGTCAGGACTGCGAGGAGATGGACCAACGAGGCAAAGCTGAAATTACAGGCCTGTTTGGACTGCACTGATTGGAGTGTTTTTGAGGCTGCAGCCATAGACCTGGATGAACTCTCTGACACTGTGACATCTTACATCACTTTTTGTGAGGACGTGTGTGTCGACTAAAACCTTCTGCACATACAACACAATAAACCCCGGTTTACAGCAAAACTCAGGCAGCTGTAGAAGTGTCTGCTTTGGAAGCCTTCAGGTTTCTGGGATCCACAATCTCCCAGGACCTAAAGTGGGCGTCCAACATCGACACCATCATCAAAAGGCCCAGCAGAGGATGTACTTCCTGCGCCAGCTCAGGAAGTTCAACCTGCCTCAGGAGCTGCTGATCCAGTTCTACTCTGCAATAATCCAGTCTGTTCTCTGCACATCCATCACTGTCTGGTTTGGATCGGCCACCAAACAAGACAGAAACAGACAAAAATGGACAATCAGGACTGCGGATCATCAGTGCCGACCTGCCCTCCACACAGGACTTATTCATGTCCAGAGTCAGGAAACGGGCTGGAAACATCACTGCAGATCCATCACACCCTGGACACAACCTGTTCCAACTTGTTGTTACTGTTGATGTTTATTGTACTTTGCACTTATATATATATATATATGACAAACCCCTAAATGGGATGTACCACCGGAACATAACTGAAGTGGCTGATATCAAGAAATCCTACCAATGGCTAGACCGGGCTGGATTGAAGGACAGCACAGAGGCACTCATCATGGCTGCACAGGAGCAGGCCCTGAGCACCAGAGCGATAGAGGCCCAGATCTACCACACCAGACAAGACCCAAGGTGTAGGCTGTGCAAAGAGGCCCCTGAGACAATCCAGCACATAACTGCAGGGTGCAAGATATTTGCTGGTTTTGTAAAAAATACATGAATTGGATTAGAATTGCCTACCCCACCTTTAATTCAAAGAAAAAGAAAGTTGAAACTTGAAAAAATGTGTTTTTCTGACTGGGGTGAAGAAAAAACTGCTAACTCATTCTGCCAACACATTCATTTTGTTAGAATGGGAAAAGAGTTAGAGAGTTCATTAGAGAGTGAAAATATCTGGCCAGCTGTTTATGAAGGCAGCGGCAAGTGGCTCCTCCATTAAACAACAAGAATTAATGGATTTTGCCTTCACACTGCATGTGTTCGTAAAAGGCTGTGACATATTCCCAAAAAATATTCCTCAAGATTAGTGATGGGCAAAGCAGTTAATTTCAGTGTACTGAATCATTAGAATCAGTTCATTAAAAAGTTTTGTTCAAAATATTTGTTCAGTGCTTGACCTGAACTCCAACTGCGTAGTCCCACTGAACTGTAACACGGCCGAACGTTCAGCTCACTAACTAGTGAATTGAGAACAGTCGTTTGTGAAGAATAAGCCAGTGAGCAGAGAATTTAGTTGGATAAAGATACCGTTTGCAAACTGAAAGCTGCTATAACAAAGTCCTACCCTCTTATGTACAGCACATATAGTTTTGCAACACCTAATTATTAAATAAAATATTTGGTACTACTTCCTACTTCGAAACTTGACTAGACATGAGAGCGAGGGAGAGGGTGAGAGAGCGACTCAGTGACTGTCTATCTCTCAGGGCTCAACAAATCACTGAACATGCACCGTTCCCTTGCAGCGAAAGAATCTCAGACAGTCTCAGGCTTTTCATATTGCAGATTTCACCACGCATTTTAAACTACGAAAGGTGGTGAAAATTCAGGGATTGTTAAACGTCACCTAGCTCATTTTAAATGTATTCGAAATCTAATGAACAGATGCAGCAATTTTGTTTATACACTCTAATACTATCCCATCTCTCATATTGTGTCACAGCTTGGTCTCAGGAAAGCACCACAACAATGCAAACACTCCATAAACTCGATAAACAAACACTGAAGGTATTGGATAAAAAATCAAATTCTATAAATCATCATAGCTGTCCTCCTTTCAAAACAGTAATGTTGTGTGTGTGTGTGTGTGTGTGTGTGTGTGTGTGCGTGCACGTGGCACTGCATGCAGTAATGTTAAATGTTAGCCTATGCATATACTGTAATATCAATCTTGAGAATGTCATATATCTGGATTGCAGTCCAAGACCAATGTTGTTCAGTCATTGCAGCTAAATGTTAACAACCTGAATCAGCCGTGTATTTGCTGTCTGGTCAGCACTGAGCGTTCAACTGAACTGACTGAGAAATGAACGGATCGTTTTAGGAAGTGATTCAGTTCAGTTCATTCACCCAAATGATTTGTTCTTTTGAACGAAACATTCACGAATGACACAACACTACTCAGGACTATGAAAGGGGTCTGTGAGAGCCTGTACACTTTACATAAGGTCACAAAACAACATATTTAGTTGTCTATGGTACAATGGGTGCATACTTCCTTGCTTAATCTATTCCATGTTTTTTTAATGACAATTAGCAGCAACGGTAAATGCATCTGAGTCTAAATTACAAAACTATATACTAAGAGTAGCAGGTGGTAGAGTGCAACTCTTACAGTGCAACAGAATTTAATGATTAACATGTGCTGTTCATATTTTCTTTAACTTATGTATATTCATTCTGGTTATTACTGAATCGAGGATCTAAGGACAGAGGGTGTCGTATGCTGTACAGATTGTAAAGTCCCCATAGGCAAATGTATGATTTGTGATATTGGGCTACATAAATAATATTGACTTGATTTGACTACTGATTTCCAAGTTATTGAAGTTTATGAAGGACAAGAAAAAATATAGATATCCTGTCTAGTAATTTTCATTATTCATGTCATTGAAGTTTGGATAAAAAACAAAATTTTGTTATATTGTCAGTAAATTGTTTGGTTGGTTGCAAACCTGCACTCCATGCCAAGGACAGTTTTCAAAATACACAGCACAGTTGTGTGCAAAAACTACCATTTATTGTAATTTACTGAAGGCTATATTTGTACTTATCAGTGGAGGTGATTTTTGCCATCGGATCATAAAAAGTTCATTTCATGAAGCAGCATTTCTGAATGCTAAATATGAACATAACTGTTACATGCCTGTGGCTGAATTTATTGAGTATGTTCTCATTCATTCTGCATTTCATGAATACACTTGAATGGAAATGTCACATTTAAAAGTAAAGTAGACTCGTTCAGACCAGATAATGAGAAAGTTTATGGACTCTGCTACATTGTTTCACCTATGTTTGTGGTTAGGGTTACCCACCACCCGCCTACCTTTAAAGGTAAGTTATTAATCAGCTAAAGAGCTTACTTTTGCACTATATATAAACAGCTCATTGTGTCCTTGTAGGCACACAACAGGCCATTAGCATACTTTGATAAGTAATATTTATGTTCAATGTTGATGTTGAATTCATAACAAATAAAGACGTGTTTGCTTTTCCTCCTGGCTATTGTTAAAACAGGATCAGATGGAGTTAGAAAGAATGATAGAGCCCGCAGGCAAGGTAGGGATAAAGGAGAGAAGACCAGGTGAATAATACAAATCTGGGCTATAATGAAGTATTATCACATATAGCATGTCATTAATATTTGAGGATTGTTTTACACAAATGTGCCTCCTGGCTGTACAGGCTTTGCAAATATTGTTTGTGTAGTTGCCTTTCCTAACATGGCCTCCTGCAATCATTAACCATTTGCAGAAAACAAAATCCTCATGGTGAAATGTTACTGTTGCACTGTGACTTGTTTACAATATCCAGTAATAAGACACAAATTTATTACCATTTGTTTGACACATAGCAACTGTTGTTCTTTCCAACACGAAGGGGAAAATAAGCATTCTGTGAAAAACCTCCATTCCTCCTAAGCACAAAAACAGAACAAATTTATGGCTTAGTGTTTTTCAATGCAGGCATCAAAGAGAGCAGCAGACACAACGAGAGCCAGGCAACAAGAGGAAAGAACAGCAAAGACTGCACACTGTGAACAGCATTGTTATTTCATACAGCACACTCCTGTGACATTTTCTGCAACATACATGGGTAATTCATAGCAAGAGCGAGATCAAAACAATAAAATAAATTGTCGGAGAATCATATTGAGGTTGTCAATACAGTCATCCCAGGGGAGGGAGAGGAAGATACAGAGAGAGGAAAAAGAGAGAGCATTACAGAGAAGGTAAGTGACCTGGTAACTCATATTATCAAGTAGAGCATGTCATTGGTGTTTAAGCATTATTTTCTGCAACTTCCTCCCCCAGGCAATCTATTCTGAGTGACAGAAAATGTTGTTAGTGATGCAGTCTGATGTATCACTTACAAATAATTCATATTTGGAAGCGGATGTGTGTAGCCACAATGGATTAAAAATATCTATTTAAACAATTATTGTATTAAATGTACTGAAAATCTAACTTTCACCAATGGGCATCTGTTTATTTGATTTTTAGCTCATTTTAATCGATTTGGAACAATTTTGCCTGATATGCAATTACAGTAAACGGTAATAGAAAGTGGTAGCAAAACGAAAAGTGTATTTAATGAGGCATACCTTAAAGTGATTCTCAATGGCCAATAGTCTGCACATTGCAATTCTCCCTGAAATGTTTTAAAATAAATAAAATTTCGTGGTAGTCGTACACTGTGGATACACTGAAAACCTGCTTTCTCATGGGCCACTGATTTAAAGGATTCCAAGTTTAAGAATTTAAACTGTAAAATGAGTTATTGTTGTAACCTTGCCTGCCTGCAACACTGATGATGATATACATAAAAATTATAGATTTAAGAAGATTTACAGTAGAAAATGTATAGATTTAAGAACCTTGTATGTCTTCATGGCATGTGTGGCAAGTGAAGAAATTAGGTGTTCAGTGTACTTTCACTTTAATTTTATAATGTCTATTGAATGTACCCTCTTTACTTTGTGTATTGATTGATCATGATGATGAAAGTTGCTTTTTCTTTGAAACCCCAGTGACTGGAATTAGAGTGGGAAGATGATTCTTTTAATTCTTCCAAGCTGTCTAACTGCAGTGAATACACTCAGGACCGGTTCATTTGATTCATGATAAATTCCTGTGAATATGCCAGCCAGAATTGAAGTAATTCCCAAAGGTTGGCAGAAAATAATTGTGTTAGTCCTGAACACTCGTTTTGTGTTAGCAAACTCGTCGGCACACTTAAATTTGTATAGAGTAGGATATAGGCCAACCAGCGGTCATTGATCTATTTGCAGTTTCAGCTCAGTTGATCTGAGTCATCCAATTTAATATATTGATGATATAGTGTATATCTATATATATATGATTCAGTGACGTTAATGCTTGGGGTTGGAATAAAATGTCAAAACTGACATGGATGCCTCATACCGTTATCACAGCAATGAAGCTGACTATACCCTAAAATAATATATATATATATATATATATATATATATATATATATATATATATATATATATATATATATGAAGATGTAAAGTACATCAAAAATTGTTTGAAAAAATGCTCTACAAGTAATATATATTGTTAATGTTAATATCTAAAAAAAAATACCCTGAGGCACAATTTGTTCAAAACTTATACTTAGACACTACTCAAACACAGTTAAGTAGCATTAACACTACTCCAGTGATTTTGATTAAAACAGACAGGAATGATGATTTTTGGCACTGTGTTCTGGCAATAACGAACACTTATGTGCCTGACGGGGACATAATATTTCAAGGTCAAGATTTCAAACTTTGCAAATGCCATTACTCAAAATCCACTGATTTGTCTTTGATGAAACCAGGAGGGATAGGTGTATTATTTAGATGTTTTCATTTTATTTTATTTTATATCTCCTATGTAGCTATCTACTCCCATTCTGCTAAGTTTTAGTAACACATATTCTTACACATGTTGACAACATATTTTTACCCCAGCTCTACTTGTATATAAGCCATACTCCTGCATTCCTTCTGTTAACATATTCATATTTTGTGCTCTCTCTTTTAATGCCCCCCATATCTTAATCCACTACACTGAATACACACTGCTATATGTTATGTTTGTACTGTATGCAATCTTTTTCTGTAAGTTAGCATTAAATTCCATGTTGTTTTTAATGTAAAATTTTACTTTAATAATCAAGATTGCAGTCTGTATTCTATAAGAAATATCCCCATGCTATATTATAATATCCCAATGAAACCTCTGTACATCATTTGCAGTATGCAATTGGCTGACTGGCCCAAGGGTTCGTACAGGTATAGCCCAATTTGTCATTAAGGGCTAATTTCAGCATTTATGTGTTAAATGTTGATTTAGTCTTAATTTCTTACTGAAGCCTGTTGGAACTTTTGGTTTAGAGGGACAACAATTATAAAATAGTTAAATATAAATTATCCTTTAATTTGTCACCATCCATGTAAAAACTTCAAAAAAGCCACAATCCCAGTCATGTCATTGCTTTGACAAAAAATTAAATGTCTTGAGCTTGCATCAGAAGATAAAATTATTTCTCAACATAATACATCAATACATAAAACAAAATATTAAGATAGAGATTTGAAAAGCCTTTGGTTCACAGTCAACTCAAGCATTAAGAATTCATGCTTTTTATTTCATACTACAAGCAAAATAAGTATTAGTAAACTGTGTGTGCAGATCAGCACTAGCACCATTAAGACACAAACCAGTTTTAAGTAGTAGCAAAGACTGACCAATAATAAGGAAAGAGTGCACAGTATTAACAGGGAAAAATCTACACTTCTATGACCTCACAGTTAAACTTCCCAATCTAATAGTGCTGTAGTAGTTGGACACACTGTATAATATGCCATTCAGACAAATATTCACGATACTAGAGCTTACATTTGCAGTAAAGTAGCTCAGCCATAATGACCACATTTTCTCCCTGCTTTTTAGGACTCTAACTGCATACAACCTTAACCGTTATTATTACTGCAAACTTATATATTTACAGTCATTCACCATTCAGCATACCACTAATTTAATTTAAATCAGTTTAAAAATTATGCTTAGTGTTGAAACTGGTGGTGGAAAAGAGGTTAGGGCACAAACCATGTGGCCACAACGTCCCTGGTTCTCTACCCTAATTTCCTGTCTGTCTCAGGCAGAAAGCAAGACTGACTATTTTAGGTTATAATATGAAATAAATGTTAAGGGCGATAACTGCAGCCCTACATATAATGTCTTGCATATCATAAATGAAAAATGTGCACACTATAACTGTAGTGTATATATATATATATATATATATATATATATATATGCATCTGGGTTGTTGTCTCTGATAGTCTGCTGCACTACGGAGAGACCATCTCATCAAACTTATTAAAAACCTGGTAATTAAATGTGCTTTATATACCATCCAAGCAAGTCATATGTGGTAGATCATAATACACTCCAGCAAGTACAAGTTTAAATGGTGCATATAAGCGTTACCCTAATTTCCATAATTCTTACAGATTGCCTCTTCTTTGTATTCAGTAGCCTATGTTAGTGTTATTTCCTCTCCACAGATACATAAGGGTACATTCCTGTTCTCTTAATCTCTGCCTGAGATTGGAGGCTGCTGTGCACAGTTTTTAGGGTGTATCTTCAGTGTATACAAGCTTTATAAATGAGCCCTCAGAGATCCGTGTCTATGATCTGTGATGTCACATTGATGTACAGCCCGAAGCTGTTCTTCTACTTCAATGGATGGCAAACTGACTGGGTGGATTTTTTAACCATTATTTATCCAGTGAAACCTGGATCAGCACACATGCTACTGTTCAGCGTGGTTGTACTTGATTCCCACAGTCTAGTACATCCATAGTGTGATACTATTGATCAGTCAACCTCTGCACTTTACAGCTTTGGTATATTGAAGGAGCAATTTGTGATTCAAATGATTGACCCACTACTAAATGTCACAAACCTCAAAACCTGATATTGCTGTCAGATTGATTGGCAGGTCTTTTAATACCAACATAAGACAACAACTGCATCTAAATGATTAATGCCTGATGGAAGGTGATAGTATTGATGGATTGTTTGCATCAATAATATTGTAAACACTGTGAAAAAGAGACTTAATATTGATATTTATATGCAGTATAAGTCAAACACATCAATCACTATCAGCATGTGAAAATACCTTTAATAATTTATGTTGTCAAAAATAACTTCTTATGTTGTCTTGTTGTTTATACAACATTGAATACACATTGTAAGCCCTTAGTGTCCTTTCTGCAAACATCTAAATCCACCAAGTACCATTTTACAGTGTGGACAAAGCCAACATAAGTGGGAGAACGCGTGATTCATATATTTCTTTCAGCATGTTCAGCAGGTTTTGGGATTCAAACAAGCAATTTAACAGTCACCTGTCTGCTTTTCCAATTGTAGCCCATTAAGGCAGAATTTTTACTCTATTCGTACAAGCTATAACTTCTTTTCAGTATTATCTTTGTGAAATCTGTTCAAACCAGTAAGCCTACCCTTAAAGATCAAACATTGTTCTGGTTATGTCACAGTTTCCTTTTCTGTCCTTTTCCAAATCAATTATGCATCAGTGTGGCATCACAGAACAAACTCTTTTCTGCCATGTTTTGGCTACACAGGAGGAGACAGTGGTGAGTGTTCACTAATGCAGAATAAATTGTCCAAGGGCAAAGGGACTGCTTCTCAAAATTCACAGGTGTTCCCCTAGAACATCCAAATGTATTCAAATTCACTGGCATGGAGCTAGATTGAGGGTGTTTAATATAGGCTGCTGAAATCCAATAACGCTGTGCTGATTTACCTATAAAAGCTAGAAATTATCTATCCGGAAAGAAAAGAGGAATATGCAAGTTAAATGTCACAGAACGATTTCTACTCTTATGTGGACCAAAAGATTAAAGGCTTTTCATCCATGAGGAAAAATGCTCTCCCCATGCATTTATTTATCCTCTGGCTGTTATGGCTTTTTCAAGTGTCCCTACAGGGCTGTCTGCACTTCCAGCACCTCTCCACTCTGACGCACTTTCCCTGGTGGGGCATGACTGCACTGGTGAGCATGTAAAGCTCGTCTCCGAGCACTTTTCCTTCTGCCTGGGGAACGACACCCTCAAAAAACACCTACATGAAAATGCAATTAAAAGCTTCTTTCTCTGAATAGTACAGCCTGTTTTAGGGGACGGTTGCAGGAAATGTAGTTTGAGAGCAACATGGTGCGAGATGGACAGAGGATGAGGGACTGAGGTGGGGAGGAGTATGCCATCTGCATTCTCCATCTAAACCACTCGTCTTACATCCATCATTTCAGCACTCAGTCTTAATTTAACCGTTTTTATCTGATGAAACATTACATGGCACACACCCTGCCTATTTTTAGCAGAAGTGTACAGCCAATATTCTACTACATCCACCAATATAATATGTAGCAGGCTTTTTTCATTACATGTGGATGAAGATATGTTTAATTGATTTCATATAAAGACTGACCCATACAGTGCATGAAAGCTTAACAATATATTTTATACATTATGTTAGATACATTAGAACTTACTGTTTGTAATCCTTAGATTTGAATAGGTATTTTAAGTCATCTAAAAGGTGTAGAGACTGTTTTCCATGAGTAAGTCCCACCTTTGAGAACATTCAGTGAGTGTAAAGTCAGCAAGGGAAAGTAGTGTATGTGAGCCAAATATTTAATTGCACAAATGTTTCTGTTAAGGATTAGTCTGTCTCTTAAGAATTCTTGGAAGGACGTTTTAACCATGTGCGTTTCAACCTGTGCTGTAGTTATGGATTTAAAGCAGTATCTAACTCTTTCCCCAGAGCTCTTGGCTTTGATATAGCATACATTTACAGTGTGTCTCCATTAATCCTGTTTTTAATAAGCTAACCAATCAAAAGACCTCATGTCACCCCATAGTCTTTGTAAGTAAAGACAATGATTAAGTTGCTTCCCACCATTATTATGTCCACTGTGGCTGTCTCTCATATGATAGCATGTGGTTGTGCGGGCCTCTGCAATAAGAGCATAATCTGGCAAAAAAAAAAAGCTTTATGTAGCGACAAGGGACCCAGCAGTACATTCTTCGCCTAGCATTTATGTGCCCTTGTAATTGTATGTGTTGATGTGGAATACCTTTGTGGCATATGGAACACCCCCAGATACAGTACAGCATTAGGTAAGCGAAATGCTGCAGGTATAGTCATCTCTTCAGGAGAGTCTTGATACAGAATGGTCCTACTGTAGTCCTTTATGCACGCCACCCGCAGATCCAGGAGGAATCCTTTAATTGGCATTAAATAGGACACAGAGAGACAACCCAGTCTAGCCAGCACAAGTGTCTTTGGGCCAGGGATGCCTCAGATATATAGATCAGAGTGGATATCAGTAGATGTCTCGTATCCTTTGTGTGCAGCAGATGTGATGTGATTTTAACATTGAGGCAGTGTTGTAGAGATGAAATGTGTAGCTTAGAAGGTTGTTGATTTTTAGTGGCAAATGACTTTAGGCTCAAGACACACCGAAGGTGCTGTACCAGCATTTTAACAAGGGTTCTCAAGCTGGTTAAGAAAACACAGTGTTGTTGTAGTAACAGCTAGGTAATTTATCAAGTGTTATCTGCTCTGTTAAAGAAAAGAGCTGCATTTTCTGAAATCTGTGTTTCTGGCATGTTTTACTTGTTGAACCAAACAAAACAATACTCATTTAGTTACAACAACATGGCTTTGCTTTGCTATGGACTATTTGTGCGCTGCTGGAAGGCGATCCGAAATGTAATTATCAACATGACATTTAGTTGTTTTTAGATTGCAGTGTGGGAAACCATGAAGAAAGTTATAATTATTTGGAGATCATCATTACTGAAATCTATCCCTCTCATGGATGTAGCATTTCAATGAAGACACCATCAGTTTTGTGGGTGCTTTATTGTATATCTCATCAAGCACTTCATGCATTCAGTATCATAGTGTTGACATTCATTGCAGATATGGCTAACCATTATCTATAACTAAAAATGCCCTCTTTGTTTTTACTTCAATGCTTCTGCATTGTTAACCAGCCCCATGTAGTTGTTTTTCATCACTGTGCTGCTGAAACCTCCAACATAAATGAAATGTGCAACATGGGGAGCTTTTGACTGTTGCTATGAAATGTGTAATTGTGGGTTGCTTTTGTTTTGTCTTTTTTTTCTTTTCTGCTGCATGCACAATGCCTACAGTACACATATTAATATAGTCTTATTTGCAGGGTAGGATTTGAGTGAAGGCTAAGTACACACTTTAAACCCATTATGCTTCCAAAACAATGTCACTGAAAATGACAAAGTTGTTAATACACAATGAGCAATAAAATCAAAAGTATGGGGGAAAACTCGATAGTGGATTGAGGATTTTTGTCACACCACTGTATGCCATTTGCTACAGCTCCCATATCTGGGAGACACACAGAGAGCAATAATGTAAAAGACTTTTGCATGAATTTTATTTTTCAGTGGTTCTCTTCTTCAGCACAAATGAGATTGCTGTGTTTTTGGTTGCACATTTGCTCTCTCGATGTAAGCATTCCACTGCACAGTATGCTTTAACACTAGGTTCAAATTGCCTGCACGGAAAATTGCTATGGGCTTCTTCTCTCCTCTAATTGCTTTAGATGCTAATTGGACTGTAGAAGCGGCCTCCTGAGTTTTAGCGGGGATTTCCATCTGAATCTGAATTCAAAAATAAGAAGCAAAAAGGTTTTCCAATTGCCACAAGACATCTGGATGGCCTTGCCCTGAAAGCATATTCATAATTAATACACAAAGTCTGATGGAAGGTGGCTTTTTTGACTGAATGGTCTTTCTGCATTACCCCAGCTAAATATGAAAAGAAGATGTAAGCTTGGCATGCAAGAATATGACATTTGAATTAGAGCATGCAGCTCTCATTAAATTTAAAGTGTAGAGGCCAGATGTAATTTCTCTGTGCACAGCCTTGTCACTAAATGTAAACTGAAAGTCCTTTGGATGCTCATAAAACCTCATTATAAATATCAGGTTTTCTCTCTCAGGTATCTGTGACCATGCATCTCACACCACAAATTAGTCTAAACCTAAATGCTGTATAAACCTATTACTTAAAAAAATAAGTCTTATTTGGCCAAAGGTTGGCCAACACTTTGTGCAAAATGTTTATATCTTACCTTAACATTAAGCGTACTGAAATAAGAAAATGCTCTTAATTCACAAATGTTAAGGTTTAAATGCTGAAATCATAAACAAATCAACACAAACGTGTTTTTTTCCTGTGTGGTTGACAGTTGTCACTGTCCTTGAAATTGTAAAAAATGAGGAAAGAAGGAAGGAATGGATCAGTGGTGAAGTGTTGCATTTGTATGTGGCAAGTGGTATAGCGTCAGACATAAAGGTCATACAGTGTTGTGCTGCCATCGTTATGTTTTGAAAAGCGTGGCAGACTGAAAGCGATGGCTGCCTTGAATGACTATGTTACAGAAAGGCAGGGCAGCTAATGGAGACAAGCTCTTTTCATTACAACTCCATCTGTTCCACTGAACAGTACTGCTGGCAGCTGCACACATGTTGGAGCAGGACCTAGAAACCAGACAGAAAGGTCTGAGTCCCTGTGCTCTGTGAAGACCTGATGGAGCCAGTTATTTTAAGACAATTATCTAATTAGCTAAACTGATCAGTGGAAGTCCTTTGAATCTTCTGCTTGACACACAAAGAATAGTAACTTTTTAGATGCTCTGGTGTTGAACTGAACTGAAGGTGAGGTAACAAAGAAGGCACACATCAATTATACTGGAGCTTTAATATTAGTTCTATCATAAGGATGTGATTAATCAAACTATATGGATGGTTTATATTTAATACATCACAAATATGGTAAAACTTGGACTAATCTAATCTCGCAGTGTGTTTTAATGTGTGTGTGGCTGTGTTCCATACAGTGCGTTTTTGTCACTGCCACACTATAAAATACATGAAAGCAATAAAATGTGGCTGTTGATTTGGTCAGAGGGATTCACCATGAAGCCATCCTTCTACATGAAACATTTATTTCTCCTAATTCTCCTTGCAGAACCTTTGAGTGGTAATAACATGTTTCTTTCCGCTTGGCCGTGCCAGACGAGCAACAGGAAGACTGTAGGCCATAATTATCCTGTTTGTTCAGAGGCCCAGTGCTTTTTATTATTTAAATCTCCTAGGGCTGTGAAAGTGCTGAGAGGCAATTCTTTCTCCCATTTTTCGCCATGCTGTGTTAGTCAGTGTTAATGCTGCTCTGTAATTTTTTGATGTTCTGTTTGCTCAGTGTTCATCAAGAATGTGAAAGATGCCTTAACCATGGAAAAGAAGTGGCATGACAGTGTAAACAAATAACTTGGAACAAATTGCTTTATGCAGACATAAGTACTGATGACAAAAGGCATCAAATACCGGTATTATTATGAGAAATCAACGTTTGCACTGGATGTACAATGAACTGATTCCCTTCAACACTGCAAACACTAACAGAGGTGGCAGTATTTTTCTGTTGTCCCCCAGACAGTCATCAAATTATGTGATTGCAATATTTATGATTTCTTATGTTGCAAATAGGTAGGTGCTAATATAAAAATTTCATAAGCTGGCAAAATAATAGCCAAATTTCTCATTATACAATTATTTCCTTAATTATTGAAGTGAGGTGAAATCTTCACACAGCATTAAAACTAATGACTAATTTCACTGTGCATGGTGGGGGTTGTCATTACTTAAATTGTACACGGCTTTTGGTTGCCACACTTAACATTTTCAACCCATTGTAATAGCTTTTTCAAAGGATATGTAACATAATGTTCTGTAATATAAACTAAGAATCGCATTGTTTAGACAAAAAATTGTTTCAGTGAGTTGACATCTAGACATTTCTCCACAAACTGCCATGATAACAGGTATTTACTGGCACTAAATTCAAGTCCCAAATCAAAAGCAAATAAGTTGTTGCCCATGCTTCTCTAGAACGGCACATGGAAGTGTTTTCTGATCTGACACCCCTATCAGCAGGACAACAGCAAAAATAAAAAATAAAAATAAATCACTTTTATGACAATGCTATGGTTAAGGTTTGGTAAGGCTTAGGGAAATTATTATTTGACAACTGTAGTTACTAGTTACTTTTCAGATTAAGATTTTACATTAAAATAAAAAATATGAGCATGTAAAATACAACTAATTGTTAAAGATTAAACTAGTGGTTTCCAATCTTTTTGTCTTGTGACCCCTTACAGAAAAGCAGTGCTTAATTGAGGGTCTCTCATCACTGGTTTTAGGTGTATTTGAGTTGTTAGCAGTTCCACCAAAACACTCCCCTTTAAATATTTCAAGGCTCAAACTGGTCAAATCATCCAATACATCACAAAAAAGCAAATATTAGAGAAAATTTTCAAAAATGAATACAGAGTTGTGTAACAGGACTTTGTTTTTTCTTCTTTCATACCCCATGAATCATCTCATGACGCCTCAGATTTATCTTGTGACCCTTTGGAGGGGCCCAACTATATAACATTAAAATTAGCTCCAACTCTACCAGCAACAACAGTAAAACACTGATACATTAATATTAACAATCTAATAATGTAAATGTACTCGCACTGTACTGACACTACTAAGAAATACCATCACTTGTGCTTTTTATGACAATATTTACTATACACTATTAAAATATTTCCTTTCTAGGTGTCAACCCCCCCCCAGGGTTTCTATGAAAATTAATTCAGAGCTGATAGTGGGCAGTTGCTCTCAGCACACAAGCCCATACAAGACAATTGTATGCAAGACAATTAGAAGAGAAAGAAGCCAGTGCCTGGGAGAGCAGAGATATTTCAGCAAGCCTGCAGAAGCCTCTGTGTTGCTTGTGCTACTTGGCATGAGACCCCAGCAGGGCAGTATGGTATCCTCTGTTAACTCAAGTGTGTTAAGAGTAAGGGAGTAGGCCATAAAAGGTGCTTTGGTTAAACCCTCACTGTCATTTGTAGTCATGTGTGTCTTCCTATCACTCATGCAGTTTTAGTCCTCTCCAGACGACACTTTGCTTAAGTTCTGAACAAACTGATATCAGCACTTGCTTGACTGTGAAAGGAATCTGTGCTTTTTTGCCTCTCAGTAAGGGCTACTCTACAGTCTCTAGCTATGTTTGTGTCAGGCTTTCATTAGACATCAGTCATTTAGTGGTGCCGAGGTTCCTTCTTACATGAAAATAATAAAACCTGTAATTAAATTGCTGTTTATCACATCAAAGAATCCCCAGCTATGTCACTTCTTTGTTCCATGTAGCCGAGGAAACACAGTTTCCTGCACTGTTTTTGTTTCTTTCTGCAGCTAATGTAGCAAATCTCATAATTTGAGATTTTTGGATGTTTGATTTATTTTATTTAAATGTGCATTTACAGTTTTTGCTAATTGTTTTGCTTTGGGAAAATACATATTTTAACTACATGAAGGCTAAAAATCCTGCTCACACTGCCATCTAGTGGTTGCGCGGTACAGCACTTGACACTACACCACAGTGGGTTTGGTCACAAGTATAATAGTGGTGTGGTTGGGTGTGGTATCTCACTTTTGTCTTCAGAATGATTAGATATTAATAGAATATTTTTCAGTGTAGCCTTTGGGGCAGAAAATACAAACTCAGTTATAGCAAACAAGAACCAAAAATCTGAACTTAATGAATGGACCAACTTGGAAATCCTCCTCTCAACAAAGGATGCCTTCCTCTTGACCTTTTTTCTTCACCTGCTCCATGAAGCTGTCTCCAAAATGATACCAGCCGATATTTACAACCCTTAAAAGCCATTTGACAGCCCCACCATAAATTAATGAGACATGTTTATCAGCAGTACCAGGCCACACCCGGCGTTTTAAGGAAACAATCCTCAATAGATGCAGTAATCTTTATTATACATGTCAAAGGCTGTGCCTTGATAATTATCATCAAATAGTATATGTTTAAACTGGAAATTAAAAAAAGAAGAATTATTAGAAGAATTAGGTTTTGTAACTATTCTTCCTTATTTGCACTATGACTTCCATGCAAATATAGTAAAATGCAATTAAGCAATATTGGCATACAAATTTTCACATAACAAAGAAATCGTCAAGGCACAAGAGATGAAGGTTAGTATCATTTTGTCATTGAGATAACAGTAGGAGCATTTTTCTTTACTCCTAAGACACTAACTTACAGTATGACATTAAAGTATAAGACCTAAGGGTAGCGCTGTCCTTTGGTAAATGCTGAGAAGGCACAACAGCATCTCTTACCCTCTTATGCTGCTTGTTTACAGTAGGCTGGGTAACAGAGTTTGGGATTTATAGGCAGTTGTGATATGAACGAGCACAAAGACATGAAAATGTCACAGTTTATCAAATGGCTTGTGACCTGGAAAAAAGAGCACTGTTACAAAGCAGTGTAAGCCTGTACAGTGTACACTATAATATGCATGACCACGACTAATGATAACCCCTGTAGTTAAACATGCTTAAACATAATATCTTGTTAGAATTAAGAATGAGGAAACATTTGCTTAGTGGATGAAGATAAAAGAATCACCAACCACCTGCACATGAGCCTGTCTTTCCAACTTCTATAATGATAATAATTATAATGACAATTAAATGTACATAAACTCCTTCACATGTAAACAATTTCGTCCATGCAAATCACTTTAAATGGGTTTATGTAGATAGTCATCCTTTCGTTTACAGTAACAACATAAAGAACAAAACGATGAGATATCTGAGCGACCCTTTGCGATAAATAACCATTTATTATGTTCTTTGTTGCCAAAGGTATATCATGCAGAGTTTAGCCTCTCAAAACGTGAATAACGGGGGATGTGAAGGATTTCCCGGGTGCTAATGTAGCCTATATTGTCAATGGCTGCTTATACGTTTCAACTCGTCCTCACAAACCTAAACGACAGAATAGGTCATATGACCGTTCCCTAAAACGACATGACCATTGGAGAGAACCAGCGACAGGAGTACCGGACCTTCGTCGTCATGGTAACAATAAACACGTGGTTAACGTTGTGAAACGGTCGCAGCTTCGTTGGGTTTAGGCACCAAAACTACTTAGGTTTAGGAAAAGATCATGGTTTGGGTTAAAAATAAGTAAGTTAGTAAGTCACAGCAGGTCACGTGACTTCAGTCACGTAGGCCTACGTAACTTAAAATAAGGCAACGTTGACTTTTGGTTTCACACGGAACATGAACAGCGGTCTCCTGGTTGAAAAGTCCTGTGTTTGACCCATCCGGACATCCATCCACTCCGCCTCCTCCCTACGCGGACTTTGTCGCTCTTTATACTACCTCGCCTGACTTCCTCCATTGCTACGCCTAACAATAAACGTAAACATTGGTCGTAATAAGGTGCTTGCATAAACGACCTGTACGGCCGTATTTTGGGGGCGGACAGTCTGGTTTTGATGTGGTTCAGAGAGTTCAGAGTCCTTACTGCAGATGGAAAGAAACTGTTCTCAAATCAGGATGTTTTGGTGGACAGAGTCATTTCTGCATTAAGACCATGAATGTGCAACCCAACCTTTTTCTTAACATTGCCCACAACACAGAAAACATTTTTACACAGATAACAATTAGGCTACAGAAAATAATACTAATATTACTAACTGCTGTAACATTATAATCAAGGAAACTTTAATTTAACTAATAACTTCACATTGGTATCATCAATGTTCTGGCACAATCCTTAATTTGCTTGGTGTGATCCAGTATGGTTAATGAATCTTGCTGAGTGGGCTGTGGGACTTAATGGGAGCCAGCTGTGCAAATCTTTGGTTTTAATAGCTGATTGTTCAGATGATGGTTTGCTTACTTTGAAGCATGTTGTTATTATTATTATTATTATTATTATTATTATTATTATTATTATTATTATTATTATTATTATCATTGTGTGATGCAAATATTCAATTAAACAATTTCTTTAATTCATTTTAATTAAATAAAAAAATAATTTAGGGAAATGGATAAGGAATAATGAATTGTTTTATGTTAGATCCTGAATGATATACCGGGTGTGCATATCACATTAACCACCCAAAGACAAGGACTTCACTTGTAAAGTAACAATCACTAGTACTAAGCACTGTGGATCTTATTAGGTTGACTGCCAGTTGGCAACATTTGTCAACTATAAAAGAGGAGTGCCAAGCAACACTTTGATGTACATTTTACAACAGCTAGAGCCCCAAAGAGGCCAAATCATCTGTAGCCAACTGCAAGAGTATTGGTCCACCTGTAGCGCTGTCATTTTGTCTAACTCTGTATATTATTCGTCTAACATTTTTAATAGGGCAGTATTTTCAGTTGTCAGTTCCAATTGCTTTCTCCCCTCGTCCTTACATCCAAACCAATTACCTCCTGTGTCCCACATGGGTTTAAAGGTAGTTAAACATTAAGAAATGTACACAAAAAAACAATCAACCTCCTAGTTATGAACGCTGCCCTGAAGCGAACTCCCCCTGTATTTGTTCCTGGAGTCATTTCTGCTTGTCAACAGCCTTTACCAAACTTGTCTCCAGCAGTGACACAGCATGAAACAATACTAGAAGATCTGAGGCAATAGGTCAAGGCTATATGACTGAGTCTAATAAGAATACAAATCCAAAGTCCCGCTTGTGGTCTGTAGATGCCGCAGCTGGTTTGAGTCAATATCAAGAGCTCAGCTCTACACTGATATTAAACATTAATTTATCTCTAGTGTATTGTTACACTTATGCTCAAGATAAACAATATTCACTTATTTTTAAATTTTGATAATATATCTTTGGAAACCATGTTTAAGCTTCTTGGTCAGCTGCAATCTCAATGGACACGCTGTGCAAGGTCACTGCACGGCAAGAAGGGTTAAAGCTCCAATAACTTGAAATCTGTGGGCAGCACAAGTGTAAAATCTGTGTGCAAAGTAGCAATACTGCAAGATTTGGCATCATAGCAAAGTGAATTGTATTAAATGTGGTATAATGTAGATACACCTTATTACCAGGAGATGGCAGCAGAACTTAGTTTCAGTGACAAAATCATTTCCCCTCACTGGTGTGGGTGTGTGCTGGCAGATTGGTCTACCCATTGTTTATCCATTTACTGCATATTCTAAATCAAATGTCACAACTCAGAGTTTTAGACGGTACACACACCATGTTGGTTTAGGATGTCTTTATAGTGGCAGACATGTTTAGATAGAAACATTTAAAATGTTCACAGCCTACTGAGTACAACTCAGAATACCTCAGCTTTAATTCCTTAAAATTTACTCAGGCACGCCTCCACTGTATTCCAACTTACCTCAGTACCTTCATGAATTATCTGTTCCTACCAAATACACATAATAAAGATACAAATGAAGTGGTATTCAAGCAAATCTTCATAATTTATTTTCTTCTCTGTCCTGGTGGATTCACTAAACCTTTCTTGCAGGTTCAAGCTTGTCAGCTGTGTCTACTGGAAGAATAAAATGCTGTGAAGAAGAAGAAATGTATTGAGTCACGTGGAGTGACACCAGATTACTGCTTTTCACCACTTGATGGCAGTGTAACTGTAGACATCTGCATTTGCTTAAACAATACAAGCAAATCTGCTTTGCAGTGGAAAATGTTGGCCATGTTATAAGATGGCAATCAGTGAAAGTTATTTATTTGAAAAATATAATATATAAGCGGGACACACATACACTGTATGCACTGTAGAGATGAGATAATGCCACAAACAAGGCCTGTATACTCTGTTGTTCATTGGATAAAAAAGAAATTAAGGAGAAAAACAAAAATCTGTGAAAGTGCCAAAGGGCTTACTAAAACCAACATTCTTTTAAAAGCAGTGAAATGAAAAGACACTGAACAAAAAGTGGCAGGTTCCTTGTAGGTGTCTGTGTCTGTATGTTTGCCACTGTGTCACTGAATGTGTGTGCCAAGTATTAATAGCTTATTTCGTGGCAAATCAGAGTGTCAAATAAAAGAAACTTGCTTTAAAAATGTCAGAAGCTAAATGGCCTCTCTTTTCAAGCACTCTATATGCTGTAGTATATTCAGTTTGAGTTCAGCAGAGCAGGAGAAGTCCAGCAGACAGCACTGTTTGAAATTGTAAACAGCATGTTGTGAGACAGTCACCATCAGTGTTATGAAGACTAGAAACAGCCTGCTGGCTAAGTTTTAATGTTACACAGTGCACTGTGTACTGTGCTAAGATGAATATTTTATTATGAATGTCATAGCATGCAGTGAGATGACCCCAGCACTGTATAAAATGACCAGCATCCTGCTACTATCTATGCAGTGCTTTGGCAGGGATAATTAGATGAATCTATGCCCTGAAGATGTCAGGCTGTTCTGGGGTCAAAGGGGTGTCCAGTCGGGTGCAAGATGAGTGTAATATAATATAATTATGTACTTAGTATACTACCCAGTGAATGTTTTTCACTGTTGACATGTCTAAGTGGGCAACCCGTGGGCATTTTAAGGCCACCAACTTTTCTCCTCATCACTAAATTTTGCTTCTCTTAGCCGTGTCCCCACAGCGTGCCAGAATACATATAATTTCGGCCAGATTTTTGATCGCTATCAGTGTTTAGAGGAATAGAAATAACAAGAAGAAAACTAAGCATTAACGATCCTCCCCAAATGCTTATTTGATATTTTTGCAAATAAAAATATTTCAGGATTTTATATTCCAGAGATCCCTGACTTCAGTTTCGTCAAAATGATCTGCAGGTAAACTTTTCTCAAGCTCTCTGTGTCAGCCCAAGTTAGGCTCTGTGGCGCTCATTCAGTGGGGAACGTGGTGAAGTTGTACAAGGTGTGTCAGCGAGATACAGCAGAGTCAAAAGCCCGGGGCACAGTGTGTATTAAGGTTAATTTGAAGTGATTAGATTAAGCAGTGGGGCTGTTGCTGTGGGGATCAGGACCGTTGCGGTGTGTCCTGCCGTGAAGGGTGTGTAGTGTGCTTTATCTTGAGCTTGTAAGGGTGCTACTTTTTCCTTAGGGATAGCAGGTCACATGAGTTCAACTCTTTGATAGCATTTATCCAGCAGCTTGTCATGCTTGATGGGAGAGTCAAATTGGCAGTGTCTGGAACAAGGGAAGCACTTTGGAGGAGGTTGGTGAATGCTGGTTTTTATTAATAGTACAATCCTCCTCACTATTTTCCTATTACTGTTGTACTTGATGTTTATTATATTGAGTATTGCTTATTTTTCTCTGTATTGTGTCTTGATATGATGTGGTCTGTCCCAGGAGATTTCATTACAGTCACTTATGTTTGTCTTTTCCTCTGTGTGATTTCTGCTCATCAGAAGAAACATTTTCTTTTTTCAAGCAAGGTCCTTCCAGTGTTCCCTGTCGTTTCTCCCTGATCCTTTAGGAAGCCCCTTTTTCCCACTGTACAACATTTGCACTTTTAAGAACACTGTGAGCTTAAACCCCAACTGAGCTACCACAAAATCAAAGATTTTAAAAGTACTGTTGGCTTTAACAGATCATAAGGAGTACCCAAAAATCCTTCATGTTTTTTCAAGTCACATTTGCCTTTGTCATATCTAAAGTAAAAGAGTCTACAGTCATGCTAGCAGCTCTGCAAGGCTGTACTTCGGCACAGCAGTGCTTTGAGCTCACA
Organism: Siniperca chuatsi; assembly: GCF_020085105.1. NCBI lineage: Eukaryota > Metazoa > Chordata > Actinopteri > Centrarchiformes > Sinipercidae > Siniperca > Siniperca chuatsi. The sequence goes on from NC_058055.1 coordinate 8,795,918, forward strand.
GAAAGACAATGTTAACATGCTGATGTTTAGCAGGTAATGTTTACCATGTTCACAGTCTTAGATTAGAGTGTTAGCATGCTAATATTTGCAATTAGCACTAAACACAAGCTGAGGCTGATGGGGATGTCATTAGTTTTACATATATTTTGTCATACATCAAAGTATTGGACAGAAATGTTTAAAGATTTTTTGGGGGGGCATTTTTGCCTTTATTTGATAGTGGCAGCTCATATACAGACAGGAAAGGCAGAAGAGAGAGGGGGATGTCATGCAGCAAAGGGCTGCAGGAATTGAAACCAGGCGGCTGCAGTAAGGACTAAGCCTTAATGGTACAAGCTCTACCAGGTGACCTACTGGGGCACCCCTGGACAAATTGAAATGATGACCTGCTGGTGGCACTAGATGACAAGGCAGAGCTCACCAAAGTATTGCAGTTCATCCTGTGGAAAACATGAATATCTGTACGTAATGTCATGGTAATCCATCCAATACTCAAGACAATTCACTCAAAACCAAAAATGCGAACCTCATGGTGGTGCCAGGGGGGAAACCGTGCAGCAAGTATGGCTAAAATGTTTAGAATCCTAATATGAGCAACCTAGGAGAAAACTCCTACTTGCACTTCCTCAGACAGCTTAAAATTGACAAAAAATTCATTTCTCATATTCCAGCCATGAGTCAGTGAACTGACGAGTAAATTTTGCATCCAGAGTATTACCCCAAAATTGTTTTATTGCATACTGGAACAAATAAAGGAAAGAATGAATGAAACAGTGTAACAACTCTGATGTTGATGAGCTGACTTAACTCATTAAGAGATGGAAAATGAAATCCTTGTGCATATTATAACACATCCAGAGGCAAACTGTAAATACAATAAAATAAATATAAAGACATGAAGAATAAATCAACAACTAGTGCACAGAGTGAAATCAGCAGGAAATTAAAGTGTTGTGGTGATTGCATGTGTGCAACACAGAAAAAAAAGAGGACAGGAGAGAGACAGAAAAATCTACCTGGTTTACTCAGAGATACTTAGAGAAAATGATGAGCAGCTTGGTTAAGCTGACACGTCTTCAATCTGTCTGTGCTCTTGCTTGGATATGCAGATTCATTGGCTGTGAGGATGTGACAAAATTCTGCAAGCCTAACTGATAAGAAGGGTGTAAACAGCTGGTATTAGATAAAGGACTGACAATTAAGACACAACCAGACGTGATGCAACTGTGCAAAACATGAGCCTGAAAATACCTGTAAATATCAAATTTGGTGCACTATGAATTTTGACAACAAAACTACAAATATTACTACTTTTCCTTGCTTGGGGTTGAAATAAGAAGTTGAGGAATGTGTTTGTTTGCCCTTGGTATTGAACAATTTGTTTATGTGGCCTCATTCCATGACAGGATTAAGTTGAATATGCATGGCCCATTTTTTAATTGTGGTAAGAATGTTTTAGGTGCTTAAATTTATGCAACACGATGACTAGTTGCAGCGTAACTACCTAATGAACCAATCACTACAAGGTGAGCAGATGAAAGCAACATCATTTAGATATTTAAAGCCTGCACAAGACAGAATATGCGATCCACTTGAAAAGATAAAGAACTATATTTAAGAACACTACATAACTTCACATCCTCAATTCAACTTCATTTCCTGTCACTATGATTGGATTTTTCTGCAAGTAGATTGCTCATCTGCAGATTTGTAATAGACTGTGTGTTATTCAGTGCTGACTTCAATTTGAATTCAAATATTCAGTATATCACCTAGAGAAAATTAAATCTCATGAAGACATGGCTGGATATGGATGGTACACTTGCATTAAATCTCATGAAGACATGGCTGGATATGGATGGTACACTTGCATTAATGTTAATATTGTTTAAAATTACATCAGCCAGGAATTAAAGTGTCTACATCTCCTTTCCAATTAAGCTCCCTTTACTACATATTAAGTGCTCAACTTAAGCTGCGGGCAGCAGAGGATGCATTTCAACACAGCTGGATTTCCTTTCATTCTGTCTGACATACAGTATATGTGAAGAAATTACTAAGCCCCACAAGATTTTAGTTTTTGGAGGAAAAAAAATACTGCAGCCAAATTGAGACTCTCTTCATCTGTAAGCTGCTTTAAGCCTCACTAACGGCTTAGCTTTCCCTTATTAGTATTGGCTGCTGTAGATTCAACAGACTACCCCCTTTCCCTCTCTTTGCCATCCATCTATTTACCTTTCATGCAACCATGTGCACTGATCACGTCAAGCAGACCCCTTAAGCTCCCTCCCCCCATCATAGACAATTGTCAGACCAGATCGTGGTGGTTTTATGCACGTAGATCTTACTGATTGTTTGTCCAGCATGTATGCTCTTCAAACACAGCTTTCCTTCCCAAAGTCTACCTCAAAGTACATTGAAGCAGAATGTGTTTTATCCAAAAGAAAACTATATGAGCTCTGAGCTCAAGTAAGAATTATTGCAGAATTTGAATATTTCACCAGAGTATATCTTCTTCCTGAGGACAACACTGCATTTTATGTATGTGAAAGGAACATCTTTTCTGAATAATCTAAGAATAGGATGATTTTCCAGCTAGATGTGCAGTGAGTAGCACCTCTCCTGGGAATGAACGCACATGTGTTGGATATATTCCTTTGTATCTTTGCAGTCTTGAGAGTGCCATCTATTGTCTATTATGTATCAGCTTTTCTCCTGTCTGTTTGACACCCAAAACAACAGCACTGAATGAACAAGTGTCTAGAGGCAGCTGAAGATGGCTTCTGTCATTTTTACTTTTGTACATTGTTTGGTATAGAAGGGATGATTTTTATGTGTATGTCTGATGTCTTGAATATTTAGTAATCGCAAACAAAGTCCACAAACTATTTTATACAACTTAGTGAACATTGGGGTGGAAGAGGCAGCAAATGTGTTGCTTTTGAGAAACAGATGTCTTTCTCACCTACTGCTTTCACAAAAAGGCTGTCAAATTTCTCCTACATGGTTTGTTTATCACAGCCCATAAGTAGGGGGCAGCAGTGCAGTACAGACAGTTAGCTGCTGTTGTTAATTGCTGCACTGGAAATCAAAACAGCAGAGGCAGACAAGGAAGATGCTTGTGGCAGAGGTTGGATAAACATACTGGAATGTGTACTATTCTGTGCAACTGAAAACTGTGAATAGTTCATAAATGTGCAGATAGACTGACTGACTCACCAGTCATATTCAAAACTGGCCATCAGAGGAAATGTTGAGCTTTGATTATAAATATGTGCTGCTTTACAAATCTAGACCCAGATTAGTAGGAAATATGATTTGCTCTGAACACAAAGCTGTAAAAAAGACAAAGTAAGCCAATGGTGACCACAAATATTTCAAATAAGTACTTCAACAGCTGCTCAGCACCCACAACTGTGGCATATTCTCTGTGATTACCTCCTAAAATCCTTGTGCATCATACAAACATGCTTCCAGTGCTATAAACATACAGTAGGGCTTTGTAATTTCTTCACATATATTGTATACCAGACAGAATGAAAGGAAATCCAGCTCTGTTGAAATGCTGCCTGCAATTAAGTTGAGCATTTAATATGTGGAGGGAGCTTAATTGGAAAGGAGATGTAAGCACTTTCTTCCTGGCTGGAGGTACCTACAGTATCCCCAGTCGGTGCTACTGGGGATACTGTATGCTATAAACATACAGTAGGTAAACATACAGAAAACCTTTCCAAACACATTCTAACTTTATAGTAAATTCAGCTATATTTATGATGCAGACCAAGATTTAAAGATGAGATACTAAATGCTTTTCTTTCAATTAATACATCATTAATACATCAATACTGCACATTCACTAAGGTTCCACATGCTTTCCATTCTCTGCTATTAGGAAATGATCAGATTTGTCAGGTTATATCTGCCCAGTTGGCAGCGCCAATACTGTCATGCTACAACAGCATGGTTACAACACATTAGAGGGTAACATCTCCTCCACCTTTGTGACAAATAAACAAAGCTACTTCAGATGCAAGATTTTGACAAAGGGTGGAGAATCAGGAGTAGCTTCTCAAGGATGTAAGCATCACATTCACGGGGACTCTGAAGGATCGACTTGATGTTAATCTTTGCAGGGGATACCCTGGTGAACTCCTGGACAGCAGAATTCACAGAAACCCTGAATTGAAAGAACTAATCTGCTGTGAATTTCCTTGAATAGTTCTACCTACCTGCAGAAAAACATCCACACAAACCAATAGGTACACATTTCAGTTGAAGACTTAGAGAAATAGGTCCATCAAATCCATCCCTAGCATCTGCGCACCTGGGATCTTGTTCTCAGGTTTGTATGGCTCACACACCTGGCTCAAAAATCTCTGGTAGGTTTTGTGTCTCCCAAGAAGATCAGAGGTGGACTTGATGAGAGTAATCCAGATGCTGAGTTCTAAAACTAACTGCGAAGTATGTAAAGTTGATATATGGTTTTGTAGGGAAGTGCAACAATACAATAAGGTCCTCCACTATGGTGACTGACATTATTTAATACAGTCTGATACTTAGAATTTCCCTGCTGTGTCTTCAACATGTCCTCACTGAAGATTGGGAGACAATGCTGATGGTGATGATGGAAGCTGAAGGAAAAAGTGATGAAAGCTAGTCTCCTACTAGGGCTCAGGAGATGGCATCTGGTACTGTGTTGTGCTTTCTTATCCTCTATCAAACATTGAAAGTAAATTCATGGGGTACGAATGCCCACCTGTGAAGTGCTGTTTTGGGGAGTTTTAAACACCCACAGGAGGGATGCATGTACTGTTACAACAGTCAAGAACTTCTCCAGCGCTATTCGCTGCTAAGCATTTCAACTCAGTAGTTATCTAGATTCAGGCTGCAGGTAGCAGAAATGAGGACTTCCTTAGTCCCAAGATCAGTTTTCTGGACAAGAACTATGAATAAAGGTATTGTTGAAGTATGCTAGCAAAGGGGGATTTAACAGATGAGGGTGTCAAATGCAGCTTGACATTGGGGAGACCGTATTTACTGTGCCCCTTTTTTCTTCAAGGAAGTCCTCTGACTTTCCAGGGTCCACATGGACTCCTGTGGTGAGATGCTGAATGGACGATATTCACACCATATTACCACACATACATCCATGTCCAGTAAAGAATGTGTGGTCCTTGTACTGATATTTGGTGATCTTGCTGCTCCAGTGCAGGAGTAATGGTCATGTGAAAATTCATCCATAAAATTTGAGGCTCCAAAGTTTCCAAATCTTCATTATTTGATGATGTCCACAGTTTGTTTCCAGTGCAGAGAAGTAAGTGGTGGTGGTGGACTCATATGAAGACAGGGTCACAGGGACTGTGACAAGGCAGGTAGTGGGCAAGTACTGCCATGGCAGTCTAAAACAGTAGCTTGTTGGAGCCAATGTGATTAATGTGTGGTTTGTTTGGGACCCACTCACAGAAAAACAGCTCCATAGCACTACTTGAGGTCAAAACCTTGAAATCTCAGTTTAACATGTGGACGCACCAGCAGGATTTTGTAACATCACAACAAGTTTGGAGCCAATTGTGGTCCAGTATCCAACTTACTGTACACAAGTATAATGTGGAAACTTGAAGCCTCCAGTGCACATACACTTTGTGACTTTTCAGTGAAGAAGGAGACTATTGTATCCAGCAGTTCAACTTCTGAAATGAACAAATTGCATATCAATAGATTCTGTATTTTCAATAAGGGAGAAGGAGTAGGTGTCATTTTAACAATTTCTAACTAGGCAATTAGGCAATTTTTTGTGAAATACAAATTTTTATTCACAGCAGAGTATTTTTGTTGTCATAAAACATACCTGGAGGGGATCTTTAAATCTGGCAAAAAAAAAAGTGCAAGGGTGAAGTAATGTCAGGAGTCAGGAAAAACCATATAAAACATGTACAAACAGTAATTTCTCCACTTCTCTATTGGGTACAGTAGAATATTTTAATAGAGCAGTTAAATTAAATCCAGCTTAGCTCATCCAAACAAACTCCACTGTGGGTTTTCCACAATTCATAAATGTAATTTATAAGTATAAGACGTTCATGGTCACAATAAGGAAGAAAAGTTACTCACAGTTACTTAAATCCGGTCCCAAGTTAAAACAAAAATCCTTTTCCACTCCTCCTCTTTCCACTCTTTGCAACAACTGGGTGTGGAGAAATACTTGTGCGGGAGAGTGTTGGGCAGTCCTGCAATAGGTGCCTCCAGTGTATGAATTGACTAGCTACACCAACAAGCAAACATGTAAGTCCACTGACCAATATGAAGACTGCAGCAAGTCAGAACACCATGAGGTGCAGAAGAGGGTGGTTTTAAACTATGCAGGGAACGTTTTGATTGGATGACTGCTTGCGTGGCTTTTGAAAAATAGGAATTATGGCTTCTGACAACAGGCGACAATGAGGCACTCTCTATACATTCAAGTACAAAAGGCAGGTATAGGACACACAGGCATTATGGGTCCAAAACAATTTTCAAAACAATAGAAGAGCGATATCTACAGTACAGGTGTGTTTGTTTTTTCTAGACTTAAAAAGATGGCTCAGCACCACAAATCTCTGTGTGTAACATTTGAATCTTAAGAGTACCAACTGTCATCATAAATCTGCATAAGGCCTATTTCCAACACATACAAACATGCTTCAAAACATTGTATCATCGCAGGGTGCATATTTTCTCCCCTACTATTCACTCTGCTGATAGGAGTAATCATTGTAGTGGGATTGGATGTGTGGATCGATACTGCGTGATCGATACTTCAATACTCACAAGCCACTCATTTGGTATCGATTCCTGTAAAAGAATATCAATAACGAAATTATATAAATACAAAACTTGGGTGGCTGCTTACAAATGTTTTCAGCACTTTTGTAAAATGTTTGTGCCAATAAACAGCCCTGACATATTGAGCTGGCCTGTGTCACATGACTGTGGAAACCTATGTGTACACTTCCACATCAAACATGTGAGAGAATGACAGAAAGGAAACGTAGCATGGTGTGGTGCTACTTTTCACCTGTAGATAAAAAAAGTGTCACAGATAGTGGATGCTGCTATGAAAAAATCATGGCCTGTTTAAGAAGATTAAGAAATCTATAAAATGCCATTACTTTGAAAAATCATATACCCATTTAAGAAATGATCAGTATCAGTATTGGTATCATTAAAATTGTAACGTAAAGTATCGGTATCATATTGAATTTAAAAAGTTTGGTCTCACCCATCCCTACATTGGAGCATCATAGAGGGTTGTGGGTAAAGAGGACAAAAAGTAAGGGGCACTCTCACTTCTCTGGGTGAAAGGGCCAGTCCAACACTTTTACTAGCTTTTGATACATTGCTCTTTAACTTGATATTCACCTAGATTCCCATTTTCATTACAATATATAATTGTATATGCTGAATACAACAATATATATTGTTGATAAAAAAGATAGATACCCTGTAAAGGATAGGGGAGCAAATCTGCAGCCAGTACCTCAAATCTTGTGTTGTATGTTCAGCAGTGTTCTAAAAAATTATCTACAAGTAAGTTAGAAGTTAATATAATTGGTTATTTTTTAACCACGTTTCAAACTAAAGGTTTGTGTCATGAATAAAAACCCTCTATCATGGTACACGTAATTTTATTACACAATAGGAATATGACTTGTGCTGTGAAGTATGTTATCCATCACTGTTTTAAAATGTAATTACAAATGTAGTTTTAAAAGAGTTAGCCAGTGACATTTATACCAAGCGCTGATGTTGCTTTGTTTTTCAGGTAGCTTTGCGTTATCTGAATTTAACACAGCACAACAAAATTAGGCCTAATGACAACAGCAGAAATAATCCACCTGCCGGCTCAAATTATCATCATCCCTCACAAATATAGCCTACAAAAATGTCACTCATCATACAAATCAACAGTCTTATGTTAAGAAAAAAAAAAGTAATACGCTCTCATTTATTACAGGAATTCACTCAGCCAATATTTAATCTTGTGTACAGTATTAGGGATGGCATGTAACATTAACAATACTTGACAACGTTCTCTATCACCAAGGCTGCCTGCCTTTGCCACTCACTTCATGCTTCTTCTGACATCAGTGGATACTGGAGGAGCTATAGTTTGGCTGAGTTACTGCAGTGACACCTGGGGGCATCACTATAGCTAAGTCTACTATTAGAGATGACAAATGAAGTTGTAACATTAACTAAGTTCAGGAACAAAGATACACGCCACAGATTCAGTTTCCCATACCAACAGAGGCATGCATAGTCTACTTTATTGTTGTCCTTTTAAATGTCTCACGTTCATGTGTATGTTCTCAGTCAAACAGCCTCACACGTACCTTTTTATCTAAACCTAATCACTCATTGCTCAATCTGAGTTTATTACCTGATTTAGCCACAAATAATGAGCTTCTCCTTGGACATCGATCTCTTTAATGAAGATCTACCAAGACCTGTCTAATTCTTTCCAACTGTCCACAACCCTCAAGCTTTATCACAGCCTTCCCGGTTAAGCTCTATTGGTACACATTACCTCATACAGGAATAATTCTATGGAATAATATGAAGCCTTACTGTAAGGTGATACAGTTTAACAATCAAATTAGCCAAAATGTGGACAGAATTAACCATAGTTGAACATTTCATGGTCATTGGCCATTAATAGCCTGTCAGACTTCTGCTTTTTGTTGTTTGCCAGCTGATGTGATTTTGTTTCATGAACTTGTCTGGCAAAATGAATCAGATGTTAATTACAGTCATTCAGCAAGTTTAAATAATAAGGAATGTTTGCATTATCTTGATAATACAGGAAACGTATATCAATGTTTGCATTCTTTCATCCACTCTAGCAGATGGAGATGAATGAGTCTAATGGTGAAACTCACTGAGAAACAAGAGAAGAGTTCAGGGAGAAGAAAGAGCCTCATGCCGTTTCTTCCGTTTTAGTTGAAATAGCTGTCTCTGCTCTTCCAACCACCATGCATTTTGCATAGACTGCAAGGATCATTTTGATGTCATACGCCAAGGACCAGCAGGCAGGTTAACTTTTAAATACAAGATAGTGTTTCAAGCTTTCAGTATGTTTTACATTTTATGCAATGTGGTGGGAGTCAAGGATCAGTATGACGAGCACAGTCACACTGCGGTAAAAGCTGATACATCATATTTGAGAGCTTGTAATTGTAGAATGATTTTAAACCATCCATAAGTGAACTCACATTCAGCACTCTGCCTGTTTTGAATTTTAATCCATCCGAGGCTACACCATAAAATGAACAGAGATTCTACTAAAAATGTACAGTAAATCCAAACTTTAAAAAGATGCATTCTTTATGTTGTGGATCAAATTGACCCCCAACATAATAGGAGGGTTAATTGTGCTGTTTATCCATTTAAAACACATATAGCTTCTTGGAGTAGAAAGTTTTTATATAATGTAAAGAGTGACTTCAGTCAGTCCTGACTTCAGATCACATAGCACAACAGATTGTCTGACAATGTGGAGTAAGGTTGACATTATTAAAATGAGTATTCTTTCTAAGTTTAATTATATTTTACAAGCTGCCTAATCTCCTTCTCTATCACTACTCATTTTGTCTCTGGCATTTAGCAAAATGGCCATTACCTCCAGAGCGTGCACCACCTTGGTTTCATATGAAGGAATATGTACCTCTGGCTAATAGCTTTACTGTATCACTTCTCATTTCTCTTATAACCCAGCCCATCTTCTCCCACTTTAAATGGATATGGAAAACAGCTGGCCGCATTCTCCATTTTAAGTCATTTCTGAACTCCACTTTCTGTATTTGGTGGAGCTGAACCCAGGACTACACACAGGGCATATGCCCTTTCTATGGCGAGATTGGCTACAGAGTTGCATACAGTCTATCAGATGATTTATATAAGAATCATAAAATGAAAACATTTAATGATTTGATGTTTTGGAGATTGGGTTGGGGAGGGGAATGGGTTGGGAAATGGTTAAGGAAACATTCTACAGTGTGGCCAAGCATGATGTAATACAGTCTTTCAACATGTTTATATGGTATATTTAAGTGAACTGTTATGCATCCACCTGTGGATGTACTCAACTCAAAAAAGAAATAATCGCAAAAAAAGTACCGACTTCAGATTGTGTGTTGGTTTATTGTAAGTCTTCAATCCTCTAACATTGCCATTGAAATAAAAAATGAAGGGGAAATCCACCCTGTCATATGCCTCTATCCCACTGTATCTTCTCCCTCCAAATCAACCTTGCACATAAAAGCCATGGCTAAATTTGAAAGTGACATTTGCCATCGCCTTCTAGATCACTTCATTTAGCGACAGCGCCCCAAGTGTGCCTTCTGCAAACACTTTTGCTTTCAATACTTGCTTACAAGTGGACAAAAAAAGTGTTGTACTTTCTGCACATAATGCTCATATCTGCTTCGTCAACCAATTTAAATTTCAATATCCAGCAGCTGAATTTTTACTGTTGGGCCTTTTTTATGGGATATGAATCATTATGTGAAACATTGGCACAGCTCTGTTAGCATGATGAGCTATATCTCATCCCCAGTTCTGTCGGAACCCCATCACTCTGTTTTGTTAAGACTGATGGTGAGATCAGAAATTCAATGTTGTGGCAATGCAAGTGTCTGAGTAATGTTGGGGTAGTGTAGATGTGGTAGGCTTCATGTGAGTATAGGTCTGAGTTCTCCTGCCATTTGTCTCACAGACAGCAACAATGTACAACATAGTGTCCTTGGCTGTGTAGTACACACTTTTTTTTTCCAAGGTTGAGAGTCAGGAGTATTGAATTTTTCACACCAAGTGAGTCACCTGCAAGCTAAGCTCCATCTCATTTCTGTGTTCCTGTCATCACTAGGGATAAGATCGACTCTAATGTATTGCTTCACCTACAGTAATGTCAGGGCTTACTGCATCTGTTGCACCAAGACGCTATCTTAAAAAGGCAAGTATGAGCTCAAGATGTAAAATTAAATATTTGCTGATAGGTCATTGGAGTTAAACAAGCCAAAGCCACCAGTTACATGTAGTACCTTGTGAACCTAGTAAAACATTGTCTGTTGTAAGTATGTATGATGGAAGAATATAACTTTAGCAGGTATCCTCGTATCAACTAATTCATGAGGACTCCCCCTTGATTTGTTTTAATACATCTTATGTTGATACTATAGTGTGCAAATCAGGTGAAGGTGACCAGTTGATAGGATCCCCATCTTACTGCTACTCTAAATGGATCTGTGCTGTACATTTGAATTGCTTTAAAAATGATTATGGTTTATTTTCCCCTTTTATTTTTCCGTTATCCAGTGCTCCCTCAAATCAGTGACAATTAACTTGCATTATACCATTAGTTAAAATCAAGTAGAACTTTGATTATTAAACCCTACAGATGAATTTTAGAACCATCACAGCTGAACAATAGTAGCGCTGTGGTTTGGTAGTATATCACATTTCATAATGTTTTTTTCATTAGTTAAGGAAGTAAATCAGTTTGAACTATGGACTACAATGAAGGAATACCTTTTTATTACTGCAAAAAATGTTTTCACTACATTTCCTACTGAATTTGGAGACGCCCCTGGGTGCAGCCTGAACTTCCATAGCAGTTTCTGCCAATGTGAAGGAGCAGCAACGATACCAAGGTCCTTTTGGATCACTAAATCCCTCACCCTGTCACGTAGAGTGCGGCCATAAACCCTCTGTCTCTTGTATCCATAATCTCATTCTTTCGGTCACTACCCAGAAACCTCATGAACATAGGTCAGGGACACACGGAAGACTGACCAGAAAACAGAGAGTTGGAAGTGATGCACAAAATCGATGGTCAAACTCCCTGTCCCTCTCACTCCCACTCCCTGACACTCCTGAACTCTTCTGCTTGGATCATAGGACCCTGTTCATGGAGCAGCTCACCGTTTATCCAGGAGAGAACAATGTCCTCAGAAATGGAGGTGCTGCCTGAGCCTGACAGTAGTCTAAAATGAATGTATTTTTCCTCACAGAAATGCAAATTTATGCGGCAAAAAAATCTAATCAGATCATCTACTATAGACGAGTGCACGACAGGTTTCTAAGGGAAACCTGTGGTGTATGTATTAGGTTTCTGGCATGTATTGTTCTTGAGTTATTATGTTCTCAAGAGTGTGCCTACACATACAGATGACACAATGACGGCATAAAATCCCACACATACTATTCTAATATGACACACAATATGTATCATAAATGATCAGAACAGCACTGTTAGGATTCGATGAAAAACACTTGAAATGGCTTACTGTACTAATAAGAATCTACAAATTAAAATGGCCATCATTCACTTCATTAATCATTAGATAAATTTGTTTTATCTAAATGTGGAAAATGGATGATGTATAATCTTCATCACTGAAATCCAGTAAAACTATACATGTTGTCTTTTTCTCATTATCAACATAAAACAATTGAATAATATCAAAACTTAATTGAAATGATGATTGAAATATAATACTCCTCTAGCCTCAGTTTGGTTGATGTGCTATGTATCATTAAAACATATTATCTGATTTCAAAATGCTATATTAATTTGAAAGAATGCATTAGATGCATTAAAATTAATTGTCTATTCATATTGTTCATAAAAAAATAGGACAAGCTTCTGCTTAGCACATATCCTGGTTCACATTTTTTATGGTATGTTTCGATAAAATCTGTGCTTCTTCGACTTCATGAATCCTACAAAGAATATTATATTAAAGAGTTGCATACTACTATTTATCAACTGCTTAGAACATACAGGAAGTGCTTTTAAAGAGAATCAGAAGCAAGATTACAGCAAAATTGCAAAATGTGGCAAGCAAGTTGTTAGATGAGATGCTGTGGATACATTTTGAAATTTTAAATTTGGGATTTACAGACTAATTATGCACACTTAAATATATAGTAATAATAATAGTATAAACTTAAAATCAAACTTCTTGTTTCATTTTCATAATATACACGTGACTTCATACTGTAAGTGAATTTATAGGCCTATTCTAGGCCTGTGGCTGTTGTCAGATCTATCAACAGAACAATTATATTAAAATAAATCATATCTGATTGATAGAAAGTACCTTACTGTAGGAAGCAGTATTCAAATTGCCAACACCAGCACATGCTCTCTTTTAGACTCTGTCTTAATTCATTTTTTTCTATTTCCTTTTAAAACCAGAGAACCAGTGCCGTTTTAGAAATAAATTATCTAACAAGATTAAGAGGTGAGTGCCACATAACTCTCTCACCCATGACTACCCGTTTGAGACACAGAAAAAGGCCATTTCTATGGAAATGCAATGTTTACACGCATGGGAGAAGTCTATTATCTGCCATTTTGAAAATGTTAAGGACACAGTGCTTCCTGGAGCTTCTCCCTCATATTGCTTTCAGCATTTTCTTCCTTGTTTTTCTATTTTTTTCCTGTGTTCATCCAGAGGAAAAACAAATGGTGTAAATCTCTTTGCGCCTGATTAAATGCAAACCTTCTTTCTCCTCCACGTCTACATTGCTAGAGTTATATGTCACTAGTGTCCTCTAAAGTACCTCTTCCACTCCAGAAGCTGAATGAGGCCTTTTTCACCTTGAAAGCATTTAAATGGAGTTGGTAGGATTGGGCCTTTCTCTCTCCACTCTAGCAAGGTGTGTCAGGAGTTCAATGGTGTTTTGTGGAGCATGAACGTAAACAGAGGAAGCAATGTGTCCACTGCAAGAAAATAAAGTAATAGTAACACATTGACAACAGCACACATCCCCAAGAAAGAAAACTACATCTCTTGAGAAGAAACATCTTGTCTAGCTTTGCAAATTACTTCAAAAGTGTCCCGAGAGGTATGGTACAGTTTGAGATTTAAAGAACAGTCTTGATCCTCCTGCCTTCTCAAACTCAAAGCGACATAGGGCAACATTTCAGGGTGATGGACAATGCCCTTTGCCTTAAAACTGGCAGTATGGCATGGAGTGATTGCTCTATTATCTACATGTAGTAGATGACATGGCCTTTTTCAAACTGTACGTACTTGTAAACTATACTATACTAATTCTACAACCTATTTCATGGTATGTCTTCCTACACTATATTGACAACTCAAATTCATAGTAGCCATATCCAGCATCTTTGAATTCAGCAGCTTTTGCTAATCAGTGAGAACTCTGCAGGCTAACCAAGATATCTAAATCATGAATGTGTATGAATACAAGGGAAAGTTAGTTGGAAATTCATCTATCAGTTGATTTAGCACCCGGTGACCAGCCATTGGAATACGATGAACCAACTTGTGTTGTTTTTACTCCGTAAGGCTTTACATTATCACAGTGATACTGTTTAATTACAATAGTCTGCCATGTGGCCATCAATTTTTATGACTTAGTTCAAAGTCTAAAAAAATCCATGGATTCATCGGTTTTAATTTTTATGTAAAAAGTATTGCTCAATAATAATAGTAAAAATAAAACTTTTTTTATAGAGCACTTATCAAAAGAAAGTACAAAGTGCTTCACAACAAGAGAAATAAAATACCACAGTGAATGATGAAATATAAAGAAATAAAATACACAAAAGCAATAAAATAAAACAGTAAAATAAACAACCAGTTCAGGTAAAATCAGGATATGCTTTCAGATAAAAATGTGTTTTGAGACGAGACTTAAACGAAGAAACTGACTCAGACAACCTAATTTCTTTGTTCTTCAATAGAGCTTATGGTCACAGTGGAACAACATACAGAGTTTTTCCTCTGCCCCTGTCTTTCTCCGTTGAAACAAGATATTGGAGCACAATAAAAGTAGGGGAGCAGTTATATTTAAAAAAGCAAAAAAATGCACTTTTCCTTGAAAGAAAGGGAAAAGGCCTGGGGTACTTAAAAATATATGGTTTCATTGGATGTCTTATACTGTATGTCATAACATGGAAAATTGGCTAGCAAGGTGAAAAAGTCATGTTTCTATTACACTGTTAATACATTATATATTAACTAAACACAGTGGTATCAGCTTGTCATTTAAACTCAAAAAATGGGTTCAACAAATTGTACAGCAAAAAGCTGTACACATTCCATCATAACGTTTGGAAATAAACCCAACCACAACAACAGTGTTCATATATTTTGATGCTGCAAAATGCTGTGTGATACAGTATGGCTATGACTAAAACACAGTGGATTTTTAAATGTCTCTAGTTGTATATAATATGAAAATACTCAAATCAGTGGTGTAAATTTCAAGGCACTGCGTCAGGCAACCACCGGACTGAACACCCTAAGCTGTTAGACAGACGCTTGTCACTTGTATACAGGTTTGGGCTTTGTGGTCAGGACACATGTCTACTCTGTCTACTCTCACTAGGGCTGAGCATGCCTGGTGTTGAACACACTGTCACACACACCATCTGTTACCTCCAACACTCCTGGCTTGGACAAACATGGTTATGAGTAGGTAATGGTGCGGACAAAACTTGTGACCTTGACACTGTCTCCTATGTGTGATCAACAGAGAGAGAGAGGTAGATTAATAGGAGCCAGTAGCCCTTTTGATTTTGGTTTGCGAGAGAAAGGCAGCAGAATCCCACGTTGCCTGGAAACATGTCTGTCCTGGTGTGTGATGAGAGACGGAGTCTTTCTCTGCCTCTCTTATCTTATTCTTCAAAGATAAACATCAAATCACCTCACTCAATAAACGTACATTCTATTTTTTGACCTTATGCTAGACATCAAATGCCTTTATGCAATTACTTATGCCACTTGCCATTTTCTCCTGGATTTCTCCATTTTAATGCCATTTTCAGTCTCCCAACCATATATATGTATGTACTTTTCTCAGATGTATCATACCTGTTTTCAGATGATGTGTTAATTAGCATCTTCTTTCCATAATTGAGGTGTAAGTCAAACTGGCTTGGTCATCTCTGAGTATAACTCAAATTCTGTAATGTATGTTTTTTTTATTCAGAGTATTATGATTTACAAAGATCCCAGTTAGATTTGATACATCATAGTGGTGTCAGATTTCATACAATGTAAGTACAGCAAGAGAGCAAGGAGTGCTTGAAAATATGTCTCATATTTTGTTTACTTAGGCCATTTAGAGCGTTTTCTCAGCAAGAAAACATAAAAACAAAATCTATGATATACATTTACACATAATATGGTGCCAAACACTGGAGATGTCATCTCATCGCAACACAGCATCACAGCAACACAGCACCGCCCCGTTGTGCAGATTTTAAACAGAATGTGTAGTCAATTGTTCAATGCATACAGTATATTGAATCACAAGCCTCATATTAAACAATAAGCTCCTATAATTGGCTCTATGTTGTCACTACTAGCAATAACTACCAATATCTGAGTAGCATGTGTTTCACCATGTGCAGCTGTGTTCAGAGTGTCTCAAACTTCATGTCTATAACTCTTAGCCGTGACAATGTCACTTGATAATGCTCATTAATCATCACATTTTTCACCGACTGAATAGTTTAATATCGCTCTTGTATTTAGGCTTGTATTTTTGGCTTTACATTGCAGTTTTCCACTATGTCTATTATCTTCTCTCTCAATTCTCTGTGGAGAGAGAAGGAGATATAAGATTGATACTAACATTTGTTTTAACAGTAAGTGCTTATGATGAATAGCAGCATTATTTACTCATTTGGTACAATTAGCAACATGTTTTGAAGTTTCCTTCTCAGATCATTAAAGTTCACCTTGACTGATTTTGTGAGGTTATTCATTTCTTGAAATGCCTATTTCCTATCTCCTTGCACTTCTGACAGACAGGACGTGCAATGGGTTATGGTCAGCCTCTGCATGAAATCTGAAAAACAGTCAGTCGGTGCAGGCTCAGATCTGTGACAAGTTACTTAAATCCTCCACTGGATTCTGTTTTTTCAGGAATGGAAATATGGTACTTTTTATTCGTTTGTTTGTTACATTCCAGCCCTTCAAGAGGTCTTCACAACACTATGAACTGAGCTGAGCTGCCATAAGAACAATCTGACAGGAAAATTCTACTGAAAACATCATTATCTGATGGATGAGATCTATCCAATTTAAATGATTGTGTTCACTTTACACCGCCCTTCATACAGGCTCTATTTGGCCATTGTCCACAATTATTATTCGATCTACTGCTGTGAACACAGTGCCAAAAATGGTTTAATTTCACCCTCTGGATCAATAGCACCTGATGCAGCCCATCTCATTTTAGTCTCATGGCGAGGCACTGCATTTATAATGCCATTGACAATATTGAACAGTATTGATGACAAGGCAGGATAAGCACCTCAGGCAGTGGGCAGGAATGAAGTGCCATTTCTTCACAGTGGTGCACCTTTGTAATAGCTTTTTCAACCGTGAATATGAAAAGAAAATGCCACCTAGTAAAACTGGGGGGGTTGTTTAAATTCTTTGACTTGACACATTATATTTTTTGACAGGATGGTGTAGCTATATCTATAGAATTGAAAGGGTTAAAAGTACAGAAATAATAACACAGAAATAATGCATCAACTGTGTCCTGGTGCTGCATGTTAATACAATGTTAGGAAACTAAACACAGAAACACCTCTGTATGAGAAAAGGACATTTAATGAGTGTTTTGTTATTTGTAAGCTGATAAGGACAGCCATGCAATGAAATACAATTACATAATAATTACAAAAATCTAAATCCACCGAAGGCAATGTAAAGACATCTAATCTGTCCAAGAAATTAATGAAAGAAAGAAAACAAAGCCTGACCAACAAAATGGCTAAAGCAGCATACTTTCATTTAAATACATTGATCATGCTGCAGACTGTGTCTAGTGAATTTATCAGCTGTTTGTGTTAAATTGTCTCCCAGAAAAAAAAAAGGGAAAGAAACACTAATGAGCATCATTATCAGCATCCAATTGTCCAGAATGTAGACCGCTACTGAGTTTTAGTGTTCGGATCTATTGTGCACGTTATATTCGCCGGTTAGTTTCTCCCAGGGCAGCGGAGTGGTGGAGAGGAGGGGCTGTGCTGTGCTGCACCGTGCAGCTACTCACCTCTGACTGAATCCCATCTCCACCTTTCATCTCTCAACTTGTCCCGCGTGAGGATGGATACGTTTGCCTGCGGTCGGACCCGGTAAAGTGTCAGAAGAATGCCGTCGGACGGGGAAACCGTCGGTAACTGGAGTGTCGTTGGGTGTCGGTGATGTTTGCAGTTGGTGACTGCAGAAATTTCCAACGTGTCGGCGAGTCGACAGACCACTGCTTACTGGTGCGCTCTTGGAGAGGAAGAATGGACATGCGAATGAGAATGATTTCTTTCAGCGGCTGAAATAACTGTTTTGGTTGTTTTAGTTTACTAACCTGAAACAGTAAATTGTCACAAAGTCGCTCAAGTGAAAACAGGACTGACTGATTAATTGACAGTTTTTCTCGCTTAAGGAAGAATTCATGCGCCGATAGCTTACGGGGCCAATATGCCAGAATGGGTCCTCTACAGTATTTATTTCTCTGTGGACTTCTGTACACCCAAACCGACGGTAAGTTTATGAATACATCTATTACTAAATGTTATGGCTGAAATTATTGTCGTGCCTCACATTTAGCTTTAGAAAAACACACTGGGCTGTGACCTGAAGCGTATTCGACCCATGGTCTTGTGAGTTCAAGTGCATCAAGAAGATACCGAGTATCCCACATGATGTAGGCCTACTGTGAATTTGTTGTTCCTCTTGAATTCGTGTTTAAAGTAAAATGCACCATGCCAATGCACCATATCATAGTTGGTTCATTTAGTCTTGATGTAAGATATTGTGCCAGGCCAACTATTTAATGGGTTAGCTACGAAAGTTGCTCATTTATTCACAAGGGCTGCCCTAATTCAGCACATTTGTACATTTGTTAATCTTTGGCAGATTTTAAATTGCCTGTATTGTGGTTTGAAATGTGTGCTGACCACACAACTTTTTCTCAAAGAAAGGAGACCTTTATCAATTTTTATTTTCTATTTTTTTTAATCAATTTAACTCCCTAGATTGCATATGCTGGTTGTCTTGTACTTGTATAGACCTTTAAAAGTGTTGCAAATGCATCGACTGACTCATCTTGGGTCATAGTCTGTGGCCTAATGCAAAAGGTTGCTCAAGCAGATGATGGAGCTAACTGTATGTCCTATAGCTGAAACGTCTATGTGCCATAGAGAAGATGCTTACTCATATAGACTGGAAATCCACCCCTGACTGTTTGTGTCTACAGGTTAGTCATACAATACATGGACCTACTAAACATATGTACAAATCCAGCTGCACCTAAGAGACTTATCTAAGATCATATCTTAACAGGACGTGTTGTCCTTATCATGAAGTGTTTTGTAATAAGTTGTCCACTGCAGCCCATAGAACATAAATCTGTGTCAGTGGAGTAAGTGAAGTGCAGGCGGGTTCAAGTGGGTGTGGATTTGGGTGGTTACAGGACATTTGATTGACTGTGTTGGCAGTTTGTTTGGTACAGCACATATGTGCAATCTAAAGCAAAACAATGCAATGATTCAATTCATGCAATTCATTTTACAGTATCTTTGTGAAGCTTATAGTAATCTTTTTTTTTTTTCAAGGAGGTGTTGATAGAACTCTAAGGTGATTTTGAAGGCTGTAGTTTGTATTGGACTGCTGCTGAAAGGTGTTTCCAATGTTTTGTTCATCCCATTTCACATACATGAGGGTTTAATCAACACGTCTCTGACACAATCTCAACAAAAACACAACAAGCTTCACAAAAATAGGATTAATTGCAGGGCCATTGCATTGTCTTGTAATCAATTCTGCAGATATAAATAATAAACTTAGTGTACATTTCAGCTTTTCGATTTAGTATTCAAACATCTGTGAGAATGAGGCACAAGTGATCCCAATTGATGGTGTCTGACTGACTATGCCTGTGGCAATACTGTAGGTAATTGTGATCTATTAGAGAGGATAATGCTTAGAGTATCTTTCTCTTCTAGTTTTTAACAATATTACTAATTTTGAATTTGCAGGGCTCGGGCTGACTTTGTGGTTGTGACACATCAACCTGAAAGACAGGTGCTCTTTGCTTGACAATCAAATTAATCTTTTATGAGCCTAAATTAGGTTCCTCTGAACTCTACTGGTAGACAGATGTCACCTCAAAGTGACTTTTATTATTGTGGTCCCTGCTTACAAGCCCCAACAGGTTCCTTACCAGCTTTTTCCTGCAAGATCTTGAGTTTCAGCTTCAGCACCATGGATAGATCCCCATAAACCGACTCACTGGTGGAGCAAAAAAAGACCTGGGTGTACACAAAGATTGATGAATAAGATAAGCAACGTTTTGGCCAAAGGGGTATTCTGAATGTATCCTTACCAAGAATCATTATTTTAAGACTCCAGCCAAATACAGGACTATTCAGCTGTTAAAATGCCAACATTTAATTCAAGGAGTCACATAAAAAAATCCATCCATCTATTCATTTTCTATCCCCACTTATATTCAGGGTCATGGGGTGCTGGAGCATGTATTTTGCAGAAAACAAGCAAACCCCCTGAATGGGTTGCCAGTCCAGAGTTAACAGACTGACAGGACCCCGCAGGACCTTCTTGCTGTGAGATGACAGTACCAACCACTGAGCCACTGAGCCACCCACAACTTAAATCATCTAATTTCAATTCTGTTGTCTGATAGTACAAGTCTCTAACTCTGCATTAGCCACAGTGGAAACTGGGTAATGGGACAACCAATTAGAAGAAATCAGTATTCCACAAACTGTGTTTATTTGTGCTTCATTGTGGATCCACGTAAATATTACTTACCCAAGATATGTACAGGTTTTTAAAAGCATGTTAAAAACATAATGTATCACCATGGTTTGGTGTGTTGGCGCCTGCTAATGGAATGCTTTTTGTCAACAAACCTCTTAACATTATAGACTGTCACATCAATTTTACTCACATTTCGCTTTATTTCGGTTGCTGTGTTGCAGCCAGTCCTCATGGCTACCTTTGCAATTTGTATGATTTGTCACCGTCAGAGGCAAAAAAACAAGAGACCGTATAACATCATTTCAATTTATTTATATCGTATTTATTTCTTCACCTTATGACAGTCCAAAAAGTCTGGGTTAGCAACTCAAAAATCACACTCTAGGTTTGTTTGCATGCACACAACAAAAAGAGGAAGACCTTTTAACACAGATATTATAATGTGCTCATACACCATGAAACAGATGAGAGTTGTGATGCTGTCATGTCTGTAAACAAACACAGTGGCACTACATTTGGGTCATTCCTCTGTGACATTTAGAGGTGGAATTTAAGAAACAGCACTGATTTGAGCTAAGGTGTTCATATGGCCAAATCGATGGAAAGAATGAACAGAGTAAGGGTTGTTAACTGGGTTGCGGTTACACACACTATGACATTATTCTTATCAGGATAGTCAGGATTAGGCACTCTCGTGACATTTGCTGAGGATTGAATATCAAATACTCACATTAAAATCTAAATATTATGCATGCTAATATGACAATGCAGCCTTTAAAGAGGAAAGAGAAATGTAAACTTTTTATATCCACATTATTACAGAAAGTGAAAAATTCAATGTAGCAGTTGCTGTTCTACACCCACTGAGACAACATGTTTGATGATGTCAGTGTTTGATGGAACGTGTTAATGAAAAAGCTAATGAGATGTAATGACTCCTCGGCTCCTGTCTGTGAAAGTAAATATGGGAGCCTGAGTGTAGTAACACAGCATATAGTGCAGCCAGTAAGAACCTGACACTAATCAACTTTCCTTTCAAGGACTGTAATACATTTTTTCTTTTGTTTTATTCTACAAATCACATTTACAAATGTAAGTACATTTATTGTTAACTGTTTAAAAAGCAGTGAAAATAAAATGTTAGTGAGAGATGTGAACTATATAGACCATTTATTCAAGTTTGCCTTATGTTCAGACACAAGACTGGACATTTCTATTTGTCATCTTTGTTTGGCCATAGTTGCTATTGCTCATGGTAACTAAATAGTTAACTGCATTTAACAAACAACATATTGCTATTTCTGCTGCAGCAAAATTAAAATGCATTATTTAATTGCATGTGCATATTATTACTATTTCTTTAATGGGACTTTTTACTTTCTTCCCCTCCAGGGTCTCGTCTTCGCCAAGAAGACTTCCCTCCCCGCATTGTGGAGCACCCCTCTGACCTCATTGTGTCCAAAGGGGAACCAGCCACTCTCAACTGTAAGGCAGAGGGCCGTCCGACCCCTACGGTGGAATGGTACAAAGATGGGGAGCGTGTTGAGACGGACCGCGACAACCCCCGCTCCCACCGTATGCTGCTGCCCAGTGGGTCCCTCTTCTTCCTACGCATCGTCCACGGGCGACGGAGCAAGCCCGACGATGGCAGCTACGTGTGTGTAGCCCGAAACTATCTAGGAGAGGCCGTAAGCCGGAATGCATCTCTAGAAGTAGCATGTAAGTCTGAGTTTTCATCATGTCCGTCTGGGCACAAAGGTAATGCCCTAGTCAAACGAATCTCAGTGTTGCATGACAGAAAAATGGATAAGTTGTGCAGTATGTATTGAGGTTGGTAACCTTTTGTGTGGTGTATGAAAATGTGAAAATGTGTTAATGTTGAATCTGAAAAAGGTAGAATTTATGTTAAATTAAGCATAAAATGTCCGGGCTGTTGTGCTAAGGGATCCATATATAAGATGTTATCTGTCATAATAGGAGCAACGTCACCTATCCACTGAACCTACAAGTGTGTGTGTGCATGCTTAGCCGTGTGCATAGCATGTGTGCGCATATGTGTGTGAATATGTTTTCAGACAGCTAGTGAGACCTGTTTTGATGACCTGTTTGAGTAATGTATGGGTAGAGCTGTGAATCGCTCCAGGGAGGGAGAGAAAAAGGGGGCAGGATTTTAACCTAGCTAACTCCCTTTCACTGTTTGGATTTGGAAAGATGCAGCCTGCTCCCAGCCAGTTCTCTCCCTGTGTGGGAGAGAGGCGCTCTGGGCTATTCACATTTCCATTATGTGCTAAACTGAGCTGATTTCTTGCCATGAACAAGATGCACACACGCTCGGACGCACACAAAGATATACATGCATGCACACACAAACACCCACACTGCCTCTCCTGCTCTCTGTTTCTCACTCTCAGAGATGTAGTACACAAGCAAGAAATAGGGAATTCCAGGCAAACAGTATATTGCAATTTGATTTAAAATTTACAAAACATTTACCTGCCCAAGTGTTTCTATATACATGCCCAGTGATTCAATTTTAGTCCTGTTTTGAATCCTAAAATTGGTGAGTTTAGGAAATGTTGGACCTGATAACTTGACTATGATGTATACTGTAGTTTGTTGTAATAAGAATTGGAAGGGAGTCTCCCCATCAGAATTATGGTCTTTACGGTGCTGTTGTGACTTGTGCTGATTTGTCACCCACTCTGGATCTGTGTTTGGCTTTTAGGGGAAATCATGGAATAGGAAGAAAAAAAACAAAATATACAAACTGAGACAAGAGCCCTGAACCTAATAGCAACTTAGTCGAGACATTATCTGAGATCTTTGTGTCTTTTTGTGCACCACATCCTCTCTTTGTCTTATCGCCTTTTCCACATTAAGCACTTGTATTTGTATTGTCTTCTTTTACTGCTGCTGTTTCCTCCCCTCTCCTTTTCCTCTCAAATCAATAGTGGTGGACTGTCCTAGAAATACTAATGCTTAAGGAGATGCTGGGTATTTGAGAGGACATAAATCTGGCTTCAAATAGGAATGTGTGTGTGTGTATGTCCTGTTACAGGACACAGCATTGGCTTTTACGTATAAATTGAGACATTGTGGTGTGGTGATATTCTAGTGGATTACTATCTAGTGCTAAAGCTGCTATAAAAGTACCCCTGTCTCTCTGTAATCAGAATTTACACTGTGTTATACATTACATTTACACTGCACATCTTGAACAGTACAGTTGTATTCGAAGATAGTGAATAATTCTCTCTCAAAGAAACCAGAGACCCAAAACTGTCGTTATAGTGTCAAGAGACAAATGTTATAGCTGCTCCACTGATTCCCTTGACTGAATAGAGGCCGACTTTATGAACACAATGACTGTGTCAGAGTGATTTTGTGGGGATTTTGTGGCTCCTTAAATACAATAAAGCTCATTTGTGTTTTGCAGCTCAAACAGGCATTCGTTTTCTGAGTAATTGTTACATTCATTGTAAGTGTAGGAGCTGCAATTATTATTAACAAATTGTTTTTTTCTATTGTTGGAAGAGAGGTACGCTACTTATGTATCAGCCACACATATGGAGGGTAAAATAACAAATATGGTTTACTGTTGCAAAATGTCAAGTACCAAACATACAGGAGAAAAATCTAGCAGAAAGTAAATATGGAAGAGAGCTAGAGCAGCTTTAATGTTTCATGACATGCTGTCATTACAGTATTGAATGATGTATTGTAGAGCATTGGATCATTCTTGAAGCCTTATTTAGATCTCTCTGTGAATTTGTATGTTTTTTTCTCTGTCTATGGGGGCAGTACCATCTTAGGGATCAGTGTTTGCACAGTGGAATGCACCTCATACTTCAATAAATATCTGTATTCCTTTGCCGCTTATATGATCATGCAGAACAACCGTGGGACCTAAATACTCTCATTTCCAATGTACATTAAATGTCAAGTACCTGCTACTAGACGACTGTGAGACTCTGGGGGATTTTCAATTGCCTAATTGTCAGGTCTCCTTTAAAGCTGGATGGTAACATAATGACTGTGTAGGCTTTGGTATTTAGTTGCTTCAAATTTAAATCCCCTTTGCATTTTTTCCCCCAACCCTGTATAGTTTTGATGTTCACCACTTAGAGTAGAAGCTACATCCAGATATCTTGCTCACACTTTAACCACAAATGAAATTATTTCAGTCTTGTTTGCCAGTTGAAATAACACACACTAACCAATTTTTTTTTTCTGTTTTGTCTCCTCTTGTGCAGACAGTGTTAATAGGTTGTATTTTCTGGAGCTTCTCTTACATAAAAGACAGTACGACCAAGGCAGCCTCTAGTCTTCTTTGTGTAATTCAGAATATCATGGCTACAGGGATGCATAATCGCATGACTCCTTCAGGGGCTGCAGGATCCTGCCAGTTTTGCTGCAGCCAAAGTTGTCATGCAATGCTGCGGGTGGGAGCAAGAGGGTAGATGAAAGTGCTGTGGGGATGCTCTAACAGTGAGCCTAGCTCAAAATGGTCTGAGTCCACACACATCCTCAAATTTTAATTGGCTGTAGCATTGTATTTTAACATGTGGCTTAAAAAATGTAGCTAACTAGAGGGGTGCTCCCTTGGGTACATTTGTGCTGTACAAGCTCAATTTTGGTGGTTTGTCGTACATTTTATGAGCTTCAGTCTGACTGAAATTTGAAGGGGCATTATTCATTTCATGTGATGCAAAACTCTTCAGCTGTTTGAGATTGTAGCAAAGCTTAAAATATGTAAATTATGCAGATTTGCCAGACAAATCTACAGCTGGCAGCCTGGCAAAAACAAATAATATACCTCATAACATTTGTTTGTCTTAAAAATTAACCAAGCCTCACTAAAAAACACTTATTTCTACACAATTGCTCTCCTATACACGTTGCACAGTAGAGCTCATGGCGAAGAATCAATAGACAGTAACCTAGCAAACTTATATTGTGTGTCTTGTGTCGGTATTGCTTTTCTAAACTGACTGTGGGTAAGCACAAATGCAAAAATGCAGAATACACATAAGATTTTTCAACCATGTTTCTCTCAGGCTGGAAATTTGATCCAAGGCCAATAGGGGAGCATGTACTGTACCAACTGATAGACCACCACTAGGCACAAATCTGGAGTATTTTCACCCTTGTTGAAATTCGATTTCCTGTATAGTCTTGTTGGGTGCATATTTGACACAAATGATAACATCAGCCATTTCATAGAGAAATGAGGCCATGTCTGTTTATTATTAGAAGGTCTTGTATTTTTGTTTGATAAACAAAACTCACTGTGTGTCTCTTACTGTTGCAGCATGTCACTTGTTTCTCACATCCAAGTATGTAATTTTAATAATCAACAGTCACCTGCTGTCAGTGTGTACAATCACACATGGCCAACCACCGAGCCAGCTTTTCACATCTTCAGTCTGTTTATTCAGCCGCTGCAGCTGAGTACTACTTCAGAGCAACGTCAACAAACAACTGTGCAACCTCCAGGCCACCAGTGGACTGGCACTAATCATCAGAGTGAGTGGCTGTTGATGGAATTAGAACAGCTCCCTCAAACTATTAAGAAGGGACAGATAGATATAAACAGTGATGTGTTGAAGGGAGGTGTGGGTGGAAGGGCGGCGGATGCAAGGGCGTTCATTAGTACAAAACTCAAGAGCAAGATGCGTCCCCCTCTGTTTGACTGTGCTAAGTGAATTAGAAGTATAGTCACTCAGCCAGACAATCATCAATTAAATCCTCCCAGTTACAGGCAGCCAACAAACTAAGCAGCCACAATGCTAGATACATCTAGTGCCTGGATTATATATTTTAGTGCACTATAATTATTTTGTTGAGAGATTTAACACACTGGACATTTATTTGAAATTTCACTAGAGATGACTCACCACTCTGTTGACAACCAGTCTTTTGCCAGCTTGTCAAAAGTTTCATTGTGACCTTTGGCCAAGTTACTAACAATTACAGCTGATATATTCTGCTACCAGCGACATTTGTCACTTCAATTGGCAATGCTGCTAAATATTTTGTGCATTCCTTTTTCCCCCCAAAAAGAGAATTAGTTAACTAATTAGATTAGTTAACATTAGCAGAAGCAAATCAGGTTGCCCCTTAGACCAGGGGCCCGTTTCACCAAATTTGCAACATGCAAGCTGTGATTGGCAACACAAGATTGTTTCCTCTTGCGTACTTTCACACGTTTCACTAATCAAAACAAACAGCATAATTACGACCCATGCATGAGCATGCAAGAGTCCTGTAGCACTCACAAATGTATCTGTAATTTGCGAATTTTAATTCTGGGAACCAACAGCTGATCACGCATGGCCACACATATGAGCATCTTAGAGTTACCAATCCACGTCTTTTGAAAGGTGTGAGAAAATTCTAGCACTTAAGGATAACATGTGTTTACAAACTGTACATCGAAAGGGATGGGAATGCCATTGTTCCATCTGTCCCATGCTTATCTAGTCTTAAATAACTTTAGGAAGAATGTATTAACTCTTGAGCCAAGATATATGTATCTTGTGTACTGCAATAAAAACTGGTTGACATTGCTACTCACCATATGCTTCAAAACATGAAACCTGAATTTAGAGTGTTATTATTAACATTATTCAATTTAGTCCATAAAGGTTGCCAGAAAATGATCTAAATTTGACCTCAGCTTGTGTTGTGAAATCATCCTCATCCTCATTCTTTGCTTCTTTCCTGTGTTCTCCTCAGTGATGGGCATTTCTTTGAGCCATTCAGCGCTGTAGACTGCACAGTAAACAACAGTAGCCTAATTTGCATAATTTGAGAGTCAAATACTTTCTCCAGGCATGCGATAGTGTTCTCTCTCAAAGTGCATCACATGGAAGGAATCATTTATCCCCACCTCCATATGTGTGCTTTGCTACTGGCCCACACCACGTGGGTAGTGGATTAGAAAGTATTTTGTGTCATGCGTCCAGTAGGTCCAGGCCTGGGTTCTGGGTGGGATTTTTGTTGTGATACCAGAAATGAGGTTGTGGTCAGCCATTACTATTATTAAGCCTCTAGTTCGCGTTAGTGGTGAGATTCTGAAAATGTAGTACACCACTTACAGTAAGGCTCAGTAGGGTTTCTACTGGGAGGCACTCTCTGCTGTTTTGGAAAGTGGAAGGTTGCCATTAATCATGCATTTCACTCTTACCCATTGACAACATTCAAAGTTAGTGCCTGCCAGCCCTGTGTGTTCCCAGGCAGATTGTCAATGTTTTCTGTGAGTAGATAGGTTGGCCACATTGCACCATCTGTTGCCAGTCCAATAGCCCTCCTGTGTACTTATCCCCTGTTTGCCTTCCTCTGCCTTGCTCTCGTTAAGCTGGGACAGAGTACAGAGTGAGTTTTGTGAACCCAGATGATCAGAAATGATCTTTCCCAGCTCTTGAGGTGTTGAGGATAAGTTTGTTTTCTCATTGTATTTGTCATTATTACACCTTCACTTTTAGCAGTTATCTTCACATTATGAAATTATACGATATATACATTGACTGACTTAAGTTGAAAAACTTAATTATGACATTATGATGCAACAGAAAAACTATTACATGTTGTCTTCTGCGGTGTTCTGCTCTGGTCAATGTGTTCTGATAAATAAAATAGGCTGGGGAGAAACATTATTCTGCCGTTTCACTAATAGCTAAATAATGGTGATGCTGTGCTTGACACACGGAAGAGCAAAAGCTGTTCACTTAGGCCAAATCAGTGAAATTTTAGAGATGTTGCAATAAAAATACTGTGATATATTTTCTATGTATTTTCATTTTCAATGCTTTGAATGATGGGTATCTAGTTGGATTTGTGGTAAAAGAGCTATCTTTCAAGCACAGACACAACTAAGATGTGTAAAGCTGTCAATATACCTGCACTACAAGAGCATAATTCTTTAAAAGCCTTAGGTGGCGATCACACTGGAAAAAGTGAGGCACATCGCAATCCTTTTCCACTCTATATGTCTGATCCCAATCACACTGAGGCATTTTTTGCAGGAGGAGCATCTTGGCAGCACGTAGGCAGCTATGTTAAGGCAATCAAAAACACAGCAGTAACTGAAACACAAATCTAAAATTATACCCAAAGGTTCAAGTGCCCCACTAATGTTCCTCTAAGCTTGATGTTTGTTGTTTATGTCGTGGCAAGTTTTGTCCATTTAATCAGATAATGTAGCTCCGGGTGGTCAGTAATAAGCACTACTAGCCTTTTTCTCCATTTCTGTTGTTGACAGTGCTGTTGGGAAGGACAAACCCTGAGCTCTTACAATTGGGCAGCAGAGAAAAAAAGCTGCAGTGCCCCAGAGCATTTATCTGTTCAGAGTTGAACTTTTTCCCACTAAGGGCTCTTTGAGCCCTCGATCAGAATTTGAAAAATGTGCCATCCAGTGCTAAAAACATTTCTGATGTAACTGCGGTCTTTGATTGATACAGTTAGAAGACCTGTAGTTTCCATTTTTTACAGGTTAGCATGTTGTCTTCACAATAGTTGCAATCCTGCTATATTGCAGTGTACTGAGATTAATATAATCATGATGGATGACAATTGCAAGCTACTTCACACTTGACTGATTCATTTGCAACTTTGTGATGATGAGGACAATTTAAGGAAGGTTGGAGTTGTCTGGTCTGAGGACAATGGGTTCTTGCTTTCAATGAGGTCACACAGGAAGTCAAATGTATGTATAATAATAATAATAATAATAATAATATATATTTGATTGCCATCTGTGTTTTCACTCCAGAGTAGTAGAATCTCAATGAATCAACTATTTGCATTTAATGCATACTTACTATAATTGCTGTCCAGTGCCGTGGTTGATTATAATAGCATATTTGCCTGTAATATGGCTGATGAAATGGCCACACAATCTTTTGAATAGCTCAACATGTCATGTTATTTGTTGTTTGGTCTTGTGTCAGTGTAAATACAATAATAAAAAATACCATTCGGTTTGATACAGCTTTGGAACCATATAGGAGATTTATTTTCCTCTGTTTAAGGTGGTCTAATGCTTATAACAGTGCAAATAGAGGTGGCAAGAGCAGGCAAGTGGAACTAATTTATGCATATTTTTTGGCTGAAGACAGTGAGATAAGGGGCTAGCATCTGGTGCTAACTGGACCATGCTCACTCCTTGGAGGTCTGTGCATTATGAGGTTCGGTAAGTTAGCTAAGGGCTAGCATCTGGTGTTAATTGGACCATGCAAACACCTTTAAGAGCTCTGGTGCACTTTCTTACAGTTGGTTGGAAGAAACATATGCCTGGTGTGAAGAAGCATACTAACTGGATTTACTGTGTTGAAGCTTGTTGTAGCTTTCTAATTATTTTAAGAAACAGCTGTATGTATGCATAAATTCAAGATACAATTGTTACAACATGTTACATTTTAGAGTCAATTAGTGTCTTTTTAATACATTTACTCTAAGTCTTATATGTTTTCCAAAATGGTTTTATACACTCAGTGGCCACTTTATTAAGTACACCTGTACAGTCTAATGCAATCCAATACAACTGTTCTGTCAAACAGTCTACTCTTATGATGCCTATATTGTTCAATTTCTGTTGACAGTGTCATAAAAGGTGTTTATTATATCACATGTTTTGGCAATGAGGTCATAGTTACTGGTGGTGTTGTACTGGACTGCATTATATTGAGTGGTGTTTCTAATATTCTGACCCCCTCATCTATGTAAATGGGAAGGGCAAACAATTAGACATTAGAATAACACATCTCAATGTAATGCAGTCCAGTACAACACCACCTTAACTATGAGCTCAATAATAAACATATAATTGAATTTACACATTCAATTATACACACACATACTGACATTGTCACCAAAAACTGAATATTATGAGCTTCATAAAGATAGATATTATGGTGGGGCTGTTGTATTGTATTACACTGACAGGTATACCTAATAAATTGGACACTGAGTATTTATTATACCCTGGTAAATTTTTAGGTGGCTATGTCATCCTCTTGAATCTTAGTATCTGACAACAGTTAAATAGGTTATACTTTGGCAATAGTCAACTTGACTTTAATTTGAATTTGACTTTAATTTAAATCTTTCTCTATAATAATTCTGCTTGATCCGCGTCTCCCCTTCAAGTAATGTGTATATAGAATTTTTGTATTTCAATTTCAAGCATTTTATAACAAAAACTAGAGAGCTAACTAAATAGAAAATAGTCTATCGAAGCAAAAACTAGAATTCAGTTGTATAATTTGGCTTAATGTTGTGCTCACTTGATTAGATTTTTTTTTTTTCATTTGTCCTCATTAATGATTTAACCTTCCTGGAAATACTGTTTTATTAAATGCATCATCAAGTTTAGGGCTATTGTTGGATTTTCTTTAAAAGAAAAGACATAACTAAAACTAGAGTACCTTGATGAAAGGGTTCATGAAATAGTACAACTCCAGTGTGATCGGCACCTAAACTAGACTAGGCTGTATTCATTGTAAGGTGTAGTCTAATGACAGCCACATTCAGTGCCATCCATTAGTATAACAGTGGTTGCGTTTAGGAAGTCATTGGAAAAACTCCGGTAAAGGTCATATTGGGTCAAGCTGCTCCCATGTACCTGTGACAGCCTGTGACTGAGGATCCCTGTTATGAATAAACCAAATATTCCTGTCTGCCTGAGGTGTCCAGCCCACAGATTGAAAATCCTCCAGCAAAACAGTGTGGAAGGGTGCAGCTGCCAGCTACTCAGTCCCTATCTGACAGACAGTGCTTCTCGTACAGTGAGAAAAAATGTTTTTACTGTCAAAGTAGCCTTGAGTTTTAATGTTTAAGTTGCACTAGTCCAACAGAAGACTGTGTGGTAAAAATGAATTCAGATTTTTCTTTAAAATATTTTAATACCCACCCACGTTATACATACAGAGACATTTGATCATTTTATTTTGTGTGTATGTGTTTGGGCTGGGACCTGGCGAAGACCATACCACACAATCCATTTTCAATATGACGGATCACAAAATGATTCATTACACGCTGCTGTCTACCTTTCAAGGTAGTATATTGTGATGCCGTACACAGTACATTATTGGCTATAATTTAATGCAGTCGTGTTTCAACATTTGAATTTGAAATATGGCTATACATCTCCTTTTAGATGAGTTGGCGGTGGCTTAAGCTACTCCATTAGCAGACCTTGAATGAGGCCTTCACACTATTACAGATACAGCTGTAACTTATTGCTGCTGTCATATATGGAAGCTGCAGCTGAGTGTAGCCTTCTGTTTTCTGAAAACTACATTCAGCCATGTTTCATAACCACTATATAAAGTCAGGCATCAATATTAGAATGCACAGAAAGGATTATGGTCAGAAAAAAAGTAAAATCACATTAGTAATATTCAAACTGACCCTTAGCATGCCCATGCGATCATACTACATGTACAGTGGTGTGAAAAAGTGTTTGCCCCCTTCCTGATTTCTTATTTTTTTTGCATGTTTGTCACACTTAAATGTTTCAGATCATCAAACAAATTTAAATATTAGTCAAAGATAACACAAGTAAACACAAAATGCAGTTTTTAAATGAAGGTTGTTATTATTAAGGGAAAGCAAAATCCAAACCTACATGGCCCTGTGTGAATAAGTGATTGTCTCCTACACCTAATAACTGGTTGGGCCACCCTTAGCAGCAACAACTGCAATCAAGTGTTTGCGATAACTTGCAATGAGTCTTTTACAGCACTGTGGAGGAATTTTGGCCCACTCATCTTCAGCCACATTGGAGGGTTTTCGGGCATGAACTGCCCTTTTATGGTCATGCCACAGCATCTCAATAGGATTCAGATCAGGACTTTGACTAGGCCACTCCAAAGTCTTCATTTTGTTCTTCTTCAGCCATTCAGAGGTGGACTTGCTGGTGTGTTTTGGATCATTGTCCTGCTGCAGAACCCAAGTTTACTTCAGCTTGAGGTCACGAACAGATGGCCGGACATTCTCCTTTAGGAGTTTTTGGTAGACAGCAGAAATCATGGTTCCATTTATCACAGCAAGTCTTCCAGGTCCTGAAGAAGCAAAACAGCCCCAGACCATCACACTACCACCACCATATTTTACTGTTGGTATGATGTTCTTTTTCTGAAATGCGGTGTTACTTTTACGCCAGATGTAATGGGACACATACCTTCAACTTTTGTCTCGTCAGTCCACAGAGTATTTTCCCAAAAGTCTTGGGGATCATCAAGATGTTTTCTGACAAAAATGAGATGAGCCTTAATGTTCTTTTTGCTCAGCAGTGGGTTTCATCTTGGAACACTGCCATGCAGACCATTTTTGCCCAGTCTCTTTCTTATGGTGGAGTCATGAACACAGACCTTAACTGAGGCACGTGAGGCCTGCAGGTCTTTGGATGTTGTTGTGGGGTCTTTTGTGACCTCTTGGATGAGACGTCGCTGCGCTCTTGGGGTAATTTTGGTCGGCCGGCCACTCCTGGGAAGGTTCACCACTTTATAACCTTTTCCAGACTGATAGAGCTCAATTACTTTCTTTCTCATTTGTTCCTGAATTTCTTTGGATCTCGGCATGATGTCTAGTTTTTGAAGATCTTTTGGTCTACTTCTACTTTTTGGTCTGACTTTGTCAGGCAGGTCCTATTTAAGTGATTTCTTGATTGAGAACAGGTGTGGCAGTGGGCCTGGGTGTGGCTAGAGAAATTGAACTCAGGTGCGATAAACCACAGTTAAGTTATGTTTTAACAGGAGGGCAATCACGTTTTCACACGGCCATGTGCCCTTGGCCATGTAGGTTTGATTTTGTTGTCCCTTAATAATAACAACCTTTATTTTATAAACTTCAATTTGTGTTTACTTGTGTTATCTTTGACTAATATTTAAATTTGTTTAATGATCTGAAACATTTAAGATGTGACAAACATCCAAAAAAAAAAAGAAATCAGGAAGGGGGCAAACAATCTTTCACACCACTGTCTGTGTGTGGAATGAGTGCCTTTACTCGCGTGTGATTGAGTTTGCATCTGAGTTGGACAAAGCTAAGTCATGTGTCTTCAGGCAGATTTGTTACTAATGAAAAAAAGAAACAACCAGGTACATTTGCACATTCACAAGCAGTAGTATTATAATGTAGCATATTCATTATTTTCTGGTAGGCTAAATTAAGCAGGATTGTAAGATAGTCATTGTGTTAAAATATCTTGTCTTTTCATGGTGTAATGCCACAAATTTGAGTAAGCTTATCCACTCCCTTCAGAGGTCTCAAGTCTGGCTGGGGTGATGAGAGTGAAGAACATCACCAGTCAGCCAGAGGGACTCTGCAGTTGGTTTATTATTCATGTGGCCTACCCAACATTCCACCAATCTAGGCCAAAGCACTGTTATAACTGCTAAGTGTCACGTTCCAGACTTCCTTTCTTCCATTCATTCACCTCCATCACATCAGTTTGCCCAGAAATTGTCAACAACTCCACCCGCCATATCCTCTGATTCACAAGAAGTGGAGAGTGCCAGGGCCAGGGCAGCCATAAGATGACATCAGACTTCCCCACTATACACCTCAGTGAGTAAAAAGGAAAGGGAATATCCGGAAGCTTGTTTAATTCATGAAATCCACTGAACGTAGTATCTTTCTTTTATCCAACCCCCAATCCCATACACTCAAGCATCTGTTTCCTCATGCTTTTTACCTGGGTTAGTTTATTTCATAAATAAACACGCTATACAAGACAGAGTGAGCACCGCTTTATGGCCTGTAACTGCCTTTTATACCAACAAATCCTCAAAGTGCTGCACCCCAATGTGTGTCAATTCATTCTCCACTGTTGTACAGGATGTAATTGTGACAAGGCAGCAAATAAGATTCCATCCCATCTGACAGGTGTCTGTTTGTGTAAATAAATAAATAGTTACGGTTGGTGTTGCAAGGGCAAAGGGGTGGACTGGATGGTAGATTCATAGCCAGTTACCAGGGGTCTAAGTGGTGTGTCTGATAATGAAACAGCTGCTAACCATCCTGCACTTCCTAATCAGAACCTCAATATGCTTTACTTTCAGTCCTTATAGTGACCAAACCTTTTCTGACTTCACATTCTTCTCAATAAGCACCTTGCACACTCCCTTACCACTCCCCACCCTAGAATACTGCCTCATCTCCAACATTAAAAACATCATGTCATTTGGTGTCCTTCATTTCCTCAATGCACAGACCTAGTAATCTGTTATCCTTTAGCTTAGATATTTATTAATTATTTGCAGTTTGTGCACTGCTGCTATGCTCCATTTACTGTTATGCTGTGAGGACTCTTAAGTGCTTCACCGCAGCTGTAAAAATCCCTCTTCTGAATTAAAAGTGATAGGAAGCACATGTCGTGAGCTACAGGGCCTATAATGGCTTAACTTCATACTTACTTTACACTTGTTCACAATGAAGGATGGCATGCCGTGTAATTGCATTTGTTGTAGAAGTGAAACATTTTTTGCCAGACTTGAGACTCTTTCGTTGACAACCAGTGTTTTTTAGTCTTTAGAGAGTGACCTGGCTGCTATATACAGTAGGAAAAGGTTAAGTGTAGGCTGAATTGAGTGTAAATGTGAAGCAGACTCAACAAGGCTAAGTGGATGTAGCAGTATTTGGTATCTCATAGGATCCACCACACTTTCCTCTTTTTACCTTTTCCTCACAGCAACCCTGTATACCCCAGGCTGAGTACTGGGGAGGGAAAGATGGCTCAAGACAACACTAATACTTGGACCAAATTCATATGCAGCATGAGGAAAACCATAGCAGCAACATCTAAACACTGCACTGGAGAATGAATCACTGTTATTGAACCAGGCTATCATAAAAAGTATACAGGTAACATCCATTTAATTATGGAGAAGGCAACAATGTGGAAAGCAGTTTTATAAAGCACTTGTGTTCCTGTGTAGAGGATGATGCTCTCATGGTTAGTGGGTTAGCTTGGTCTCATGCTCCAGTAGTTAATGTGCACTAGTCCATTGCTGCAGATGTTGTCCGCATGGGGACTGGAACTGAGGAGTGACCAGGAGAGCTCAGCATGGGGAGGGATGGACAGTGTGTTCCAGAGCAGATGTTTCCAGCCTTTGTGCATTTGTCATTTGGGCTTTAATCTGGTCAGTGAAGGGCATTAGAGTACATAGAAGGCAAAGTGGAAGGATGCTGCATGCAGCTGTCTGCACCCTTCAGAAGGACCCCCAGCCAATCCTAAATTCACTCCCATATTAAGGCTCCTACCAAAAAAAAAAAAATCCATACCCATGTACACCAACCAAATGGCACACACTTTGTAATAGGCTCAGAATTAGGGCACATGGTGTATTGTTGAACCTGTGGAGATTATGCATTATGTTTGAATCTGTGGAGATTATGCAACCCTGGGATATTATGCCTCCATTTTCTCTGATTGCCTCTGTATTATTTCCCTGCCTGCACTATGGTGAATATCCCACTCATTTCATCCTTTTTTTCCTCCCTAATATTGTACCTCATTCTCTTTTCACTTTCCTCTCAATTCCCTTCTGTTGTTCTGCACCCTTTATTCCTCTCCCTCTATTCTCTTTCATTCGCTCCTCTTCACTCTCCCCCCCTCCTCTCCACATCTCCTCCTTAGGGCCTCTGGCTGTCTCCCCACAAGTGATGTTCTCCTGGCCAGATGATGCATGCATATCTCTTGTGTCTTCTTGATGCTAACTCACGTCGACATTTGCACGGCATTGTGGGATTATGCTCTCGGCCATATTTCATGTAATGATGAAAATGATGATGGTGATGAGGATTCAGGGAGGGGCGAGGGGGGCGCTTCTATTTTCTGCCCTTGTCTTTTCTTCAATATCAATCAGTGCAGTGAGATAAGATGGAAGATAATGGGTGCTCACAGATAGGGTAGAAGGAATAACAAGTTTTGGTTTCAGTTTGGATGGGTTCATTTTCACTTTCCATATCTTGTGAGCAACATCCAGTGTGCTACACAAAGAACCAACTTCCATCATTATTGGTGTTGTGCATCAGTTTTGAATTTTAAACTGCAGCACTTTCACAGCTGCTAATCCCTGGGTGGTCTGTTTCTTTCTCATATTGGATGGGTTTTTTTTTTTGTTCACCTCTTGGCCAACCATGTTTACACGAACACCATGTTCCGATGAAGAGACAGGAAGTGAAAATCATCCCTAATAGAATAGCATTTTCCTTGCAAGTGCACTAACAAGGGGAAATGTGTTCTAAGCAAAAACAAAGTGAGAGGGAAACAGGGAGGATAAACACATTCAGGGAGAGAGGGAGGGGTATGATTATTGGACTAACCCTGGAGAGGGAGAGGATAGGTGGGGGCCATGGCAGAGTTTTTGCCCTCCAACAGTGTTTCATCTGTGTGTGTTTGTGTGCAGTATGTTTGTGTGTGTCTATGAGAGAGCGAGATGTGGCAGTATGCACTTGCTGGTATGCAAAGCTGTGTCAGTGGATATAGCATCTATGGAAGAGAGATTTCTTCACAGTCTTCGCTACACCCTAATTAATCTGCTTAAACCTGCTAGGCCTGTCTCCAACACTCTTACACATCAGAAAAGCCAGACAGTTTTGAATCCAACCAGGATTTTCTCTATGGATGCCAGTGGAAAATCACTCCAGCCCCACAGCTGACAGCTTTCTGTCAGAGTGTGCAGAAATGCATATAAAATAGAGACAAACATACCCCTCATCATTTCCCATGATGGATGTTGGGTGGGGAGGCAGTTGTCACAAGGGGTCATGAAGCCCCTGAAACAATTAGGTTGTTGGTTTGTATTGCCTGCCTGCATGCTCTGCCTATTGGATAACAGACACTTCCGTTGCCAACAAATTAAGCAATTTATGGTCAGAAGTGTTCTTTTAGCCTTGCCCTAGGCTGTGGCTGGGTTATCTGGACCTTACACAAATACCAATGACAAAAAGGTGACAGTAATTTTTTTTTCTTTCTTTTCTTTCTTTCTTTCTTTCTTTCTTTCTTTCTTTCTTTCTAACTGTTACTGCTAAAGCTGCTGTAAACAATTCTCCTGGAAATATCTAATGGAGTCAATTCAGACCATGCAGTGTGAAACTGTTTGTGAAAGCTGTTGTGAAGAACTGTCCAAACTGAACTTAAATCCAACCTGCTCACCTTATTTAATTCAAGCTTAAAGAGTTTTTGCAAAGCACCATTTCTACAGCTCTTGATTGTCCTGATAGACTACAGGGTACTTTGAGTATCAAATAATTGGTAATTGCAAAGCTACTCTTTGCAGCAATATTTCATGACAGATGTCACCTAGCCAATCAAGATAATGGATCGTGTGGTGTTGCTTGAATAAATATGTTTGGATCTGTAGAGCTACTTCTTGATGTTCTAATGTTTTTTATATGACGTGTAAAAGTGACTCATATAAATGTAACAATGCGTCTTACTCAATACACAGCCTTAGTATGAGTAAAATATGGTGGTTTGAATTGTGGGAATCAAGACTCGATTAATTGTGAATAAGTAAGGATGAATGAATTAATTACATATATAAAACCTTTTGTGGTGATTCTGAGAATTTGGACTACATTCTTATGAGTTTAAGAGCTTGCTGAAGGACAATTAAATAGGAAAAACTATATAGGCTTAGTGCTGGTATTAACACTAGGTAAGGTATTATATCATAAGGTATTAACACTTGACCTTGCTGTTCTGTTGATTTGAAATTAAACATATATTTTGCCTGTTGCTGGAGTAGCTGAAGCATTTGCAGTCATACCTATTAAACTTTGCTTAGCTAATATTAGAATCAGAAGTGTTTGTGAAGTCTTTTTAGTATTATTTGAAAAGAAGATTGTAATATGTATAATATATATATATATAATATATCTAATGTATCATCCACATGAAGAAGCAGTTTTTACATGTCTATGATATGGAAGGAAAATAGGCATACAGTTTTTTGGGGCTTTTAACACGATTAATTTGTATTTTAAGGTGTGCCACTTGTTGAATGAAAAATTAATGAGAAGATTAACAAAATGACTCCATTCATGTAATTTGCTAAGCCAAAATGCACTGTTTGTGTGGATTTAAGTGATGTGTTTAGTAACCTGCGTGGTGAAATGCCAATAGCTGAAGCGAAGGGATAGGAGTAACAGGCTGAAGATGAAGATGATTTTCAGGATGGGAACATTTTTCTGCTTTTGAATTTCTGTCTGTGACTTGCAAAATATATCAAATCTACAGTATGTTTGTTTTATCTGTATAGAAGTGGATGTGTATCTCTAAGCTTTTATGTTCAATCAGTTGTAAATGTGGCAACATTTCCACATATTTACAGTATAGTGTATTTCTCTGTAATTGTTGACCCTTTTTAAGTAGACTGTATTTGCCATGGTATTAGCTTGATTTGGAAGTAGGCCACCAGTTTGTTCCACATAAAATTGTGGTCGGAAATCCTCTGCTAGCCAAAATGTGGCAAATGACATTATAGACCAAACTTAATCAAGATAAATATGCAGTTCTCTTACCGTACATCAGGGCTAATCAAAGTCCTTCAAATTTCAAAAAAGTTCAACAGTCCTTATTTTCATTATTCTAGGCCACCAGTGCAAAATTGCTCTGTAGAGAGTCAAGCACATGATGTTTTTAGTTGCTAAGTACAGTGGATTCCATCAATGTTTGTTCAGAAATCACTCAGAAACAATACAGCTGTTGAAGTGGAAAAATAAACTTTTGCTCAGATAGAAGAAAATGATTCATGAAGATAACTACATCTCTACATAGGACTTCTTGACATATTGATTTACAAAATGTGTTAAAATATAAAATGGTGATGTAGTGAGACATGAGTTGGTGAAGTCACAGCAGGCGTGATGTTATGTATTGTACCTTTTATTCATGTGAAAAATAGATAGTACGTTTCAGTCGCAATCCATCCAAGCTCCAGATAGTGCTGATGTTAAGTGGGGACTATTTTTCATCCATGCAATGTAATGCTCACCCTCCATATTTAGACTCTCAAGGCACAACTGAAAGTGGCAATTTAAAGTCCTTTGTTACAGCAGCTGCTAAATACAGCCCACAGCCAACATGATTCCTCACTTTGCATTCTCTTCAGTCCAAAACAAAGATGATGCAACAGATGATCATGATGCACAGATACCCATTATCAAAAAAAAACATTACTTTTTAAAACATAAAACATTTGTATCCCACTGACGAATTTGCCATTCATTGTACAAGTTTGTATGAGTGCACTTGTAAAGAGGCCATTTCTTTTCTCTGCCAGCTTGGTTCAGATTGCCTCAGATAACCAGCTTCTGTCATGACAACGCAAGTCTATCCTTGTGCAATCATCCACACAGGATGCTTTTCAACATCAAATATGAAGTTTTTTCTTGTCTGTTTTGCATATTTTATTGAATTTATTCATGCTTTCATTATGTATTAACAACATTAGAGTTTTTTATTAAAGATTGTACTTAGTTGAGTGCCATGTGTCACACTGCCACGAGAAGAGAAAAGTTTGTAAAAACTTATATATTCTTAAAATGGATTCATTTATAATCTTGCCTAGGCTTGGTAGGACAAGGGACAATTATAAATATCCAAAATAATTCTTATCGCTTGACAAATTTAGTTAGGGTTAGAGTTAACTTATGAGTAAGGGTGTTTTAATTCAGTATCTCCTATGCAGAAGAGTGGATTATTAAGATAATTTAAGTCATTTGATGTGACCTGAATTTACTAATAATGTTTAAGGCTTTGTTAGATCAGACTAGTAGCTATTTCTCAGATTTTAACAGCTTATCAAAGCAGTCTCATGTCATCAGGCGAAGCTCTCATGTCCATTCTGAAGTCTGGTTTAAAGACCAGAGGTGAACAGGTCTTTTCCATTAGTATCCTTCAAAGAATACCTCGCCTGAGGCAACATAGATGACAGTGTTAGTTATCTTTACTTTAACCCACTGAAATACATTTTTACACCACAGAACTACATCCCTGCTTGTTGATATTTTTATTTACCGTGTAAGCATCATTTATTTTATCTTATTTTTGATCTATTTTGATTATTATTGTTTCATATATGTTGGGAAGTAGCTAAATATGTTGTCTATTTGTTTCTACTGTTCTTTAAGCTGCTCTTAAGAGCAGATATCGGTCAGTACAGTACATAGACACCTCACATAACAAATTCAATGAACAGAAAAAAAACAGACAAGTATGTAGAACTGCAAACATGACCTTGTTAAAATTATTGACCTTAGAAGAGGCAGTTGACAAAGCAATCTCAACTCAAGGTCTACCTACTTGTTTGTTCTGAAGCTTTCCACGATTTCACACAGTCCTCATCAGTTTGTGTTTTTTTCAGTTTCCATTGAACTGTAGAATGATGATAGAGATTTAAGGCATACTCTGTGTAGTACAACCACACATGCAAACATGCGCACATACACACACATGTGCTGACAAATGCGCACACAGTTATAGTGAGCAGAAAGGCAATCAATGAAATGATGTTTTAATTGGGCTTAGGACAAATGATAGCAGAACAATTCCAAAACCACCCTTCTCCTTCTGTGTTAGCTCAATTAATCCCTGATTGGCGCTAATTGCTTGTGCAAAGTCTATGTGAAACAATAGTGGATATGAAGTAGGCTGAACATGCTTGGCTGTGTCTCCTTCACTCTTTAATGTAGTCTTCCTGCCAAATAAACCAAATATTTGATGACAGAGTGTCTAATTGCCTTCTTTCTGTCTCACTTACTCTCTCCCTGCCTTTGATTAACAAGCATGGACAGATGCATTCTATGTGGATGTGTGTGGGGTTTAGATTTACATTCACACGCCATGGTTTATACATTAACGTGCAATAGATGTTCTCAATCACTTATTCGCCATCCACCAGTCCAGTAGTCGTATTTGCTGTTCTCCAACCATTAGAACACTCTGTTCTGGCTTCTCTCAGGCTATTAGCAGCTGTTAAGCAGGCTGAATAAACTGTGAGCTAATGATTAGAATGCATCTGCGAAATCTGAACTCTATAGCACCACATTTAGCAATACTTAATTAATCTTAATGGATTCTAAAATAAGCCAGCCAAACACATATCTTATCCATAAATTACTTTTCTCTGTAACGCACATTGCCACAAAGCACTCCACAGGGACGCTTTAACTCTCACACATTATTGTATATGCATGTGGTATATGTGTGGAAGCAGAAACACTTACAGTAGGCACCAACTAAAACATAAATCCTCTCCCCCAGAAAAGAAGTGTTTACCACAATATTAGGTCCTTAAATCAACCTCTCTCCCATTTTTCCCTTTCTCATCATCTTCATCCCACTCTTTGATTTCCCTCTTCTTATATAAGATATATATAATTCTCGGTCTGTGTCCTTATTATGCGAGAGAACAGAAAGAGTTAGGGACTGCACTAGTGCAAGCTCAGTTATTTGAAGGGATGCCATTTAAATTTAGTGTTGAAGTTAAATGATTGGTTTCAGCAAGTGGCATTTGCAGGAGTATGTTTGTTTGCATGTATGTGTGCGTGCTTGTTTGTGTGTGTGTAGTGCCTGCCACAGCGTCCTTATCACCTCCTCACACACCTGCTTCTCTCGAAGACTGAGCCTCCCCTCTTCTCATGCCTCCTCATCAAAGCCAGATCCAGCCACAGTTGTCGCTTCCCTTTCCCTGCATGTGTTCCCTCTAGCTGGTCTGGCTCGTGTTCAACAGCCACCACTCCCCTTGTATCACTGTGTTGTATGGGCAGTAAGACCTTGCTGGTGTCATACCATCCCTGGGAGGAAAATTCATGAGGCTTTGCGGATGTAGCAGGTGCTGTAACTCTTGGAAGGACTATTAAGGATTAGAAAGGACTACAAACTGCTAAAAGCACAAAACCTAAAGTTGGTGGCACTGCAGGGAAGGACATTTCACTGCAAACTAAAGGTGCAAATCAGATGTTTTAGCTAACAAAGTCACAGTCAATTAATGTGTAGTACCTCCTTTAAATCAACAAATAAACAAATTGACAGACAGTGACTGCAGTAATCATTTTAGACAGATAGCCTACTGCCCCTATTCATTGGCTTGGGGCAGTAAGTTCTATCTATACACAGCCATCTTACGATTGGGATAACATTGATGACCCTTGTAAAGATTACAGTACATTCACACACATTCACATTATCAGTACTATCCAATTAAAAGGCATCTGTGTAGGTGGCAACAATTTAATTTGGTTTCCAGTCAACCTTTGTCCTCCATTGTAACCAGATATCCCCACAAACAACAATACAATTTAGAGGAACTTTAATTAAAGCCACAAATCTAAAGCAAAACTACAAAGAGAAGAAAATCATCTCAACTGGTAAATGGCAGAAATGTATCAAAATATGTTGTAAGTAAGTGTGTTTCTTAAAACTACTAATCGCCAATGCAGGGGTTTCTGATTTTAGTGTATAAGGTGACTTTGGCATGTGCAGTAGTGTCAAATTGGGCTCCAACTAATGATTATTTTAATTATTGATGAATCTATTGAATGAATATTTAAAAATGTGAAGGTGAAACCAGAAAATCCTCTGCATTTTCACTTGAAAATGACATAAATGACTAATCAATTATCAAAATTGTTGCAGATTTTCTGTAGATTGATTGTACTCACTGCTTAGCATTTACCAGTCTATACAGAAACACTGACTGAATATGTTCACGCAGGTAGGCTACCAATATTTTCCTTTTGCACCTGCCAAGCCTTCTATTTTGCTCTGTTTTGTGGACACATGCTCATTGCTCATATGCCTGAACGCAATGCAAATTCATCTCAACATATAGAAATGTTGCATAAATATAAAAAAATGTATACCTCTCTGTCTTCTTTCACAGAATTTACAGACCGTCAATCAGCCAATCACTTATCTTCTAATTGCGTTCCTGTCTGCCATCACTGTACAACTCTCCATTAATTGCCCTTCCTTTTCCCTCTCATTCACTCTTTCTTTCTCCATACCTCTTTGTAGTAGTGGTAAAGTGTGCACATTTTTAATTAATTTTGCCAAAAGAAGGAATGACTTTGGATTTCTAATTAACAGGGACTGAGGTTTAAGTATATTGGAAAAGTAAAATGAGAATCTCCATTTCTTTGTCTCCCTTGAGGCTAGGATTTTAAGAGCAATTTTGTTATGTCTCATCAAGCATCTAGTGCAGGGTTTATCGTATCTGGGTACTCACCATTTTCCTGATTGGTTTGATAATAATGTGTCTGTTAAAGGATTACTTTTTGCTGGCTGCTTTTTGTATCTCTTTTCATAGTGGATGTGCATTTGTGCAATTCCTCACCTAACAAGAGCAGCAATTTTCTAGTCATTGAAATAATGCAAACCTCATCCATGCATGTCATGTAAACAATCCTACCTCCAGTCATAGAGCTTTTATGCCAGCATCTGTATGTGTGGCATGCGTCCCTCCCTCACTGCCTGCTCTGTCCTCCCAAGAGAGCTGCAGCATTAATAACTGTAAGTGGATAATGCCCTAGCTCGAATTCCGATCAAGGTTTAATAAGAGCATGATTCAGTCAGGCCACTGGCAGCAGGAGGCACTTTGTGTATGTGTGTGGGTGTGTTTTTCAGACATGTGTATGTGTACATGTACCTTAACATAAAGTATAAGTGCATTACTGCTGGTGACCTTTTGCCTCACATTGACACAAATGCAGTCACATGTGTGTATTGGCATCAGGGTCAAACTATGGTCAGTGAAAATTAACAAGAGGATATCATCGTCATTGATAATGTAATCAGGAGGGTAGAGGTAGTTTTCTGCTTATGCACCCGTCCTCTTTGTGGTTACAAACCACCGTAGGGCCTTCACTCTTCATTCTGTGCTTGTGCCAGTGCATTGATAGGTGACTAAGATGATTTTGTTATGGCTTGTTCTTGTGACTACACATTGGCTTCATGCTTGCAGCTGAAGATAGAGCATCTCTGCGACAGTGTTGAACACCTT
This sequence comes from Siniperca chuatsi, assembly GCF_020085105.1. NCBI lineage: Eukaryota > Metazoa > Chordata > Actinopteri > Centrarchiformes > Sinipercidae > Siniperca > Siniperca chuatsi. The sequence goes on from NC_058055.1 coordinate 8,840,745, forward strand.
GTGCAGCTCTGCATGCATAGTTTCCAGTTGTATAAATGCAGCTCAACAGAGTTGATTGGAGTGTTGCATGGATTCTATATGGGCATGCCTTCAACAGCCAGTGTTCTAATACAAACAGACTGATAGGCACTGCAACACTGAATAACATAATACATTACAGCAAGAAGAACAGGGACATTAAAATGTACAGCAACGTCACACTGAAACACTTAAGAATTATTAATGTTTCTATGTTTTATGTAATACTAAGTTCCCTGTGGAAGCCAAAGGACAATACAGAGTGAGCATTATTCATGTTGAGAAGATGTGTGTTTTGCTGACAGTCAGAGCCATTAAACATGCTATCTGTTCATTGCCATTAGCTCCAAATGCTCAGAGAGCAAACCTGACTTTGACATCTAATCCTCTTACTCGGAAGAGGACTAATGCACGCAGAGTATGCAGTGCATCTGAGAAACAGATCCATTTTTTTTATGTGCATATGTTGAATAGCACAGTATCTATGGGGGTCCTATTTTTGTTGTCTCCCCATCTCTTTTCCTCTCTCCCCCTCCCTGCATCTAACCAGATGGCCTCCCTCTAACAGAGCATTGACACCAGATGTGCAGTTCCAGTGTCGACTCAGGGACCAGCTGGGCTGAGTGTGCCAGTGGTTCTGTTAATGACAATGGCTCTGCTATGTGTGTGTGTTGTTTACTGTGGTTCAGTGGCATGTGACAGTTGGGGAACTCTCTGTGGGTGAGGCTTTCGAGAGTGAGCCACAGCAAGTTGCACTGCAGCTCAACTCAGCCATGCAGTGCTGAACAGCACACCCACCAAGGTTGAAACTATACAGCCACCCATCCAGAATAAACACTCGCTCTCTCTCTACATTGTACCCCCTCATCTTCTTGCTATCTGGTATTCTGTTTTTCATCTAGAGCTGTCTTTCACAACCCCCATTTTCCCTCATACATAATCATATATTCTTTCCTCTAACCTATTTAGCAGCAAGGGGATCACTGTTCTTATTACTAATTCATACATACTCCTTAAACAAAGAAGTAAGAGTACAAACAGTCTACGGTAGAATTTGTCCAGCTGTAAATGCTTACAAAGGAATATGTAAATTTTTATGAAATATTCCTCTAATTTTGACATTTCTATCGCAGATAGAAACATGAATGCAAGGTAACACTATAATGAATGTTTCATTCCGATAAAACCTCAAGCCCCAGCTAATGAAGCTGTTACTACATGCTACGCTATGTAATTTAGATATTCGCTCAGCAACAATTCATTATTACAGATCGTTTTGCTGATCAATTAAATGATAAGGAAACAAAGAAATCCTGTTTGCTTGGCAATAACTCTGACAGCCTAGAATGAAGACAAATAAGCAAAGTGAAAATTTTCTAGTTAAAAAAGTGTTCATTTTAAATAAATGTAACTCAGAAATGATAGATATGGAAGCCTACACCTCTGTGATAGCGTAGTTATCTGAGCTGATTATGTTTTGCCCCTATCTCCCAGCACAGAGATTATTGGTGGGGGGTAGTTTAATACCTACACCAAATGGCTGACGAGGTGGATGAGATTCCTAAACTCTTAAGCATGCTCTGAAAGAAGATTCTCGCACTCGCAGGATAAATAATAGCCTTTAGAAATTTTTGAAGGGAATGTGGAGTCCACTCACCTTTATACTGTAATATTTTTTGCACTTTTGAGCCAGAAGTGGTGCAGCAGAGTGACACAGGAGTGAAGGCTCCCATTGGATTCAGACCATAAAACCAATGGAGGCAGAGATGTGATTCCAGATACTGGAGACATTTAAGCTCCACAGTATCTGTCTGGCTGAACCCCAGCATATCCATGAACAGTTCTCACCTGATGTTTACTGATAACATTTCCTCAATTTCCAGATGCCCTATTCTTTTTAAAAGGATATTTCACACAATGTCACCCTATAAATGAAAGCATAATGTTTACGTGCCAACAGCTGAAGTTTCATTCCAGTACCAGTCGCATTATGAGAAGCGTGACACAATTAAAATGAGTACAAATTTTGCTTGATATGTGTATATTAAATACATTATGTATACACTGTACATCATAATGTGACATTCATTTTTCCACATTCAGACTATCTAACTAAACTTGTTTCGGTAGACAGCTGCTGGTAAAGTTATCCGTTAAACCAAGCTTTGAGTAATCAGAATCAGAATCAGAATCAGAAATACTTTATTGATCCCCGTAGGGAAACTCTTTGTTACAGTAGCTCGTCTTTACGTCAGTGCACACAGGAGAAAGTACTAGAAAAAATAAACACTATAAACAGGTCAGAAATAAATTAAGTATCCTGTCGGTATAAGTATAAGATAAACTAAGTGTCAAGTACCAAGTGGGTTTACTGGTTGGTGATGAAAGTACAATCTAAAATACAATGTAACTCCTTATGTAATAAATAATATTAATAAGCGGAGGTGCATGTACTGTCGAAGGGTAATTGAGGTATATAGTTTCAGTAGCAATAAATAAGAAAAAACTAACAGGGGGAAAACTAATATTGCACGGAGGTATTACACAGAATATTGCACAATTTATTAAATATGGCGGAGATGTAATGCTCAATGTCCAGTTTAGTGACCTAGGGTCAAACAGACTAACCCTTAGAGGGAGGAGTTAAATAGTTTGATGGCCACAGGCAGGAATGACTTCCTGTGGCGCTCTGTGGTGCTTTTTGGTGGGATGAGTCTTCCGCTGAAGGTGCTCCTTTGCTTGGCCAGCACATCATGGAGCGGGTGGGAGACACTGTCCAAGATGGCATGTAGTTTGGCCAGCATCCTCCTCTCTGACACCACTGCCAGAGAGTCCAGCTCCACCCCCACAATGTCACTGGCCTTGCGGATCAGTTTATTGAGTCTGTTGGCGTCCGCTACCTTTAGCCTGCTGCCCCAGCATGCAACAGCATACAGGATAGCACTGGCCACCACAGACTCATAGAACATCTTCAGCATCGTCCGGCAGATGTTGAAGGACCTCAGCCTCCTCAGAAAATAGAGGCGGCTCTGGCCCTTCCTATAAACAGCCTGAGTGTTCTTGGTCCAGTCCAGTTTGTTGTCTAAGTGTACTCCCAGGTACTTGTAGTCCTCCACAATGTCCACACTGACCCCCTGGATGGAAACCGGGGTCACTGGTGCCTTGGCCCTCCGTAGATCTACAACCAGCTCCTTTGACTTTGTCGCATTGAGCTGCAGATGGTTCTGCTCACACCATGAAACAAAGTTACCCACCACAGCCCTGTACTCCGTCTCATCACCACCGCTGACACATCCCACCACAGCAGAGTCATCAGAAAACTTCTGAAGGTGGTAGGACTCTGTGTGGTAGCTGAAGTCTGTGGTGTAGATGGTGAAGAGGAAGGGAGAGAGGACGGTCCCCTGAGGGGCCCCAGTATTGCTGACCACGCTGTCTGACACACAGTGCTGCAGGCGCACGTGCTGTGGTCTGCCAGTCAGGTAGTCCACAATCCAGGACACAAGGGGGGCATCCACCTGCATCGCTGCCAGCTTCTCCCCCAGCAGGGCAGGCCGGATGGTGTTGAAAGCACTGGAGAAGTCAAAAAACATGATCCTCACCGTGCTTGCCGGCCTGTCCAGGTGGGTGTGGATGCGGTTAAGCAGGTAGATGATGGCGTCCTCAACTCCCAACCGGGGCTGGTAGGCGAACTGAAGGGGGTCCAGGAGGGGTCTGACCATGGGCCGCAGCTGTTCCAGCACAAGTCTCTCCAGGGTCTTCATTATGTGGGAGGTCAGTGCCACCGGTCTGTAGTCCTTGGAGCCACTGGGGCGTGGCGTCTTCGGCACAGGAACGAGGCAAGATGTCTTCCACAGAATGGGGACCCTTTGAAGACTCAGGCTCAGGTTGAAGGCATGCTGAAGGACTTCACAAAGCTGGGGGGCACAGGCTTTTAGCACCCCGGGGCTAACGCCATCGGGGCCTGCAGCCTTGTTTGAGTGGAGCCTCATCAGCTGTCCTCTCACCTGGTCAGCAGTCAGGCACACAGCAGAAGTTACAGGTGGGGGAGGGGGGGAGTCGTCAGTCTGGAGAGGGCCGTTAGCCTGATGGGGAGGGGGGAGCAGAGTACTCAGAGGAGCTTGAGGGCCGACAGCAGCTGAGCTAGAGGGGGGATGAGCAGGATAACTGTAAGGACTAACTATTGTAGGTTAGATAAACCAACCATTTAACACTGGCAGAAGACTTGACAGTCACTAATCTCACACCTGATTCTCTGAGGGTAAACTATTGATGAGGTTTTTAGTCTGATATGGGGCTCTAAAGATGACAATGTCAGTCATTTGGTCAGTTAAAACCACTTTGTGTCTTAATTGTTATAATTGGTATGTATTGGCCTATAGCTGTTATCTGAGGCATCCAAAAACACAAGCATATTTAACAAAGAGTCTACAGCCATGCTAGAGGCTTTGTGAAGCTGTTTTTGGGCACAGCGGTGCTTTGAACAAAATGCTAACATCAGCATGCTAACATGCTCACAATGACAATATAAACATGCTGATGTTTAGCTGGTATGTTTACTATGTTCACCATCTTAGTTTAACGTGTTTGCACGATAACATTTGCGAATTAGCAACACATCACAATGTACAGCTGATGCTTATGGGAATTTCATTAGTTTTCCAAGTATTTGGTCATAAAGTGTTGGTACTAGATGAAAATTCAGGGAGACTAACATTGCTATCCCTAAAGTCATATGCAGTCCAACAATGTAATACATGGTATAAGCATGGAAAATGCGAAAGTGACCTGCCTAATTTGGTGTCCTACTATTAAACAGTTCTTCTGTCTGTTTTTTATTTGTTAGAATATATCTAAATTGCTTATTCTGTTCATAGTAAGAGGATATCCGGGCACACACTGGGTGACAGGCAGGGTTCACTCTGGACAGGTAGTCAGTCTTTCACAGGGCTAACACACATGTCTACTGGAAACACTTTGAATGCAGCTGTGTTTACACACATTACTGCTGCCAGAAAGATGTAAATGCTGAAATGCACATTTAAATTTACAGTTAATCTTCACTCCGGAAATGTAAATTATTACTATTATGACATTAAGCACAATTTGATATTTTTAGTAAGTAGACAAAGTAGTTTTTTGATGTTGACTGTTCAACATGTCTGATTCGGTATGTTATACTATAGTTGCTAAAGTTGAAGTTGAAAAGTGAGGCAGCAAATATCATGAAAACAGCAACCAGGTAGACTCCACACGTACTATAAGCCAAGTAATAATTTGCCGTGGGACTGGACGCTCCAGTGGGTGTGTTGTTCCACGGTGCCTCATCAATTACATTCCCTGAGAGAAAACACCCGGCTGTTTTCTGTTTCTTCCGATGCTGAGGTTAATGGTGCTTTTCTCCAATGCCTCTGCCAGCCAGTAATTGGAGCAACTTAACAATCATAAGTGCAGTCTTTGTAGTGCAGGGAGCACAGGCTGAATACAGCTTTATTAAGTATAAAAAGCCAACCTTTATTGATTGACCCCTTCTACATTCCTCCATTTCTTCCATCTTAGAAGTAATATGAAGAGTAGAAAATATTCTCACATTCTAGTCCCTTCAGTATGCCTTTGAAAGCATCTGGGTGCTTACCCAGAAGATTAAAATATTTAATAATCAGCAATGAAAGGAAAAGAACCTGTGAATTTGTTTTGGCATTTCGAGAACTTGTGTTTTATTGTCTATGTTTTTTTTAAGTCAATTAAATAAATGATCTAGGCCTAAATCATTGTGCTGCCTGCACATACCAAGTAAGTTTGTCTAAAGCCAGCAATGGGTTAATCAATGTCATCCCATTTCATATTTGCTGTATTACATTTAAATTTCAGTAAAATTCCCTGCTCATTGCCGTGCAACTGATTCAAGGTAAATACATGATTTTATTAAATAGTTTCAATTTAGTGAATAATCTTTGAATTTCAGTAGTGAGTTGAAAGAGAACAAGCTGTGGAAGCCAACTGGGTTTATTTTGTTTGGACTGTCTGTTTGTATGCTGTGGAAGTGTTGGTTGATTTTCCTTATCCAGAAGATTAAGACAGGATTGTCAGTTTCCTTACACCTTGTACCTTGAGAATATGTGTTGGCATCCATGTCCATGCTTGCATCTGTCAGTCATTTATTATATGTCTTACACTTCTGACCTTTCCTCTTACTGATACATGACACAGATGTTGTCTTGTCTCTTTTTCTCTCATCATCTGACCACAGACAATTGGGTTTGGCACATGGCGTCTTATGCATATTAGACAGTAAAGTCAGTGCAGACTGGCTCCAGTGTGTCAGCAACAGAGAAGTGCAGCACTTGCAGAGTCAGCCTCTCACAGCAGTCATTTTTACCATGATTTAAAGGGTTATTACATTGCCTGCAGGAAAAAAGAACCATCCCTGTGTTGGGCACTGTATTTCATCAGGAGGGAGCTCTCTAAGATGAGTGATTGCATGTCAGGTAGAACTCTGATTGACAGGTTATGAAAGCATCAACAAATATGATTTGATTTTGAGAAAATCAGATAAAACATGGGACTAGAAAATTAAATGAGCCAGTCCTTCTTTATATAAAGAACATCTGAGCAAACTGTATTGATTCATGTAATATGAAGTGTGTTTGCTTTCACTGCTGTTTGCTCTTTCTGTCAGTCTTTTTTACGTAATCCCAATATAAAGAGAGGAAGAAAGAGACAAAGAAAATGGACTGTACTTGTATAGCGCCTTTCTAGTCTTCCGACAACTCAAAGCGCTTCACACTACATATCACATTCACCCCATTCACACATATTCATATACTGATGGCAGATGCTAACTGCTCATCAAAGTTTCATCAAAATGTCGCACACATTTTAAGTTAATTTGAGAAAATTGGGCAAAAGAAAAAAAGTGTGTGTTTGCATCAACTTAATAGTATCACTTAATAGTTAATTATCAACATTACACATTTTATACTGCAAATAAAAATGCCAGTATGTCATCTGTAGTTCTGCTATATATATTAACCTTTCCTCTCTGGTTCCAACAAAAAAAATAAATGTATGTTATTTCAGTGAATGAAATTGTCTCCTTTGTTCACAAGAATGCATGGTGTTTTTGTCAGCCACTCCTATTTTCCTTTATTTCTGAGCTTCCTGACAGGACAGTTGATAAAAGAATAAAGTAAAAAAAAATACATTTCAGAGTTTTGGTGTGAGATTGCAGCAGAATCAGTCATATTTAATCAAAAGGCTGCATGATGCAACACAAAGACTGCTGTTTGGAGCGGCCCTCCAGGATCCACAGATTCACAGCTTATCATGTCTAAAAGTGAGCGTCAGGCCAGTCTGCTGCCTTTAGCCCACTTGGCAGCCTGGTGGCTATTGCTCATCTGTCCCCAAGCCAGTGTGAGCACATCACCGATCTGGACCAGGATTAAAGGACCTAATACTAACAGCTGTGCTGAGATTAGCCGTGTTAGTATTTACAGTTATTTTGTCAACCAGTGCACCACACACTCTGCTCAAATAATTAACTGCTATATTTGAATTCCTAGTCTTTTTTTCTTTTATTTGGATCTAGATCCACTCTTCAAAAGAATTGCATACATTTTTGTCTTTAGGGAGGGATGGATGGACAGGTGCAGGGGACATAGTGTGGTGAAGATAGACAGGGTAGATTGTTATGGAGGAGAATGATGGTTGGGACTAATACTGAAGTATGTGGATAAACAGAACTGTTGGAAGAGTTGGAGAAAGCCACCTCTTTTGTTTCACAAAATGTACTATAAATGGGAGGTGTTGGTGAAAAAAACAGAGGAAAACTGACAGAGGATGAAGAGAGAGATGATTAACTTGAAATGTGAATGTCTGCAGCATAAAGATGTTGATGGATTGAGCAGTTTTATCTTCTCTTTGTGTGTGTGTGTGAGAGAGAAAGAGATGTAATATGCGATTGTGTTTGCACACGTACTCTCTCTGTGTGTGTCAGTGTGTATGTGTACCTTCACCAGCAAGTGCATGAATATGCATGTGTGTGTTCACAAAAGGAACGGCGTGCTCTCTCAGTGGAGACTGATCACCCCATGATGGGCGATCACTGGAAGATTGGACTGATTTGTCTGTCTAAGGAAATGGCATATATAAAAAATATATGCCATTTTATGAAGTGGCACCACAGTCTTTCTTCTGATAGTGCATTTTAATCTGCTTAGACGCTTTATGTGATGAAAGAGGTAGAAAGAGATCCTGAGAAAGTGTTTAGAGAGCAGCAGGTCAGCGGCAGCCACCAACAGCGGCTCCCTATATACGTACAGGATCTGTGCTGGGTGGCCTTCGGTTTAGCAGGGGGTGTGCATAGATGTGATTAACAGAGATTTGGGGTGAATAATCTTCTAAGCTGCTCAGTGGAGCATTGGCGATGGGGGCTGTTGTGGAGATGGGAGGAGTTTAGGATTACTGAGACATATACCTGGAACCTCATCCTTCATGGAAGGTGACTTTTGGCTTTCAAATGCTTGACTAGGACCCCACAAGATCGGTTATGCATCATGGATAGCCAATCTTTAGCTCTCAGATATATGTCGACCAATAAATAAACAAAAAATCGCCATTAAATTTTTTTGTCCACTAGACAGCACTGACAAGTTTATTTTTCAAATGTAAAATGTCTGACTCAGCGCGTTACTCTGTCAAAATAAAATTTTAGGGATCCCTATCAAAATGTTTGTTTATGTTTAAAAAGAAAGAATATTAGCCAATATATCATTATCAGATTTTTTTTAGCAACCTTGGTATCCTTAAAAATCCAGTATTAGTCAGATTTTATATTGACCCTCTCTGATATCAATTATGTCAGTTCTGTGTGTAACATGGTGGATGGGGGTGGGTGCCTATGCATAGAGTCACCTCCAGGTCACATGAACCTTGTGTACTACACTCATATTTGATCATTTCAGTTAATTTACTCATTTAAAGATCAAAGGTCAAATCAGTGCAATCAAAGCAACAAAGCAAACAATTTTTTATCAGTTAATGTGGTAGCATGACATTACCATATTAATTAGTTTTCTTTTGTGCCGAATGCCAGCAGTAGTGGGGGTGCAGTGCCCTGCTTCATAGCGCCAAGCATTCATTCAAATGCACATATCTATATACTATCCAAACATGCACATATTGTGGCCCATCTGTATGTACCCATGCAAAGAAGGATATAACCAGGATGCAGAAGTAAACACAGCTTAGCACCGCCATCTCTGGTGGCCGTCATGAGATGTGTTTGATGATGCTGGATGGTGTAGATGCACAGATTATCGCTAACGATTTCTGCTTTCTCTAACATCACTTTTTTTTCCATTAGAGCCCACAAAAGTCAAGTTAATAGGGAAATATGAAATATCCTACTATAGTGTATATACAGTGAAGATTTCCCATACATCATCACTAGAAGACATAGAGAGAAGAGAAGTGGTTGCTAGCATTATAGGAAAGGTCTAGAAAAACAGATTAAGCTTTTTTAACCTTTAAAGGTCTGTGAGAGAACGCATTTAGCTTTTGTTTATTCAGTTCATTCCATTGTGATGAGGATGACTATCATGCACACAGCAGCATGCATAATGTCGGTTAGTGGAGGCGATTCCATGTAAGACGGCTTTCTCTCCCTGCGTGACCGCTGATTTAGTGAAACAAGGCGGATAAAAGGCTATATTCTGATCCCTGACTCATTTTCCAGCTCATGTTGTACATCTCCGCAATATTGCTGTAAGGGTCTGTGATATCAATGGTCTTAAATACGGTGTTGGATTTGGGAACGGTTTCTTTAAATACTCAAGAAGAGAGTGAGACAGAACATTATAATTAATGAGGAAGAATTCAGCATCCTTAAATGCAAAAATCATGAACTGAGTTCATGTACAAATGTTTGCATAATGCCGTGCACACAAATGTGCATCCGGATTTACAGGTGTAAGTAGATGAGATCATCTGGTGAGCAGACAGGAGCAGATTCACATAGGTTAATCTGAGAGATAGAGGAATGTGTTGTAGTGAAGAAATGCATGGAGACAGGAGTAATTAATTATAGATGTGGAAATGTGGTCTGAGGGAATGCTGTTACTGTAACTAGAGGCATTGCAAGTGAGAGATGAGGGAATTTAGATGTGGGGAATGGGGGAGGGGAGAACCCTCTTCCTATACCATCCACAACTTCAATTTAAGGTTAATTAAACATGACAATGGTAGGGCATTTATTGTTAGCCCTTCATGGTGGTTGACTGGCTCCTAACTCAAAGGCCAAAGAATGCATAACAAATATGTTTTAGTCTACCCCCAAAGTGTAAATTCACATTTAAATATCTCATAGAAAGAGAGGTTATAAGTAAAGTTATGGGTAAAATGGGCCCTACGGTTATGTGGTACAGATTTGGATGAACAGGAAAAAAGTAAAAGTCATTCCTAAGACCAAAGCTATGGAGGATAATTCTGAAGGAAACAGCGACAAAACAGCATTCACCATTAAATTATGCCTCTGTTAGCTATAGTCATCCCCAGTTTATAGAAACTAAATTGCATCTAAAACTCTGCTAAATTTTGTGTTGCCACAGGCATGCTCACTTTTCACCGTGCATCTATTTCCAACCTTCATATTGATGCTAATTGGACTCGACACTAATGATGCGAAAAAAGCAAAGCGAAGCGGTGCTAGGTTTTCTAGCTGCCTGCTTATAATTTTGGAGACTGCTGACTTCGGATACCACGGACGTCCTGATCTCACGCTGCCTTTGAAATTAGATTTCATGTTGGGTTTCAAAAATGGAAATGAGCTTGGGTCATATTTGGGCCATATGCTGTACCAATCGCTGATAAATATTGAATAAAATAAAGGAAATTTTTACACACACACTCGTGCAGTGGCCAATAATACAAATTATAGGTAGAAATTATGTCATGCAACCAATGAGTTATTATAATGAGACTTGAATGACTGTAAAGATTCAATTTACCCCTCATTCCTAACAAATGCATATTTTTATGTTTCTCTACATAAGCATATTGTCTGGATATCATACCCTAAATACATGCCAACAGTTGAGATGTTTTCTATATGCTGGGTACCATATTCTTTCTGTGAAAGTGGGCCTTGATTTACTTGATGTCCTGCTGTTGTGAGGGTAGAATTATAATAGGTAATGTACGTCTGCACTGGGCTCGTAGCCTCGGGGGACGTTGTGTAAACGCTCCTCATCTCCCCGCTGATCGTAGTCCTGACTGATTGCTGATGACTTTTTTAGGACACAGACATGTTAAGTTGTTTATTTATTCAAAAAATCCCCAATGCAAATAGCCCTCTACACTCTAGCCCTCCCCGATTGTGTGTTGGCATATCTGTCTTGGTTTGTGTGTCTGCCTCTTGAACGCCAATGATATGTTGTGGTCATCAGCAAAGTTTGTGATATAAGAACAGGGCAGCTGTTTTTTTTTGTTTATGCATGTGTGTGTGTGTGTATGCGTCAGTGTGCGTTTTATGCATGTGACAGATATGGGACATCCTTGCCTGCCGTTGAGAAAGTGACACACACCCTACAGGCTATCGTGTTCAAAAAGAATCTTCAGCAAACTCCAAACCACAATTTCGAACACCACTGTCATAAGAAATCCCTTAGCTGTTGTAATGCATTTTTTGACACTGGATCACTAACTGTATAGCCCTTTACAACAGCATTATGGTTATTTTAGGATCACAATACCTGACATTATTGCATATGTAAAAGTAGAGTTGCTATTTAACATGTTCTTTAAAAGAACACCACCTGACTGCTGTTTAAACCTGCTATGTGGCGAGCTTAGTCCACATGCAGCACATCACTTTCTTAATTGCATCTGTGATTCCCGAATGGAAATATAGCCATCTGTTACACGCAATAATTTGCAAGGTGTTAGTGTCTTCATCTTTCCTCTCTTCTCATATACGATTCTGTTTCTTTTTTCCTCTGCAGCATTGCTGTACAGTACTACCACAACAATTTTCTTTTGGGTGGGGTTGTAAGGTGTGAGGTTATATATTCCCCCACTGGACCACCAGCCTTCTTGCACAGGAACACACATGTAAACACACAAAGGTGCACACAAGCATTCACAAGCAAACAAGCACATCACTACAAAATAAACAAAATGATGCATGAGTTAATTGGGTTGTAATTTTGTCACCCATCACCATCTGTCTATCACACCATGTTTATTTACCTTTGTGTATTATGAAGTGAATGTCTTTTTCAATTAATTAATCATCTGAACTGACTCAATTAGTGCTAAATTAATAGGTCAGAAATGATTAGAAAATGCAACTCCTCAGTTGCATCAGGGGTTGTATCTCACTATCTCTCCTGTTTCTTTCACAGATTCATGAACACACATGGATACACTAGGAAAACATACAAATTTTGTATTTTGGTTACTTTACATTTAATATTATTCTAGTGACACATCTACATTTTATAGGTGAATCTGATTGCCCAGGCCTCCTCGGCATATTGTATTGGCTTTGCATTATGTTGATTACCTTACAATATCAATACATTGATACAATGCCAATGCATTCTAATGTACATTATACATCAGACAACAAAGTGTAGGAGGAAATTATAATAGGGACACAGTTTCCTTTGAATAACATTGTTATTGTAACCTTGTTGTTGTTAAACTTCACCTTCACATTTGAACTGCTTGCGATAGTTAAAACAAGACTAGGAGTCTACAGTCATGCTATAGGCTCTGTAAGGCTGTATTAGGAACAGTGGTGCTTTGAGCCAAATGCATCCTAGTTTAGTGTGTTAGCATGCTAGCATTTGCTATTTAGCTCTAAACACGAACTGCAGCTGAGGATGATGGGAATGTCATTAGTTTTGCAAGTATTTGGTCATAAACCAAGGTATTGGACAAATTAAAATTAGCTGATGACCTCAAAGAAAAAATCTGTGGCTCACCAAAGTTATTGTAATTCATCCTAAGGAGGATATGAATGTGTGTACCAAATATCATAACAATGGTAGTCAAGACATGTCACTAAAAAACAAAAAAAATGTCAACCTCATGGTGACAAATGAGGAAAAGTCAGGGGATCACCAGTGTCAGTAGGATTTCCCCTCAGGGGTCCATGCATAGTTGTAGAGATATTCAGTTTGGACTAAAGTGGTGGACCAACATTGCCATCCCTCAGCCATGCCATGGTGACTACACTACAAACATAACACAAAGCATTCAGCAACACTGACTTGCATTCTTAAAGTGAGACAGTGCAGTAAATGCATGCAAGCTTAATACAGGAAACATTTAGTGCACCATTGAGAATAATAAATGCATTGTCTGATAAAAGCCCTGCAATGTTTTGAAACATAACCTACTGTATAGGAATAAACAGGCTGCTCTAAATCCATGTATTTATTACCAAATGGAGTTGATATTCTAATTTTGAATCATTTGGGGAGCTTTGCGAGCTGAGCAACATGCACCAAGATCTCAAGTGTGATCTTCATGGATTCGATGTGGTGAAATGGTGAAATGAAATTCAGTTATGGAGTGCTGCAGCTGAAGAGGGTCTCAAGAAATCAGGATGGAATATCTGAAAATGTACAACAACCACACAACCCCCCTTCTCCTGTTAATCATTTAATGAGTCCCTGTATAGTTATTTGTATTCAGATACTTCCACCTTGTCACATATTTTTACCACCCATTGTGCCATGAAATGAAGCCCATTTACAAATCATTCTCCTTCTGATTTGATAAATGAAACTGGTGAACGAGTGAGTCCCCTGAATGGCTTGTTTGAATAATTGAGCAGTACTCAATCAGACAACATTAGGCAGTGGTGGCAGCCCCGCCATCTGAAATAATTACCATCTGACAACAGACTACACATGGGTGCTGCCTCCACAGGGGCTCCATATTTGAGAACAATAGGTTAGAACAACACCACCCCCACCCCACATCTCACATGCCTTCATGGACACCACCTACAGAAACCTGCAGAGGTCTCTTAGTGAGAACAGGAAAGAAAGAAGGACAAGTGGGATAGCTGTCATTGGACTGGGGTAATCATACTGCCGGGATTGAATAAATTGCAACCACAGAACCAACAGTGTTTATGAATTTAGACAAAGACCCCACCCCCATACCCTTTCAAATTTCCAGTAGCCTATTACCAAGAGATTGTATTTAATAATTTATTCACTTCCCATTTATTTAGACATGATTTATTATGTACACAATCAATCATAAAACAAATAAAAACTGTATTTTGTATTTTGTAATTTCAGAGTGATGTGCAATTTGGAAGTATCTCTGAAATTGATACAATAAGTAACATGTATAAGAGAAATTAAGAATATGGGGACTTTTATATGATGTAGATGTAATTGCTAAAGAAAATAGTAATAATTTCATAAAATGTAGTAATTTAGTAAAATAAATATAATTTTACTCTAGTGCCTGTAGCAGATAACATATTATTTGCCTCTTTTGTTGGCATAGTGTTTTTAGATTAGTGTCATAATTACTGTAAATAAACTTTATTGTTCAGTTAAACTATCAGCACCATTTAATATGACACAATACCCATTCTTTGCCTTACTTTTGTGTAATTGGGTTTTCACTTCATGCCTTGAATTATGCAGTTTTCCTGTTTTTCTTGTGTGTGTCTCCTGAGACAAGCTTTGCTGTTATAGAAACATCTTTAATGTGACAACGCGGGAACACAAAGGTAGTTGTGTGACTTGATGAGTGGAGTGTTTTGTCTATGGAATGGGTCACTAAGTGCAGTAACAGCCAGCCAGGCATATGTCTGTGCCAAAGTAGTGTGTGCAACTGAGACTTATGTACTCCAGCACAGACTAGATGTGATTGACAGGTAGGCCAAAGGGCCTTTTGGCTCCTTCCTGATTTTCTTTTTCACTAGAGGTGTCCTCTGGGACTTGAAATTCATGCTACAGTATATCAGCAGAACAGCTTATGGCTGTAATGAGGATGAAAAGCATACTAAACACTGAGCCAGTTTTTTTCATTGCATGCTGCTCTGAGTTTTGCAAACTATGATTTAGTTTTAGTTATGCACCATGCATCTGATTTACATTAGACATTTCTTGTAAAAACCAATCACAAAACTGACAACCATTTTATTAGCTGGTGTACATTAATGGGATAAGTGGAAAGGGAAAATGACCTATATATTAAGTTAGTTGATGTTATCCACATACAGCAAGTTTGAATTATAATTAGGTTCACTAGTTTTTTATTAATTACATTCATTATAGCTGAAATCAAAAATGACATTTAGCAGCCAGTTTTTATTCACAAGCTTTGACAAAAAAAAAGTTAATTGTAATTCTTTACTCAACCATTTTCTCTTATTTTCACAGTCATGACTGTCACAAAAGACACTTTATTATTTAAAATTGGCCTACAGAAAGGCTTTTCACAAAAACAACATGTCACAATGTATTTATGCAAAGCAGCCACAACTCATTGCAGGATTCAAATCATGATCTCTATTTTTAACCATAAGTCCAGTGATGGCTTACAGTACAGTCCTGTAGCTACTTAAAGCAGTAGCTTTTGAATTGATATTTGGGATAACAGTTGTGACATGATTGGGAAGTTTTGAAGCTGTAACTTTTTAACTTAGCAGCAGCTAGCTCACACCTCTGTTCAAAATGCATGAGTATGGCTTTTACAGGCATTGCTTGACAGTTCTTGATGTTTTCACTCGTTTGAACACACAAAATGAAGTTGACATCCCTGCCATGGATAAATTAAAATGCTTGTCCAACAGTGGAAGAATGCAGAAAAAACTGCACATAAATGTAATTCTAATGAACTAAAGGTGTGCACGTTCAAGATTTAAAAAAAACAATTTTAGCATATTTCACCAACCGCATTTCAAGTAGCTGTCATAATTCCAGGCTCTTTAAAAAAAAAAGTATTATAGAGTTGTTGCCCCCTCTTCTAGCTACAGTATTGATCATCTCAAGAAAAGTATAGAGGACTTTTTATGGTGGATATTTTTCAAAAGAAACACTATAACCCTCTTACAGGAACATCTCAGTGACGTTTGCCGCTGTTAATGAGATATTTTGAAACCATTTTACCCCTGGTCCTAAATGAGACCTTGCACCTGTTCCCTAGTTATTTCATAAAGTTTCATAAAGGAGTGTTTTATTCAGTCAATGTCCATGGTCACTGGTGCTTCCCCTTCCAATTTGTACATGCAGTGGTGCAGCCTCTATTCAAGAAACCAAGGTCTGACCCTGTCAGCTACAAAGTACAGGCCGATCTTTTAACTGCTGATTTCTTCTAAGGTCTCAGCCAAACTGGTAGATTTTATTAGTCAAAATATTATATTTGAAAATTGGAGTCTAAATATATTGAATTATTTGCAGATGTCCAATAACTGTTTGACTTCTTTTAGAGCCCACAGTAGAGCCCATACCTTTCAGGTCTTACCTTTGCAATAAAATGTTTTCAGTCATCATAAGCAACATGTCTTCAGAGATGTTACATTATGGACCTGTTACATTATGGACTCAATAAAGTTTCCTCTGGCACAAGCTTCAGGTCAAATTGTCCATCCACCCCATCATGTGCATTGCAGCCACCACTGTGTGGGTTTACAAAAAAAAACAATGTGTGTCATGAACTTAAGAACAGTATCAGTAGGTATTTTTGTGCTTGATCCAACACTTTCACTTTCCATGGGGAACACTGTGTTAAGAAGCCACTATAGAGCTGTAGAAATTTAGTGCTGTTTGAATTTTTAATGCATGATCTTCCACTTTTTGTGTTGTTTCTAAAGTTTCACTTTCCTTTTATGTTTCTTGCTCTTCTTCTAGGTTTCTTTCCCATGTATATTGTATTGTTAATCCTACCTGGCTTTACACACTCTTACATTTAGCTACTGAGATCAAAGAAGAACCCATACCCCCGCAGGGGGACAGCTGTATTATTAAAGACTGAGAGATTGCTAAGGGTCCTGTGAGTCAGTCTGTTTGAAAGAATTGTCTCTGGACTCTCACAATAGAAAAAGATGGTAGAGGTCAGTAAACCCAAGACAGCTCAGTCTCAGAGTGACTTTCTGGTTCACATAATGGAATCTGATGAAACTTCAAACTAATCAACTGAATTAGAGTAACAACCCCTGCTCCCTTTACTTTGTCTCACAGTGTTACGCGATGACTTCAGACAGAACCCACAAGATGTGGTGGTGGCAGTCGGGGAGACTGCCATTCTCGAGTGTCAGCCTCCACGTGGGCATCCTGAACCCACCACCTTCTGGAGGAAAGATAAAGCTCGTCTTGACCTCAAAGATGACAGGATTACGGTGGGTTTTTCCTCAGGGAGTATTCTTCTACTTTTTACATGACTCTTATACTCTGAATCACATACTCATGATTCACCTATTCACATATACCTGGAACAGTTACAGTGGAAAGCACTTTGTATTAAACTGGTTCGTTGTAATTGCATGCATTTTTTTGTCAGGTTCGTGGAGGAAAGCTGACCATCTCAAATACCAAGAAGAGTGATATGGGGATATATGTGTGTGTGGCGGCCAACATGGTTGGAGAGAGGGAAAGTGAAAAGGCTCAGCTCTCAGTGTTTGGTAAGAAGACTGAAATACACTCTTTGCCTGGCTCAAAAAGGAATAAAGCATAACTTTTTACTCAAGTATTTACTGCACACTAGCACATACAGTGTTTACCACTCTGTCAAAAGTATATTTAGCATCTATGTTGTGTGTACTGCCCACATCCAGAAAGACCAGTGTTTGTGCAACGGCCTGTGAACCAGGTGGCCTTAGTTGATGAGAGTGTAGAGTTCAGGTGTCAGGTTCATGGTGACCCACCGCCTACACTGCGCTGGAAAAAGGAGGATGTGGATATTCCCCGCAGCAGGTGAGGAATGTGTGTAGTGCATATGCCTGTGTATGCATGTGTGTTTGTGTGTGTATATATTTATACAATAAAAGTCATAATGGATAAATACTGAAGCACAGCTAATGAGTCCCACTAGGAAAAAAATGATTCAACATATTACTCATAGAAGACTTTCATCAGTGTGGCAAAAATCTTTTTCAGCTATAGAGAATCTCATTATTTGCTGTTTGAACTACTATGCTTACAACAGATGAAAGTCTGTCTATTGGTTGCTTTTGACTAATTCTCACTTTCAAGTAACAGCGTACTTATGTTTGTACATAAGACACTAAAAGGTCCAGAGATGAACACATAGCAAGAGCATATGTATAATATAAAGCAATCCAATACAGTAGCACTAGAAGGAATATAGTCCCTATATTACATTTTTTAGTGTTCAGTCAAACAGAAAGGTGTTGATTCATTTCTGCAGTATTCTTTTTTGTGATAGTTTGTGATGCTGTTGTATTGAATTGAATCATAAGGTTGTAGCCTACCTGTGGTTTGGTTCACCCTTGTGTATCCACATCATAAGCGCATATTAACTGCATTGCAGTCCCATTAGAATACTTATTTCTAAAGTCATTATTGGCCTGTCATGTGGGTTTTAATAGTTACTGCTCAGCGCTTTATACTTATAATTACAGTATGTCTCATTATGCAATCAGACCATCCATCTAAACCTTAATTTCTTTGTTAGGTTTAAGTAGTCCTTATATTTGATGTGTCAGAAATCTGAAACACTGCATTTCCATATCATTGTATAATCTGTTTGACTGGTTTATTCATGGCTCTGAACTCCTGCTTTAGATTGATGGGAATTTGGCAGCTGAAACTAATTATAGATCATGTTCTTGGATTTGTGTTTAATTACTACTAGAATTACTATCAAGTAAATCAAACATCAAGTAAATCAAATACAGGAGTTTCAACAAAACAGATTCAACTTATGGAGCCTGTGATGCTCAAAACCTAGTGGGCCAACTATTTTAAATTGATTATTCAGCTTTGAATAGGACTACTAAAAAATGTCATCCCCTAAAGAAAAGAGAAACATTTACTTGTGCTACAAGCTTAACTAACACCTGTTACAAGCCATTACTGCTTTATGAACAGAATGGTACCCTCTCAGGTGTGTCATGGTGTTAGAATATATTGTGAGGCAGACTATAAGCCTACCTGCATTGTGCCCTCTACCTCAGTACCCCTTGACTCTAGAAACATGTCCTACTTTCAGACTTGCCTTGCCTCACTTCCCTCCTTCCACTTCTTTCATTCTTCTCCTAAACCCGTCAGTCTCCTGGGAAGTCTGTATCTGGGTCAGAGATGTGCGGTGAATGGAGTCCTCACCACACTCTGGACAGACCCCACAACCTCCATCGATATTCTGCCCACACCCTTTGGAACATCTATTTCAGATGTGACTTTTTCTCACCCCTTGTGCCATTTCTCTGCCTGACTTGTCTCCCATCTCTGAATCAGTATGGCTGGCTAGACAATTTCACAGGATCTCTCACGCCAAAAGGGACCCCAGAGAGGGAGAGCCTGACTCCTTGCTCCTCTACTCATTCTGTCTGTAGCCTCTCTGAGGCGCTTGTCTAAACTCTGGTAGCTGAGCTGTTTCTCTCACTCCAACTGCACCACTGCTGCCTTACAGTATGCTGCACCGGTGAATACACACTGATGCATGGAACATATCTATGAATTAGTCATTTCTTACTGCTTGGCTCATTCATCAAATTCAGTTTATCAGACTGTGCCACTCCCTTACTCTCAGACCTCAGACTGTCTATCTCTCGCTCTGTCTCGGTCTCCCTCTCTTTTGCTTACTCTCTCCCACACAGACAGACAGACACACACACACACACACACACACACATAGTATAGCATGCCACGCAGCCCACACCACAGTGGGTGGCTCGTCTTTATAAATATTGAAATAGTGGAACAGCTAGGGTTCCAGCTGAAAGCACCTTTCATTTTGCCATGCCTTCATCTCAGCATAATTGCTCCCCTTTTTCTGCCTCTGTAGCAGAGTGTGTGCAGCAGGGAGTCTTAATTGCCTTAGAAAGTCTGTCTTTATTCTATCAAAAATGACACAACCTTTATAAAAGCTTCCATCTAAAACATCACACACATTTACACAACCTTGATTCAATTTCAGTGTTTGTTGATTGTATTTACTTTAATAAAATAATTAATATGCATATAATTGTTATTGATCTTCCAGTTTTATGAAATCAACCTGAGATGTCACTTGACTTGGTGTCACTGTTCCTCTCTGTCGCCAGGTATGACATCAGATTTGAAAAAGAGGACTTCCTGCTGAGGATAAAGAAAGCATCAGTCAGTGATCAGGGAACCTTTGCCTGCCTAGCAGAGAACCGTGTGGGTAGAGTGGAGGCCTCTGCCTACCTGACTATCAGAGGTTGGTAACTGCTTGTGAACTCACTCATGGCAAAGCTCATAACCCATCCCTGATATTTTTTGTATCTCCCAAAGCAGGCCACAGGACAATCAGTCCTTTATTGCCCACTTTACGAGTGTTATTGCCCCCCTGCTGAAAAGCTGGGCTTGGCCTCAGCTTTTCTTTCATATAGCGGGCTGATGTAGTTGATTGTTTCAGATCTCCAGCTAGGCTCCAGATATGAACAATCCAACCAGCTTTAAGTGAACTGTTATGACTTCTCCTGGGGGGCTCATTCTCCATCCAGCCCACTCACTCCATGTTACATCATATCAATGGGAGGAAGCTATTTCTTAGTAAAGGTTCATATAAAAAAATATTGCTATATGGCAAGTCAGATCCCCTCTGCTCTCTGGTCTTTACATTGTCATTATAATTGGAGAGTGTCAAAAACATTGTTTGTACAATTTCAGATAACACTTGACTTATAACCAACCAATAAGACATTCTTAACACCTGAATAAATATATCATACATCATCATACATACTGTACATCACAGATCTCATAACATTAACTCATTCTTTCTTTACTATATACTTTATATATTGGATTCGTATTCTTGTTCGTGTTACTCATGCACAAATTGTCTTATACCTTGAAAAGATGTCCTGACCCAATCTTCAGATTGGTGTTGAAGCCAAACAAGAAATATTTTGAGCAATATATCCCTTATGTTAAGCCATATTTGTGCTTGTGCTTCGGTACAATATTATAAGACATGAATAGAGAGTTAACACAGATCACTAATACAAAACCTGCACTAAGTCAGTAAACACTGGATAATTATTCTAAAAGATATGAGAAAATTTCCAAGGAATAGAAAAAAATAGACCCTAACTGAATCTATCACTTTAGGTGTTTGTGGTGTTATATTTTCACTAGCTGTTTGTAATATGTTTTTAATGTTTGCTGATTAAAGTTCTTATTGCTCTGATGCTGGGAGAAGATAGGTCCAAGAAGTAGTACATAACAGTCAGCCAGATGTCAGTGATTTAAAGTCAGTGATAGAAATTTTGTAATAATTATAATTTGCTATTTAATCTATTTTATTGAATCTATTCTAAACCTACCCTTGTCAAAGATCTGAAACACTTGATATACAAACAGATCTGTTAACTGTGTGAATGTGTTATTCTTGTAACATAAATAAAGTGGTACAAATAAATTGTTCAGCCAGTTGTTTTTTGGCATTTGTTACCCTTACCCCGAATGTTGCCAAGGTGGCATTTCCTTGAGGCCCATGCCATCACCGGCTTTTGGTGACTGAGCTCTACCCTCCTCCCCCCCGAACTTCATGGATGGAAACCCAACTTCACCTCATTCATTTCTGATTTTCATTCTTTTTTTCTGTCCCTCTGTTCTACTCCTCTGATTTCCTTCTCTCTGTGTTGTGTGTTAATCTCACCCACACCATTGTTGTGTTACCAGCTCGCCCCGTTGGTAAGTAAGAGCTGATCCCATTGTGCATGCATTGCTTTCTTTCTGTTTTTGATCACACACGTATGCATGTACTGTTGTGGCATTCCACAAACACATTCATCAAACTAATATTGGACATGTATATCTACATTGTTACTATCAACCCCTGACTTCCCTTGGCAGTGAATTTACCACCTCACTTCTTTCAAAATGGGGGTCCAGATATAGAATGGTTGATATGCCTTAGTTCAAAAACTTTATTAATAACGGCATTATGGCACCCTGCTAATTAGCTGATATCATTCATTCTGATGTTCTGGCAGCTGGATGAATGGCTTGTGTGATTGGCATAGTCAAGAAATATTTCGTTATAAACAAATAACAAAGACCTAATGCATGAACCTTTTAGCTTGCAGCTGGACCTTCAGTCCAAGCATTTCTCTTTTAAAGTAGTCCTAGTGTAGTGCGCACTTTGGAAGTCTGTGCAAATGTGTTGCTATTGTGTTATGGTTTATTCTACCTTTAACCTCAGAGGCGCCCCAGTTTGTGGTGCGACCCCGTGACCAGATTGTGGCGCAAGGACGAACAGCTACCTTTCCCTGCGAGACCAGGGGCAAACCTCAGCCCACTGTCTTCTGGCAACGAGAGGGTAGCCAGGTGAGGATACTGATTTTGACCCAATGTACTTGTATGTGTATCTTTAGGTATGTGTGCATGATAGAGAATTAACGGTTTCTCGTTTAGGCCGACCTTACTATACAGACATACATTTTGCAGCAGCGTCCAGAGTCAAGTATCTAAAATATAAAAAATGGTCAAGGATCTGACTAAAAGGATCAAACCGCAGAGTTTGGTTCTGTTCCACAAACAGATAATGAAGGGGTCATTTATCATCAATCTACACCAGTCTGACTGGCCAATTCACTGAGCAAGAAACAATGTCATGTGCTGCATTAGAGTCATTAGACATAATGAAAGCAGGCTAATGTCCTTTCCTGCCCATCAGTTTATTTGCTTGGGGTGCAGAAACGGACAATGCTGATGCCTTAATTTCATGACCATGACTGCAGGTTATCACAGCAGGATCATCACTCTGGGGGTAAACTGCCATTCAGATCTAGTAGGAAAAAGACATTGACCCACTTTCTAACTGAATTGTTCAGAATTGTAGGAATATGGAAGCATGCTGAAGGCATGTCTTGAACACAGCAGTGCTTTTTTAAAGTCAGGTGTGTTGGCCAAAGACGTAAAGTTAAAATACATAAAATACAATAAACTTCTTTCCCCGTTGAGAAAATATTAAGATAATCAGCACAGTAAATTTGGCAAAGTAATTCTTTAGAATAGTTTAAGCCACTATTAGCAACAGAAAGATATAAATGAGTACTACAGTATTGCATGAAATGTAAAAATGTTTATGTGCCTGTTTATTACATGATCAAGGGTGGACATGTAATTTGAGAAAAACATAGGTCTCAGAATTGACCCTTGTGGTACAACACAAATGAGTTCAGCAGAATCTTGTGAGAAAGATGTGATTTAAACCACTCAATCAATTCCATATTAGTAGAAGAAGAAGAAGATTATTGGGGAAGTTTGTGTGGGACACAATATCTACTAAGTTTTTATGCTCGCTTGAGGTGGTTTTTCTCAAACTGCAAACAAGGTCAAGTATGACTCTTTCTATTATGAATTTTTGATCCATGGAGGTTTTCTATTTGTGAATTAAATTTTCTTTGAGCCGAAAAAAGTGATTTAAAAAGCTAGCGGGAGAAACATTACTGCGCACATTCAGTGGGCTGCATACCCTGGAAGTAAACCCAGAAGCTAGAAAACCTTTTTGGCATATGCGCAATTCTCCTCTGAATGAATAGGCACCATCTTTGGGTCCGGTATCCAGTTCTAATAATACATCCATGATCCCATGTTCCCCTTTTTCCCTCATAGATGGCCAAGGCAACTGGTTTTGTTTCTTCTTCTTCTTCTTCTTCTTCTTCTTCTTCTTCTTCTTCTTCTTTCTTCTTCTTCTTCTTCTTCTTCTTCTTCTTCTTCTTCCTCTTTGAGGTTTATTTATTGTTTCTTTTTTGCAACATTTCTAAAGTTTGCTTCAAATTCGTTTGATAATTGGATGGAAACACAGCTAATAAGAAAGAAATGAAAAAGAAAAAAAACAACTTCTTCTTTGGTTCCAGTTCCTAGATTGTATACCTTTGGTGTACTAAACAAGTATGCCATCCCATTTTATTTACATTACTTCCCACTTTAACTCCCTATAGGATCTTCTGTTTCCCAGCCAGCCGACACAGGGAGATAGCCGTGTTTCTGTGTCCGTGAACGGAGAGTTGACCATTTCATCTGTGCAACGTTCTGATGCAGGGTATTATATCTGCCAGGCGCTCACTGTAGCAGGCAGCATCATGGCCAAGGCCCAGCTTGAAGTGGCAGACGGTAAGGCTGGACAGACACACACACAGACACAAAATGTTTATCTATACAGTATTCTAAACTATGAGAACTACTTTTTCACAACTTTTTAGTTGTGTGATTTAACAGCACCAACATGCTCAGATAACAATTATGTTTAAACATTTTATACCTACATTCTGTTAAGTCCTGTTAGGTTCATTACTGTATGCATTAGTGAAGTACATGCACAGTATTAATGAATACTCAAAAACTCTATTGCATGGCTCAGTACACAGGTAATTACACCAGAATGAAATGACATTGACAGAAAAAACACTGCTTTATATAATGATTTCTAAGAATTATGGACAAAGGAAAAACTTACAATGGCAGCAGTTTGTATTTACAACGTATAGTATAACTTGAAGAGTAGATGGTGCAGAATGCCCAGCAAGATATCATCTGGAGGTCTCAACAGCCAATTTTCTTCCTGTTCCTGCAATGTTCCTATCATGACATTATTACTATTTCAAGCTGTGGAAACATCAA
This sequence comes from Siniperca chuatsi, assembly GCF_020085105.1. NCBI lineage: Eukaryota > Metazoa > Chordata > Actinopteri > Centrarchiformes > Sinipercidae > Siniperca > Siniperca chuatsi. Next base: position 8,865,572 of record NC_058055.1, read on the forward strand.
ATATATTTTACTTAGCTTCCTGAAGTCACAGGTTTGTTTTAGCAGTGTTGTTGGGGAAGCGTACTAACAACATGCATTATAATTTAATAGCCTTGTCAATAGTATTCTGTATTTGTTATTGATGCATCTTTATTGTGATGAATACTGGGCTTTAAAATCATACAAAAAACACACACATGCATGCAGCATTGTCCAGACCTAATAAAACATTGAAGACTGGTATATCAAAGGCTATTTGGCTTTTAGAACATACAGATGCATCTTTGCCAATATAAGTGTAGGCAGACCATCAACAACAATCATTATTTTCATTATCACCTCACTGTGGTAAATTTGAATGGTCTGAAAAGACCTAGAACTATGTAAAATAAAACTGTCTCCTTGATGGAGAGACACTTTACACTTTTTTTGTGACAAAGCTTTAATGTCAGCATTAAGTGCTGAGCCGCTGCCAGCTGGGAGCTGTTTATGCCCTGCTCTCCATTTGTTTCTTGGCTTTTTCTCCCACACATTATTAAATTAACATCAGTTGAAGTGTTTTTTGGAGAGGAAATGACTCCTGTTCTGTCAGTCAGAGTCGATGGATCAATATCAAAATGTTTGGTGAAGAGCACAAGAGATGGGAGAAATGTGGGTGATTGATGGCTGTAAACAGAGAGTTGCCGTGATACCAAGTGGAGTTTTGTAAGCTTGCACAGTGCAGCTAGCATTAGCATTACTTAAGATTAAAGGCATCCAAGAGAGGGTCCTCCACTGAATGAAAACTTTCTGAAGGTTCATATATGGGCTAGTGCTCCACCCTGGGCATTGCCTTGGATGAGTGACTGAAAGGTTTATTAACTATCCAGTTAGACTTGAGAGAAGAATGGTACGTGCTGCAACTTAAAGATGAAGCTGCAGTGATTCTTGTGTAGAATTAGCAATTGTAGGGCAGTTCTCCTGACCACTGTAAGAACAGGAGTCGTGCACTCTAATGCACACACATCACTGCATACACTAGCTTGCAAGCTGAGGGAGGTTGTGTGTGAGGACTGAAACAGAGGCATTCTACTTAGCCATTTGTTTTGCTGAAAGTTGTTTGGAACCTACTTAGTAGTTGAGATGACAGATAGACAGTTGAGATGCCGCAGAAGTGGTTTGACAATTTTCTATGGATGTGAAACTGGGTCACCATTAGAATCCATTGTAACTGCTGGGAATCCAAGCTGACCGCGCTGCCCTCCACGTAGGAGCAAGATAAAAAATTTTCAAAGCCATATAGGCTTAAGTATGATGCTTGATCAAAGAGTACAAACCAGGACCTCGAAAGTTACATTTCAACTCTAGTCTTGGTGTAGTAGCATTTGTAAAAATTGATGCTTGGATTAGATGCACTCGTCTAATCAATGTTTTAATAATCGGCATTCACTCAGTAGCAGGTATACTAGTAATTAGGTCTCCCAATATCCCTTTATCTGCAAACCTACTGTAAAACAGAGTAGCCTCTGGCAGTCATAAGTGATAAACAATCTCGAAAAGCAACATTTTATTATTACCTTTGCAACTAACCCTGGAGTGTGTGATTGCATTTCTTACAGGACTACAGCTAAATTAGGAACAGCAATATGGTGTTTATTGTTGGCTCGCTAATCACTTGGGGTAATGATAGCTTGCTGTACAGTAGATGTGATGTTTTCCTGAAAATGCAATGCTAGACTGTCTATCTTTAGCTAACTCAGCTGGAGTTCCCCATGAAAGACCTGATTGGAGAAGCATTTATTTCATATTCATAACACTTTCACGTATCAGTGAAATCCCAATAAATGCTTGCCAACAACACATTGTAGGTGATTTTATATTGCCACATAAATACAAACAATTCAGCCTCCATAATAACTGGCATATCACTTGTGGTTTTGCTTACTGTCCCTACACCTACTTGTACCTGATTTCTCGGCTATTCTGCTTGAGTTGCTGTGTTCCTCATTGTGCTGAAGGAGGTGTGATGAAAGATAAGGCAGGGGGAACCTGATGTGAACACTTGTGCGAACTGAGACAGACCTGATAACAGTGGAGAGCAGCAGTGAGGAAATTGGAAGCGGGGGATAGTTACAAAGCCTAGAGAGCTTCACCACTCCAGAAATTACTGTTGCAGAGTGCAGAGGCTGTTTTCTGGATGATATAACATGCTTTAAAAAGCATTAAAAGAGATGAATTGTTGTTCTGCTTGGCATGCTAATTCAGAGTAGAAAGAGAAAGGACAGGCATGAATGTGTTGAGAGGTGTTATAAAGAAGGTATGGTAATTAGCACCACGGGTGAAGCATCGTTAATCCTCACCTAGTAATTAAAGCTCAAAGGTGTGATGCAGTGCCATGAGCACACTGCCCTACTCTGGAAAAAGCTCACAAAACAGTCACTTCCTCTGAAAACAAATCCAGCAGATTGAACCCTAACATCTTGGATCTGCAACCACTAATGCAATTACTACAATCACAAATTAACACCTTGTGATAAGGTCACGTTTTTTTTTTTTTCACAAATCAGGCAAACTCTAACCAGTTAGAACAGAGAGTCGTTGTTTCATGCCAAGACCATGACATCAAAATTACAGTGCTAGAAATGTATTCAAATAATAACACCTGTTCCTTGATTATTATTCTTAGCCCTGAAGGACCGCCCCCCACCTATCATCCGGCAGGGCCCATCCAACCAAACGCAGGCATTGGGAGGTGTGTCCCTACTTAGGTGTCAAGCATCAGGGGACCCAGAACCTACGGTCACCTGGCGAAAGAATGGGGCCAGTCTGCTTGGAAAGGACCCGCGGTTTTCCCTGCTGGAGCATGGCAGCCTTCAGATCCAGAGTACCAGGGTGGGTAATAGTGGATTACAGAGAGATGCATATATGCAGGAGTTAGCATGCGGCATTGTACATGTAGCATTACGTGGCACAATGTCCTACTAGTTCCCAGATCTCAGCAATGAACTTCCAATCATATTATTAGCGATATAAATGATGACCCAAACCACACAAATGATGAAGTTGTAATAAACCAGAATTATCTATTAAGCTAACTGATCCTGGGTTAATCTGCATGATAACAAGCATCCTGCTGCGAAACATAATCTTTGACCAAGATTCCTGGCTTTTTGCTGTACCTGAAGTTTCACTTGCGATGATTCTATCAGGAGTCATTAATAAAAACAAAGGATTATTAATTAATCTTTGAGAGAATGTTTTACCCCTAACTCAAAATAGAGTTGTTTTTGTACTCAGCACCATATCAGTTGAATCTCCTGTAGAAGTGTTCATGCAAATAATCAAACTGTGCACACATTTCACATTCTGCAAGTTATACGTGTATACAGTGCAATGTTATGCATACAACAATTCACATACAAACACAAAAACTCAAACACACGTCTAATGTTGAAGTTATTTGTTGTTTGTACATCACATGCTTCTATTGCATGTGAAAGACAAAAGAGAAATTCTCTCATCTGCCAGCTGATGTCATCTGAATGTAATTCAAATGGACAAGTGCAGTCAGGTTGCTTTTAAAAGATGAATAGCAAGTATTGATTTTTCTAAGTTGTTAAATGCTGCTATTTAGTCTGAATCTCTGAGGCAGCAGTTAGACTCAAGGACTCAAGGACAGGGACCTGTGAGAGGAGCCTAAAGGGGCAAATATAATGGAGGAACTGCAATATACAGTGTCCTGTCAAAGTGCTCTCCCTGTCACTCTCTCTCTCTTCTACTCTCTCTCCTTAGCATAGGTAGAGAGCGATAGAGATAGCATAGTTGCCAGTGGCTCCTAAGGCATTGCCAATATAAAATAGATTGTCATATCACTTATTTCCTGTGTCAGCACTGATGATGATAATGTTGATGGCTCAGGGAATGGGGGTAGACTATTATTGGAGGAAATCAATTAAGAAAATTAATGTAAGCTCTTACTGGGCTCTTTTTTCATTGATGGTGTTAAAGTTTCTTCTCATCCACTATCTGGCTTTTCTCCAGCCAAATACAGGCCAGTGGAGGTTAATGCATTTTTACTGCACTACTAGCTGTGAACCTCCTTCAAAAAGCCCAGGCTGACGTAAGAGCTTGTAGAGACTATCTGGGATCAGAGTTACAAAGACTATTGGATTCAGTCAAACACAGCAACAGAGCACTGCTGTATTATTTGTGATTTGGATGGGCAGAGATCTAACTCTTTGGTTTTTGTTACATCTCAATCAGCCCAATTGTTGAACTTGTCACGCTGCAGATTAAATGGGAGCTTGTTTTAGTGATAATATCATAATTTGTCTTCCTTAGCTGTCTGACTTGGGGTTGTACACCTGTGTTGCTACCAGCTCCAGTGGAGAAACATCATGGAGTGCCTACTTGGATGTCAGAGGTCTGCTTCAGTAGAAATAACTCATATGAAAAATTAACACAATTGTATGCATATCAAGCATAACATGGCTTGATATGCTTTGCTTTTGCAGGTATTCATTTTGTCTCTCTACGTTTCCTCCTTTTTCAGACTCCACTGACCTCTTAGACTTCATGTCTCACAATGCAACGGCCCTCCCAGGGCCGCCCTCCAAGCCAGAGGTCACTGATGTTACCAAGAGCAGTATCTCGTTGTCATGGGAACCGGGGCCAGAGGCGGGCTCCCCAGTGTCTTCCTATGTCATCGAGGCCTTTGGGTATGTGTGTGACCTATGGCCTCGAGCTACATTTAGTGACCCCGAACTTTCATAGTAGTAACAGATGTGAGTGTTTCTGTGGGCATTCAATCAAGACAGGACAGTTTCAAGCAGAATATTCTGGATGGTTTATCTCTTATAGTTTTACAATCCATTTTATAAGAGTGAAACATATTCTGATATAAAAAATTTGAATGCTAATTATTTGGCAAATACAAGCTCACTTCAAGCAGAACATGATTGGCACATGAGAATTTGCTTTTTTCTTTCCTTACCAAATAGTTAACTAAAAGAAAGCACTACAAAGGCGTAGAGTGTCTCATGATTGTTACCCTGAACACTGTACTCTTTTTTTCTGATGACAGGAAGTATTTCAAAAGATTTCACAAGTGAGTATGAGATGTCATTACTGTGTGACATGTGATTTTTGCTCCCAGTCTCTAGGAGCACCAGTGTTGTCCCAAATAAACTGTCTAGATTACTTCTATAGTGATGAAAATATTCTACCTAATTAATTTTATTTAATCATGGTCTTTCTACAGCCAGTCAGTGAGTAACAGTTGGCAGACAGTGGCAGACCATGTGAAGACCATAGAGTTCACAGTCAAAGACCTACGACCCAATACTGTCTACCTGTTCATCATCAGGGCAGTCAATGCTCAAGGGCTCGGGGACCCCAGCCCCATGTCTGAGCCTGTTCGGACTCAAGGTACAGAAATAAGAATGAATTGTAATGGATTCTCAGTGATAAGCATCACTGTTACACTCTACATGCCTATATTACTTTCTCTCTCCCAGACATTAGTCCCACAGCACAGGGAGTGGACCATCGTCGCGTGCAGAAGGAGTTGGGGGATGTGGTGGTCAGCATGCATAACCCTGTGGTCCTTAGCTCCACTTCAGTGCAGGTCACATGGACTGTGAGTACTTATAACATTTGAAAAATTGATAGTGGTTTATAGTAGTTGTGCCACATTTACCTTCAGGGCAGCAAAACAAATCTTGTCTAAGCTTGTTTGAGAACTTTATACTTGGCATGTCACTATGTTTTGGATTAGTTGGCACACACACAGAGTAAACACTGTGGGATTCATAGTCTGAACAGCTGGTGCTCCATCAATTTAGAATGGTTTGAGGTGATGCAGGAATCAAGACTAATGCTTCGATTCAGGACAAATACATCACCATTAGGTGCTACATGTGTCACTTCTGGAGGCAGTTTGCAGTTAGCCCTTTATCTGGGAAATGTTATTTCTGTCTGTTGGCAAGGTGTCCCTACTGCCTGCTGCTGTAGGTTAATGACACACCTAGGATTGGCTTACACTAGTCTGCTATTTCATGCTTGTCAGTATGACACCGAGTACTGTAATGCTGCTTCCAGGCTGACACAGTGACAGGATAAAGCTGACTGTCTGCAGATGTTAATCGACCAGGTTCCATTTGCGGGAAAAAAACACTCATTCATACCCAATGTCAATGTTTCTGCATTAAAATGGTTTGTATGCACTGATTTGGTATGAAGTCTTTGTAGGCCTGCGCATGTCCTATAGTAGCTGCACAAATTTACATTTCCCATTTTGGATTCCATATTTCAGCAAACTTTAATTGGACGATCTGTTACTCTGCTAAATGTCAGGTGACCAAACAGAGATGCTCGACAAAGTGTTACTCTGCAACGTTGCTATCTCAGAGCAATATTGAAAACAGGATTTGTGCAAGAGGCTCATCTATACATTTAAAGTAAAGTGTTTATGTAACTCTGCAATCATATTTGTAAGTTATACAGTATGTTTGCTGTTTCATGTGTTACAGTAATTTAATGCAAGACTTCACCACTTTGAGTCGAAGTACAAGTGTGTACAAGTACAAGACAATAAGAAAGTTAACCTTCATGACCTCAACCAAATAAATTCTCTTTCAAGTAACATAAGAGGAACAATAAAGTGGGTGGCGCTACATCTTGTGTTTATAAGGCTTTTATAGTCACAAGTCATTTTGTTAATGACATGCTGCTTTATATCATTTGTAAAAGCCTTTTTTTGCTTCTGCTGTACTCTTCCCCTGAAATGTTCCAGCAAAAATGGAGGAAAAAAAGAAAAGAAAAATATTCTATCATATTTTAATCCAGTATTTTGAGTCCAAATTGTGCTGCAGGTCTCTGACGCTGGTGTGCTGTTCAGCTTTGACAAATACACTACAACTGTCTTCATGTGGTTTCTTGGTTCTCTGCTGCTAATCAACCTATGTGATTTAACTGAGCGTGCATTGTCGCTGACAGAGGACACAAAATGAATGCTGATCCACAGCTCCAAAACAGTTTACACAAAGATGTATGACACCTCCCACAGCATACAGCATGTCTTCATCCCACTCTCTCTCCTCTCAGGTGGAGAATCCATCCCAGTTTATTCAAGGCTACCGTGTTCTGTACCGGCAGACGTCAGGGCTACCCTCCCCAGGGCCATGGCAGATACAAGACTTGAAGGTTGCCTCAGAGAGGGATATAACTCTCTCTGGTCTGAAGAAAGGCATCGTCTATGAGATTAAAGTGCGGCCATACTTCAATGAGTTCCAGGGCGCAGACAGTGAATCCATGACAGCACGCACCATGGAAGAAGGTAAGCGACATATTCATTCACATTTCTGACAAAAATCAATTTCTCTGCCAACTTTATGTTGCAAGAAATGTAAGATTTAGTTACTTAAGTATGAGCAGATGCTCTTGTGTAAATTATTCTACCTACTTTTATATTTAGTTGCCGCTAGTAATGGCTTCATGGCTAGATAGTAATGGATAATGGCATTTCAAGTACATCCACCCACACGCATACTGCTGTAGTGCCATCTCCCCTGTGTGTGAAAACAGGTCTCCCAGACAGCGCAATGGGGGTCTGTGACAAGCCTAGGCCTCTGTGGGTTGGTGGGCAGAGGGGGAGGGCAGAAACAGTCTCTTTTGACATAAGCGCAACTCTCTCTCTGCTCCTCTGTGGACCCCTGCTGCCATGTCTCTGTCACACACCAACCAGACCTGCGTGATATGACCCCCCCTTTACCAACACACACGCACAGTCTCAATCTCCAATGAGCTTAATTAGTGATAACACTACTTGGTTTCCTCCTTGTCGTCCTATCATGCAGATAAATTGAGCTACCGATTCTTCTTAGGTTAACTGTTTGTGGCACAAATGGGTGTAACATAACATCATTTGTTGTATACTTTTTTTGTAAAATGGACAACTTGCAGTATAATTTGATGAATTAATTATAGCCCCTTGTCACAGAGTGACACAGTTTGCACTTCTTACTTGTCTTCTCTGAGTCATAGCTCAATGAAATGTGAAGACACATACATGATACACATATTTTTGCATTCAATGGGCCTTACACTTTCCAAGAATGTCATTATCTCTGATGTCCATTGCAAATAAACGTCCATAAATCCACTTAAATATCATAGAAAAAAGACGATCCGTATAACTCCAGAGCTTTCACCTACATCACACGGTCTTTATCAGCGGATAGATTTTGCTTAACACTCATTGACATGGATCTGCTGACATGCCAGCTAAGTAGCTGTTATAATTTCATCTATAGCATTCTTGTCTCGACGTCTTGTCTGTATTGGCTGATAAATGAATCATGGTAGTTCAATCTTGATCTTGGAAATAGTAGTTCAACAATCGCAAGTCAAGGTCCACTTACTAGCTTTTACCAGAAGTCCTTACTTGCTTATTCCAAGAAGTCCCAAAAGTGCTATGGCTGACATCATAACAACTTCTGCGCTCTCATGGCAACAGATCCATCTCCATAACAACTGAGCAAACTCCATCCACTGATGAATGTGATAAGGTTGAAAGCTCAGGAAAAAGCTAGTCAGTGGCCCTTGCATTGGGATTATTTTGTTAAACTACTATTTCCAAGGTCAAGAATGAACTTGCATGCTTAAAAAGTTGTGCCTGCTGGCTGGGTAGAGGGACCTCTTATTGTAGTTTGTTGCATTGAGGCGCTGCATCAGCTGGACTGGGTGGAACATGGCTTGTATTGAGAGCAAGTCATGCTGAGGCCATTAGTGCATCTTCCTCCCAGTAAGAGGATAAGGAAGGGCTATGAACAGGGGATACAACTGATGGAGAAAGAGAAAGTCACTTCACTGCAGCCCAATTAAAATGGCCACACAGGATCACCAGAGGTTTTTGCGGACCAGGGCACATGCTCTAGTAACTTGGGATCCTGGAAACAAGGCATCATGGTACAGGAAAAATTGGCTTGATCTACTGCACCAATGCTCTAGAGCCTGGAAATGTGCTGCTCTGCAGAATTATGAGAAAAACACTCGATATCCATCAAAGGCAGATGGGAATGTAGCACTGCCTTTGTGAAACCCTAGCAGAGGGCGTCTTAAGGGTCTCTGAGGTCAAAACAGCTGATGTCTCCTACTGCATACAGGGGGAAATTGTGTATTAAGATTAATGATCCTCACAATCCTTCTATGAGTTGTTGGTGAGAGCAGAAGGCTCTATGAGGTCAGCGTCATCACTGTCATCCATAGGATCTTCAGACTTTCCACTACTGCCTATGGCAAATCAAAGAAAATGCTATGGTGTGCTAAAGTCCCAGCTGTTAAGATGAGGATATACTGATATTATGAGACCAGGGCAGGAGGGTCAGTGAAGAGAAAAGACAAAGCCATCCTGTGTGGATAGTTTATTTTACATTATATGTGTGTTATATGGGGACAGGTATGTTGACATCGAAATGTTTGCTAAATCTTGAATTAATTAGCTTAATTGATGCACTCATTTGCATAAAAGGTTATGTTTACCACTTTTTATCCTGTATAGCAGGACAGTAAGCAGCTTAAGTGCCTTGTGTTTGATTGCACAGCTGTGAGTTAAAACTGAAACGTTCCCTCAGACATTGGGAGTATTAATTGCTTTAAATTACTCTCTAGCTACCGTATTCATCAGTCTTAATATCAGTATTAGTCACATTATTAAAAATATCCTCTTTGACCTTTTCCGCTGTTGTGGCCATTTATTGTAATGTTATCCTGAGTCTTTACTGGTATTGTAGCCATTATTCATCCTCAGTGATTGTTCTCATACATACGAAAATTGCAGAACTACACTTAATGGTTCCTGTCTTCTCCTAATGTAAATCTTTGCCTGACTGAGCAAGCTCCATCAGTTTGCTGAAACAGCCCCACTGAGATGACATTTGGAAAACTGAAGCTTACTTGCTTGATGGTGCACAAAAATACATATTTAGTTTTTGCTTTAAGTTAAATCTCCACTTTGGCATTATTGTAGTGTGAAGAACTGTGTGAAACTGAATGCATATTTTAGTCGTCACTGTACAATATTTCAATATGTCAGTCTACTCTCCCATTATGCTGCCCTCCTATTTTTTTTATTGTTCATTCTACTCATTTCACATACCCTATGTAACAACTGCTGATATTCTGCTTACTGCTGTGTTGTGGGAATTGTAAGAAGCAGCATATGAGGTAATCGGTATGCAACAGTCTTGTACATTTACTGCTTGTTGCTGGAAACTCTTTGCAGCAGCAAGCAATATTCAAGTTGTAACACAGTAGTGTTTTATTAAATGAACTAAAGAACATTTGAAATAATCACTTAAATGCAGTATAACCACATTTAATATGATACTTTAACTGCCAGTATCAACCCTGTTTTATTATCTTTTTTTTAAAGATATTTCAAAAAACTACTAGATAGACAGCTTCTGGCCCAAGCCTAAGGATTTTGGCAACAATCCAGATGTGCAATTTCCACTATTAAACAAATTTTAATTTCAAGCCATAGCTATTATTCTTGTTGCTTGTGCAGCATCTGGATATTTCATCTCTGAACAGCTTTGAATTCATATCCTATTTTTTTGGAAAATCCAATCAAAAAGACAAATCATCAACAAACTGTTCTTGGCTGAAATTTTGTAAACTCAAGAATGCTGCAACACTGGTGTCAGTTTGTGCTCTATTGGATGTTTTTGTTTGTTTGTTTTTCCCTCATTAGATTTATGATTATGATTTGATTTTGTGAAATTTGGCCAACAAAGATGATGGATTGCCTTAGAAATTATGAGCCAGAGAACAAAATTGAAAGTTTTTTTTCAGAATGTTAATAGTCAATCCAAATGATTTATAAAGGTTGACTTCCTTCCATTAAGAGTTAAGATTATTTGTGTCCATGCCAGATAGTATCTCAGCATAAATATATCATAAGTGTAGGATCCTTTCTTGAGTTTTATATTTGGCTGGCCTGTCATTAAATAAGTCATTTTGCTTTCTGAACTGTAGAGTCATCACAATATTGGGGCGGTACATCTGCGTGAGTTGGTTTAACAGTAATTGCTTTAGAAAGTCAATACAGACCAAATGGCTGAATATAGATATCCTCAAACTGGGGTTGAGTCAGTTTGCTAAACGTAATACAAATAAACTGCGTCTTATATGGCAGATTTAATTCCTTTGTACTGCCAGGCTGTCAAATATTTTGCATATCTGTTTAGAGCCTCTCTTTTAAGCACAAGTTAAATCATTCAGGGAGGTTTGTTTCATCTTTCCAACTCAAAAAATGTGTTGTTCTTCCATTATTTTCTATATGTTCTGGAAAGCATCTAGCTCAGTCACTGAGTCTTCTTCCAGATGTCAGAAGACCAGCAGAGGTCAGTCTCAGGACTGGCACAGACACTCTTTCTTATAATCCTGAAATGGTCTGGCTTTATTACTTTGATCTAACAATATACAGTAAGCTTGGTGCTTGCTGTTGCCTCACTGAGACACTGTGCACATGTTCATTGCATTTCTCTCCAGCCAATTACAAAACCAATCCCATCTGGAGAATTTAAGTCACAGTAACCATGTTGCTCTCTGGCCAGGTGGCAAACAAGCCAATCCCTTCATGGCCCACCTGCTTTGGTTTCTCTGCACTGCGGTGGCTTTCAGTGCCTTGCAGATAGCATTATTATTTTGCAGTTCCTTAATTGGATTCAGAGTAGTTATTTCATCCACTTAGTCAGAATATAATGATGTTTTTAATGGCAATCATGACAAACTATGTGGCCAGAGCAGTTGTGTAGTCCGTTCAGTGAGAGATGGTGATTTTCTCAATTGCATAGACATGGTTTTTGCTTCCTGCTGCCTGCAGTCCCTTTAAATCGCCGATCTGTCCATGCAGGTTATCAGGCCGGTTTAGTACATTTAAAATGACCCATTAAAGAGGGAGTTTGAATTTGGCACCGTGAAGCATAGCGTCACATTTCTGTTGACAAACCATCTCAGAATCCTCATTATAGGACATGGAGATTGACTATTTTCATTCAGATAAGATATGCAAAATTGAATACAGCTACTTTGGAAGCATTTACATGTGGTCATAATGGTTCTAATCCATTATGGAAGTGATGTTAGCTACTGGGCTCAGCCATTTTTTCTTGGCAGAGGAAATTCCAGTCATATATAAACTTGCTGGTGTGCTTGGAATGGTTATCATTTGTGCAATTAGTAAAGCACAATTTGGATTTCAAATGCTCGGTGTGTATAATTGATGATGATGCCAGTAAGAAAATATAATCTTAAACTCAGTATAATGGAAGAATGGTGTATTATTTTTAGGTTCCAGTACATACCAGTTCTGCAAAAAAATCCTACCATTTAGATATGAAATTGAGATGAAGTGCTCTGGTAGCCATCTGCCACGTTGGCTCAGGAAATACCTTGTTTTATGGCTTTCTGTATGAATATGAATTGAGGTAGTGGGTGACAAATCCTTTTTTGATGATAAAAAACAGGAGACATTCCCCTTTTCTGTTAAAAAACAATATGCTAAATAATTATTATTCTAATTATTCTTTTTTTCGTATGTATTTTCTTTGTTTCTTTAATCTTTCTTTCTTTTCTTTCCACCCCCCCGACCTATCAGCACCGGGTGCGCCTCCGCAGCAAGTGACAGTGTTGACAGTAGGGAGCCATAACAGCACTTCCATCAGCGTGTCATGGGACCCTCCTCCCTCCGACCAACAGAACGGCATCATCCAGGAGTACAAGGTATATCAAACTTTGCCCCTGATACACTGTACCAAACTGAATATTTTAGTAATGTACTGTACAACCTTACAATGAGTTCTCTCTGGCATGTCTATCTTTGTCAGATCTGGTGTTTGGCCAACGAAACCCGCTTTCATGTCAATAAGTCTGTGGATGCAACCATCCGTTCAGTGGTAGTCGGGGGGCTGCAGGCTGGAGTGCAGTACCGTGTGGAGGTGGCTGCAGGCACCAGCGCAGGGGTGGGGGTCAAGAGCAAACCCCAGCTCATCATTTTGGGTAATCCACTCACACACATCAAACCTGGAGTCAAATGAAATGACCTCATAATGGGTGACCTAGGTCTCCATCATAGTTTGGGGGTCTGGAAAAATGATTTATCAATTTATTGCACTTTTCAACACAGATGTCTACTGAGAAATCAATAGCGTTTCATTAAGTGTAGTGTCTGGTAACACTGTGCCAAGTACTGTTAGCCATATCAATAATCCTCTTCAATATGTGGCCAGCTGGCGCTAACAAAGTAGACAGTGTTTTTGTAGAAGCTTATCAGACTATCACATCTTATCAAATAGCTAAAGGACGCCCAGAGTATATAAGCCCAGAATCAATATCAGAGCCCAAGCCAGATGCTCTTCATCTGTGACTTTTGACTGATATATAATAACACCCTTAACGCGCAGAGAAAGGGAAACACAGGCGTGTGGACCGAAACTTAATGATGGGGGGGTTTCCTGCTGGAGACTGTGAATCTAATTTCACAGCACAGTAGCCGCAACAGAAAATCAAACTCTGTCAGAGCTGCTCTGTCAATCTCGTGTCTTGCAGCTCAAGTTGATAAGTGCACTGCTGAATTGATTTACTCTGCCTACATATTAGATGCACTGATGCTGTTTTTTTGTTGTTGTTGTTTTTTTTTTCTTTTACCACGGTTGCCCCCTCATCTTTTGGCTGTCCCCGTGGTCTACGTGTCCTGATGTTTAGTATATACTGTCTTGATTTTCTTTTTAAAAGTACATAATTTGACCTGAACAAAGGATCTTTAGAATTTATTGAAAATGTCTTTTTGAATGAGTTTCCTGGTGAGTTAACCAAAAAAATTTACCCATACACACAATTAGACAAATAATACTGGTAATTGTTTTTTTTAATTCACACTGTCCTCTTCTGTCAGACATTTATTAATTTGTTGTACTTACATTTGAGACGTGTTGGACCAAAATGGAAATGCAATGGCTTATTTGGCTTTCTTTCAATTTTATCCCAAATGATTTTCATGTACAACAACTATTCAGATATGATCATTTGTTCATTTCCGTGAAGTTAAATTGACATTCAACCATTCATTTTTGTCTTGCCTGTGTGTGTGGGTGCGTATTTGTTTGCGGTGCCCCCAGGTGCAGAACTGAGGGACATAATGACGGGATCGGAGGGCAACAATAGTATCTCAGACGTGGTAAAGCAGCCGGCCTTCATCGCTGGTTTGGGAGGGGCCTGCTGGATTGTCCTCATGGGCTTCAGTGCCTGGCTGTACTGGAGGAGAAAAAAGAGGAAGGGACTCAGCAACTATGCAGGTAAAAAAATCAATTTACATGGTTCTGCATCAACACAGAATCTCAAAGCACACTAGGTCTCTATCTGCAATGAAAGCTCATGTCATCACAGATGCGACTCCATTTGAGCCAGCTAGAATGCAGAACAAAGGAAATATATTCAGCGTAGATGGAAATAGGCCCTATTGACTTTAATTCACTGTGCACTGATGTGCATCAACTGTGCTGAGTTCCATCAGCACCGCACCTCAACACTCTAATACATTCATGTGAGATAAGTAATTTAACATCCCCTTCCATTATCAGACCATGGCTGGTGTTGTTTGCACATTAACATGAGGCGCGTCTAGGTTTACGTATGAAATATTCTTATCTCTCTGTGAGTCAAGCATATAGCTGTGTCCCATCATCATAACGTGTATTGCAGCTTTCATTGTAGTGACTTGGGGAGAGAGTGATCTGATTCCCTAATTCAATAGGGATTTACATGATTGAGTGCTGCTTCTGTGATCCCCTCTCTCAAAACAAATTGAAGAGTTTAATTCCAAAACACCACATTTCCATTTTAGAAAAAATATAGCATATTTTTACAGGCATGGTTGAGATATACAATATTCTATGATTTCTTTTTAAATGGTAAATAATTTTGAACTAACTTCAATGATATTAATATTACATACTTGAATGCAGCATTAATTGCTTTTTGTTGTGTTTCGAGTTGTCACATGTGTCAAATAATAAAATATTATACTTGTTCCCCTCTCTTTTTAATACAGCCTCTGATTTGTATTTTGGAAGAAATAAATAAAATGATAAGGGTGCTAATGCCCCAGGGCAAAAGGGGTAAAATGTGTCACCTCATTTGACCTTCCCTCAGGGCAATCAGTGCAATTCCGAAAATGCTGGAATGCAGTGGTTAGATGCTTTACTGCCCCGAGTTTCATCAAAATATGATCAGTGCTAACATACCATCAGTGATAAATGAACAAACAAAGCAAAGATGAAAGGACTAGATTTATATTCCCACACCTGATTTCATGAATTGTTTGAGCATGAGAATATGGCTGCATCTTTTCGATTTTAATATGTATTCATGACACTTTATCTACCTCTATCTACCAACACTCTCCCTGTCTTTTGAATTTCAGTTCAGTCCTTTACCTTTACTCGTGCAGGTACGTTTTTACATTGTGCATTATACTCTATATGAAAATATCACAGGAATTTATCTGCCCACATTCTTGACGGCAAGAATTTATGAGCCATTCAAATTTGTGGTGGTACTGTACATTTTTAGACAAAATAATTGTAATTTCATTCGTTTTCTCTGTCCTCCCTCTTTTCTCTACAAGTTACATTCCAAAGAGACAGAGGCCTGATCAGAAATGGAAGGTGAGAATTTAAATGAATTTTCAGTGCCACACAGTGCAATGCTCAGTCTGCCTTTTTAATGACAAGAGCCCATTGTAATACCTGTAATGAAGAGTTCTTTCATGATGAATGGAATTAGCATACATGTTCCAATATTACTCCTGCTTACTCATATCAGTGTATGATTTGCACCAATGAACACTTGATGAAATCATTAATCACTCCTTTGAAGTGAGTGCTACCAATTAATGCAGGTGGGCCGCTGTTTTATTCACTGGCTCTCTCTTGGTTCATCTGAGGTTGTTGGCAGAGTGAGAGGTCGTGGGAGGAGGGGAGAGGTGATGAATGTTTCTGTTTAAAAAGCTTGGCTTACAGTACACCGTGATGGGTCCAATGTGGGGATGGAACAACAAAGTGTTGGACCTTGAGACTCCACTCAGTGGCCATGAGAATTTCCTGCCAGCTCAAAATGCCCAAAGTGAAGCCTGCCTTTGTATCTACTGAACATCAAAGTGTACTTAACAAGAGAAGGGGGCAAACTTGCTTTACAGAAAGTAAAAGAATGAAGGTCCTCCTCTTTTTTATTCCTCCCCGTTCCCTCTTTCTTTTTGTCACACCTAAGCAAGCAGATAAGCCCAGAGCTAGCCAAATGTTGCAAATAATGGACTAAAAATAAACTGTTTCTTGCCTAACAATTTTGCGTGCATGTGTGCAAGAGTGTGCTTCTTCACACTGTATAGCCAGATATGTGTTATTGTGTTGGTGTTGGCATGTGTTACTAAGTAAATGTATGTAAATGTATGAGTATGCTTGGAAATTATTGACTTAACTGTTTTAACACCTTTGAGCCATCACCAAGTCAGCTGTGAACAATTCCCTTGACACTTGGTGAATCAGGCTCAGTGGAAAATTCACTATGTAGCTGCACATTAAGTAAACATATGCGAACACGATGCATGAGGCAAGTGAATGCTTTGCCATTTTTACAGCAGCTAATACAAAGTGGTTATAAATTGTCTTTTTTTTCCTCCCTAAATTGCTGCCCACAACTTTCCTACCTTGAAGTCAAAACCTGTATTCATGACCGTTGTATTTCACTAAGACAAAATGACACGGTAGCTTTCCTAAACCATCTAATGGGCTTCTCCTGTCTCTGTTGCTATGGAGACAGTGCACCAGTGTATCTGATCTGCCAGAGGCTGTCCATGATTCTCAATTTAAAATGTAAATTTCTGTTGTGCTAAGGCTCTAAAGTGGATTTAGTGTGTATTTAGGCCTGCCTTGTATCTCCTGGGAGAGTTAGGGTTGGTGGAGTTAAGGGGAGGCAGAAGCCTGATTTATAGACTTGCCATTTTATGTCTCTCTGTTGTTTATTGTTGCCTGTGCGCTGAGCTGCTCCACAGGCGAGAATATGCTGAATGAGTTTTCACATCAGTTTGTTGTTGATGCAGCAGGAAGAAAATGAGCAATATTGTTACGATGCAGGCAGGATATTTAACTATGTCACCGGTTCTCTGTCTTACCCCCTCTCCTCTCTTTGTCTCTGTACAAACATCCTCTCACAGCCGTCCAGGGCTGCTGAAAGCGGGTGACCCAGGCCTCCCGTGGTTGGCTGACTCCTGGCCCTCCACGAGCCTCCCAGCTAATGGGGGCTTAGGGAGTCCGAAGGGCGGTAGCAACTTTGGCCGAGGAGGTAAGAAACATAAACAGGCTGGGGTGATGGAAAACACAGTTTTAGCAATGCCTGGTCGGACAGTTTTGATGATCATCCATTGGGAAGCACAGTGACAGGACATCACACATAAGCATGCACAAACAAACACATGCACACAAATTAAAAGAGCCTTTGAGGGTTATACTTTACTAATGTGATTTGACAAGCCTGATATTTGGCTTAAGTTTGTGTTGTTTGCGTATACTTTTTTTGTCATTCTTTCTCGTGCCCCGCCATTTAGCATTTTTCGAGGTTGTATGAGACTGATAGTTCAAGTATATGCATTTGCATTGTGTATTTGTGTGTTTGCATGTTCTCTCAGCCCTTAAGAACCCTGGTGAGCTGCAGGCTTTATGTGTGCAAGACAGTAGAGCTGAAGGTTAGCGCTGTTTGAATATCCCTCTTGTGAACACTCCACTGGGCTCCCACAGCGTGTTGCATGCTAATTATGGTTGTAGATAATCACTTTCATTTATATCAAGTCCATTTTAGACCTGTATTTAACTAATACAGAGTGCCAGAGCAGCAGGGAGTGTTAATGACCTTAAAGATCGTTGTCACCTTATCTCTCTATGATCCCTTCTCCCTCTCACTCCTCGTTTTGTCACCCTCTTCTTTTGCCTCAGATGTTTTACCGGCCGCAGCGGTGGAGAAGACGGGCACCATGCTGTCTGATGGTGCCATCTACAGCAGTATTGACTTCATGGGGAAGGCAGGCTACAGCAGCCCAGCGCGAGGCAGTCAGCCCACCCCCTATGCCACCACACAGATACTCCAGTCCAACAGCTTTCACGAGCTGGCTGTGGACAGGCCAGATCCTCGCTGGAAAGCTTCTCTTCAAGCCCAGCAGGAAATAGCAAACCTGGGCTACTCGCTCACTGACAGACACCCTGGAAGTGGTATGAGAAACGATGACGATTTGTGGTGTGGTGTGTATCTTGTTCTCTGTGAACTACAGCAGTGCTTGAATGCCCAGTACAAACAACATTTTGCTATAAAACAACAGGTAGTAGTTTTTTTTCTGGGAAAATTACTACAAGGGAGTTGGCAAACTAAACTAGAGAAAGAGCAAAATGAAAAGGAGGGAATTTATTTACATATTCACTGAAAATTAACCCTCAGGACAATGTTCTTAATTTCTCTTCTGTCTTCATCACCATTCTACCCTCGGAGCTTATCTAGCCCAGAAATGTCACACAATCATGACGCATTTCTTTGGGTTAACTTGATTAGTGGTGGCAGAAAATCCCTCAGTGTTCTGAGTTATTTATGCAGTGTATATACATTTAGTAAAGTCATGGAGGCATTTCTGTCTGTACTTTTGCACAATAGGCTGTGTGCTCAGCTAAATGTCAGGCTTACTAGAGATAAAGTAGAGCAACTGTATGGAAGCAACTTAAAGTGGTCCGCTGCAGGTTTTGATGCCTCTTTAAGAAATGTCAACATTTTGAAAAAGTCCTAATGCGCTGTCAGCACCCAAAAAAAGAGAAATAATGAACACTGTGTAGGAGACGGGTTTGAAAAAGTTCAGATAGCAGAGAAAGATAGAGATGGCTTTCAAAGCAGTGCTGTATGTGCGTGTTAGAGTGTGTGAATTCAGTGTAGAATAATATTTGTGTGTAGAGTGCACAGGGATTTCTTAGAATTATGTGGTGAAGACTAAACCTCCTTCTCTCTGTCAGGTGCAAAGGTTGGTAAGAAAAAGAAGGTGAAGGGTGGAACAAAGGCTTCTAAATCAAATGGGACATGTTGGGCTAACATGCCCCTGCCTCCACCACCCATGCACCCTCTCCCTGGTACTGAGGTTGACCTTGACCATTACCCCCAGGAAAACCACGGAGGAGGGTAAGATATATTCATATCTCATCAATCTCTGCCCTGGAACAGATGCACACAAACGCAAAAACACATGTCGACAGAAGAAACGCATGCAAACACAGAGGTCACAATATACTGCACCTATACCCAGTGTGTGTTTGTGTGTGTGTGTGTATTTTCCATCAGAAAGCTTGGACAAGAGCTTCACACAGTGTTTCTATATAAAAAATAAATAGACCAGCTAGAGGTCTATTTAAGCATTGAGTGAACTAACAAAAATAAGTTTGTATTAATCTGTTATACACGTTTAACTTGTCAGTGGAATAAAACAGCTTATTAGCATTTTGATACATTTAGGATCAGTTAGTGCCTTCCTTAGATATTTCCTATTCTCTTCAACATAAATATGCAATCAGCTGTTCAGCAAAGTCAATGTGATGATTAATACAGAAAACATTTTGTTCCCGTGCCAGATATGACAGCAACAGTTGGGCCCCACCCATGTCCGTCCAGACCTACCGCCACCAGCATTTGGACAATGAGGTAGCAGAAGAAAGAGGTCCCACTCCTCCCCTGAGAGGAAGATCATCCTCGCCGGCAGCAGCTCCCTTCAGCCAGCCCTCATCTTCCTCTCTCAGCTCTGCCCACCATGAGGAAATGCAATCCATTTTGCAGGCCCACTTGGATGAGCTGACCAGAGCTTACCAATATGAGGTGGCCAAGCAGGCATGGTAAGGATCTTTTTAAAACTACATTTTGAGACCAGCTTCCTTCTATAATTGAATGTCTTTTCTAAATAAAAGTTAGATCATTTGAAAGTGTTATACTGTGTGTATGCATCAAAATTTTGTTCAAATACGTTTTCTTTGCACAGTAGGACAGATACCTGTAATTTTATCAATTTTATTCTGTTGATAGTTTGGGTTTTGCATATCAATGGCCAATGTCTGAGCGTCTTATAATGCTGGTATTTACATGTGTCACCCCGAACCTGCAGTCTACGTGTCTTGTGAGCGATAAAAACATCTCTCCATTGATTACACCTTTGATGGAGCATTGGAAAACTTGACAAGTCAGTGGCAACACGTGTTGGAGGGTAATGACTGGGTTTAGTCTAACATGCTGTTCTGACATCAGTAAATAGAGTTGGTAATTATGCATGCATCTCCTCTACGGCGGGATGTGAGCCATCATGGAGGACAGCTGTGGGGGAGATAACAGGCATGTTGGTGACAGCCCTGCCCATCCAGATATCCTTTATCCAGTCCAATTACATCTCCATTGTGTTAGCACAACACACACCAGCGCTGAGAAAGTAATCAGTGAAATCGCTGCAAGCATTCAGTCTCTGCATCACTACCTTTCTGAATATGCACTGATTCTGCGTTCTGAAACTTGTTTTGCAGTTTTTCCCCTGCTCATTATCTGACCTCCACTGATTTTTTAAAAATGTATTTTGGTCATTGATATACAGTATTTCCCCACAATTAATTAGGCATATGAAGAGCAGTCCAAATGTGTCCAACACCCCCATCCCTCCAATGGACTTCATGTCCAGTACACTGGGCTCTGATGTGGGAGCAACTGTCCTTTCTGAAGAAGACGAGGATGAGGAGGAAAGATACGCTGTGGTGTCAAAGAATTTGTGTGGCTTTGAATACACACCTGGTCACAGCATGGATAACCTTGAGGGCTCAGGTATGTTTTACATGTGGTAAAACTAATTTGTCTGAAGTCATTGCTTTTAAATGAGTAGACCACCGGGTTATTGACAGTAAAAAGGCAGGCCCACAACTGACTGGCTTCATGACCACATCATTCCTGCTGCAGAAAAAATTATGAAACACTTGAGAAACTTGGCCAATGCAGCTGCAGATAGATATAGATAAATAATAATTCCATAGATAACATGATAGAGCAAGCATACCAGAAAGGGGCATGTAAATATATTATGCATAAATATATGCCAATACATTTCAACAATAGAACATATTTATTACGAATGTATGAAAGTGTGGAAAAGTCCGGGTACATTTTTTATGTAAAATATCTTCTCATTATCACTAAGAAACGGTGCATACATTCAAAACATATGCCTAAAGATACATATGTAAGAATGTAACAAAATGAAAATATGTTCTTATCAGAATTTTTCATGCAGATGTGTAAAATAGCTGTGGACAGATCCAGAAGTGCAGACACATTGCTTTTTTTCCCTCCCACACAAGTGGCTGAAGAGGCTTCAGCCACTCAGCCCAGTATCCCTAGGAATTTCCTCCTTATTGGACGATGTTGCAGTACACGATTTAACTCCCATGTTAAGTGCCAGTGCAGGAAGAAGGGTGTTCTTTATTTAGCAAGGCAAAAAGTGAGTGTGTGGAGGTTACGGTAGTGGATGTACATGTGTCTGACCAACAATGTTGGCTTTTTTTAAACCATGACTACAAGCATTCCCTAACCAAGCCTTTTAGTTGTCCTGCACAGATATTCCAGGAGTAAATAATGTAAAAAAAAAAAAAACAATTTAAACAACATGGCATTGAATGTTCAAAAACGTTGTCTTTTTTAACATAATCCATTTTACAGAATCGTCCAATATCAACGTTCTGTCTGCCAACATGGTTTGAGCCACTGAGGCAGAAAACACCGTGGCTGCCTGAACTATCACCTACAGACACACTGCATAGAACAAAGACCAAGGCATTACGCCCCCCCCCCATGGTTATCTTTTAGGAACATGTTAATATAGCCAGGAGGGACAGTGATTGACACTCAACGGTAATGTAGAAACAAGTTGGTGTAAAGTAAAACCTAATCTAGTCTAAATCATAAGTACCTTTTTTCACTGTAAGTATTCTTTGTCAAATAGATATTCAGACAGTCTGTTAAAAGTTACTTGAAGCAATTCTTGCATAGACATCAAAACCATAACATAGAATATTTTAAAAACTTTAGTAGCGCTGTACTGAAAAGTCACACATCTACCATTTAAGATTTGATGTATTTATAAATAGGGTTCTGTCTGAAAGCGTTTCTTTAGAGAGAAACTTGAAGGCTTCTCCCACAGGGACAGATCTGTACCATTTTTAGACTCCATTGTTTGATAGGTTAAGAGATTGACTTGAGAATATGTGTTTTCAACACTTTTAATAACCCGTTGCAGGTGTGTCAATGTGACTAAAAATATTTACAAGCAATTAGAAATGCAAACATTTTATCGTCTCATGTTTTGCTGTCACATATTGTAAGTGGTTGTATTAGAAGTGCATTCAGGCGGAAAAGATCTTCAGTCCAGTGAAACAAATCATGAACAAAGCCAGTGTGGTGGCAGTATTTCCACGGGGGGTGCCATATTGCAGTTGTGGATTAATACTTTAAATGGCACGTTTGTTAATACATATTTCCATGATGTCTGATTTAAATAAAAATGTCAAACGCCTTTCTAGGTTTTGAACATCATACATCGGGTTGCTTATATTGCTGCAACAAAGAAAATATTTTTTGGAGGCCTTCTGATTAAAGGTGATAAGAGAGTTATAGTTGTTAGTGCTCCTTTTATACGTCCACATCGCACTTCAGTGTCTAGCTGGATCCACCGTTTATGAGCCACATACTTGTTCAGGCATGCTCAGCCAAATCTTTATCTTCATTAACTCTCTTTCTCTGCTCCTCATTGTAGGTAAAAGCTCGCAGCAGTGTCGGTCAGACAACTCTGGCACAGCGGACCATGGTGCACAGGGCACACATAGCCTTGGCCACAAGAGGGCACCACTGACTGGCCTCAAACCACAGACAGACAAGGTCGGGACTCTGCCCAGACGAAGAGACACCAACACAGATGGTAAGTTAAGTCTTTTACACTCTCAGACATTATTTATCAGAGAATCTTCTATTATAGTAAATTCAACGAGGAGTGCCTCTATCATGATGTCTCATTTGTATCCTTTGCCAAATACCCTCGTGTACCATCCACTCAACAGCCCACACACCGGTCATGAAGTCCCTGCACAGCGTGGGTTCCCGCATGCACAGCTCGTGGGCAGCTGCAGCCTCAGACCCCTCTGAGGAGTGCATGGTGACCGTGTCGACGCTGGAGCGGCAGCATATGGCTTCCTGGAGCGGCACAACAACATCCAACAGGGCCACCCTGAGCAGGGGTTCCCACAAGAGACCTGGCACAGATTCCACCCACAACGGGCATCCTCCCACAAACAGCACAGAGAAAAGGGAACACTGTAAGTGTCAATCCTCATGAGGATCTGTGTGCACATTACACATAGTGGATGTAATCCAATGCAATTAAGTACTACCTATATCTGCAGAGAGATATAATATGCAGGTTTTACTGAAACATTCCTTAAATTTTTATTAATCCATTGTACAGTTTTATTTTGATTTACCCTGATTGACAAATAATAACAGAGAAGCCATGTAATTTCAGATTTGCCTCTTCTAGTCAGTTGTGACAACATCATGATACAGTAATATTGTGTATACTTCTCAATAGAGCTAAATGCAATGAAAAGACCAGGACAATCGAAATGAATGCAGATTTGGAAGAATTATGCTCCACCATTTTCAATAAGAAGGAAAGTTGTAGAATCCCACCAGTGTCTACCTTGCATCCAAACTAAGATACATCCTGGGATTGTGAATTGGACAGATATTGAGAGTGAAGTATTCGGTGTGGCCCAGATTTTACATTGTTGTTTTTGGTGTGTCTACGTGCCTCTCTTGCAGAGTTTTTGTGAAGCATCATTCCCTGCAGTTGCTGCCTGTCCCAGGACACCATGTTTCTAAGCGCTATGCGAGTGACACAGAATGATGTTTGGAAGATGGAGAGGAGACAGAATGAAGACAAAGACAACAGAGTGCGAAATAAAATGCAGAGCTGTAAATGTCATGTACAGACACAGACACCAGTCTCACAGTGTTATTTTCATCCCCCTCTTCAAAAGAGTAAACAGTATGTTATATGTCCGCTTCTATTTTCTGTCACATGGTGTACAAAGATTCACACAGTGGAGAAAATCACAACAAAATGACTAATTGAAATGAAAAAGGACTTGCATAATTTGTAAATATATTTTTTAATGTTTTTCTCTTTCTTTTGCTTTGCTATGCAAGCCAAACCCAGTGTTGTCTCTTTTGTGATTTATTACTGTGAATCAGTTTTCATTAATGCTCAAACTGTTAGCTTATTTTGATGAAGCTACTGTATTGTTGTACTTTGCACAGAGCGTTTTGGTAAAAATAAGCACAAACCCATTGTCAGCTGAGCTGAGGAGGAGAATCATAATGGCAAAGAGGGACGTCTATGTTAATCAGAACCTAAACAGAAGATATATACTTGGCTGTGCTGTAATTGTTTTGAGAAATACTCATATATTGAGAGTAACAAGGAAAAAACACAGTTTAATACTTGGAAATGATATGCCAATATAACAAACTGTGTTTTGTACTATTTGCTGGAAATCCTATTATGCATTATACTAACAATGGTTCTCAGCAAATAGTTACCAGAACATTTTTTATGATTTATCCAAAGCAAAGACATAGAAAAAAAGGTATCTGTCACTTCTCTGCCATTCCCAAAAAGAGTATGTTAATAAAAATATCTATTTATTTGTTTTGGTAATTCTTTTCCAATTACATACAGTTACATAATGACAGTGCAATACTGAAAGGACAATATGACAGTAAAGGGAAATTTTGTCAAACTGTCCTGATGTCACCTGAAGACAAACGAGATGCAGAGTTTAATGAGAACTATATATGATGTTAAACATCAAAGAAATTATACTAGGTTTGTTCTTATGTATTACACTGTTGAATGGTTATGGATTTACACTATCTCCTTACGAAGATGTATAGACTGACAAATTTGAAGATCTTTTCAAAACCTTTTCCAATATTAAAATGCAGCTAATTAGCATTTTCTGCCAATGAGATTCACGATACAGTGTCTTTACACTTGTTTGGATGGTTTCGTTCTGATCATTGTTCTGGTAATGTTCCCTTTGAAGAATCTTTACCTGCCAGATTAGTTTGCCCTCAGGAATACACAGCCACATACAGTAGGGCCGTTTTTCAGTGCTTTGATGCAAAATAAAACTTGTATGTGAAAAATTATCCAGATTTCACCTCCCAATGCCTATGAGTCTGACACACTGTTTGCATTTACCCATCAAAGTCCATTTTGGAATTTTGAAATTCCATTTATACACTTGTCAAGCTAGTTTAGATCGTCTCATATAGACATTTTTTTAGATTGGACAATGTTTTAAATTACAGTGTTGGTTTCTTTACATCTCATTCCTCTTTTTGATAATATATGAAATAGTTTCTAGAAACAGACACATAGCTTAAAGGCATGGAAAAATATAATAGTTTTGCATTGCATAGTTAGATAAAATGTACACATTGTCACCTGTGCCTAAATAGTTATCTTCATTTTATTCAAATCCTCCAGGGATTCTATAAACCAGATATATGTGGTTTTCAGCATTTTTATTTTAAATGGCTCACACAGGTGCTGCAGAGTTAAATGATCGATTATTTTGCAGGGTTATATAAAACGAATATCATTGAAACTACTACTGTATATTGAAAAATAAATATAAAAAGTAGATAATAATACATTACTCACCCAAAAGGGTATAAAACTAGTACAAAACTAAAAAAGTAAAAGTACAAACTAGCAAAGGGCCAGATCTTTTGTCTGACATTTGCCTTCAATTTGTTTTTTGATCCAGCACCTGTAGAATTGTTTTGGATTATGAAATCTTTTAAATTCAAATAACAATCTATAAGGTTGTCCAATGTCCCTGCATAGCCCAGCATTCCTGTACATGTGAGGATGGTGGATCATCGCCAACAATTGACTGAGACACTGCATAAAGATATGGTGATGTCTTAAAAACACATTTTCTCTTGACCATAGCTTAAACAAGTTTCAGATTCAACTTTATTCTATCACAGATGAGCCAGAAGAGACTGAAAGTCATTCTTGGTATCTCTGGACCGCCTGATAGCTCCCCTAGCACAGATCTGGACAGCACTGGGGAGGATAGCTTCAGGCAATGGTGCAATAGGTGCTATGTGCAGTGTGGGACACCCTGTCAATATTTGTATCTTGAGACAGATAGACAGGGATTAGGGTTGTCTGCAGATATTGTACAGACAGGGGGCACCATGTGCAATCCACCATGTAAGCTTTAAATCCAAATGGTTGGGTCTCCAGAAGTGCTATGGGGACAGAAGAATTGTTATGGAAGAACGGAAAAACATAGGCAAGCCCACAGAGTCCAATTACAAGGCTCCACCTGCATTCACAGAGTTACAGTTCTGTCTGATAAAGATGTGGCTTTATATACTGGAATGGTGTGGTCACTTGATGGGGTGCTGTTGCTTTGGTTGGATGAAAAGGCAGTTTAGTGTAACTGTTATTTACTGCTTAGATATTTTTTCAGCACTCAAGGGAACAATTTGGCCTCAAACTGCTTCACTTCTTTGGACATTGCTACAAACAACAGGAAAATATTTGTAATGGGGATCCTTTTTCTACGGAAAGCACTAGTAGGAATAATGAGTAGATCAATATTTATTCAATCAGTAATTGTTTGATTACTATTCAAAAGAAAACAATTCACATGGCACATTACTAGCACTCATTTTAGTATTTTAATGATGTTTGGAGAAGTGTGAGAAAGCTTAAACCAGTGTGAACAAATGGTTATATTTCATTGTCTTCATCATTTGTAAGTCATCAAAATTAAAGGTGTTAATATTTAAGAGAGTTCTTGGTGGTTTGGAAGTTTGGAATGCATCGTATGATAGGGTGTAAGATTCTTGTTTTTTGTGTTTTTGTTACCTTTTCAGTCTTAATGTAAAATTCATGCTGCTTCTTTAAACTGAAAGACCTGGGGTGCAGCCGTGTCAGGAGCAGGAGAGCTGCTCTGTAGCCGACTTTTACCTTTTACCTTTGCGTAAGTGAAGAGAAAATACAGTTTCACCTTTGAGGGTGCTTTGCAAATTTGCCAGATTGAGTGCTTTATTATATTTCATATTCATAACAGAGAATAGATTAGAATAAGAATCAAATTATTTCCGGCAAATTTCTAAGACAAAATCAAATTACTCATTTAAATAAATTGTGAAAATCCACTTCAAACTCAATGTTTTTGATCATTGTGCAGGTGCATTTCCACCCCAAATTAGCCAGATGATATTAAAATTAAAGTAATTTTAACAAAATCAGTCAGTGTTTCCTGCAAGAGGGGCATTCTGATTGTGGATGCAAAAATAAACCACCCTCTTGTCTAGGTGAAACATAAATGAAAATAAACAATAATGACAGGCTGCAATTTATATGAACAAAATCAGCCTCACCCAGGTCAGACAGTAGACGTATTTATTCAAGCTATAACAACATGCAAAATGTATTAGCATATTTAAATACAGGATATTCATATCTGTAGTTCCATCATCTCACTGAAGAGCCAAATTTAGACATAAGAAATGTCATAATCATACATCATACATTTTCAAAGGAAATGTACAGTGTGATTACAGAGCTTGTAAAGCTCCACTGTATATTTTGAAACACGACCAACATTATTAATTGCAAAGTAGGTTGTTATATTTCACAGTATGAGGCTCAGGCAAGCAACCTACATTCATTATGTTGTATTTTGATTAGTCTTTTGATACTGTACATAACAGCCAGACTTTACATTCAGTGTACAGTAGCCTATATGAACTGCTGTAATATCTTACTCTGCAAATATTCATTACTGCTGCTTAAAGGGAATCATTCACTCTCCTTTCTATGTTTTTTTTTTTAGATCTCAACGCTGCATGAGCTGCATCATTTCATGAAACGTCCCCAACATGTGGTGGACAACCTTTTCAGTATGATTATGTGTAACATTGCCTTGAACGGTTGATTTGTGACACTCATGACATTTGGCTAATTGCAACATTTGAACGGGGTGGTGGTGTACATGCACCCCACCTGAGACCGCTGGTCCCGCTCTGTGGCTCAGCTACCCTGAGGGTGAGCTAAAGGCCAGTGATCTCCTGGCTCCCTCAGTGACCAATTTATTTTTATCTTGTTCACCCTGATGGTTCATCTACTTCTTTTATGTTGCCACTTCACATTGTGCCACTGACATGAAGCAGTGATGCCTCTCCTGGAGGTCTAATAGAGGGCATTTAGGTAAATACAGAAAGGACATTTGAAGGCTGATGTTGATATGTATATTTGTCCATACCTGCTCTCACTCATAGATCCAGACACAGTCTCCAGGTCTCAACCAAGACTAGCTCTGTTTAATCCTGGAACCATTACCCAGATCTGGATCAACTCGAATTCGAATTAATCTAAAACATCACCTGTCAGCCATATTTGACTTTAAGTCCCCCTCCACTCAAAAATGTTTGTTGCTTATTGTTATTTCACTTAATCTTCACCGTGCTGAGTTTGACACTAGTTTCACATTCATCTGCTGAAGGGTGAAGGTTTGTCTGTGCTCACTTGCAAGACATGCAAGTACATGCATGATTTTATGACATCACAACATGGCCATTCATGGTCCAATGTGCAACTTCCACAAGCCTCCAGCACACATACACTGACAATGGGTTTTTCGCTGAAGTAGGAGACATCTTTGGCCCAGCAGTTAAATCTTTTAGATGAAAAAAAAAATTGTGGATGTTTTAATTAGGGAGAAGGAGGATTTTTAAAGAGGTGACTAAACTTTTTTGTGGAAAAACCATATCACACATGGATTGGATGGATTATTAATTCCAAGCAGATTATTTTTATGTAAAACATGCTATCAAACCACACATTGATGGCATGGTGGATTTTATTGGCTGTATTTAACTGACAAAATATCACAACTAGTAATATTGCATGCATGAGAGCAAATCCGAAAACATTTTGTTAAGCGTTCTTTCTTTCATTTTTTGGCATAATATACTTGTGGGCATCATCCTCTTTGCCTTGAGTGCAGCTTTTGACAACTTAGCATTCCTTTCTCATCCACCACAGTAAGTCCTCTCTTGGCATCATAGGACACGTCCTCCCCTGGTTCGCAGTCAACTTTTATAGTGACAGACAGTGATATATCTCCATAAACACATTTGAATTTACCACTGCTGGATCGAGCTCCACCTCGCCACCAGATTCATTATCACTGACACCTCCTAATTCCTCACCAACTGCCTGCTTTAAGAGAAAGTAATCTTCCTCAAACACAAATGCAATAAATTTGAAATCATAAATTTGCACTCATTACTCCTGCCCCCCTCCACTCATAACTTCTCACTCAGCACCAGAGCCACCTCACACCCTAGTCCTTGTCTCTAGGGGGAAGGACTAGGGGGATGTCAATGACACAGGAAAACATTTCCTGTCAGAGCTGAGAAATGCTGCCTATCTGTGACACCACCTGTTTATTTCACTGCTGTAAAGCTAATAAATGTCTTCATCACCCCCAGACTTCTTTCCTGCAACAGTGCCTTCTGCACATGCTCAATAAACCTCATTATGTTGAAAATCCTATTGCCTGAATGATTACGTGTGCCTGTTCAAGAGGCCAAAGCGTGCCAGGTCTCTAAAACCTCAAATGACTTCCACAACAAATGCAGAATAATATTTTGGATTAAATTAAGATTCAACATGTGGTGTGTGACAATGGGAGAAAATTGAACACCCTGATGACATATGGTGTAGTTCAGCTGGTAGGTCGGGGCGGAGGAGACATTTTCATTCACAACACAGCTCTCATACCATACTGTCTCTATAGATATGTCCCCTTATAAAGAGTTGTTAAGGGTTGACAGCCATCACTTTCACTTTTTCTGTCAGACTCTCTAGCAATTCCGCATTTGCCCTAGCTGTCATGGCCGGCTCTTTGTCAACAGATTGCAGAGAATCTGCTGGATAAACACGGCAAAATTGAAAATGAAAAATGGCAGCACAAGCAAGCGTGCACAAGCACACACACATCCACACACAGTATCTTGGAAACCAATGCAAACACGTGTGAATAACTGACTGTAGACAGCTGTCCTTGAAAGGAGAAAAAAAAATGAAAGAAAAAGAAATAGATGGGGATGAAGGCAGTCATTCATGCTGTTGAGAAGTAGTTTTCCAAAGAAGAAAACAGCATCACTCACACAACTGAATCTTACTCAGAATTCTATTTGGTTGCAATCAAGTTATTGGAATAATTCATGAAGAGGCTGATTGCATGAATGACTCAGTAAACATGATGTAAAAACCATTAAATATAGCATATTCAAGTTTCCATTTAAGTTTTGCCCATGTACATTCCAGTGTTTCAACATTTTTTTATGTTATCATCACCTCAGAGGCATTAATGACAAGGTGTTCTTTGTTATAAATAGAAGATTTTTTACCTTTTTTTATTCAGCAATCATGGGTTAGTGATGTTGATTGGAGTGGACATTACCTTCCACAGAGTTAATATTCACCCACCATTCACATCGCTCAAACTTGAAGTGATAATGGGACAAAAAAAGTAGATCAGACCGTAGCTGCTGACAGGTAAAGGAGGTCAGCCTTTTTGCACAAGTGGGACACACAAGATGGTCTCAGGTTTTATTGAAAGTAGCCTTTGTGCCTCTCACCTACTGTAAATGGGCAAACATCATAAAAGCAGCTATTATTTATGTATTATGAAAGGTAATAAAATGTCATCTTTTCTCTTCACAGAAAACATCATACATGTTCCATGTTATTATGTTGTTCATCCAATTGTTCAATGCTTCAATGCTTTCCTTGCTCATTGTGTATTGTGTGTAATCAATTTTAAAATATATACATTATTCTACTGTGGCTAATAAAGTCCAAAAATACACTACTCAATACATTGGTTTTAAAATTAAATTTTAGTTTTTACCGTAGAGTTACTTTAGTTATACAGTAACAAACTAGCTTTGCAGTGTTTTCTTATTTGTTGTTAGATCATCAGAATAACCCGTTTCTGTTGCACAAGAGCAATTTGACTTATTTCTTGCACATTTACCCACTGTCACAAAGCGAGTGAGTGAGAACAGTAGACTGAAGAAAACAAACTGTAGCTTCATACTATTGTGTGAAGTGACTTTGTGCTGAATGGCCCTCCTCATCGTACTTTATTTTCGTCTGTTCCCACACACTTTTTCAGGTGTGTTCTGTTGTGTTTATGTAGAAGTAGGCATAAGGACTGAACTGGCACTTCACTGAGAAGTATGATTCTACTTGCAAGCTGAAGAGACCATCCTTCTTCCTTTGTTCCTCTCACCATTGGCAGTATGTATTCCGAAAGACAAATTTGATCGAGTTGGAAAACAGAAAGGTAGGGAGTGTAACTGTTTCTTGTATGGAGCTTTGGATTGTAAGATTTTAAGGTTTAATTACTGAAAAAGGCTTTCATTACTACGTCTGTCTCCTGGTCCCTTCAGGTCAGTTGACCTTCTAAAATGGGTCATAAAGATGGTATTATCTGATACATTGTCATACACTGACAGATTGACAAGTTAAACATGCAATAACTGATTTTTTTGGACACTTGAAGACAATGTAAATAAGCTGTAGACACAACTAAGTTTATATGACAAACTTGTTAACAAACAGTTGCCTATTTACATATTCAGCATATATGGAGCAACATCAGCAGTCATTTGGAGTCGTGTTTCTGTCGACCTTGCGAATGTAAGTCCAATATTCACTCTCCTTCTGTCTCTGTTTTTCATCTATACCAACTCCTGGGGGAAATGTCTAGCTCTTTAGCTGCTAAATGCTCCACTATGCTCGACAGCTAGTCACTAACTTTGTCAGTCTGCCATTTGGTGTTCTGCTAATAGCATACAGTGGGTTTTTAGAGGTTTTGATGAAGTAGAGTAGTGAAAGTGAATAACTAAAACAGTAAAGTTGCAGGCCAGACAACCAAAACAATGAGCTAAAAGGCTTTGTAGAGCTGGGAACTGCGGGTCGGTGACACTCCTCTGTGGATTTCTTTACTATAAGCGACCCTTTCACATGCAAGTAGTCATGTGATCAATTGTTATTAGAAAAATATTGACTATAGCCGCTTTAAGTGTTTTGGATCATTTTTACAGTCATTCAGATCAAACACCAAACAGGAATCAATAACATAACATACAGAACACGTACTGTACCTCGGTAAAATCAGCAACCAATATCAATATTCTTCTAATAATTTCTAATTCAAATCTGAAAGCAATCAGGCAAGAAACATCATTTTCAGTATTTGACAAATAC
Organism: Siniperca chuatsi; assembly: GCF_020085105.1. Lineage (NCBI taxonomy): Eukaryota > Metazoa > Chordata > Actinopteri > Centrarchiformes > Sinipercidae > Siniperca > Siniperca chuatsi. The sequence goes on from NC_058055.1 coordinate 8,898,066, forward strand.
CTACCTAGTCTAATTTGAAGGTCTCAGATAAAGGACAAAGTGAACATTCTTAAAAAACTGTTTATTGGGGAATCTGGGCCATTCCTGAGTTTGTGTCTTCTCAGGCAGTCACAGTCACATTTGGGTGAGGGAACCACACAAATCAGTGGTGGAATGTGACTAAGTACATTTACTCAAGTACTGAACTTAAATACTTGTACTTTACTTGAGTATTTATGTTTTACGTTACTTTATACTTCCACTACTACTACTATTTGGAAGCAAATATTGTACTTTTTACTCCATTACATTTGTTTGACAACATTAGTTACTAGTTACTTTGCAGATTCAGATTATTAATAAATATAGATCAACTAATGAATTATGATGTATTATTATGGATTAAGCTAGAATATAAAGTGATTAAAAAGAGCTTCACCTTTACCAGCTGCAACATTAGTAATGCTTACACATTAATGCATCACTAATTATAATGCAGTGATAAAGTAAAAGATCTGAGTACTTCTTCCACCTCTGTCTAAAATTAAGGACCGCAAAGGTCACAGTACCCATTCACTTCACTTATCACTGCTGAGTGGAATTGGTTCAGGATCTACCTTGTTAATAAATCACTATGAGTTCTGTATAATTATAAAATCACCGTAATTATTTGTGAATGATGCACCACTTACTGTGTGAGTCGAGGAATAGTCAATCTGACTCTCTCTCACACACACACACACACACACACACACACACACACATTGAAAGACATCTGTGAAAAACTTTCTTCCTTTCAACAGCACACAGCTGCTCTGTTGATGAAGGCTCTTAAGTGAGGTTAATTAAACAGCAGGTCTCATCACATGCTCAGTTTACCTTTCTCCCATCTTCCTCATCCACCTCGCCACCACAGAACTGGACGGGTTTACCAGTGGGACAAACTGAAGGACATTCAGTGAAAAAACTGGTGATAGTTGGAAATCAAGAAGTGAACTAAAAAAACATGAATGAAAACAATCTTTGAAGATGTTTTAATCATAAACAATGGAGCAAAATGTTTTCCAATTAAATCTTTAAGATTCTCAATAATGGCTAGCCTTTTCGAATACTGCAATTTAAATTTTACATACTAAATTTCATGGTCTTCATCATTCAGGGTTATAAAGTATCTTCTATAGAAAGAGGGCAGTTTTTCCCATCTCATTCTTTGTCCTGGATACTTTCACATTTTCTAAACCAAATCCACTCAATAATGTTAAAGCCTTACTGTATGTGCTTAAACAGGTTTTCCATGACTGTCAGAGTTTTGTGTTATATGTGTTTTTAGGCAAAAAACAGAAAAAAGGACCAGCAAACATGATACTCATCATACTTTTTAGCTTTAGTTTTGTTAAAGTTCCAACTTCAAAAACCACATTTGTAGACACGAGTGAAATGAGGGAAAGGATCAACAGCGATTTGCATTTGCCTTTTCTTTTTGTTTGTGAAGATTTTCAAGTCATCCAGGTCATGGTACCATGAGCTGGTTTTTGCCGTTTGTTTATGGTTGAAAATCAGTGTTTCATTTGAAACTGCAAATAGGATAGGCAATGTAGAATTAGGTTAAAAGAATGAGTTAAAAGATTATTTGTTGTTGTTGCTTACGGAACAGCAATATTTATTCAAACAGAGTAGTTAAAGTGACATATTTGTTCCATATATAACTTACAGAATAGGGCTGGACAATATGACCAAAATCAATAGCACAATGTACATTTAACTTTATAACTATAAATAAACAATATATATTTGCTTAATACATCAGTACCTGATAATATTTACTTTTTTGTACTGGCTTTCTGATATTTGTCCAAGTTGTTTAAGGTTTTGGACCTCTGAACTGTGGGCAGATTGGCTGAATGAACGTCTGGTTAGAAGGTTGTTGTAGCTATTCTCAGTTTAATTATATGAGAGTCAGGCAATTTTATTGATTCAAAATTGCTATATGAGTGAATTTGGGTCTGTAAGAGATTCATCAGTAATTCATTAAAATTAAGTTTATTGTCCAGCCCTACTTCAGAAGTAATGGCAAAGGTCAAGGGAACACAGGACTAAATGAAATGGTCTCAGCTGAGAAAACAATAAATGGAACCAGTCCTTGACCAGACTTTTTATCATCCCAAAGGGAGGACAAAGCAGCCAAGATGTTAAGTAAAACCTCCTACAGGTGAATCTGCATGCAATTCTCTCAGTACACACAACAGATAGATCAAATCTGAATGAAAGCAGCTCAAATGTACGCAACTGAATGCACAATCACAATCAACAATCATTTCCTCAGCCTGAAGTGAACTGATGAAATGATTAACAAGACTCCAAAGACTGATTTCCTCCAGACTGAGATTCATATAATAATGACTTAGAATAAAATTAAGTGATTGTGCTTTTATAACCAAAGTAGAACAAATAATACAAAGACAAGATGTACATCACTTATAAAACATTAACACTGTTATATAAAATTTGAATTTGAAGCACTTCTGTGGCAGTAAACAATTTCAAGAATTTACAAGATGGCTGGTAATGACTGAATAACAATTACAGTAAAATAACAAGACAACTGACAAGCAAGAGCATGTATGGACCGCATCAAGCAGTCATCATGGACAATATTTGTGTAGACACTCACAACCACCATCAAATGTGCATTCATCTTACTTTACTGAGCAACCAGCGGTTCAGGCTCCTGGAAGCTGGTCACCCAAAAAGCAAATGATAAACAGTGCATCAAATTAAAGTCCGCAGACTTAAACATGAGAGCACTTTTTTCTTTTTTCCAACACCTAATAAGAAATTTGAAGTAGAAAACAATAGTATGTATTGTGCAGTCTTTTTCCATATCGTAAAGGTCATAGTCCTCCGTCTGAAGCAGCTGTAGGATATTCCTTTTGTGCTCGCATTGCTTCTTAGCTTTTCAGGAACTGTGGAAACAAAATAGTTTCATGTTTCTCTCTTGCACTTAATGTATTTAAATTATCAGCTAACTTGTGTCACGGATAACAAAATACACATATATTTGGGTGAAATACATTCAATTGAGAATTTTATATCTGGATTCCTGATTTTGATTTACCTCTTCCACCTGTCCGGTAGGGGCCACCTGTCCTCTCTGTTTGGTCCTTGAGTCGCCACATGACATAAAGCTGGATGAATTAGTATCATCAGGCTCCCTCTGAACTTGACCTGATGGGAAAGTGGGACGACTGTACAGAAAGATGTCCCCAAATTCTGACGGAGAGACAAGAAAGAAAACATTTTACTCGGCTTGTCACTCAATCACAAAAGTTCCAAAGTGCACAATATAATCCATCCAGTACCTGAGTGCTGCCGGCTTTTGCTGCTTCCTTTTCCTCCTTGTGGAGTCTTGTGCTTGTCCTGGCTCTCTCTCTGCTCAAATGTAGCCTCCCTGACCCTGTGTGTCCCAGTGCTGCCTCGTCGACCCCGTGCCTCTCCAGAGCCCATTCGAGGCAGCGTGGCCCCCCTCACTTTATAGTCTCCATGGGACATCTGGCTGGAGAAATTCAGAGGCATGCAAGAGTCTGGGGACAAAGTAGAGCACAGAGATCCAAATGTTAGTGAGCAAGTTATTAGGAGATAAAAAGGAATAAATCTCATTCTTGGTTCAGTCTTTACCATCATTGAAGACATCTTTGGGTTGGTAGCCCTGTTGACCAGACTGGTTCTGTTTATGCCTCCTGGGCCTTTTATGTGTTATTGCAGGACTCATGTTGCTGTCTGTGGACATGGGGCTGCTGGGTCGCTGGTGCCGCCGACCTGAAATCATCACACAGATTTTGCACAAATTAAGTGTTTAGATCACATAAAATGTTACATATAACAGTAAACCTAAAGTTAATACGTTGTAAAATACTAAGGCAATCATTTAAAGTTTCGGAGTCGTTTCAAACAGAAACACAATCTAGAAGATATTTAGGATCAGATAAAGTAATGTTACAGTATATGACATGATAAAGTTGATGTTTGTCATTTAATAACGATGTAATTTAATTGAATTAATATATTATATCTCAATTATTCAAATATTCACTGGGTATATTTAAAGGTCCCACATGAACACATTTTCTATCAAAGTTCAAACCATTTTAGTTATTTCATTTGAGAGATTTCTGTCTGCACCAATCAGGATTTAGCAACAGTTGAATAGAAATGTGATGACAGTTGCCAGGTTGTTGGCTTATGTAGGCCACTGTCAATCAAATCTGATGAAACCGAATCACCAAAGTTATTACAATACAATGTCTATACCAAATTTCATAACAATCCATCTGATAGCTGTGGAGATGTTTTACTCAGAACCGTCTAGAGATGCTCTATAGGAAAAGTGCAATGAGATAACTTCTGTTATGAATTGAATTTTAAAATGAAATAAAATTAATTTTATATAAATAAAAGTGAATTGAATTGAAAAAGTCAATCTCATGGTGGCGCGACAGAAAAAGTCAAGGGATTATCAAAGTCATTAGGATACTTCGTCTGGGAACTATGAATGTCTGTACAAAATTTGATGCCAATCTATCTGGCAAATGTCAAAATATTTGACTGAATAAAATGAAACATGGACCTGCTGGTGGTGCTAAAAGAAGCAATTCACAGCAATTAATCCAGTAGTTGTCTAGATATTTTACTCAAAACCAAAAATGTCAACCTCACGTTGATACTAGAGAAAAAGTCAAGGGATCACTAAATTCAGTACTGTAGGCTTCGTCCTCTGGGGACTATGAATGTCTGTACAAAAATCTAAGTAGTTGTCTTGATATTTCAGTCTGGACCAAAGTGGTGGACTGAATGACATGCCGACATTGCCATCCCTAGAGCTACCACACTAGTGTAGCTAATACGTTTGAACCAAAAATAAAACCTCTCTTCGCTAGAAGCCTTCTCACCTGACTCCTCTGGGTATCTACACATGCGCAGGCCTACAATATCCCGCGAAGAGGCTACTGCCTGGTTGAAATCGCCGTCTGTAAAGAAGGATCCTTCCGATGTGCTAACAACACTGGACCTGCCTGATGAGATGTTGTCCTCGGATGCTGAGCCCCAGCTGTTTACCATGGATCCTGTGACTGATCTGTCCAGATCCCCGGTGCTGGAGGCTGGGGTCTGCTCCAGCCCATGGAGGAGCAGCCTGTGTGGAGAGGGGTGGTGCAGCTGGTGTTTGTGCTTCTGCCGGTTGTGGTGTTGGCTGTAGTGACTTTCAGCAAGCTCTGTGTCTGTCTCCTCCTCTGCCTCCTCCTCATCCTCTTCCAGTCCATCAGTGTCCATGCAGAGGGGTATGGAGCTGTAGGTGTGTGTTGGCGAAAGAGGGCGAGGGTGGCTGGTGATGTGTTGGCTGGAAAGTGCATTAAAAAAATCCGGTCTTTTCACAACAAATACAATTGTAGAGTCAGTTAAAAATAGTTGAATGCAGTGTCAGGAAGGTATAATATGTTTACCTGAGGTGCTCGGTTCCATCGTGCAGGCCATTGCTCAGGTCTCCCTGTGGTGATGTGGTAGGTGGGTGACTATAGGACACTTCAGTAGGGGATGAGGCTGCCCCTCTAACTGGTGGAGTAGGGCAGCCTTCTATTCTGTCCTCTGGATCAAAACTGATAAGAAAAGGACAACTGACATGAGATAATGGCTAAAGGAATGAGGGATGCTGGCAGTCCTGACACATTAGTGACAGCCCATTATACATGAATGCAAATCCCTCGGTCTTCTAATAAAACACAAATTTCCATCATAGAAAAATTTACAAAAAGTAACAATAAGCTTTCTGCACCATCTTGTTTTTATTGCTGAAATGCTGCATATACATTTCATTAAGTAATTTAAATTATATAAAACCTGCTGTCATAGGTAACTGACTGCCATGTTTTGGCAGAAGGTTTGGAGGTGTTCAAAGCATCCCTCCAATTGTGTGAGTATGATAACTTTATCATATTATTGTTTTTTTTCAGTCAGTTTAACCTGGTGGGTTACAGTTTGCTAAGGAGCAACATAACATGCAATAGCTGTGATTTAACATGACACATTCAGCGATATTGCACATTTTATCTTATGCATTGGATAGTCAGTCAAGAACAAATAAAGCAATACATTCGGTGCAGACTGGAGCATATTTTAGGGCATTTTGAAGTGTACTACTATAGCTATTTCTTTCGAGACCCCACTTCAACTTTACCAACTGAAGGAGCTATTTATGTCTTGTATTGTATGTTGTGTATTGACTGTGTGTCTTTCCCCCCATACCTCCTTTCCATGGGCAGGCTATACTCATCACAGTCCCAGGCATTAGCATGAGGAGGAGACAGGGCTTCTCCCCAGCTTACTGCATTATGTTTTGGGATCTTTGGGGCTCTCGTTCCCTTCTTTTGATTTTGACTCCCTGAGAAATGAAAAGAAAACATCAAGGTAAACACAGACTTATTGCCTCATTAAAATTCATCACTGTACAGAGTAGCTGTTGGCCTTACCTGAGGTGCTGCTGGTGCCTCTGTCTGAGCTGTGGTGTGAGCCTCCTGTACTGTGATCACGGGTCTGGTTGTAGGGAATAGTTTTAGGATGGATCATTCCATCTGAAGACAAAGAAGCAAGCAAATTTGCAACATTGTTCTTTTTTTAATAAACATTTTGTAAAGTGAATGTAACCGTACTTTACCTTTATTTAGCATGTTTTGCTCAATTATGTTGTACTGCATCTGTGCTGCCATCTCCTTTGGTATTGGAGGTGGGTTGGGGGGCTGTTTCCAGCAGGGCATGTCCAGAGGCTCTGCTATAGCGCCACCAGTGGCTGCCTTATTCTTAATGCTGGCCTGAATGAGCTGTGTGGTGGCATACGGGATGGGTTCATATGTGGCTGCTGAATCGCCTCCTGGACTTGCATAGCACAAGTTGGAGTTGGTGAATGTTTTAATCTCATTGAGCTTGTTGGAGAGGTTCACATCGCTGTAAATGGCGGTCTCAGAACCAAGCTGTCCTCCCTGTTTGTTTTCTGGATGGTTTCCATAGTTAGCTATGCAGTCAGCTGAGGAGAACATGAAACACAGCAGCACATGAACACAGCAAGTCGCAAAGCTTCAGCATTGCTGGGAGCTGTTTTTATTAGGCACACAATATCTATCTCAGAGGCTCCTGCAGTACCTGGACTATGACATGTACTCAGTCTTGCACAAACCTGGTCGGCTGTATGTTGTCATGTTACTGTCACTGGTGCCATTGCCATTATTGCAGCAGTTGATGCTACAGTCCTTGTGATTGGCACATGCATTTGGCCAATTGTCTGGCAGCCACAGCTGGTTTAGAGGTTCACCCATGCTGAGAAGGCCAGGTCTGCAACAAAGAGGACCACAGTGCTGTCAATCAAAACCTGCTGTTCTCTTATATCGCTGATGAATGAGCATGGAGTGGATTCATGAGGCTCATCGTTTAGAGCAGGAACACACCTCCCCCTAGTGGTTCCACAATGTAAGTGCATTTCTCCTGTTAGTCTTTATATAACACAAAGGAACAAAAATATCACTCACCTGCCAGCACTGCACACAGATTCTCCTCTTTGATACGCGACTGCAAAGAGAAACAGAAAAACATTAAACCTTGATGAGCTGTCAAAAAGAGGAAGTGCCAAAGGCAGAGAAAAACCATGAAAGGCAGGTAGAGATTCTGAGCAAAAATCTAAAGTCAAAAGTCTACACTCACTTCAATACATGCTTCCATCGATGGGGCACGAAGTCTGACTCTATGGTTTAATGTGCATGAAGACAACACAAATAATTGCCTGTGCCTTTACTGATCGCAGTATAACTTCAGAACTGATTCAGAAACACTGTTTGAGACAGTTTCTCCTCCACCACCAGTAAAACATCAAGCGAATAACAATTCTCCAGTAGAATACGTTCTATATTTTCCTTATTTAATCAATCAAATCAATCACCTAACCTAGGGAGCAAGTGGGCTTGGCACACTATCAGCATATAAATGTTTATGCAAAAGCACATTGTTGCTTTATTATGATCCGCAAAATCCACAATTTGAATCAACAAATATATATTTACATGCTAGTACTGCAATCATGTACTTTATAGGTAGCAACAGTTGCTACTTTATTTCCTACTTTAGAGAAAGAACAATTTAATCAATTTCTGTTTTAGCTCAAGCTTGATGATGTTTTACTTCATTCAAACTCACTTCATTTCGTTTGCGTTCGCTGTATTCTATGTTGAGATTTTCATAAAATCCCATTGATATGTTCTTTTAGCATTGTGCAATATGTAAGTTGTGCTTCCATACCTTTCCATTTCTATATGTAAATGACCATGAAAAACTGATTTGCACAGACGGGATGCAATTTCATCTTGATGTTTGAAGTAAATAAAATATAATAACTTTTTAAATAATTTACTTGCCAAATACATAAAATGTCACAACCATTAGCAGATCAATCATACTTTACATACCTGTAGGTGTAAAGGTGAATGATGGCACTGTTGGGACAGACAAAGACAGAGAAGGAGAGTAAGATGAGCAAACTGAAATAATTTCTTAATTACTCTCTGTTTTGTGATGGACATATCTTCATGTGAAAAACTGAGGTGTACAATCATTCAAATAACCATATGCCATCTGCCTTACTGCTGCCTCTGTTTTTGACACGAGTGTCCAGGTGAAGGTTAATGCGGGTGAGCGGCAACCAGAGAGAGGCAAATAACAGTGACATTGTAGCAGACACAGTAATGGCAGGCTGACAGGCCTGGTCCTGTAAGAACTGTGCTGTGTTGAGGAAATGACACTCTACAAACTAAAGGTCAGCCTTTGACTGTCTGTATAGTTGCAAATGCAAATTTGGTTCTGAAGTCTTTGTGTCAAAGGAAGATTATTTTTCACCCTTTGATGTGATCTGCTTATCAGCATCTAAAAATATTCCTCAATATCACTGAGATGAAGACTGCTGTTTAGTGTGGTGAGAACATGTCATGGCTTGATCCACAAAAGTAACATGATAACCTGTTTTGCTGAAGCACACTTGGCCTATATGGTTAGCATCTTTAACATATATTCATCTATCTATCTACCTTTCTAAAATATACACACAACAGAGAAACACACACCCTTGCGGATGCCAGTGTATGTGCTGCTGAGGCCACTTCTCTTCTTGCGGTGACGGTAGAGCCACACACTGAAAATCATGAGGACCAACCAGCAGGTGGCGCCAATGCCAGCAATAAATGCCGGTTGCCTCACCACATCTGAGATCTGAGACAAAGTGTCTCTTTCCTCACTGATATCCATCATCTGGCCTGCAGAGTCTAACCAGTAAAAGAAGAAAGAGAGAAATCAGATATTATATGTGCATAAAAACAACAGCAGTGATGTGCAGATAGCCTAAATGGAGATTTCAGTGTGTACAAAAATGTGAAATTGGAAAAGCTAAGTAACAACAGGGTGAGCACGATATGATGATTTATGAACACTGTATAGTGACAAGGTAAGTTTTCACCCTGAGATACTGTCACTATTTTTAGGCCTAGTTTTGTGACACCTTCCTAAACGAACACTCCTTGTTTGAGAGGACTCTTACCTAATTGAAAGAAAGTGACATCACTCTTGACCCCAGGTCCAGCACCATTGCTAGCCGCAACCTCTACACTGTAGCGAATTCCAGGTGCCAGACTGGGAATGAGCACAGAGAAGGTGGAGCCGTCGACTGACTGGTTTACATGATACCGACTCTCATTACCCAGGCACCAGATCTGTCAAGAGAAGGTGAGGAGACGAGATGATAGTGACTGAGGGACACATCCCACAATGCAAGAGGCATCATCAGCCTCACAAAGATGCCATTTACATTTGAACTGGGATATGCATGATTCAGAGCATGAGTACAGTAGAGGGCGGGCGCCTTCTTTACCTTGTACTCCTGAATGACTCCAGCCTCCTCCCGTTCTGGAGGCGGTTTCCAAGCAATGAGGATGGCAGTCCCATTGGCATCACTCTTTGTCACTGTAACACCCTGGGGTGCTCTACTAGGGGCTAAGACAATGAAGCATACAGTTACCCATGCAGACATAAACACAATCTCATCTGGTGCTGTATGCCTCCCAGGTATGGTCTGCATGGTCTGCATGTCTAACAGCTTTGCACACACACAAAAAAAGCAATACCTGGCTTTTGTATCGTCATCCAAATATGCAAATTAAAAATTTTTTAAGTTGCACCAATGTTATTCAATGCCTCACAGCTATTTATAGATACATTTAATACTGTAGAACAAAAGTTCAGACAGTTACCTTCGTCCAAAGTCCTGACCACCTTCACCTCACTGTCAGCTCCCTGGAACTCATCAAAGAAGGGGCGCACTTTGAACTCGTATATGGATCCTCTCTTCAGCTGACCGATCACCACACCGTCCTCTCGTGGGGCGCGTACATCCAGGACACTCCACTGCCCCTCTGGCTGGCCGTGCTCAGCTGACGCCCTGTAAAGCACCTTGTAACCCTGGATGTATGGGGACTGCTGCTCGACCTAGTGGAGATGCAGGGATAAAACATGCAGCATAAATGTGACAGTGAGGCCATTTTTGATGACGAGCAACTAACATCTGGGTTTGAATCAAAGAGAGAGGTAGTTTTTATTGCTGTAATGCAAGTAAAGTCTGAGGTTCACAATAATATCTGCATGTGAGTTAAAACAACATACATCTAGGAGGTTAGAGTCTCATCTTGTGTGTGAGTGAACATCTTGCAGGAAGTATCTGTTAAAACTCAGTTAATTCCCTTTGCCTTTAGGGTGATACAGATTAACTTTTCCTCATATCTGTGAGTTCTCACAGTAAACCACAATATGAGATCATTAATAGTTTCCCCTCAGCATAGCTCTGGTTAAAATCAAGCCAGGAGAGGACTAAGCACTTTCCATTTAAACCACACAATTATGACAAAGGATGCTTTAAAAGACTTCTGTGGAGGCATACACATATCGAAACACACACATCCACACAGAAACATGCTGCAAATGAATTTTTGTATTTGGAACAAAGCACAATATATCACAGCAAAGATAAATGCACTTTACTGGGCAGCTGATTTATTTTCTGCTAATAACTGTTTAGAGAGAAAACCAAATGTAATTTCAGCATAAACTGAATCTGTTAAACACTTCACATTCACACAAGACAGTTTTAGCCTAGATGCTCCTCCTGACCTATTTAGGTCTCACCATATCTCTGTATTTGCTCATTCATCACTGATAGCTCACCTCTTCATGTCGCTTTGGAGAATAAAGGAAAACATATCAGTGAGAATAAGTCTGCTCTTAAATAATCTCTTTTAAAAAAGTCTGTCAGCACAGTGTTTTTTTATTTTTCATAACCCCTTGGCTTTTCTATCATTTGTTGACGGACAGTATGTTTACATTTACTGTAAAATTGTATTTGACCCTTTCCCATATTTACTCTAACTCTGACACAGAGTACATGTGCTCTTTTGCTGTCCTGCAAAACATGTTTGTGCAGGACAGTCATCACGATCTCCTTACCATCCACTGCAGCTTGACAGCAGAAGATGAAAGGACGGTTGGTGTGTGCAGGTGGATAACAACATCTCCCAGCTCCCTCTGGATGTGACGGTGATCCACTCCCTGCATGGTGGAAGTGCTGTCTGTTGGTACAAAAGGAAGGAAAGAAGTAAAAGAGCAACAATGAGGCATTCATTTGAACTGAAATAACCATGCAGCTTCTCTGCAGTTGAAATTCTATTTGTTCAATCTGAAGTAAAGCCAAAAAAAAAAATAAAGAATGAAAATCCCACACTGACCCTGTGTTCTGACAGGGTCAGAGATTGGACTAGGGTCACTGAGGCCATAAGCATTCACCGCTCTGACCATAAAGAGGTAGACAGTTGCAGGCTTCAGGCTCCTCAGAACAAAGGTCTGTGTCTTTATATGCTCAGCTACGGTCACCCATCTGCTGCCTAAAGTATAACTGCAGGGAGAGGTGAAGAAATTGTAACACACAGATACGAGGGAAGTTTCATCAGGCTTGATAGATGGCATATACAGTGAGTAGTTAAAATATGCTACATATGTCTACCTGAATGCCTCAATTAGGTAAGATGTAGGTGTTGTGCCAGCATTGGGTATTGATTTCCAGGACAGGGTGACAGAGGTACGGCTAATGTCAGTCAACTCAGGTTTAGATGGAGCACTGGGAATCCGGTTAGGGTCTACAGGGTGACTGGACTGAACAACAACTCCAAACTCTGCCACAGAGATACCAACAAATTCATTAAAGTACACTACACGGGACTCACCAGCATGTATTAACTGACTACATCTTAATTTGTGTAACCTACCCTCCACCTGTAAGTATGCTGTCCAGGACGCCTCTCCATTGGGGCTTGAAGCTACACAAGCGTAGAAGCCTGTATCTCCCAGCTGAGGAGAGGAAGTACAGTGGCAGATATTAGTGGGTTGGCTTGGAACAGTGCAGTCGCTGTAACTGCTAACTGCTGTATTACTTCATCCCCTACCTTAGCGTAGCGAATCTCCAGTGATCCTGTGTCTGCTATGGACATGCGGGAGTCCACTGGAGACACCACCACACCATCTTTCTTCCAGTGGACTGTAGGAGGTGGAGAGCCAGCCGTCTGGCAACCCAGGACCACTGTGCTGTCCACAGGCACAGTCTGATTGAGTGGACCCTGCCGAATCACAGGAGGAGGGTGGTCTGACCCAGCTAATAAAAAAACAAAAGTAGGGAAGTGAAAGACTAATAATGTTAACACGCCTTATTACATACAATATACTACATACTTAAAAATGTTGTGTTTCGAGCAGACTAGTGCATTCACACAGGAAACAAAACAAAATATTAAGTAATAAGTATCTCAAAAATGTTTTTGTTAGCTATTCATGAAGTCTGTGATTTAATCAAAATTTAAATGGCAAATCTGCTTTGCAACAGCAAAAACGTTTTCACGGAAACTCCAAACTTGTATTTAATTTTTTTTTTTTTATGAAATGACGAGATGTAAAGATGTAAAGCAACATTTGCTGAAAACAAATTACTCATATTGAACATACCTTTTTTATTTTTTACTTGCACTTTAAACAAGTTTAAGGTTTTTGTGGTCATGTTTAGGCAATAAAAGCATCTGTTTGAGGTTGTTGTGGTCATCATAAGTACAGTATGGGTAACATAAGGTTAAGCTTAGTCCACTGGAGACTCCTGTATGCCTAAACTGAGGTTACGGAAAGTTTTCAGTCTCCTGTGTCATGCTCATGTGCTTTGTATGCCTAATATAGAGGCAACAGGGCTAATATAATACCATATAACCACAAAGTCAATTCTGGTTGGTGACCTTTGTTGCATGCCATCCCCCTCTCTCTTCCTGGATTCTCCTATCTGTATTTTTACTATCACTATCGAATAAAGGCAAAATGCCAAAAAAAAAACAGTACACTGTCAACAGTATATTATGGACTTGGAAATTGGGAATTGATGTTCACAAAAGATCAAAGTTATGGCGAGAAAAAAATAAAAAGAAAGATGAAAGAAAATGAAAATGAAATGCTGCCAAAAAATGAAAGACAGATAAAGATTTGAGAGGAAAATTGGTAAAGAGAGAACAAGAAAGGTTTAGGTGGCTGTGCAGGCAGTGGAGGAAAAAGAAATCAACTTTTCCCCTCCAGCGGAGAGCAACTAATCGTTCATTGGGCAGTAGGTACTGCTGGAGCCGGCTTCAATCACAATGGCAAAGCCCACCTAATAACAATCCCACTTAGATAACAGAGCTCTCTTTTCTCTCTCTCTCTTACATTTTAAAACCCTGTGGAAGGGGGCAGGGGTTCTAGATAAATAAATAAATAAAAATACAAAAAAAAAGGTGATGGAAACACACCTTTAAAACTGCCGGAGGTAATGCAGACCAGTTATTTCCATACAAATGCACCACTCCAAATGGGGATGAGAGGAGTGTGGTGGGATAATGACAATTTGGGGGAGGGGAGAGTAGGGAGACACAGGTACAGGCGAGAGTGCAGTGCCGTAGACCACTTAAAAAATTACATAAAACATGACCCCATCTTTTTTATTTCCATTACCTGTAACAGATTTTTCACTGAGTGGATGCCTCTCATTTCCCTACTAAGGTGGCCGCAGAACGCATTACCAATATGAGCATCAGATTATCCTTTAGAACTAATAGGGCTGCAGTGAGCAAGTCAGCGTGTAGAAGCAGTAACTGTCTATTTAAGCCTGAAGCAGTTATCTTCATTAATTTAATATATGTACATAGTACACACTTACTCAGACACATGTATTCATGATCTCACAGGTCATTTAATTGGGAGCTTGTAGACTTTGCTGGTGGTGTGCAATTACTGGTGTGGGCCTCCAAGCACATTTAAATTGCTTTTTTTAAACCATTAACATAATTATTTCATCACCTAAGATTTGGATGACATCCATATAAAAGTACCTATAAACTATATCATATGTCAATCCTGCAGTCTTAATTCACAAATATCTACAGCAGAATAGAACACAGACTGTGTTGTATTAATGGAAACTAGAGTTACAATGCATAAAAATGATTCTATTTACCCTAGTCCTCTTTATTTAGATTATATACTGTACAGTTGGAAGTTAGAAAAGAATATGTTTAGAGGTAAGAGAGTTAAGACCACACGCTCTTTACACACAATCACCATGGAGACAAAGCAACATGAGAACAACATGAAACATGAAATCCCTCCCCTGACAGTTAGTAACCAAGGCCAACTACCACACCTATAAGGGAGGAAGCTCAGTCTGCAACTAAAGCCAGTTTGTAGCCTAATACACCTGCTCAACAAAGGAAAACTACAGCAGCAAAGTAGTCGGTTTAGCCAAAAGGCAAAACATTGAAGCTAGAAATGTGCTGAATAAAAGTCCCTGCATCTGCCCTCCATTACTCCTTCGCTTTACTCACAGTCTGTGACCTCCAGCAGTGCTTTGGTAATAACACTGCCAGCGATGTTGAGAGCCTGGCAGCTGTAGAAGCCGCCATCTGAGCGCTGAACATCGGTAATGGTCAAACTGCCCATCTGGGAGACAGACAGACGACTAAAGGGCTGTGGTGGCTGGTAAGAGAACAGGAGACTCTGGAGGGGAGACAGAGATCACAGAGTTAGAAACCCATTCATTCGCTTTATTTGCACTGAGTAGTGATTTAGTGTGATGACAGACAATCTCACCTCACTGCCCTCCCTCTGCCAGAAGATAGCAGGCTGTGGGTTGCCAGTGGCCTCACACTGGAAGGTGACCGTCCTGCCCACTGCCACCACCTGGTTCCTGGGGCGAATGGCAAATGCTGGGGGCACTGCAGAGGAAGAGAGGCCTTAATTACCTGGCAGCCTGATACATTTTCATCATTCCCCGTTTTAGAACATCTCAGTATGCATAAAAAGCTAAAGGAATAAAGGCTAAGTGCATATGTAGCAAGAAGCAGTAATTATTTACCTTTTTTAATGAAAAAAACAGCACATGTTTTCATTCATTTACCCACACATAACATGAATTACATACTGTATTGGTGGATGGAATTACAGTGCAGATAGGACAATGACAGGGGCTCATGATTTCCTGCTGCTGTCTGATGGTGGATGAGGGATGGATGACAACTTACCAGTATTGACTACAGGGGAAAAGACACAAAAAAGAGCAGTGTAATGAGTAATGAAGGCAAGTACAGGGATATGGAACTGCAATGATGCACTAAACAGTATTTGCACATGCTTGAATGAGTGAGTATAATGGAATTCATAAGAAAGAACAGTAGAGAGTCAATAATATAGGGGTGCAAGCAAAAATGTATCTACAAGTACATTATATATTATAGGTTTTTGTTTTTTTACTTTTGGTTAATGATATTCATATTCATCATTAATGATATTCATATTCATTCATTTTATATTCATTTGATTTCCTTTTCTTTCTATAACATGTCTTCCCAAACCTGCTGTTGAGAATATTCATTTTATTTCATTATCATTCATCTACACACAAGTCAGAGGGAAAAAAACCCAAACAAAAACGATGATTTCATATTGAGATGATACATATTATTATGTATAAATTTGAGCTCCTCATAGAGAAATATGGATACCATTAAGGAAAAGTGTAAGTGATGCAGGATCATTTTGGATGATTTATGATATATGCTCATACATTTTTAAGCATAGTTTGAAAATGATGTACATGAAAGGAGATTATGCTTTTGGAATGAACAGTAAAACATTTATTCAGATGTCCAAAACTCTAATGGCCAAAAAAAAAGCCCATATGTCAAAGGACAAGGCATGCTGTTTAGCCTCTATTAGACCCAGCAGACTTGTTGACTGTGGGGTGTGAAAGGTATATGTAATTGCTGGTTTAAGTTACAGAGCCAGCTAGCCTTGAGGCGTATTTGGACAAGGTTACTAATGAGGACATAAACCTGTGAGGGGTGAGGAAGGAGCATTGTGTCTGGATAGAAGGTAGAAGGGTGAGCTGCTGGTGCTGCTCTATTAAATGTACTACACAAACAACGACACATTTTAAGATGGGAACTACTGTACATCTTGACATCTGTAAACTAGATTTATAGTGAAATGAATGGCTAGCTAACTAGCTGGTTTTGGAACTACTGTGAGAGGATGACTGCGGTTATTGTTCAACATTTTTGTGTTCAAAGTATGTCTCTAAAAAAAGTAAAGCACATGATTTTGCAGAAAAGCTGGGTTTAAGCACCCTGTCTGAAACGATGTGCATCATGTATGGGCAACTTTATATAATTTAAAACAGTTTTTTCCAAGTTAATGTCTGAAAAAATACAGATCATTTTAATGAGTGCTATGCTGAAGAGTAATTTCATCTCATACTCGGGACTTGTGCAGACCTTTCAATGAGTAAGCTCCTTGGCCTGCTACATCTGTTTCAAATGGCAACTGTTTCATATCAACCAAATGTTCTAGGTCAATAAAAATTATTCTGTGGTTAAGACTATAGCTATGATTGAGCCTGTCTGTTTCCTCCCGTAATACAACTTCTACTCATCTGCCAGTTATTCCTGCCTTTCTCTATTCACTGCCCAAATTAGCTATGGTCCCCCTTGACGCTCGTTTTCTCAGGTTTTTGGAGGGAGAGGAAGAAGATGTAATTGGAACCATGTCATTTCCCAGTATGCAACCAGCCCTGCCTTATCTTTAATTAAGTCCTACTGTCTTCACAGTCTGTGTCACCCACTGACGTGTGTGTGTGCGTGTTTATGTGTATATATATGAGTCTGTGTGTGCAACTATGGTGTCTTACTGCTCATTTCCTGCCACTGATTTAAGGACAAAAGGGTGTCATTGTGGCAGGACAACTCAGACCAAATGAATCCATTTTCCTGGGTCACATGAACATTTACTTTGCATGCTCTTCTCAGTTTATACAAAAGGAAATCTGAGGCTCTGAAAAAAGCATGTAAACAGTATATAGAAGACAAGGTGGTGCTGCAGTTAGAAGACATTACATGCAAGGGTCGGGTTGTACTGACCGTGTACAGTAAGGGTGGCAGATGCTTCAGACTTTCCAACCATGTTCTCCACCACACATGTATAGGAGCCTTCATCTGAAGAGGTCACTTGGCGAACAATCAAGGTATGGTCCTCTAGGATTTCAAATCTGTAGGCAGGACGGACACACACAATCAAGAGATGAAAGAAAAAGCTGAAACACCATGCTTGCATGGTAATTTATTGTGTATAGAAGGCCTCTGTGCATTACCTGCCCTTAGGCAGGTCAGAATCGTCTTTCCTCCAGCGGACAGTGGGAATAGGGTCTCCTTGAACCACACAGTGGAACTCCACACTCTCGTCTGCCAACACCACCACACTGCTGGGCCGCTTCACAAAGGTCGGGCGCTCTGAAGGGCAGCACAACAGCAACAAGCACAATTATCAATATAATCGTCACAATGTTCTATATCCCTACACTTTATGTTATACTTGCATAGCTTACATCATTTACTTGTTGATTCTTAAGAAAAAATATTTAACTTGTAAATTTTTCAGCCTCTTTGTGTAGTTACTGTAGCTTATCTAAACATTACTGTACCAAGTGTAATAATGGATTTCATATTGTCTTCTGATTAAGGGTTTCATTTTGTTTGCATAGTTTTACAGTAGCATGCACTTGATGCAATTAATTGCTTTGGAATTCATGTATTGAATGTGAGTCAGTCGACTATCTGGTGAGTTACAGAAACACTGAAAATGTTTGTGTAACTAGCACTAAGCTATCTTGGTTGTTTTTTTTAGCTCTAATGTAATAATTCACTTTGACAGAGAATCACTTTTTACTTGAGTATTTGATTAACAGTAACTACCAGTACGTTCTGCTCCCATGACTTCAACCAATTGCTTGAAGAATTGTTTTCTACATAACCAAAAAAAAATAAAAATCACTTCTAATAAAAACAGAAAACCTAGGAAAATATGTAAAGTCAGCTACATATTGCAATTATCATAGAGTTTGGAAAAATTTAATATTCTAGTGATAATCATCTGTCAGTCTCCAAAGTCATTTATTATGCTCAACCTGTAGAACAACATATTATGCTGCATTGAGCAGGATTATTCTCATAGCCTTGAATGGCTCTGTGAGATATTACTATATACTCCCAACCTCAACCAAGGTCATCTAACCATGTGATACTGATAAGAGCTCTATTCTGATGGGAAATGTTAGGAAAATAAGTGGGGGGTGGAGAATAGAGGAAACACGTGCTTGGGAGAGGGGGTGGTGGAGGTAGCATGGGGAGCTCTTGTACTGAAATGTACGCTGAATGTAGCAGCGTTAGACGTTGAGCATATGTTTTGTTGGGAAACCTCTCCAAAGCTGGCAGACTGGATGGTAGTGGTGCATAATCAATATAATTAATGGGTTATTATACCCCGGTGACCTCACAAAGCGGACTGGCAAACTAAACCACCGTGAACTGAGAGGGTACTTAGACTAAGTGAAGCACTGCAACATTGTGAAATGCAATCACGAAGCCGCAAATTTTACCTAGCACAGTGAGTTCAGCGATCTCACTCTCCCTCTCTCCCACCATGTTAGTTCCAACACAGATGTATTTCCCTGCATCACTCTTCCTGGTGTTGGTGATCATCAGCTTGCCACCACGAATCTAAAAGAAAGCACAAAAAAATATTTGCACAACTGTTTTCGCACAAGACCATACCATTCTGTTGTGTACTGTGTTTGTGAGTTTCAGAGTGAGCATCGCACTTTCATAATGCATATCATAATATGGCCAGTGTTAAATGTGTGATAAGATGTGCCACTGCTAAAGTTTTCTCTGTGGACGTGTTTACTTTAATTCCTGATGCCACCCACATATAATCACATCTTTGTCTATCTCTTCCATTTTAAAATATAAATTTTTATGCACTTGATGGCATAACAGCAAGTAGTGTTGTGTATGCTTGTGTGCATCTGTATGCATCCATTTATCTAAGGAATGGAAATTTCACTGCCTTTCAAGCTGCACAGAAGGTCACCCATTATGAAATTACATAATTCATATCTAGTGCTACATTAGCACAGAACCCTGGGAACAAAGACACTACCTTTTTGTAGGGATCTTCCTCTGATGTTCAGACAGCCTACCCAAACTTTTTTACCTTCTCTATACTGATATATCACACACAGAGACACACACACGCGAATAAACAGGCACACTCACACACACAACAAAGAGGTGGAAGATATATGCACTTCATACTGTTTTCATTCTTTTCATATCATCTCCACCATACGCCCCCACAGACCATGGTAGCTGTCTTTATGGTGCTTTGAATGTGAGCTACTGTACTGATAGTCTGCAGCTACCCAGGGTTAGAGGTGATACCAGAGCAGCAGTGAGGAGAAGTGAGACTATAGCACAACTGCTGATTTGAAGACTTCAAAACATACAGAAAGCCATTGCCTACACCCAGACATCTGAAATCTCCTCCCAGGCATCATCTTCAATTAAAATTTTTTATTATGATTTAAGATTGCTTTTTTCCTACTCACACTAAGTAATGGAATCTATTCATATATGCCTGCTAGAGACACACACAGCCTGTAATAGCACAGCTCTGTTATTTCTTAACCGAGGTCAGAGGTCAAGGCTGCCTATAGTGCTGTGTCCATGAAGCAGGCAGGGAATTCAGCATCATGCTAGACAGCACCTGGCTTGGTGAGCGCTCTCCACTCACCTGTATACAGAATACATCATTAAATTGCTGCTGCAGGGATGAAACCAACAGCCTTTCCTTTATTAGTCAGCGTCCTCCAGGCTAACCTTCCACCACAAACAGCTCATACTGTATACCAAATAAATAACAACGGTGGCCTAACTGCGGCTGACATTCCAAATCTGTTGCAAATGATTGGTTTTAAGAGGAAGATTTAACAAACTGTGGTGTGACTTGTGGTTGTATGTCCTTCTCATACACAATGCCAACCACTAGAAATCACAAGGAGCACATGGGGGAGTTGTGGAACTGGTATTGCAGATTCAGCCATTCCTGACAGTATTCAGTGGATTAGGTTTGGATGTTTGGACACACAGTAGAGTCTATGTTCTATATATGACTAAAAACATAACTGCACGATTGCGTAAAGGGACAGCCATGAACAAGCCATGGATGGTCTCTGACATCATTGTTGGAATCCTAGCAAATAAGACAGGCTGCATGTTTTGGCAGACAGTAACAGCATTTTATTGGACCAAAACAAAACATATTAAAATACAAATAGATGAATATAGCTTTTGTTTTATTTTTTTTCAATATAGTTCAGTTTTTCTGTGGCTTATTTCCACATCGAAGATAAGAGAATTGCATGAAATTGAAAGAATAATCAAAGTTAAACGAAATAGCGGCAAATATTAAATAGGGAACCTATGACATGTAGACATACAATTTTTCTCCAATTACTTGAATCTTGGTGGATAGATCTATTATTGGCTCATAATTTTTCCCATATTGTAGTTTTCCATTTCATAGAGCAAGCAATAATATTTTCATTAAATTTATAACCATATGAAAATTAGGTGACTGAGGTCACCCAGTTGAACCCTGGATAAAAAGATTTGTGTCTTAGATTCATTGAGCATCCATGGGCACTTGGACTGCTGAGTCTGTCTCTTGAGGAACCAATATCAAATGTTGTGGCAGTGTAATGATGCCAGTAAAGTATTCCTCAAGGACTGCAAAGATGATCTTGCTCCAACCAATGCCATTGACTAATGCTATACTTCTGTTCTACAACTTTTTGCTGTTTGCTGTAAATACTGCTGCACTAGTAACTTTAGCAGCTGATTAAAGAGCAGACCAAGAGCTTTTTTATTTCCTGGACTGACCGCTCCTCGTTTTTAGCAGCAATTCCATTGCTCAGAAATCCAAATGTGGTTTGTCTATCCTCCATCTCGGACACTGAAACCTCAGCTTTCGTTTCTGCTCTGTTTCAATGTGTTCTCTTTCTTCTTCACATAGCCTTAGATGCCCTACAGGCACACACATTCTGAAGCTGCTTATAGTGTGATTTACATGTATTTTTCTATATAAAGGCACCCTACTTTTTTTTAATTAAAATCCATAAATCACACTTTTCCTGTGTGTGAGACTCTTCTGAAAAAAATGTTTAAGAATTAACTCACTTTATCTACATATCAGTATTAATAAATGATGGTCCAAGACACAAGGGAAACACTAAAAAAGATGGAAAGTAGCCATGAATCACTTGTGGTGGACTCCTTTGGTCTCTTTACAGTAAGTGATGTCTGAGTGAACTCTCATGGCAAAGACATATTTCCATATAGAAAAGATGATGAGGGAAGACAAAGGCAGGCACGCAGAAAGTACAAAGCAAAAAGCAGCCTTTGTATTTCCCTCAGAGGAGCCTCCTCCCTGGCTCTGATCCATGCCTCTTCTTAAATCAGAGATAGCTGCTCTGTCCATCACAGTCCCCCAGAGAGACTCTACCTGTCACTCCACACTTACATGAGCTTTGAATCTGCTCTTGTGTGTCCCCAGGAGCATGCACAGACATTCAAATAAACAAATCAACACACACACACACACACACACACACACACACAAAATCATCTGAGTTGCATGAATTGAAACCTGGTTCTATTCTTGAGTTAAAGGAATGAGAAACCTGTTCTTGCTGGCCTGACCCATCAGACTCTTCTGGGTCGGAAATCAGTTCAGTGTGTACCAAAACAAAATCACTGTGTACTGTATACCACATGACAACTAAATATATGAGATTACTAGCATGCTGTAGATCATAGTGTATGATGACACGTACTTGTGCAAGCTTGTTGTTGTTTTCTGTTATTGCATATAAAATGGCATTATATTTTTTCTGATGCACTATTTTCTGGTTAGCATTTTTCTGTGCCAAATAAAGCCTCTATTCAGTTTTCAGATGGCATTTTCAGTTCTGTGCGGGATCTCAGAGAGGACATGGGTACAGATGATTATTATTTAGTGTTCACATGACACAAGGAAATTATTTTGTGATCTTGACTTAACAAGCTTGCTTTTCCATAATTCAAAATTACTGAGGTGAGAGGTAATTGGTTCTTGAAAGGGCAACTAAATACCAAAGATTTACTCCAAATAGCTTGTGCTGCACAATCCAAGTGTTGTGAAGCCATGCGATTAATAGTATCTTACAGTAAGAAACCCCATAGCACACGTTTTGTATCATGTGGATGTACTAATCAGTGTGTTATCTCACTGTTTGACTCTAACATGATGGTAAGTAATGACAAAAATAAACATTTTGTGTGAACTACTCCTTAAAGGTCAGAATGATGCGTAATGCTCCAGGTGAAAGTGGTATCTCTTACTGTGATGCGTTCATCTCTATCTTCTAAGTTGGCACCATCTTTCCTCCAGGAGATCGTGGGTTCCGGGTGCCCACGGGGTGGTTGGCACTCCAGCACTGCGGGCTCACCCACTGCGACCATAACGTCCACTGGGTTCTGTCTGAAGTCATCGCGTAAAACTGGAAAACACACAGAATGGAATTAGAGTGGAATTTAATGAGGTTTGACTATGATTTGACAATGATAAATCACAATATTTGCTCATATTGTTGGTGCCTTCAAGTGGGTTAGTATTTATTTTGTCAATGAGAAGAGTCCATTTCAGTGACTGACGATGTGGTGACAGTGATGTAGTACTCACAGCTTTCACAAGTGGGGATTTGTGACATACTGTTTGCTGATGCGTTTTTTTAAATGTCAGAGCCCAGGGAAATTGCTTATTTATTTATTATTTTTTGTTGTCTACCCTTTTCATGTTCCTAGCATGGCAATGAAACACACAAAACTAATGCCACTTTTGTAAGGGGCACAATGTCACTATCAGTTCTATTGTCAGTCACCTAGCAACAGTGTTCTCAAGATTTAAACCCCTTCAACAGCAGGATATTGCATACTTGACTTCCCATGTTGAAAATACAACCTTATGAGTTCCATTTGAAAGCAGCCTAATGAAGAGTTGTGTGCTAGCTCTGTTCACATCTTTTAAGAACAGCATACCAACTCTTGCCCAAAATACCTTCATTGTGATGAGTTGTTCATATACTGTATCTATTATATCATATTTATGATACGTCAGTCATGTAAACCAGCCTTGTAACATAACCTGCCGGGTCCCTCATGTGGTTACTCCTATACTCAAACAGGGGATAAGGTCTATTGAGACAAGCTGCTGAGAAAGCTGCTTGTCTTAATGGCTGTCAGTAAGACAAGAAGATACACTGCTACAGAGCAATGCAGAAAGGTGAAATCCAGACGGCTCCACTAGCAGACAGCGGAAAGCTACCACAGCAATTTATCATCTTTCCACGAGTAGCCTGCACAGAGAAAAAGAGCTCGCCAGCCAGAAGCTGAACTGGAGACAAAGCAAACTCGCATCCACTCCAAGAAGCCCAACATAAGAGTGTGATTTCTAGTGGCCACAGGCAGCTCCTTCCTGTCTACACCATAGACCATATATAATCTCCACTGTACAGCCTCAAGCTCTAAACAGCATGCGGAGGAGCAAATTCCTGATGAGTGGCAGGGGATTCTAAAAACTTAAATGTGTCAAAAACATCAACTGGAATAATGTCAGAGATTTATTTAAAGATTACAGCAAGAAAGAAAGTGGAACTGGGATCTGTAAAAGAGAAAGGGCTACACTATAAATTAAAACAACCTTTTGTTCTATATAACTGAGCGAATTTCTGCTCCTAGTGAGGTGAACATGTGCTAATGTAGACGCCTGTGCATGAGTGACTGCTGTTAAGCATTCCCAGTCTTAAATTACAGGGGGGGCTTAGAACCTGAACAAGCCAAGGGAGCTGAGCCAACATAGAGAGAGAACAGCAGAACTCAGTAGAGCTGGGTTGGGGTGAAAAGACAGGAAACAATGAGGAAAAGACATAATCACTCCCAGATGGCGGCAACTCATTCACCTCTGGCTACGGATTTGTACATATAACACTGGACAAGCAGGCCTGAGACGCCTGATGAGCACCGTAGATATGGGAGAACAAATTGGGACGACCTTCTAATTGGAGGTATTTTGGCCCCCGCACTTCTTTGAGCTCCACTCTGCTGCTCTGCCCCTCTGACCCTCTGAGCAGGGTTGCGACTGGCTGACTGCAGTTGACTGAGTGCTGATGGGAAACAGCTGTCTGACGACCCCCTCCCCACCACTGCCAACACCACTGTGTCACATGATAAAAGGCATTCCTCGTGGGATGCAAAAACATGGTTGAGGTTACTTCAGACAGGAAGAAAGTGAGACCATCACAATTGGGCATACAGTGTGTGTGCGTGTGTGTGTGTGTGTGTGTGTGCATGTTGATTGATTGACTGATACTATCTTATAATTCCAATAGCAATCAGGTTACACATCTGTTTTTACTATCGTGTGAGGTCTAAATGTCTCCATAGGATTTGAAAGCCTGGACTATTTCCTCAAACCTCTTTGTTAAAGATTAATTTTGGGTGATAGCGTTGGAGTTAGTGTAAGAAATAAGGCAAGGAGAGGTAAGGGTTAAAAGCAGAGGAAGCTTATGAAGGTTAGTGAAGAATGTTCTCATAAGTGTGCATGTTTTTGGGTGTACGTGAGCAAGGAAAAGTTGGCACATTTATGCATGTTATACTATTGTGCTGGGTAAGCACACAAATAATCTGGAACATGTGTTTGTAAAACTGACTGTTTATATTCTCAGAAGGGAAAATGTATCTGCTTATTAAGTTATAATAAGAAATTATGCATGCCCAAGTAAAAACCATGCAAGCATACACAAATGTAAATACTCTGATTCTCAAAACGAAAGCTATGCTAAGACCAGTTTTTCAACAGTCTTGAATGCCTTTTCTTGTCATCTATAAGCTCCACACAATTCATATAATTTCTGCTTATCTGTAAACATATCCTGACAAGCTACTCTCTAGGAGTGATGTTGCTGACACTGCTGTCTATCCCTAAAGTCAGTGGCGTTTGCAAAACCAGGCTTCATAGGCAGGGAGAATGAGGAAAAACATTTGCTGGATGCATATTTAAAATGTTGCAGGCTGATTAATAAAATGTGGACATCCTGCAACGACTGCCCTGATTTCAGGGACGTTTGAAGAATTATGCAGAGGACAATCACCACAAATTAAACCCTCTTTCTTACCTCTGCTATAAAAACACAGACGCATTTTTTTCTCAGAAGAATTTGATTGCAGAATCATTAATATTTCTCCTCTCCCTCCCTCTCAACTTCATCAACTAAATCTTTAACTTTACTTTCCCCTTGTTTTCCATTCTTCTCTTTCACACTTGCATCTGTATTTCAAGGCTTTGTATGCTATCATGCCTCTGTTGTTATTCTCAAATCATACTTGTTTATTTCACATGTTGCACATGTGTGAATTCCCAGGTTTTCGAAACCATTCAAAGCATGTGGCCCCTGGCTTCTAACAGTGAAACCCACATCTACAGCTTCTGAAGCCAACCCTGGTTGCCTGTTTAGCTGCAGCTTTGCACCTCTTTCTGTCTTCTTTTTTCCCTCCATCTGATCCCTCCAGATGAGGATCTCATAGCCCACTTCAAAGCATCAGCCCCTTGGCCTCACTACCCTATATCTGACAGTGTCTGACTTGTTAGTCCTCTGGAGCCAGAGCTTGAAAGGCCTACTGCAGCCGAGCTCCAATAATCCTCTCTGCAGAGTCCAACTGGACCAAAAAGGAATACAGTCTAACCCTACAGACAGGGGCGGGATGGGGGACACGGAGTAACCTTATCACACTACATCGCCACGTGAGACAACCAGAGACACCTTTTGTCGCCACAGTCAAAACTAACCCTCCCTTCTTACGCCATTTTGTATTCAAAGTGCTTTTACATACTGCAGGTCCAGCTGTACAACTATTTTGGTACAGCAATCATTTGCATGACCCAAAGTCAAAAACAACATAACTGCAAGGCACTGATGGTTTAACTATAGAACAGCTGTGCATTCTTCTGCATCCAACTCATGTTATAGAGGAGGAATACAATTAGCAATCAGCTTATCCAAATGCCCGTTTAGAGACTACTGACTGATTTAAATTTTTTAGGAAGAAGAAAGCATAACACTTTGGCATTTTCACATCATTAGTTTGATGGGTTATATTTTTTCATATGTTTTGTAATTTATCAGACCCTTCATATAACAAAAAAAGCAGAACACAAATGAAAGCAGGGAAACATGCCATGGCATGTAAGTCACTGCTGGCTCGAGGAATTAAATATTAAGAATGGAACCACAATTTTTACAATCAGTAGAGTCTGAGCTTGATAAGCATAATTAGCTGCCAACTGTATAATAAATACTGTTTTCTTTGTGAGGAAATTAAATGGAGGGACGCTTCACCCTGAGTTTTCAATAGTAGATTCAGATTCAGTAGAACTGTCAAAATGTGTTTTTGTCAGAAGAGGATTTATATGGTTTGTTTTTGACATTAGGGAAAAGGAATAGTTCCACATTTTGGGAAATATGCTTATTTGCTTTCTTGCAGAGAGTTAGATAAGAAGATTAATACCACTCTCATGTCTGTACACTAAATATGAAACTACAGCCAGTGGTCACTTAGCTTAGTTTACAGTCGCATAAAGACTGGAATCAGCTAACCTGGCTCTGTCCAAAGGGAAAATAAATCCACCTATCAGCTACACTAAAGCTCACTAATTTACACAGTATATATTTTAATCAGTACAAAAAACCAAAGTGTAAAAATGATAAGTTGTGGTTTTAAGGGGGATTATGTGCCGGACTATTTCTTGGCCAGGAGAAGTGACTGAGTCTTTGCTGGTTGCCTGGCAACCTCACAGCGATGACAAGACTGTAAGGATTCCCAAAAAGTTGAACAATTCCTTAAACCAAAATAGAATTCCATTAAAATGGAATAAAATGTCAAACATACAGTAATGATGCCTATCACATGTTACCAGAGGCTTAAGGTGATGAACTGTTATGGCTAAGAGCCAAAGCAGCTAAATCCCCCAAAGTATTCAATTATCAGTTAAATATAAGAGCACATTTGAAAAGCTAAATAAGCAACTGTTTGGTATTTCCTTAATATGACTGAAAAAGTGAATGTGAAAAATTAAAAGTTCAATGAAATGCACCCTAGAAAATCAAGTTTAAGAACATCAACCTTGTCTCTAAAAATGACTTCCCATATTCTTGTTTTTCCTTACATATTGTAGATACAGCGTGACTATTTTTCTTATATTTCATCATACCATGTCAGTGATATATAAATACTAAAATGGAAAAAAGACAGAGGCAGAAGCTGGAATTACAGTTCCTTCTCTGTTCCATGGCATTCTGGACTGAAGCCGCACAAAAACACATTATTCCAAGAGTAAGTAGTAATACGCAAAAATAAGTACAGACATCTATTACACTGTCCTGAAGTCTTAATGTTTCCCAGTGCTTAAAACATTAATTTCAGCTCAAACCAACCTCCTTTGACTACAATACACCAGAGCACTGACTTGAAAATATAGAAATACCCAAAGCTAACCTTAAAAATACAGCAATCATTCAATCCCAGCAGATACGAAACCCTTGACTTTTCTCACAATCTATCTCCTGACCTCTCTCTACCCCCCTACCTCTCTGCTTCTATCCATCTTCCCCCTTCTCCACCACCTCCTACTCTTCTTCTCCTCCTTGCTGTTACAGAGCTGCCGTCTTGAGAGACAGAAAGCTGTAGGAGAAACAGCTGCTCCACAGAAAAACCAATATGTGAAGCTCATGCACGGTATAGCTGGTCAGATAGATCAAAAAAGAGACAGACACACACATACACACACACACACACACACACACACACACACACACACTCACAAAGGAGGTCCAGTGGGCCCTGTGCCCCTTTGCAAGCACATACCAAAGCCAATAATATAATATGAACTGCAACCATGCAAATCCAATAAACAATGAAGGTCCTGCACATACAAATTAGGATACATGCATTAGCTCAGTCTCATAACTATGCCACACGAGATTTGTAGAATACACACTAGCATCCAGAAGACGCCGCACGCTGCTTATAAAGGAAACAAAAATTTCTTGCCTGTCCTCCCCAAGCTCCCCTATTTGAATTTCATTTTCTGCAAAGAAATCATTACTCAGAAAAGTCCCAGGGCAAACAGATTTTTTTGCATGCAGGGCCATAAATCTATCTTATGTTTGGCAAGCCAATTAACTCAACATAGGGGCTCACTTACAGGGATAAAGCTCCTGGTTATAATATTTGTTGGGCCAAATTTTACACTTTACCTTTTGTGTTTATTTTTCTCTCATATACTCAAAGAACCTGTCAGGCCCTGACATTAGCTGTTAACCCAAAGTTTACCTGTGCTATCTGGATTGGTATCAGACAATTTTTTACTTTTAATACCATTATTTTTATCTCACTCCATCTTGTGACAATTAACATTTTGTCACTACCCCTTCTTCCTTCAACCCAGAATATAGACAGAAATAACCCTGCTACACATAAAAATAGAACATACAGCCACTCTTGCTACTATACTCATATTTAAACTAAGACAATTGTCTGCTTTTTTATGGTGTTGTTTTCTGTTTTGTCTTGTTTTCTGTGTCTTAATTCAAACTGTCATGTTTTATGTTACAATTGTGGCCTGTTAAGTTATACTGTTTTGCACTATTAAAAATGCAATGACAACAGACAGGTAAGTCAAAATAAAGTCTGACAGAAATGATGGTACATGTGTAATGGACATACATACAACCTATTAAGAGGCACTGCATTCTGACAGGGGTTTTATGTGCACCATGATCAGTGTGAGTGTGTGTGTAAGGATGGATGCACTGGTTCATCAGTTCTTGGATGTTCTGACACTCTAATCCTGTTGATGTACGTGCAGAACATATCACTCGTGAGAGGCAGACATTAAAACCAGCTAAAAGGATTGTGTAACCTCCATTTTAATCTCCTCCACTCATCCTATCCCTCTGTAAGAAGGAAGACAGGAGAAAGAAAAAAGAGGAAAAGCATTGCTGAGAATAAGGAGAGGGCAGATACAGAGAGTCAGACGGACATGAAGCAGATTAGAATAATTAGGCAGAAGAGCTGGGTGAAATAGCTCTGATAGGGTTAGGAAAATTGTCAATCACACAAAAGTACAAAAGGTTGACTCACAGTTTCTGTTGTTGCCTAAAAAGTCTTGATTTCTCTCATTTGTCTTGTGACAATAAAGCAATAAAGTAACACTACATTGGATGATGATCAGAGTTCTATAATGACTAGATTTAACGTGGGTGGTGCAGGTTCAGAGAGCAAGCAGGGAGGAAGAGATCGCAAAGAGAGATCAAAAAGGACAGAAGACTACATTTTCATCTCTGATACCTTCTCTGTGATTCCTTGCTCTTCCTCACAATGATTTATCTCACCAATAGTATTCACTGGAGCACATGCTGGTATAAAACAAAACCAATGTCAGATACTGAATCATCTGAGAATCACAGGAGCAAGATATGAATACAGTAGTCCAGACATTACATTGTTTTTGGTTTTAAGGTTTTAAGAACCAATGCTGTAGACATATTTATGAGCTGTAGAGAATTTTATCAACTTAAGGGTTTGTGAGAGGTTGAGAGGAAATACAAGCTGACAAGTAGTTACACATGTTCAGAGAAACAAACACATACACATGCTTGTTTGTTTATGGGATATACATAGTGTTTTTATTGAAAACATTCCCCCACATGACTTATGCTCATTTACTCTGCAGCAGACAACATAAAGCAAGACAGCTCTGCCCTTGAAGATCTGCCATTCAGACCAAATAATACATTACACCGGACACACCTACTGTATATCAAACTGTGATTTTTAAAGTAGAAAAAGAGCAAAGACCATACTGATAATGTAATGTTCAATTGCTATGATTCAACATTGTTGTTGAAATGTCATGCCAATGTGGACAATGATTAGACAGTCTACAGGATCAGATCAGATTATGCTTTGATTTGAGACCATAGGCCTAAATGTCAACCAGCTGATCAAACTAAGCCAAAGAGGACTTCTGCAAAGCTTACAAATTAATTCCAAATCTCTCTGGATACCAGGACTAATCTTTTTTTCATTATTTCATAACAAATAACAATTAACCAATTTACAATGTCTATTAACAATGTCTAATAACAAAGTTATTATAACATCATACCTATGTGCTTTCTGCCCCTGGGCTGCAGGTTCAACCCCACTGGTTTGTAAAGCACTATATCTGTGGGGTTTCATGCAAGTGTACTATTGTAAATGTATAACCCAGTAACCCAGACTACTAGGTAAAAAACTGGGTTATGGTATCTCAACTACATCTATTAATTCACATTCCTGCAACAGTGACAGGCTCCCATGCTACATGGGCAATTACTTAGTTTTAACTGACTTGTATGTCATTGGAGTGTGGGAGTAAACCCACAGGGGTCCTACTTGTTAAATGTGGTATTTCCTTAAATGGAATTACTTTTCAATAAACTGAAAAAATAACAGCAGTGCATAGGGAGTGAATTCACATAAAAGTGTGTTTAAAAAAGTGTATTTTTTGAAGGGATTTAAAATATACAAATACAAATATTATCTGTGTTGTATTATCTCCTCTAGCATCAACTGAGTACACACAATCATTAAAACCAGTACATTTTCTAATTTTTTTGCTAAGGCTTCACTATTTCATTAAATCAAGCTTCTATTAGGCTTAATAAATCAGACTCAAGATGGTATCTTGGTCCATTCAATCAGTGCAAATGATTTTGGGCATGTGTCTCCTTTCTCAGGGCACACAATGCATGTGGAAAGACACTCTGAAACTTGCTAGCAAGATAAAGTTTACTGAAGGCATCAAGTTGCCAACCTTTGTATTTTCTACAAAGTCTTATATTTACAAGGACTGAGCACTCCGGTGTTGTGATGATGCAAGCCTTGTATGAGTGAATCTTTCTGAAGCCTAAATAAAATGTTTATATGTGTGGGTGGTGTCTGCTCCTGCCACCTGTTATTAGCCTACACTTTGTAGACCATGCACTCTTTAACCCCTCTCCATAAATTCATATAACCACCTCAGGTAAACAATGTTAACTGTACTATGGCATATAACTCATTGAGCATGTCCTTTACTTTAAGCACCTGCCGCAAGCTTTAAAAAAAGTGTGATTGTGAAATGACCACAATCACCAGTCACACAGAACCTTTAATTATTCCAAACAAAACTGGAATTCCTTCTGGTGTGAGTGATAATAGGAGGCGAAAGAGCAAACAACTGAGAATGCTGGATGGATGACACAAATGAGCGACAGCCAAGGGGACACAAAGAGGTGTAAGACAGGGTGTTGACAGTAGCAGGTTGAAATGCCGTTATAGCACAGGCAATACCTGGGGGATTGTTGAACTCAAAGCCCAATGACGTACACACTGAGATCTGTACTAACTAGATACTCAGGCAGATTCCTTCCTGAGGGCAGGGCTTATGTAACACAGAGTAGCTTAAATTTCTAGTTCCCGTCCCATTTTTTCACAATTGAGAATGACTTCCGGATGGGAGCCGAAATGTCTTGATTCTGAAAACAGTGTCCAGATGACGACTGAAACCTTTTCTACGATAGAACACTCCTGGACGAATGAGGGACTACACCGTCCTAAATCAAGACCTCTTCTTCTGAATAATGGAGAGAGCTGGAGGCAGTAGAAACGTGGCCGTTTCTCTCCGGGGCAAGAGTCCCTCGCATGAAAGCAGAGAAAAGCCACACACACACCACCCTTTAACCCTCTCATTAGTGTAATCCTGCATGAGAAGAGTAAATTGTCATGAATAAATCCACTTAGAAGCCAGTGAATGAAAGACTTTCACTTTGAGATGGTTGCATTACCATTTCAATAAGCGTGCCACGCTGGAAAACGTTGGCAGTGTTTGACAGAGTAATTGGGAACATTAACGAGTAGATAAAATATGGTAAGGGAAGCGTGTATGTAAGTGCGCGTGTATGAGTGTGTCAATTAATTTTTTGCACAGACAAAAAACACAGCTTTTTCTACTAATAAGGCCAATGAATGCCCCTGAAGGAGTGGAATAAAACAAAAGAACTGAAAAGCAGACAGACCTCGAGACAAATGTATTCCAATACAATGGCCCATAGAAACCTTTGTTTGAGCAGTATGACCTTAGAGATGGTGTTTAGAAAATCTTCTTGGGCTAGGTTGAGTTCTAAATAAGCACCTTCTATGAACTGTACACAAAAAGCAAAGAGGGGCAAACTTCAGGGTATGTGCAATTACACACTGCAGACAGAGCATAAATCTGAAGCTTAGTGGGATTCTCTTTGTTTAAATGAGTATCTACCCTAATTCCTACCTGGCCCTTGTTTGTGAAAGAAGATAAAATGGGCAGAGCAAAACCCAGGAGATATGCTCCAAGGGAGGAGTGCACCCGGGTCACAAAGAGAGGCGATGGAGAGGAGGAGGAGGAGGATGAGAAAGAGCTGGTAGTGGGGAGGGCAATGTATTGTAACAAAGAGAAAAGTGAGAAAGACAAAGACATACAGTACAAGCACGGGTAGGAGTAGAGATGCAGACACAAAGAAACAAAGAGCTACAGTGAATGCAACACTGAACGAGACGGCTTAACAGTCGCTGCAATGTAGTGTTTTTGCTTTATGGCGAGGCGGGTGCCAAAATAGGCAAAGTTATGTCCTAACAAACACACAGACATGCACACAAATCACACACAGTACACACACTCACAGTTACAGCTATGTTCCGCATCCTAATGTACCCTGAGGCGCACTAGTCTTTCCCCTGTCATCAATCTGAGAGACAATTCTGGGCCCAGGAGAGAAAGAGGCTCTGGGCAGGTATGTAACGCTTTCCAGTGTGACAGAAAGAAAAGGATAATATAAATCATACAAAGATGTTAGAATCATGGGCTGTTTTTACACAAATATCTGAGACTATGGTATTATATTCCAAGCCATATTATGCTGATTGACAAGACATACATCCTGCAGTAAGATACACAACATAGCACAACAATGATTTTGTTCAACGGGGAGAAAATGACATTATAGTGATGGGGAAAGATGCTGACAGTGCAGGTACAGATAGCAGAATCACATGACTCCAAGGCATGTATAGAGGCTGCCTTTGACACTATCCTACATATTATTTCCCCACAACTGATGGATATGTGAAGAGATGCAGCATAGAGCCATTTAGTGCATCATGTCAGGTGTTTGATACTGATAAATGATGTGTGCAGGCGGGGTGAAGTAGATGTGATAAGCACAGCACCACATTACCACTATTCCAGAGCACATGGTATGAAACAACCATCGCTATCAAGTTTCTGTTGCATTCTCAGTTCTCAATCATTTATTACCCTCCAAGCAGGCTTCCAGAAAATAATCCTGAGCTTGGTGCAAACATATATACACACCATATCACCATCAACTTCAGAGGGCTTTCAGAAATGAAATAAGTGATCATATGCAAAGATACATTAATCCACAAATTCAGCATATGCACTGTTTTAAGTTGCAAAACAGACTACAAACAGTAGTGTTTAGCACTTATAACCCCTTCATGTCATGGAGAGGCGCAAGACTGGTGATTTAGAATAGGAACGGGAAGAGAAATCGAGTATAACGACAAGCTTGTTTGGTTTGGACCGAACTGCACCAGGGAGGAATGAATGGAGAGAGAATTTAATGAGGGGTGAAAGATGAAACTTTAATGATCCCTCTGGGGAAATTGGGTCATTGCAGCAACACAGAGAAGGGTATAGATAAGAACAGAACAAATGCAGGCTGTTGTAGATAATGCAAGTACTTAAAACAAGATAAACATATTAAGGATTATTCCACAGATAACTAAATAATGTTAAAGTCTTCTTTATCAAATTTTGATGTCAAATGTATGTTTCTGAATGTCAAATAAATGAAAATGTCAGATGGGAGAACTCAGCTGTGCATTGTGAGATGTTTAAATGATCAAAAATTGCAGATGGAGCAAACATTGCAGAAGAAGGGAAGAAGAGAGTGAAGACAGATTGAGCAGAGGAGGGAGGGAGATCAGGAGGATTGTGCTGAAGCAGTCCCCAGCCCCTTTAATTGGTAGGAAACAAGAGGTCTCTGAATAAACACCCGCCACAAGAGAGAGCCTGGCTCATTTTTCCCCTCCTCGCGCTATCCTTCTTTTCTCCTGAGTAGTTTCTTAAGCTAACTCCGAGTCATGCTCTCCTCAAAGTTGTTCCTCCTCTCTGCACTTCCCCTTCACTCATCAACAGCCCCGGCTGTCTATCCTCCATCCTCTCCTGTGCATCTGTCTGTTGCTGGGACGACAAACAAAACACCACCTCAAGATTTCCAAATATAACAACAAACTGCTCTCAGAGTAGCTATGATCCCCCATCTCTGCACCTACCGCTCTCCATCTCCGTCTCTCATATTTCTCTCTCACTGTTGGCCTGCAGTCTTCCCCTTATTTCTGCTTTTTGGTCTTCTCCCTAATTATCTCACGGAGGACGAGGTACCCCCTACCATCCCCCACACCTCTACAGCCTCGCTACTGAAAGACCCTGATGAATAATTTCACGTTTCTCTAGCCTTCTCTTTCTCTCGTCCTCAAATTGATTATTGTACAGAAAGCACATCTAAAAGAGCAGCCCACTGGGTAATTTGTCTTTCTGACGAGAGGAGTTCATGCTTAGGTATGGGGGAGGGAAAGGCAGAGGGCTCGAAATGATATGCAAAGGAAGAGAGAAAACCATGATTATACAAAAAAATTGATATTGGATGCTTCGCCCAGTCTTGTCTCTGATAGCTCATTCCGTTTGATGTTGTGGTCAGAGGCACAATTGAGGAGAGTGGACATTTGCATGTGAAAATGTTTCTACAAAAGTGAGCAAAGTGAGAGCAGTACATCCCTGAGAAGCATCTGTAATTACATGAAGCCCATTGGAAAATAAAGCTAATACAGCACCCTGTCATCCTCTTTCTCCATCGCCTCTGTGTTATTCTGCAAATCCCTATCACAAACACTGCAGCCCTGTGGCTAC
The DNA here is from genome assembly GCF_020085105.1 of Siniperca chuatsi. Taxonomy (NCBI): domain Eukaryota; kingdom Metazoa; phylum Chordata; class Actinopteri; order Centrarchiformes; family Sinipercidae; genus Siniperca; species Siniperca chuatsi. Next base: position 8,933,766 of record NC_058055.1, read on the forward strand.
AAACATTCATCATCAATGTTTGATTCCACCTAAATAAGACTGACTGATGTGCTGTTGGATGATGATACCAGCCTCCAGGTGTTTTCAATCTCCTTGACACCCCCATTGGTTGGCATGCAAGGCTCCAGTGATGACAGGGATGGAGGGTATCATTTGGGCACCACAGGAAAGATCACTAAGTGTGTGTACAGACACCCTGCCTTATCATTAGTATGAGGTATTCCATGAATAAGCTCTGTTGAAAGCCATGCACCTACCCTGTCTCAGTCTTCTGCAACATTAGGTGACTCACTTGCTGGGATAGGAGCGAATTAGCAGGCCAAGATGAGGTCAGTAGTGTGCGTCATTGACAATTTTGGTTGAGGCAAGCGCACACCTGAATATGTTTTAGTGACACTAAATGAACAGTTAAATATTTGCTATTCTTGTATAGGCTCCAAACAATTTAGGTTGAGGCAAGCGCACACCTGAATATGTTTTAATGACACTAAATGCACAGTTAAATATTTGCTATTCTTGTATAGGCTCCAAACAATTTTGGTTGAGGCAAGTGCACACCTGATTATGTTTTAGTGACACTAAACACAGTTCTACATTTTTGTATAGGTCCCACCATGCAGCTTTGATCCTCCACCAGCGCAAAGTAAGCTCAATCAGCCCCCCACCAAGTCTCTTCTCATCTCTCTTTTCCTGCCTGTACAGTACTGTACACCCTCATCACTTTTCATTCTCCCTTGTGTTTTCCTGTCTTCCAACTTCAATCTGCTTACTCTCATCTCCTTTGTTTCCTCTAAGCTATCTCACCATCTCTCAAGGCTTTGCTCCTCCCCATCTTCTTTTTCTTTTCTCCTGCTCGAAGGTCTTTCAGCTATGCTAGATTTTTCCCTCACTGATTTTTAGGCCCACGCTGCATGCTGTTGTGCATTCTCCACCCGCCCCCACCCCCACAACCTCCCAAACCATCCTAATGGATCCCATGTCAGCAGAATACCAGAGTAAACCACACAACTGCACTGTGGCTTCATGTCTGTCTCTGCCTCAATGTCTCTCTCTTCAATGTATGAAAAAAAATGAGAGAGAAAAATGAATAGAAAAACTGCTGGATGAACATTACAGTGAAAGGAATCCAATGAGATGACACTACAGGAGCATATTCTGTTGTATGGGGCCCAACACATATTTGTCATTAAAAGTGATCATCTGTGAGATTCTACTTTTGTGTATTCCTTTATTTGATGAAGTCTTTAACTCTAATTGATGATAAGGGGTCAGTGCTGCAGTGTTTTTACATTCTATTGGTTTTTATACCGCTGAAGTTTGAGTTTCCTTTGTCCGTGTAGACATGGAAGCTATCACTAAACATGATAATTAGCCAGTTCTTCTATGTTCCAAAGAAACTGCTGTTGCTTCTAGTAAACTCAGCACTTACTGTGCATGAGAAGATTTTTCCCCATTTTTGTGCCACAGCTTGTATCCCTGAGGAAATTATAGGAGTAATGTGCTTAATAAACGATCCTGTCTCCTAGAAATGACGTTGATATACTACTAATTTGCAACAACAAATATGTTTTATTAGGAACATGATGTGGCCTGGATTATATTTTTTAGCATCATAATGAGGAAACATTGTTAATTAACATAATATGGTAAACTGCAAAATGTTGGTACTGAATGTATTTGAAAATATCTTATGTTTAGGCCATTCAAAACACTTGGTTAAGGTTAGGCAAAGATCTGGATGAAATACTGAAAAAGTCAGCAAAGACTTGAAGCACTTGACAGGACATGTTTACTTTATCAACATTTACCTGAAGCCACAATCATTTCCTAACATTAAAACAAAGTGTTGTTGCCTAAACCTAACCACACGCTGGACTCAGGATGCAAACCCTGGTCTCCGGTGTTGCAGGTTACAACAATGTCAGTGTCACTTTCTGTGTATTTCTGTCCCTAATGTGACACAATAATTTGAGTCATTCTATTTTCAAAAATAAAGGATGCCCTTAGATGAGTGGTTTGTTTCCCTTTATTTTTAATAATGCATTTTAGTGTGTGATTTTCAATTAACTGTCTCAACAAATTATCCTTTTAGAGGCTGAAATGCATGTTGTGAATGAAAACCTTTGCCAATAAATTTATATTTTTATCAACACTGTGCAATAGTCTTTAACTGAATTAAGGTTGATTAAAAAGAAAATATCATACTGTTGAGTACCATGCACTGACTAAAGTCTGCAAATTATAATTTCCACATCAATGCAAAATATGGGCCTTGATTCTCTGTTTAAAAGAACGTGATTTCACTGTTCTTCTCTTTCAGAATGTGGTTTCCAAGCTTCATGTAGCTCTTCATTACAGCAACAAACTCAGCCAGAGATAAGTTGTTATTTTTCCCCAAAAGGTGTGAGCACAAACAACAGGAAATCAAACGGTGGTAGCGCTTTGCCTTGTTCTCTCATTTGGTGGAGGAGTGAACCAGTAGTAGTGCGGGGAGCTGCAATAGGCTCACAGGGACACATGTGACAGATGACCCGATAAGGCACCAACAGGGAACTGTCACATCTCTGCCTGGCTCTGCACTCCACAGGTACACAGCGTCCCAGGCAAGCCTGGACAGTGACAAATGGAACCCATTTCCATTTATTTATCTATCTGTTGTGTGGACCACAGAACACATGCTAGTCTGCCCCCCATAAATCTTTATCCTGTTAACACAACACCATTAAACCAACACATTAGCCATCCCAAGCAGCACAGACTAATCAAGCATACCGTCACACAATCCGTAAAGAACATCAACACGTTGGCTGCGAAATTACTGGGAAGCACACATCAAGCGGACAATTATAAAATCACTGGAGACAAGTGACCTCACTCATGCACATCGGCACACACAAATAATGTAAAACAACAAGTCCTACTAAACAGTTCTGGAAAGTAAAATGGAAGGGACGCGCTCTCTAGGGATAAGCCACCTCACTTATAACACAATAAGTTTCTGCTGCGGAGATGGAAGGGGCTGGGAGAAATCCACAGGGAGTGATGGGGTCGGGGGCGAGGGAAGGCACATTTATACTGTATAGATTTGATAAGGCCTGGAAATTGCTGAGAGAGGCACACAATTCTGGAGAGACAAGCAGCGTGTCAGTGTGTCTCAGTGACTCCAGCAGGGTTGGCTCAGTGAGGAGGCCTCACGTGATGTGATTTACCCTCTGCTATTAACTCTGCTGACAAAATCTTGCCTCTTACAGAGACATCTACATCATCAACAGCCAATCTGACTGTCCCATCTACAAACACTACACTAGAATTAATATTTCTTTCTCTGCAGGCTAGCTCACTCCCTCTCGCTCTTGCACGCAAACAAACCCATTTTACAGCCTCAATCACACCCCCTTCTCTCTCCCTGACATAAACACACACCCACATAAACTCTCCCTGCTGGTTTTGTCACATTACCTGACAGAACACCAACAGATTTTTTGCTCCGTGCCAAGCAGCCAGTGGTGTGAATGGTTGAGCCGCTGGATTTAATTAGTGCTGTGCCCATATGGGTTAACGAAGAGACAACCAGAAAGTATGTCACATTCCCACCTGATCAGCTCTTAACATTGCCCTTGGTGGCATGCACACACAGATGCACACATTAATACACACACCAGAGGGGGGGGGGGCAGCTTTGTAATCAGGTGATTTCTTTGCTGTAAAGTTAATTGGTTTTAGCAGCAGTGCAAAGAAAATGTTAAGGTTGGCTTGCTGCACCGTGTGTAGAGAGACAGCTGCTCTGATGGGCAGGAGGTAGGAGGGAGCAAAGTGAACATATTGCTAAATAGATTATTTTAAAAACCAGCGAGGTTGATAAACAACATACTGTCATCCTGGCAAGAGAGAGATGCAGATGGATGGAAGGATGTGCAAACACTTGTACCATGCTCTGTAAATATTCAATTTGCCTCTTGTTCACTGAATCCCACGCAAATGACAAATTTCTGTTGTCTGGTGGCATCAACCTCCTACAAATTCACAGGTCAGAGATTGTTAAATTTTGACCCACAAATCTACATGTTTTGCCAATACTCTTTTCTGCTGTGTCACCTACAATCCTTCCCCTTACCCCACTTTATATCACACTATATTAGGACACTAAACAGCGAGACACACTTGTGACAGGAATACATGAGTTATCACATAACAGATGTTTTTAGCTTGTGGCCAACTACAACTATAATGCTATGATACACTTAGAGTATAACTCTATGCTCAGAATGCTGCTAACTAGTATTATTAGTATCAAAAACATCACATCTGGTTTCAGTGCAAATAAAATGAATTGGACTGAATTTAGTGTGACTGATGAAAGAATGAATGAATGAATAAACAGATCAATGAGATGAGGTATTTGCTCAAATGATTTCCTCCACTAAAGCATGTTTTTCACCTTAAGGCCAGTCCAGAAGTCAAATCATACACTCCTCCTGGAATTAGTTTTAGTGATTGATCTGCTACCTGAATGGACTGTGCCATTTCCTCATTTCTGTCTAACAATACCCTCAGTGCACAAGCCTAATGGAGTCATCAATGATGCGTTACAGACTGAGTAAAGAGTTGTAATAGGGTAATGGGTTTTGGTTATTCTTTACTCTTACCAAGGCTACATTAACTGAAATGAGGTAGTTGGTTTCAGCTGTATAAATAGCGAATAATACATAGCGATATATGCTACGTAATGTGATGGTGGTTAAGGCATTTTGCGCAGCTAAGCCCTGTATGAATAATAGTGTAATCCGTTGCAATTATGGATAGATAGTTTATAATTAGCTCACTGTAATCCATCCAGCTGTCTTCCTCTTAGTAGACTCAGCACTGTCTGGATCCAAATAGGAAGAAATGAGAAAGAAGGCAGTTAGGCATAGGGATAACCTTTTCTCGGAAGACATTTCTGGCATTGCTGACTCAAATGAAATAGTGTCCTTCAAAGTCTGTGGAAAGAGAGTTTCTTTTGTGTCCCTATAGGCTCCATGGAGAAAAAACTGACATGTAGAGGAGGGAATCAGGGTTGAGTCGAGGTCAGTGTTAATTATCATTTCCGCTTCAGTCTGTAATGTTAGCATCTCCACCTCCCACACAACAAACCACTGAGCTCCACATTATACCAAGGTTTTCTGTCTAGCTCGCATATGGCAGCATGTGTCCAAATTAATTGGTTTGTTGTTGGACGCACAGTTTTTTTCAAAATATACAACTGCTTGGGGGTTTGAATGAAAAGCGGGAGGTCATTGTACATTTGCGGTAGTCTGATAGTAATTTATAAGGCAAAGAACAGTGCTATTTACTGGGAATGAAACCCTTGATTAGACCCAGTAGGTGTCTCTGCTGAAGGTAGCTCATGTTCAATAGCATCCATTGAAGCGTACTAACTAACATGCATCAGCTTTTAAAGTCCCGGTGTTTGTGAGCTTGTCGTTCTGTTCAGAAACCAAATGGGAAAGACAGGGAGGGCTATTAAACATGGCAGACTGTGTATACTGTAAACAATGTACAGCACATTCCCTGCTGTGTGTTCATGGGAGTGTGAAGCTTCCTTCAATTCTCCCTCCCAGAAGCATCTAGCTGTGCTGTTGCTCCACACTACAAACACATACCCAGGGAGGAAGCATTATTATCTATTACGGTTATGTGTCCCAGTACATATAGAAGGATTACATTGTAAACAGTGGTGCAAAAAGAAAATATCTCTGACTAACAACCACCCTCACCTTTTTTTGCACCTTTTCATTAAAGGGCCAATTCACTTAAATTACAAAAACATTTTGTCACTTAACTATACTGGTATTTAGACATGCAGACAGTTTTGGTTTTATTTGCCCAGGTTCTGAGATGTCAGACTCCAGATTTCTGCTGCTGGAATTTCATTTGTGGTGCTCATAGCATTGAAAAATGACACAAAGCAACATGTCCTTCCAGAACAAGTCGTCCGATTACTCTGGATAATCCACCAACATTGCCTTAAACAGTTTTCAATGGGACTGCTTTCTAATAAAATAATAGTCCCTTTTGAAACAATTGAGAGCTTGTGTATTATCCACAGTAACAGAACATTGTTTCTCGAAATAGATGTTGCTATTGAACCTGGCTTTGTGATGTTGCCTTTTGTGCTGTTAAAGATACAAAATATAAAAAAACATTTTTAAATGCTGGTAACTCAAACACAAAATCTGCATGGCTAGATACCACAATAAATGAGGAAATATCTATATTGTTTTGATTAGGGTCAACTAACCCTTTAATTCATAATGACAAACTCTGGTTAAAAAGGATAAATGAATGGTTTCAAACCTACCACTGATGTGATTCAGCACAAGTATATTATGCGTGATATCGCCTGAAAAAACACAATTCAATTAGCTTAAACTAGGAGCGTTTGTGACCAGTTGAGTCAAAGGGCTAATCAAACAGATAGGATTTCATTCATATCTGCAAGTAAACAGTTGATACTCTCATCCTTTGCCCTCTCCCCTATTTCTTTCTCTCCATCCCTCCCCACTTTCCAACACTCCCTCCATCCCCCATGGCAATGTGAGGCGGGCAACAGTATCCACTCTATTACAGAACCTCTAGAGATATCTACCTTCTCAGCATGCAGCAGAGCTAGAGAGTGAAACAGATACACACACATGTGCGCGCGCACACACACACACACACACACACACACACACACAGTGGGTACCTCAGGTCTGAGATAATCAATGCCAACAGAACAGCAGCAGATAGAGAGGGTGGAGAGAAGCAGACCCAAGGCCAAGTTCTACTCAAACTGCAAGACCCAGAAAGAAAATAAACTAAGAAGAGGGAATATGAGTGCCCTGACCCAAAATATTTACATTTCTTTGTCTGTGTACAATATATTTCATATGAATTCCTCAGACTTTATAGTTTATTTATTGTACATCAGATTATTAAAATGATAACACATGCAGGAAAAGGCACACTGTGCATTTGAGATAAACAAAAACCAAGAAGTGAAGGAAAAATAAGATGACAAAACTGCAAGTGAATATAAATAAAATCTGTTTCAAAAACAAATGTATGGAAAGAATGTATGGAAAACCTCTAATTAAATCAGATATGTCTCAAGTATCTGTCCCTGCTATGTTTTGCTTGTTTTTATAGGTACACATGTTGAAAGAAATGCATGCCAATAACAACAACACATGGCTTCGGCATACTCTATTTATAAATGGCACTTTGTGTGAATGAGAAAGGCTAGGTGACAGCGAGAATATAAGACGTCAGGCTGACAGCGCTGTACACATCACACTCGCTGTCTCTGCACATGCTGTCAACAAACCTCAAGGAAAAACTGACAAGATGCGCAGGTGTCCGATGGCTATTAGTGTAAAAACTTCCTCATCTGTCAGCGAGGGGAACCAGTTAGTGAAGCAGCTGTCAATTAAACAACCACTCATCTTGACAAACACACTCAAAATACAGAGTGGACGAAAATAAATGAGCGTGTCTGTCTGTGGTGTGTGTGTGTGTATGTTTTATTGCCTGTTGACATCTTGGTGGAAGACCTTAAGCAACACATTTCTCATGGCATATATGACACACATACTTTTGGTAGAAGGCCATGAGAGAAGGATTTGTACCAAAAACATCAAAAAGACATACTGTACAACAGACAGTAGAGGGGAATGTTCAGAATTTCTGATTTAGCCAGTAGAAGCTATTCATTGACAGCTTTGACAAACCACGACCAACACATACATGCACACTGAAAAACGTGCAACATTTTTAATTTGTTAAGGTTATTGCACTATTTTAAAAGGACCCTTGTACCAAATTAGAAGAGAGAGGTTTGCAGGAATCCCAGTACCCGATCAATCCAATTATCAGTCCAGATATGAATCCTAGTTCACTTCACTCACTCCAAATGAATTCAGTGAGGCTATAAGTAGCCAGCTCTGCTTGGAGGCCAAAGGGATGACATATTGGAATGGAGCCTGGAAAAGTATGTCCATCTTATGTATGCCTGTGAATCTCAATCTTTGATGAGAAGATGCAAAACCTGCCAGGAGGAAGGTCCAGTTGGCTTACAATCAATAAACTAGTCAGATGAAAATCAGACTCATGAGACACATTCAGACCCAAAATGTACAAATGCATGTGTGAGATCAGACAGAATGTACATCTCAACAAAATACTAAAACTATCAAACATATCCAACACCAGCCAACCATTTCTCCATCGACACTATATAATTGATGAAATCACTTGATCAAGATGGGACTCTCTTCCCTCACATCATCAACTGAGTGTGCACATTTTTTATTTAACAATTAACTATAAGGCTCAAAGGACATGTTGGATGTAATAACACTGAGGTACTAATTAATAAGCCACAAAGGAGACAAGAATTGTTTAAAAGTGTTGGTTTCTCTTTTTTTCTGGGTATGAATTGTCTTACTGAATATCTGAACATACTTTTATGCTTAAAAGCAACCCACAATAGCACTCTGCAGCCGAGGCAATTTGTGCATTAGGGTAGGAGAGCACACTTGTCATTCACCTGTTACTATACATAATGTGGCTCTAGAAAATGAAGGTGCCATCAAGCGCAGAGCAAATGAAGCTGCCACTCCTTTTATTAATTTTGCAGAGATACTGATGTTTTATGTCATTACTTCATATTATTACAAAAACATGACTTCTTTAGAAAAATGTCCTTCAGTCTAGTTGTATTGAGGGAAGCAATTCCCTCTCATTGAATAAACTCCTATTTTGATTCAGAGAAATTGTAATTTGTGATATTTTTGTTAATAAAATTGTAAACAAAAACATGATTAAAAGAAAAGGCATTTTCCCATCTATTTTACCATCAAGCAAACAGTAGAATATGAGTCTGACCAGGTGGTATTTGTCTCTTCCATTCTTTCACTGACACACATACACATATTATTCTAGTGGCAGACCAGTTGCTGACAGGTTGTCAAACAGTCAAATCAGCTGTTCATCCCCCTGACCTCAAAAAGAACTGCCATGATTACGAGCCCCAGAAACAAGCAGAGTGCCCTTAGCATCACTTCATCAGTGCAGGTTGGCAGTGCTAAAAGTCATGCAAGACATTCATTGTCAGAGAAGCTGATCAATTACTATGCACAGTACATAATATCAGCTAAGTCTCCTGCCATTTGTTACTGTGAAAACATTATAATCACATTAGTCTGATAGATGAGCTGTAAACTCACAACTTTCAATGGTCATATCTGTGGGTGCATACGTGAGTCTCTCAGAAACAACATATATTAAATCAAAAAAAGAATTTCAGCAGCCTAATAGCATATTTGTGATAAATTGCCAGTAGATTGCTGTTATGAAAATGAACTGAATCCTGATGTGCTTTGCATAACTCGTAATAAAGATATGGACGGGTAGGAGACAGATTTATGTCCTGAATATAGCATGAAAAATGTAAAAACACCACATCTTTTAGTATAGGTGCATTATCTGGTTTTAATGTATGTGTATGGAGGGGCATTTATGTGCGTGTAAATGAATGATAAGTCCCACTGCTAAGGGCTATATCGCTCTGAAGATCCTTTTAATTATCTCCAGTCCCCCTTCAGTGTCTCTTGGTTTTCCTTTACCTCTAAGCTTTATCCTCTCCTTCAGCTGCCAGTGCCTCATCACACGCTGTCTGTATTTGTGCTTCTTTGTTATATCTCTGCAATAGCCTTGGGAAGTCTGGGAGAAACAGTAAGGGGAGTTTTCCACAAAGAAAAACAGATTGAGTGAGATTGGGCAAACAGAGAGGAGGGTTTTATTGGCAGAGGGAGTTTTGCATAATGAAATATTCCATCTTTTCATATTCTATGACATTTTAAGATAATACACTTTCTTATATTTGATAGAATGAATGGATGGATGGAATGCTTGTAGATACTCGTACTAGACTGAAGAAGGCTCTCATTCATCTCACTGTCTCCGACTCGCATAATAAAACTGAGATCTTGAAAATTGGACTTGATGACACAAAAAAGGAATTTAGTTTCTGGGTGTGGAAAGAGGCTGCCAGCTAAGCAAACAGAGATTGTGAATATTAATTATTACAACATCCGCACATAGCAACACAATTAATTGGGGAAATATTGAAATTGCCTATTTTAATTCTGCAATGTCAACACCACAAAAGGCTGTTGATGTTCAAAAGATAAAAGGAAAAAGCTGAGTCCCAGTGGCAGTGTCGTGCTCAAAGTCAAGTCAGACACAATGTTTGGTACTGTTTAATTTTTATTACCTGAAAAATAATTAATCTAATTGAAATAATTTGAGCTTTTTTGACATGTTGTACAATATTAACATTAAGAATAAAAATTGCACTTTTAAGGATAGGGCAAAATACAGACACGCCCTTGTTTTATTGTCTGCTTCTGCATATTATGCACCTTACACAAATACATACAATTTGTATGACAATAATGGGGAACACATCATTGGTCATTAAAGCTTTCAGTAAGCCGCTTCAACCACAGCAGCTCCATCACAAACCTGTCTGCACATTCCGAAGTATTCCCACAAGATAGAGATGAAGCGATGCTCCAGAAGGAGGAGGAGGAAAGTGGCAGAAAATAGGGAATGCAGAACTGACAGTCAGGCAGGCGTGGAATGGTTGTAGTGTTTTGAAACTGTTCATCTCATTATTCAGCTTTCCATTGAGGAACTCTCACTCTGTCCCCTGTTTTGCTGCATGTTATAAATCATCACATCTGCAGCCTATTAGAGAAGATACCAGAATCTTTGGTTGTGGTGGGTAAGCAGTAGGAACAGTCTATTACTCTGCTGCTGCACTAGCAACTGCTCATATCTCTGATTCCAAATGTCTGCCACTGCTTCTCTGTGGTGTAATTTCTGCAAAGTACTACCTTTCAATAGCCCTGCAATGCTTATTAATTCAAGTTTTTTGTACACTTTTCATTGTACCTTGTTCCCGTGCCCAATTCCCCGGCATTTTTACCATGAGTTCTGTTGCTTGGATTCTTTGTCTCCTTTGGATCGTGTATGGATTCTGGACTTTGAACTTTGTTTGCTCCCTACTGGATTTGTTTAGTCTCACTGGACTCACTTCCTTGTTTCCACCACTGCCAGTCAGTAACCCATTTTCCCTGTACCTGGACCTGTAGCTGCCTATTTGCCTGTTACCTGTTTGTAGCCTACCGGTCTGTAAGCCACTTCACCCCAATAAACACTGTAGCCACTGGCTACTTCATCCTCATACCGCTTCCTGGTCATCTGCATTTGGGTCCACATACTGCACCCCTTACGACAAAATATTAAGTTCTCATATCATTTTTCATAATAGCATCTCAGTTTGTTGCTATGCAGATGATATTTATCTTTATCGCTCAGGTAAACCAAACAATTTTGGCAAGTTGGCCTACATACCTGTTTATCTAATATTGATTAAACGAACTTAGCAAGCCTGTAAAGACAGACTATATAATTTGAAGACTGTTGTGCAATACATATTGACAGCTCCTGTGTTAGTAGTGTAAACAACACCAACACTCGCCCAGGGCGCCGAGCTCCCAGTCCGGGCAGAGTCACGTAATGACTGCTAGCTGCACGGCTAACTGAGGTAACTAGCTAATGGAGTTAGCTTTACTTGTTGCTAAAGTAACTGCTAATTACTGCTATCTGTCCAAGAAACTCTGTAAATCAGAGAGTTGAGGCAGAGCAGCCAGAGGACATCAGAGGGAAAGTCAATATTTTCTCCATAAAATATGATCCAGTTGCAATAAAATCAGTGAATAGGCAATAAATTCATCGGCACATTCAAAACCTAACACGGCAGCGGCGGATGGCATGAGTCTGGTTCTGTCCAAGGTTTCTATGGGTGGAAGGAAGGAAGTTTTTCAATGCAACTGTCGCCAAATGCTTGCTCGTGGTGGGATTTGTTGGGTATCTGTAATTAATATTATAAAGAGTGTGGTCTAGACCTGCTCTATAGGAAAAGTGCAATGAGAACTTATGTTATGAATTGGCACTACATAAATAAATTGAATTGAAAAAGCTGTTAATGTAAAAAACTCCACATAGTACCTTTAACATTGTGTAAAAGTTAACAAATGCAGCCTTGCAATGGACTGAACTGGTGAAATTGTGTCTATGTTGGTGTTTATATTTTGACACTATGTCGTGGGTTGTCAAGCAGGGAATACTAAGAATACAAGGTGTTGGACCCAAACGCAGGCACAGTTGGTAAAGTTCAATGATTTATTTATAGAGAACAAAAGGCTTACGTGGTGGTGAGGCAGGCAGAGATCAAAACCAAAAGACTGTCTAAATCAGGCAAACACATCCAAATACCAGGCAGAAAATCCAAAGTCCAATCAGGCAGAAAGTCCAAATACTGGGGTAGAAAAAACACAAGGAAAGGGCAGGAATGCTCAACACATGGGCAAAGAGCAAAGGAAAAACACAGACTTAAATACACTCAGGTGAAGGGAGAAAACAAGACACAGGAAACTAATCAGGGCAGGGCAAACAATCAAAACTGGCGGGAAAAGCAAACAAAGACAGAAAGTAAAATTACACAAGACACATGAGGCAGAACACTTACAAAATAACACAAATAAACCCCAAAACCACAACACACTAGCAATGATAATTTAAATTGTGTATATGAGATGACAGAGGCTCTGCACCTATATGGCGGATACAACAGCAAGAGCACTGCTGTATAAACGAAGAGCAAGCAAGTCATCTAAATCTAATGGCATTATTTTACTTTGTTAAGCAAGGAGTGAATGTTGATAAAAAAAGATATGCTTATCTGTATTGCTTCAAAACCTTTTAAAAACCAACCAACACTGAGTTGAATTTCCATGCAATATGGCTGTCTGGTATTCATTCAGAATTTTATTATGGTTTGCAGTGACAAAGCAAAGTGTCCACCTCTACTAGATCACATAAGAATTTTGATTAGTTTAATGATAGTCTAAAAAGTTGGCATTTTAATCATAAACACTAACAAACAATCAGCAAACCACAATTGCAAAGTGCACATCTGGGAGAGTGTTCATTTTTCATTTTCATGCCTTGAATGGACTGTCAGAGTTGTACTGAGCTAGATTTTTTAAAAATAGGATTACAGTTAACTTTTACCGGGTGATAGCAGATCACAAAGCAGATATTTAGAGAAAGCACGCAGAAGGCTTTGGAAAATGAAAAGTGGCATATGTTTGAAATGAAGAAGTGACACAACCTTTGACCCAGGAAAGATAGCATTAACCCTGAGCACAGATATGGCTGGTGGCTGCTGTTGACTGTGGCGTTATGGAGTGACAGACAGAGGTTGGATAAGACTAATATCTCATCAATTGCACAACCATCCCTCTTCTCTCAGTGACAGCAGGATTACTCAACCATGCTGTAAGCCCTTAATACTTCCACACTGACAAATTCACAAGTAAAATATAGGGCACACTAGACATATCATAGTTTATGTCAGTACAGGTTTTGTTGCATGTTGTGACTTGATGACGGGTTTTCACTGCTAATTAATTTCAGTTGTTACAAACACTTCTGCAGCTAAGCACATGAGTGCTGGTTATTTAGCCCTCTGGGAAGTTTCTCTTGCCATGTTACAAATCAGCAAATTAGTGAATAAAATGCATATGACATCAGAGTAACCTGACACAGCAAGCATGGAGTTTTATCGGAAATGGATAAACTCTGGCTGCATTACTGCTCCTAGGCTGCAGGGAAATGCAACCAGCAGTTAGGTTAGGTTCAGTGCTGAGCGGGAAGGGGGCGAATTTAGTGTCGGGGGAAATGAGCTGAGCCAAACAGTGTCTCCCCAGCAACAACCAGAGCTGAATACATTACCCACAACAAAATTATATCCAACATGATTTGGAGGGGTGTGAGGGGGCATGCAGAAGAAATGGAGAAATACCCAAAGCATATGCTTAATGTCACCCACATATGGTCACACAGGGGCATACTGTACACAACAGTCTATCTTCAATGGACAAATTTGTTGATTTGACTCCCAGGCTTTTTTTTTACCCACGACTCTCCTCGTCAGCAACTTATTCCCCAAAGATAAGCACAAAAAGAGAAAAGTGGAAAAAAAACTTGCATACACAACATGGCCATGGCCATTTCTGTAATATAGGGGAATCTTCAGCAGTGCAGATAATTCACAATGGCTGCCAGCTTATCACACATAAAGCTAGATGTTTCTTTATTTCTTGACATGGCTACATCATATCTCTATTGTAAAATGAAGGCCAGAGAAAGTGTCCAAAAAAACAAAGGTAGTTCAAATTAATGGTATAATTCAATAATCTGCTAAAGAATGTAGTGATTTGAAGGTCAGTCCTTTCTTTCCTGTCAAAGTAGCAACTGTTGTTTCAGTTAACACACATATGTATGTATACAGCACAGCCCTGACACAATGTACACACAGACACACACAAAAGAACAATTATAAATTCTGATAATATTGTCACCCATCCAGGAGCCATATGGTATTTGTCAGAAGCTCTTTAGTACTACCCCTCTCTCTTCTCCCTTCACCGTGCAGCAGGAAGCCAAACAAACTCTTTCCCTACGTCCTGACACTCTGGCACAAATATGGCTCTTGGAAACGCTGAGCCTAAGGGAATATAGCGACTAAAATTGTTTAGACAATACTTGCAGCGCACTCGCCCCCAGTCTCCAGATTGTAAACACAAACCAGCTGCCCCCAGAGTGTGATACTTATTCACTGACTGATCTAACCATAGGCCAACTGGGAGAGAACAAGGGAGCGGAAAACAGGATGAGGAACAAGAGGCTAGCACAGTGTTCACAGGCTGTCACAGGCAATTGGAAATAAACACTGATATCTGACTTTGTGGCTGTGGATGAAGAGCAGTTACAATGTGTCAGTGTTTGTCTATCAAACAATATCACTCCTCATCCATACGGAGAGAAAATGACAACTTTCCTGAGACATACAGCTCTACTGCCACTTAGAATCTTTTATTGCATTTATCCAGAGTGAAAACAACAGGATGCTGTCAGCGACAGTGACAGCCATTTGAAGTGAGGAGCCATTAGTTAATGGAAAGGGGCAGGCAGAGGGGGAACCTGACCTCTGAGAGTCAGCCTCTCTCTTCTCTGCTTCGTACGTCTCTTGCACCCGCTCGTTTCCAGCATAAGATTACAATCAAAGAGGAGCGGACAGGGAGACATACCAGGGGTCCCACCTTAAGCTGTCAATCTCACAGTCTGACTGAGCTGCGCATATCCCATGATCCACTTCAGAGAGTATAGTGTTACGATGAACATGTCTGTCATGTTAATGCATTCTTGTAATTACCACAAGTAATCACGTCTCCCATTGGTTTTCCCTTTTCAAGATATAAAAACAAAATAAAACTGCATACATTTAAGATGATGAAATATGAATACAGTATAGAGAGGTTTGTTTAATATAATTTATGCATGGATTTGTATGTGCCCAGTTGAGATCTGGTATTAAAGTGTATTTGTCTACTATTACATCTCACAAATATCAAAAACTTGTTTGTCTATTGTTGTCTATTGTCATCTTAACTAAGAATCCCTCAATATTTTGTTTAGCCAGATAACATAAACAGATTTTTAAACATGGAAGATGCACAAACACTGAGATGGTTATACGCATGAAACGTATAAGTTACTTGGAGAAAGCCTGAGATGAGGAAAAAAGCCTTTTATAGGGACACAAATCTGGCTTGAAGCAATTGTGGTTACTCTGATTCTTCTTCTGCTATTCGGCACAAAATTTTAACCAAATAAAGTTTCAACTTTGTTTATGTATGTTACCTGAAATAATATAGATGTATATATATTAGGGGTGTAATGCACCCTCTATCTGTGTCTGTATTTGTATATGTCACAAAAATATCTATATTCTAATCTATAACAAAAGTCGGCGGGGGCATGCACCAGAAGTTGTTAGAAATCTAATCTAGACTGCTTAATTTGCTGTGTTAAATTGTTTTCTACTGCCATTTATAATCATCTTACATATAAGTTTAGCTGCCAACAAAATATACAAAATAAAATATTTTAACCATGTACCTAAATTAATCAAATAATAGATTATGATTTGTATTCGAAAGTCTACTGAGTCTAAATAAAAGCTGTGAAACTGTTAATGGTCTTGATGGAAATAAATAATGGGAATAGAAGCAGAGGTTTAAACAGTGGGAAAGTCAGAGTTGCATTGAGCAACAATATACTGCATTATTTTTCTTTAAAAACTTGAGGTTGTGTCCATAATGGGAGCAGGTCCAGATGAATGTAAAGTTGGTCTGAAGTGTCTATGATAAAAAATGAAAAAGCAATTGACAAAACCATAGTAGCTCATTTGGTCACTTTGTATAATGTAATATAAAAAAAAAAGAGGTGCACGACCTCCAGATGAAAATAAACTGTAGCTCCTCAGTTTCCTGTATACTGTGAGGTCACACGAAGTGCCAGGCTTTTATACGATCATGAGGTAAAAATAACAGCTTTGCAACATCTGTTGGGTGGAGGGGACAAATGTTACTATAAAAATTAGAATTCTGTTCATATCTGTTATGAGCACATTATCTGTTCATATCCGAATAATGTATTCGTTTACATCCCTAATATATACATATATAGAGTATATAATGTTATGATTGATTTTTCTTTTGGCTTTGGCAGCTGTGTCTTGTAGTCCCATGTGTGATGTGCCAAATGTATTTGTGTTCCACGTAAATAAAAACGAATCTATCGGAATATACAAATGGAGGAATCAGAGGTTTCGGCCTTTCTCTTCATATGCTCACATGCGTGAGAAGTGATGTGGCTGTATCGTTGTCTTTCCCTGTGGCTCATTACTTCATCACGGCAGTGTTGTGACCTAACCGTCAGCCCTGCCACGAGCCTCACTTTCCAGTGAGTGTCCAATTAGTTTAAGAATATCATTTATTCCTCTCCCTTACTGAACCTAAAACAGGTCTACTATCCAATAACCTTTAAAGTACACAGGCTGTGACTTTGCCTTCACCTCAATAAAGCGCTTCATGATTGAATCAAGTGGCTGAGGTCAATAGGACATATGTTCATTTCCCAGGGTCCTCTAGGGTCCCTGCAGGCAGAAAAAATATGCTGAGTGTCTTCTGTGACATTTATTGGATAGGAACTAAGTTATATGTCTTTTTCCCCCTTTTTTATTTCATCTCTTTCACTCAGAGCTCCACTGATCCGTGTGTGTGTGTGCGTGCATGCGCGTGCACATATGTGTGAGCATGTTGTGTGTGCTTACACAGTATTTCAACCCTGTGGTCACGCTTCAGGCACCAGCACACACTACATCTGTCACTGTCTCTACGACGTCACCTCAATTTTCTGCAAACAAGTTTCACTTCTGTGCCTTGAAGGACAGACACTTCTTCCTCTCTCTCCTCTGTTGCGTCTGTCTCTGTCACTCCTTTCCTGCTCCCATCACGTTACATCTGTCAGCCTGTCTTTTGTCAGCCGTCTAGCCACATTTCATCATCTCTCCCTTACTTCACTCTAAATCATAGCGACATTAGAAAAAGTTTGAATACAGTAAATTCATTTGGAAATGAGTTGAGGCTTTTATAAGATATTCATTGTCCACTGTAGCTTTGACATTTACTTTGTCGATAAGAGAGCAAATGACTAATGCTCTGTGGAATTCTTGTCAATATGCTGCAGTGTCTTCCCTTCCTGAGTAGCTGAGTCCATGAACTCAACATATTATATAAAGTGACAAGATATTCAGGACAGCCAATCGTGTAAATCAAATATGACTATTTAATGTTTATTTTTAGGGACAGGTGCAGAGCATAGAATATTCATTAAATAGACTAATGTCATTATTTCATCAGTGCACTTAAGTATTGTCTACTATGCAAACACTGAATAAGGATATTTTTAATAAACGCAATATATTTCATACTTTACTTTAGTATCATATCATGCATCTATTTCTGTTATTAACTGAAAAAAGTCCATCACATTAAATCGTAATTAATACAATTTTGGATCATAATTGGTTTTGCATTTGTTCCATGTATGCTGTATTGATCTAAGAAATTCTGGGAAAACCTTGTATCACTAATAGGTCAACCTTTCTGAAACTACAGTTAAGAGCCTTTTAGCTTGATGACAATGCATATTCACATTATCCATAGGTTTTTATAAATATGAAATACAAAACTGGACATATTGAAATTGACAGCCATACAGTAACATGACAAAAAATCTACCGCCATGCTAGCAGTTCAGTGAGGCTGTCTTTAGCCACAGTGGTGCTTTTAGTTAAATGCTAACGTCATCAAAACGGCCTAAAACTGTGGCATGTGTTCGCTAGCAGCTGTTGTGTTCACTGTTGCTGGTTGACATGTAAACCAACATGAAGCAGGAGTTCAGTGAACACCCAGTGTATTTTGGAGTCGGTTAAACACTAAATATTGAAGGGAGAAAATGTGCTTTCTTTTAGCTTTTGGAGGCATTAGTTGACTGGTCCTAACAAATAGTGGGGGGGCAAATTTCCATTTCGTGACCCCCTGTACCCTGCGGCGATTACACACTTGCATATGGGTCTATGATAGCATTTTAAGATGAAGTTATAATATAAAACTAATAATGTGTCTTATGATGCACCTATTGTGGTATATACAGTATATAGCACATGATGTTATTAGAATTGTATGGCTGTTCAGACTCACTTCAAAATCTTTATACTGGAAAATGATTGCCATCCACGCTTCTGCTTAGACAGTATTATTGCCTGAGTGATTTTTGAGTGACAAACATAATAAGTGAAACATAATAGTAACATGATAATACTTTGTGTGTGTGCACAGACTGTTTGTAAAAGCAAATTATTCACAAACAGTAGCTTACTGTGAAACCCAGTCAGCCTTGTGAACACAGTTCCCTTTAGCCAAAGCAACCTTGCACAAAATTAATAATCACATTAAAAAGACAGGACAAATTATCTGCTACATTGGTCTATTGACAGAGTGAGGTCAATCCTCTTTTTAACACTCCCCAGCCTCTCTGTCCTCTTATAAACTCCCTAACTCAGCAGCATTTGCCAAAGGGGGTTTTGTTTTACTATCCAGCCCCAGGGTGACCCATGAATCTGTGTGACCTCTGAAGGATGAAGGAGGGAGACATAACTCATCCAGGCAGCTTCAACAAGTCCTCTCTGTGTTCCTCCTCGACCTTAAAACCTGCCAGTAAATTTAGTGAACTCCGAGTAATAAACTCTCCCCCTAGAGGGCTGAGCTTCTCAGGGTTGGAGTGCTGATCTAGCATTACCGTGATACCGTTTGACCATCTCTTTCATTATAATTCAAAAGGTAAAACGGATACTGGAGGGGTATTATTATTCTAAAACCTTTGCGAATATCTGCCCAGGAGACCGAGCCTGGGCAGAGCTCTGCAAGCTGACACAGCTGAGCAGAGCAGGGGATCGACAGTAAAGGGATGGGGAGCTCTGCAGTGTGTGAGAGCATGGCTGCGGTTGTTAACCCTTGTCACCGACACTTCCTTCTTTCAGCGCATTCTTTACTCTTGTTGTCTGCCAGATTCCTGTATTTTTGGACTTGTAGAAACTGTGCTCCATAAGGATTCACAGACCATTTGCACTTACTCGTGGTCATAAGCCCTGACCTTTTGCCCTCTGCCCTCTGTCTGCTTCTTCACAAGCTTCATTCCATCACTCTAGCTAACGTGTATACATGTATACATACACACACACACATACATACATACACATACATTTGGTTGTTGCATGCAACCTGACAGATTCCTTCCTGAGACATGCTGCAGTGAAAGGCTGTTTAACTGGCAACACCACACACTTGACACTTGCAACTCTACGATTCAGCGAGTTGACACTGACACCTGTTAGGAACACACTCAGCACTTGTTGAAACCTGGGGACTAAAGCAGACACACAGCTGCTGCATGTCTGACAGGTGGGTCGCATAGTGAACTTCCACCTGTCCCTCAACCATAAAAATGACCAATATTAGAATGAAAGTAACAAAATGAAAAACAGATTTGCATATTATGTTTCATCAATGCAATAGGTTGAGCTGAAAGTGTGAAGACACTCAATGCAATGTAAATATAACAGAGTGTGATACATTTTAGTAAGAATTAAAGTATTTCCTACTTTTTTTTTTAGTTGCTTGCTTGAAGACTTTATGCAGGACACTATCTAAATGTTATATTGAGCAAATGTTGTCTAGACTTTAGCATTTTCAAAAAAGCTGTTTCCTGTCTTTGAATATATTAAAATCCCTGCTATCAACTTGCACATTGAGAGATTGGGAAATCAATTAAAATGTTTAAAAGAGCTCAGATAATTATTCTCTGGACATCTGCGTATTATTCCTTTGTAGTAGAAATAGCTTCTTGGTTATTCTTGGTCAAAACTTTAGCAATCTAGTAGACTTCTGTACTAATGTGTGACTCTGGTCATGTATATATGTGTGTGCATGTTTTAAGAGAATTATCGAAGCTCTCAGCACTGTAACAACTAAACACCAAGACACACCAACAGGACTTACTTGCTACTTCCAGGGATGCATTGTGACTGATCGCCTGGCCCAGATAGTTTCGGGCTACACACACGTAGCTGCCATCGTCGGGCTTGCTCCGTCGCCCGTGGACGATGCGTAGGAAGAAGAGGGACCCGCTGGGCAGCAGCATACGGTGGGAGCGGGGGTTGTCGCGGTCCGTCTCAACGCGCTCCCCATCTTTGTACCATTCCACCGTAGGGGTCGGACGGCCCTCTGCCTTACAGTTGAGAGTGGCTGGTTCCCCTTTGGACACAATGAGGTCAGAGGGGTGCTCCACAATGCGGGGAGGGAAGTCTTCTTGGCGAAGACGAGACCCTGGAGGGGAAAAAGGGTGCAAAGGTGGCAAAACAAAGAAGAGAATTAGTTCCAGAAATATACTTTACTGTCATATTAGATATATGAGACTTACTGTATATGTCAATGGAATATAAAAAACACACACCAAAAAGAGCCATAGTAAAATTCATCAAATAATCCTTCCATGCAATAAAGAGTAGTACTAATCAAAACAGCAGCAACTCTAAAGGAATTAGACACGGCACATTATTATTGCTGTGCAAGTGCCTTGTATTAACAATAATCCAGTTTGACAATATAATTACCACACAATCGCATGTCGCTCATAAAATGTTTTGCTTTGTTTCAGCAGTTGGAACCCCACGAGGCATTGTAAATTAAAAAAAACAATGCTGACGTGAAATCCTCAGGAAGTAATATCTTTCAAAACATGTCTAGCCTTAAAAGATGTTTTTGTACAAAGAAATATTCATATGCCGTTTTTTGAGAAAAGCTTCTAGGCTGCATTATAATGGGATTATAGTGTTAGTGTTGTAGTAGTGTCACTGTTGTATTTTCCATAGATGCATGTTCTAATGTTCTGAGCAAAAGAGAAAGGATACCCATCCTCAACATGAGCCATCACTCTCTCCTCCACCCTACTGGAGTATACATGTATTTATGCTCCATGTTCACCATTCGGAGCCACATTTTACCACAGCCTCTGAAATCGTTAAAGCAGCCATAGAAATACAAATCAATACCTCCAACCATACTCACACTAACAACCACAAAATCACCTCTAATCCGCGATACACTGTTGATATGTCAATCATGCTGGTCTTCTCAAAGAAACGGTGTAACAATGAGTCCCTCTGAGGTAGAGGACAAAGCAAACCTCCCTAATGAGATCCAGGTTCACAACTCCAATACCTCTTACATTCCCTCAATCTCTTTCCAATCCCCCAAGCAAGCCCACCTCCAACACTATCCACACACAGACCCTCAGTCATTATCTCTTCTTTTTCCCTCCAGTATTGTGTGAATGCTGGAGAATCTTGTGTGGATTCTATAAAACAGCTACAGGAGTCATTGTTTTGTAGAATTTTAGATCAGATTTAAGATCACCTTTAATCCTAAACCAAAATGCACGTCCTAAAGACTGCTAACAACACCATACAGAAAGAGAGTGAAGAGAGATGGAGAAGATGAAGGAAATGTGGCATTAATGTCAGTCATGCAACCTCTGTTTTGTACCTGTTTTATTGCTCTGGGAACACTTTTCTGTTCTTTCATGCTGCTGCAAACACTAGCTTACACAGTCTTCAGCAGGTCACGCTTTAATGTGCCAATGGCCCTGTAAAGCAGATAATCACCATTGCGCTAGCGAGTGATGAGCTCCTACACTCCCGCTGCAACCAATAAATCCCACACAGACAAGTGTTTACCCAGATAGATAACACCTCACACAGTGTGAAATGGGTGAGAATTTGATCCACTGGGTAGTGTGGTAGATGTTTTGTGTGTTCGCACAAATCTAAATTTACTGTCTTTTCCGAAAGCTTCTAAAGGAAAATGGGATATCATTTAAGAGGTAGAGTACAACCCCCCTCTCTTACACAAAAGGTTAAGAAGAATAGGTGATTGATAAGTGTGCAAGCTCATCATTAAAAACTGAAAGGTATGCTGACATTTGCATGTCTGCATCCAAACGCTCCATATTACCTGGATGGTAGCAGTCTGAGTAAATTGATGTGGACTGCTGAGATAAGCCCTCCCACTGCCTGACTATTCGTTTTTTTTTCTTTCTTCCATTTGCTTCCTTTGTCTCCTTTTCCTTGAATGCCATCAAGTGGTCGACCTAGCTAAAAGGCTACATGCTAATGAATGCAAAAATTGACAAAAAGTTGAATTGTACGAAAGGCAGGTAATTACACACTGCTCCTCATTAACACCCCCCGGCACTTTTTCTTTAACAAGAGCACCAACAGGCCCTTTCTTTGTGCTGGCACAGTGCAAATGTAGCTTGAAGGTCTGTTGTGATAGATTGGTAGTGACCAAATCTGAGTCATTATGTCAGGCAACAATGTGGGAAATGAACGCAACATCAACCAGCCTTTTGGGGAAGTTCACGCAAATAACAAGAAAACGCATTTTCTCACTTACCTGATGGGAATGTCATTAGTTTTGCAGGTATTTGGTCATGAACTAAAGTAGTGGACATGATGATGCTCTAGATGAAAAGTCAGGGGATCACCAAAGCTATTAGGATTCATCCTCTGGGTACCATGGATATCTGCACCAATGTGGTGGACTGACCGAACGCCCAACATTTTCAGACATTTTTCAGTGCTGTGATCAAATAAAGTAAATTGGGTGAACCGATTCTTCAACAGCACAACCTAGAAAGGTAAGAGCACAAAGCCAGGTTCTCACCTGCAGTAAAACTAATTACTGTGCCCCACAGATTTGCAACCGAAAATAATGTTGCCTGAATGAAGGAGTTACCTGTCACATTTGATGCTGAAAGAGTTCTGAATCTGAGAAAATGAGGGAACATAATCTCAAACCACATAAAAACAATACATTTAGCTATCTAAACCAAAAAAAAAGGCAAAACCACCCACATAGCGGTGGGCATACATCGTAAATATTTCATTTAAGTACAATTGTACACAGTCTAGACATTTAAACCTATAACAGAACAATACAAACAAGGTGGCCAGTGTGGCCTTCGGTCACACATGCTGCCTACCTTTCTTAATTGTGTTGGGCTGATGCCTAAGGGTCCATGCAGCTCCCTAAGCTCCCTGGCATTACAGAAAGGCAATATCAGCCCGCTACAAGTGGACCCCCAGAAGACCAGGCTTTATCTGCAAAGGGCCAGCAGCCAGCATACAATCAGTATGCAAAAACACACACACAGGTGCACAATGGAGTACATACATACACACCAAAGGTCATTTGTAGCACCTGTGCCCCTATAAATATGTTTTTTTCTGTCAGTCATCCCTGAGGCAGTTCTGTTGTCTTGTGAAGTTCTAGGGAGAGAATGGGAATGAAGAGTAACAAACACAAAAGAGAAAGGAGCATGTCTGTATAGTGCCTCAGTCAGTGAGAAAGGAGGTGTGTAGAGTCTGTTTTCTCCACAACTGTTCTCTCTAGAGAATCAACTAAAATGTGCATAAAAGACTGAGTAGAAAGCCATAGTATGTTGGAATAACAAGCTAGGTATTTTGTATTTTTTTTAAGTAGGTTTGGTGAATACATAAGGTAGAAACGAATGCGTAGGGGATAAATTATATGAGGAAAGTAGAAGGAACAGAAGAAGTGATAAAGAGGGAAGGTAGAGGCTTTAAAACAACAAATCAGGAGCACTGAGATTGTAATAACACAATGTGACAGCTATGACTGTAATTTACTGCAACGTTGGTGGTCTTGAATAGACCTACCCCAGTGTCATTTACAGTACAATACTGTATGTATTTAGAGTGCATGAAAGGAGGCTACTATGACTGCTACATACAAAGAAAATATCAAATATCACAATCAAATTAGCTTGCTGCACTGAGGTCACACTAGCTGTCAGCTCAGTATGAAAAATTATCCTTTCCAAAGGTATAACACTTCAGACAGGCTGACAGACACATGGACACACACACATGCACATGTTTCTGAAGCATCACTTGGAGACTTAGGTTACAGTTTTCAACTCAGATTCACATTCAAACTCAAAAACCTCCAAATTCACTTCTTGAGGAATGTGCATAATTGTCTCTTTGTGGTTTTCCCAAATAAGCAAGTACTAGAAAAGCAATGGTGATGTATTGATGTAGAATGCTTTGCACTGCCACCCTTTGGTGCTGCTGACAGCTGTGTGACACAATCAGCTTGCTCAGTGACTCTGACACCAAGCCTGCCAGAGCCACAGTGGTGGAAATGGTAAATCTCCAGCTGCTGTATTGTGGGATTACCTGTGTGAAGAGTAGCAGTCAGGCACAGCTAATAATGGCACGTAGACTTTGTGGGAGGCTTAACAGTGTGCAGTAAAAGGAACAGCTATGTCTTGTTAAGGAAATCTCTTTGTTTCAGTCTGTAAAAGTCATTTAGTCTTCTTTTTTTGTGACCCATAGGCTAGATTGTGGATCAAAGTCCACACTTTTAATGGCGAGACAGAGATTTCCAGAAGCTTCTGAGTTCACAGCAATACTCTTGTAAGTCAAATGACACCACATGTTTGAATAGACTACTATCCAAGGCCAGATCAACAAAGCAGATATCAAAAGAACAAAACTAAATGAGACTATAGAAAAATTTAGAGGCTAAAAGAGCATTTGAGTGACAGATGAGTTACACAGAGAAACAAAAGACCACCATAGCACCGAAGAGGTTCCACAACCAAAACCTCAACTAAATAAACTACTCAAGTTGTTTTATGTATAGTTAGCAGTCAGAAACGAAAAATGTAATTTTGAATTAGAGCGGCCAGCAAGATGGATCTCAGATGGATGTTGGCACGTCTCCACCTTTGGCCTGACACACAGTGCAAGTCTCAATTACACAAAACTAGTGGATTAAGTATGGCTTTATATTGCAGAATGAATCCTGTCTGAATAGGAAATGAGTGCCGTCAGCATTTCCATCCTAAAATACACTTCATAGACCCAGAGCAGCCGTCTGACTCTGTGACACTTAACTCACAGCAGCAAAGTATTAGTGTGACAAGTTGGTGATTTTATGCAAGTGTTTGCTGTGCATCACTGCACCACCTTTGGTATTTAAAGCACATCTGATTATACAGAAATGTCAGCAAAACATCCAACAAATTCTCTCTTCTAAGGCCAAGTTCTGACTAATGTGGATTCAGCGCTACATCAAAGGGCCTATAAGAGAGACCAGGGACCTGTTTTATAAAACTGTGCAGACTCTATAATAAAAGGCTGCACAAAAGCACAAAAGACAAAATCATGCTCAAAGTAATACTTATCTTTAAAACCATCCACATGCTCACCTACAACACATTTTCTCCATACTGAAGCAAAATTAATTAGAAATGATGAGCACATAAACTTTAACAACTTTAACAACACTTGTCATTTTTACACTTCAGTTTTTATAAGGATTAAACAAACAAGATATAACATGTTAATTAGCGAGCTTTAGAGGTGCTGGTGGGAGTGGGTTTTTATTTTATTATTTTTACCTTTTTTACCTTTGGACAGAGCCAACTAGCTGTTTCCCCCTGTTTCCAGTCTTTATGCTTACCTTAGCTAAGCTAACACCTGGCTTTAGCTTCATATTTATTGTGAAGGCACAAGAGTGATATCAATCTTCTCATCTAACTCTCGGCATGAAAGCGAATAAGTTATTTCCCAAAACATCAGATTATTCCTTAAACAAAGAAAAAAAAACTGACTCATTGGAAAATAAACAATTTGTGTTGCTCATCCCTAGGAGACACGTATTCCAAACATGCACACCCACTCATTCATTTGTAAAGTAAAACACAGGGAACCAATAAATGCCAGACATTCTTTCTCAGGCAGTATAAACTACAATTAAGTGGAACAGTTGAACACTGTCATTCACTCAAGTATGTGGGGGAAGGAATGTGAGTGTGTTTCTATGCCTGTGTGTGGCCAGGACAAGGTGTCTGCAACCACACTCTTTCTTACATCGCACAAACACATTTGATCTCCTTAAATTGCATTTGTACAGGGGATTTTAATCACATGGAAGTTATGAAAAACTTTGATTACAATTCTGTAAATCAGATTTTCTTTCATCTGCCTCCCTGCTAACAACACAATGCACAATGAAGCAATCTCCAGAGAGGAGAGTCAAGGTCATGGACATGATAACACCCCCCAATTGCGGCACCCAGATGTTCAGGGCAAGATACCAACTGAGTGGAAATGCATGAGGAATACGCTTGCAAGCTTAACACACAACCGGCTTAAGAATTCATATTACAAGATGCAGAGAAAGATTTTGAAATAATTAGAACAGCAACTAATGATTGTTTTCAACATCAGTTAATCTGTCAATTTTTTTACTCTCAATTAATTGTTTAGCCTTTAAAATGTCAGAAAATTGTGAAAAATGCCCATTACAATTTCCCAAAGCCCAAGCTAATGTCTTCAAGTAACTTGCTTTGTCTGACCAACAGTTCAAAACCAAAATATTTCAATTTTTTTCAAGATCATCACATTTTGAAAAGCACATATTTATTCATGTATTAATTTCATGAAGACGGGACCTAAATTATTTTGCTTTTGTTTTTTTTACAGTGCAATAATACAGTACTGTGAAAAATAAATCTACTTTTGTTTGCCAGCTGTTAAATGCTCACTGGGAAGGTAACAAGCCTCGGAGCAGAATCGAACCAGAACATTACTGGTACACAATAAACATCTGAGCCAACTAGGTCATCAGTACACTTCAACTTGAGAATAAATCCATCAGGATGTCAATGACACACAGGCAGTGGTGCTGGTTTGCTTTTCAAACCAAAAACAAACATAGAGGGCAAAACATACTGCATTTTTTATCTTAAATTCCTGCAATTTGTATGAATTGAATAATATTTTGTTGCTTCAATTTGTTGAAATGTTGTGATTTGCTCACACATGACATTAAACTGAATTGCTGGTCTAGTGTGCATGGCATATTCCCAGCTATGCTAATACTGTTTATTGGTAATCCCTAATTATGTCAAATAATGTCAGCATACTCAGACATTTTTCTTTCTATATACTGACTATATACCGTATGCTTTGACATAGGAACAGTTAAGCTGAGGCGTCTGATTGCAAGCAGCTTACCTCCTATATTTGTGATGAGAAACACCATAGGTGCACAACTGCCTGGAAAGGCCAGCAGCCCATCTGAGAGGCTTATTCTCACTCCATTAAATGTTCAGTGGAAAGTAAAGTGGCTGAATAGGCCATTGATTATCACTCAGGCAGAGCTTGAAAGTCAAACTTCCCATGAATAAAGACACTGAAGTGGCAAAGAGGCCGTTTATTTTTATTAAAGAAAAACATCCACTTTGGGTCAGTCGTACATACTGTGTACTAATTTGATACAGCTACCTTATCTTCTCAGCAGTTAAAAGTAACAATGTAGTATACAGACTGTATATTTGACCATCTGTAGTTTATCATGTTTCCTTAATTTCCTTTGAGGCTTGAAGTTATAAAACTGTCACTTAAAATGTTTTTGCTACACCAACTGAATCAATACATTAATATTACATTAGCTTCATGCTGTGTCATTGCATGTCACAAGTGCAATTCTGCATGACCTACATTTATTTTCAGTCCTAATTGCGCCCCTGGTAGTGGCAGCCCAGATGTGAACGGACTGTCATACTGTGACGACTCAAACTCATCTACAAAACTGAAGCCCTCTCGCAGGACTTATTCTGGTTACTAAAGTACACAGCATCTCAATATTAATAGACACATAAATTCAAACACAGAAACAAGCTCAGTTTTGCCTCTAAACTGCTCTTTTGACTCTCAATTACTGACTCTGTAATGAAAAGGCAGTGTCCTTAGGCCTGGATGTGGATTTTGGACTGCATTGACACTAAAAGCAATCATAGCATTAGCTTAAAAGTCCAAGAGGACATTAATAAGAGGGTGCATTCAGCCACAGGAGATTATAGGATAGTGCTGCAGATTCACTCAAATTTTGCTGGCATTGTTAATAACCTGTGTAGAAGCAGAGGAATATAGGTCTCACTTAGCTCTACGATTAGCCCCGGTCTATGGTAATAATACCCTTACATGCCATAGTTCGACATTTTGGAAAATATTCTCGCTGTCTTGCCGAGAGTTAAATGAGAAGATTGATACCAGTCACTGTTAGGTATTAAGCTAGAGCCAGGAGACAGTTAGCTTAGCTTAGCAAAAATCCTCTGCCCAAAGTTTAAAAAAATTGAGCGAGTAAGCAAAATGCAGACTGCAAAGCACATCATGCCCTCTCTACTGATGATACTGATGTCCAACTATCTGAGCTGCCTGCCACCTGTGTCACTTGTGTGTGCTTCTTGGTAACATCTGTGCTGCAAGACTTTATGCAGGATAAAGAATATTTACAAATGCATATTCACATGCCTCTCTGTCCACATCAGAGGTCGTTTGACTGACTTCTTCTTTTGGTGTCTAACTGCGTTCCCTTGCCTATCAGACCCTCTGATTAATAAATGTATTAACCAGAAATAGATTTATGAAAGGGTGGCATGTTACTGGTCTTTTTTTCACAATGTAACACACTAACCTGACATTGCTTATAAAGAAAGAATGCACAAATGTGTTTTGTTGTTTCTCAAAATGGTTTCAAATCTTGAGGCAGCATTCTGACTGATTCAAAAACAGCAACGGGTGTCTGACACATTGGCAGCAGTCAAGCCAAGGAACCAAATGCAAATCTTATCAAAACACAGCTGCTGCTGCTGCTGCTGCTGCTGCTGCTGCTGCTGCTGCTGCTGGTGGTGCCACATTGTTACCTTGGTGAAAATACAGTCCTCATTTTAAATATTAGATCTTGTTGCACTTTATTAAAAATGTACATATCATAGACCTTTAATGGTGTTACGAAGCATAACTATAAATCTTTTTTCCAAGAAATTCTGATGCAATCTGCTAGTTGAGTTGCAGCACGCAGTGGCCACAAAACAAATAGGAGTGTACCTCTTGACATTACCTATTCCAAAGATTAATGTTTTCAATTGATGATGGGAATATCACTAAATTAATACATAAAGGCAAGAGCTTAATTTATAAATGCAGTGTATAAGAGGAAACCCTATTCTTATACAGTATGTGTATATTTTTCAGACACTATTCTATCAAAGAACCTGCAGGGAGCAAAAGTGGCGATAAAGCACCGCAGTGAGAGCAGTCAAGTCAGAGTTCAGCATGGATGAGAACTGGCTTCTGGAACTCCATAATATCCTGACCTCTTTTTTCACAGCAAACCTGCTTGTGTCAATCACTTCCACTGGGCAAATATCATTTTAACTGATTTGTTCCTGACAAATTGCTTTTCACTCTGTTTTTGCTATGAAGGATTAAAGCGTTTATGAACAGACTTCAATCCTTTTTTCTATGAAAAGTTAAAAGCTTACCCTTCGATAAGCTTTTCCAACTGATTTTTAGAAGGTGATTAAAACTGCTCATCTGGTAGTAATTAGAGAATTTATCTGTATGAACAGCTTTTTATTTGGCTCCATTCGTGGTGCTGCTGTTGATCACACGTTGGCAGGGGGCTCTGGGGTTGGTTATTGACGTAAGGCATACAGTTAAAGCCCAGCTTTCCAGCTTGGTTTGCTATGTTGTGTGGATTGACTGAGTCCAAAGTCTCTCATGCTTTCATAATTATTGTGACCTTTGTGTGTGCTTTAACTGGTGTTTCTGTGGTAAAACGTTTGTGTGTTTCAATAAACTGCTTTAAGAGTGCAATGCTTAGCTTACAATCTGGAAATCTTGGCATGTTGGTATGATCTGCTGGTGAATAGAGGTTCTACTCGACTGTTAAATATAATTACAATGATTTGTGAAAAAAAAAAAGCTGAAGGCAACAATTTGACATAATTTTTTTTTAAATCTGGCTAGAGTCCACACTTGATAACAATCTTGCACGTCATAATAAAGCAGCTGTTTGAAGTGAGCAAAACAGTGCAGGTACTTTGGTTGATTAGAAGTAAAGTGTAGGTCTGTTCTTATTGAAGTTGAAAATCACAGGCTATGGGATCAAAATGTCTGTGAGATTAATGACTGTATGAAAGTTTCCTTTTATTTTCTCTGTGTTCATACATACAGATTCTGTGTATGAGTTAATTACTGTATTTCATAACATAGCCACCAAAGACTGCAGATGTCACAGTGCTTCCCTCTTCCTAACACTTTGACACTACCCCTGTCCAACCTTTCTTACCTCGTTACTCCCTCATTAACCTAGGGACTTTTTTTTAAAACATGATAAGATGTCATTGGC
This sequence comes from Siniperca chuatsi, assembly GCF_020085105.1. NCBI lineage: Eukaryota > Metazoa > Chordata > Actinopteri > Centrarchiformes > Sinipercidae > Siniperca > Siniperca chuatsi. Next base: position 8,964,680 of record NC_058055.1, read on the forward strand.
TATCAAAAGAAGGCCTTCAGAAACACTGTAACCCAGCACAGCATGGAAGAAATGGAATGTAAGAAAGTACAGCCCGTCTCCAAGACGCTTTTTTTTTTGTCTTATTTACACAAACTCTAGAGCAGATGGAATATTTGAAGATTCTTGATGACTGTGGGGAGAAAATAAAAAGATCTTTTCTTGTAAACTGGTCAGCAAAACTTCAAAAGTAACAAAGAAAAGTAATAAAAGCACTGTGATACAGTAGGTGAAATAAAATCAAAAAAGCTTAGGATATTGCAATGATGGCCATTATTATAATGGAATAGATAACAGAACATCATAATCCTGTTACATAATTTAGCTATTAGAACATATTACATTACTTGATGTTGTTAATCCCTGTATCGAACAAACTAAACACAAAAATCTCTTTTACAGGACTTAAATTTCTCTTTCGGTAATCATGCTGAATGAGAGAAATTAGCTTTTGTTACTAAGAATAAACCAAACTGATATACCCAGACTGCAGGCATCTGTCTCGGCCAATATCTCCCTTTCAATCTTCATTCATAGTGTGTGCAATATCATGCGATGCCTACGTAATACAAATATCTCCCACTGGCTCTCCCACTAGCTAATGAGACTGTATGTCAAAATGCTCAAGATGCTTTGAGAGACTGCATTCCAACATCAACCTCTGGTTAATGAAGGTAACATTAGGTAGGTCCTCTCCCTGTAATAACAAGGTCAGTCCTGAGGGCATCGTGCTCATACTGGCATGCTGATCCACCCGCTCTCTTCATCATCACTGAAGGCTTACTGGGATCTGAAAAGTCAAGTGAAGGACTGGGTTTGGTTTAGATGTTCTCTGATCAAAGCTGTCAGAATACATAATAATAATATTAGAATTTCAAAACCACAAAAATCAAATCAGTTTGATGGTTCAAAAATGCATTCTTGATTCATTATTTTAACAGCCAATTGAACTGAACGCATCAGTAGCTCCCAGTGACTTGGTTTATCGATCCTATAAGCCAAGCCAAGTCAGCCAAGAGGATATGGATTCCATTGATTATTAGCCACCTGACTGGAGAGGAGATGACTCACACAGAGGTAGCCTTTAGAAGCATCTCTGAAGTCATACTATTACTATGACCTTTAAAGCTGTCCTTTCAAAATATTAATTCTCCCAATTACTCTCAAACCCAAATCCTTGAGGAATACTGTAGAGACACAGTTTGTCTGAGAAAGAAACGATCTGCCAGTCTCAGCCCATCTTGATTATCAATGTAGGAAACAAGATGGATTCATAAACACTCACTGCAGGTGTGGGATGTCTTCGCAATCAGTTGTAAAATCTCAAAACTATAAAGAGCAGATTTATTCACAGAAGTAATTATCCAAAGTGCCTCAGCACATAGCCATAGCTGGACACTGACCTCAGAACAGGAAACTAAGGCCAAAGGAGTACAAACAGGCCGGAGAAAACCACAAACCCACGGGAATTTCTGAGCTTAGAAGCTAGTCTATCCAGATGAGCATGTCTATTGGTTCACTATTCAGGGTTCGCTTGACAGTTTTTTGAGAGGAACTGAGAGCAGCATCTCGACGTGACAAGTACAAGATGAAAATGATTAAATAAATCAATTTAAAATTACAAATAATTTAGCAAAGCCATATTAGTTCCATATTTTAGGCTTTAATACTTTGTTACAAACTTGGCTCAGACTTGTAACAACATAGTGAGTCCACACACACACAAAAGTCCGAAGCCAAATTAATTAATTAAATTAATAAGAAAATAAGATGGAGTGTGGCGATATGGTTGTAGTCAGTATTGTGAGTATGGATGAATGAAATGTGTGTGAGTGACAGATGCAAACCCACAACAAATGAAAAAGGTGTGAAGGCCATGAGGATAGGTTGAGGCTGCCCAGCAATAGTGCCTTTGGCCCCTCCCACCTCTCAGGTGCAGCCAGTTGCTCTGACGACGCACCCAGGCTCCTACAAGAAGAAACCAGAACAGCACAGGAAGCCAGATGGGTGGGCCGTCGCAACTTGCATAGTAAAATCTAGTTATTTTTATCATTTAATTTATATATGTTTTTGTTTCAGCTCATGCTTAAGTTCTTGCTGCACCTAATGAAGACATTACTGTTCTTTAATAAGAGCTTGTCAATGTAACTGAAATAGCTGACCGAACAAATGAACTATTCTGTGATTCTTTTTCACGGAGATGAGTAAAGGTTGGAGGAAGTAGTAAGGGTGTGGGCGGATCCTTCAGGCAAGGAACCTGCTACCTTTGTGGGGCAGGCAGATAGTAATCGATCCTCCTCAAAATGAGGAGTTGTATGTGTATGTGTGCCTGTGTGAAGGTGTGATGACCTGTGAACTCCAGGCCCGCAGGCACTTGTTAAATCTCTCAGTAGCCTTCCCCAGGGTTGGCAACCATGTTTGGCCTCACAGCACCACGGGAAACCAGTGAGTAAACAAGGGGAACAATCATGAATCACAGCTCTCAGCACACAATCCGAAAAAACACATTAAAAACAAGCTTACGCTAACACCATTACATATGCATGTATGCTCATTCAGTCAGAATCAAACAACTGCAGCAACATCTGCAGGGGTTTGAGAGACAAGAGACATACAGTCTCTGTTATTCTGCCAGAACAGTTACTGGTGGTTCTCATGAGCATTTTTCAGGTAACAATGACCTCAAAAACACCTGTGTCAAACAATGTTCATTTGACATGACCTCATTTTCACATGGGCTGACTGTGGATGCTCTGCTCTCAAACCAGATCTGATGGAGCCCAAGGATGGGTGAGAAAAATATAAATTGCTTAAAGCCATTCAAAGCTGATTAAGCAGGGAGTGGCAGAGTCGCTGCCAGCAGTAAAGAATGAAAGAACACATGCTAAATTAGCAAGAAACCAGTGCACCTTTCTTTAAAAAGTAGTATTTTAGTAGTATTTTCAGCGGATTCTCTGTCAGTACCGTATGAATGAAGCAGGGAGGGATCACACCTTGAATACATTTTTTTTAAACTTTTATTTCTTATTATCATCCCACATGTTGGCGTGTTCCAACAAATAAACAACATTAATGAAGATGCTTTCCAACCAAACTGGTCTCCAGTGAAGCTTATTAGTTGCATTATTTTTAATGAAGAACAGAAGGAATTTCCAACAAACAAAGTAATTCTCGTCGGTATACAAAGATGTCCTATCAGCCACATCATCCATAGCGAAGAAGTCCTCATTAGTAGTGGGACTCAGCTCATCACTGTCCCCTTCACAAAGACTACAGGGAGTCTTGTTAGCTTAGGGGACGACACAGCAGGCCAGCTTACACCAATCAAGCCATCATTACTTAAAGTCCAGCGTTCTGTAACAAGTGCTGTGCAGTATTTTGGGTCCCAACAGTCAACCTCTTGCAGCCATGAATGTCAGTCACCAAAGCAGCATGAGTAAGTACACGTGAACTCTGACCTGTGCACAACTAACTCCAGCAGGCCAGCCAGATGTCTCAGTCAGACTGTTCCCTATGGGGTTGTTGCACACACCAGTGATGGAATTAGGCTGTGTTCTGCAGGTCTCTGAGCCCCTCTTGTACTTATTTCTTCACACATGGATGAGAGGCTCTATAAAGGTAAAATAAGCCTCAGAGGACCTTGGTTACTTATTGCTAAAGTAATTAGCCTAGTTATTAGCTTAGCTACTACAGTTACTATGAAGATATTAATCCTATCAGTCCCAGCAGAACTGATAAGGTTAACAAATCCTGCACTCTCTCTGAAAGCACAGTTGTGAGACAACCATCGTAACAAAGAGTAACAGGATGGGCCATTCTTTTATTTTCCTGTGGTTCCTTTTGTGTTTACAGACCATCAAACAAAGCAGGTGGAATGGCGAGGCAAGTCACAGCATCACTCTGGGGATACATAATTTAGATCTGTGGGACAAAAGGGACAAAGCCATCTCGACACGAGCATATGCGTTTAATGGCCATCATTTAGATTATTATGTATCATCCAATTACCATTGGCAGATTTATTATGCAGAGATTAAACTCTCAACGAAGGGGAGTTCCAGGTTTCCCTCAGTTCTGAGTATGATGAAGTCACTTCACAGCTCAGCTTTAAAAGCTCGATGTTTTAATGATGGACCACTGTACGTTTTTACGCTACAGTCAAGATACCATACAAGGGAATGAGTTGGTATGCATTAAACAAAAGTAGGGTGGAAAAAAATACAAAATCATTCTGCAATTTAAGCATGAATTATTTTCAAGGACAGGCATGTAAACCTGGCAGCTATCCCAGCTATAATGTCTAGAAATCCCTGCAATATATGGTGGGATAGGGATGTGGTAAACACACACACAGTCACAGGTTCAAACAGGGCCTTTGCCATGTACATTTACTGTACAAGAGGTGATAAAACCTTGTCCAACTCACATATTTTGGCTAAAAACTGCAGTGCTGGGCCCATCAGTGACAATTTGACAGAAGTCTGGTCCACTGCACTGGTCCTTTGGCCAAAAAAAGAAAGAAGAGAGAAGCTCCTGTTGCTTAGTGGTCATGAGCATTGAATAAATACTCTTAGTATTTGGGCTTCCAGTAAGGGGTTAGTTTAATGTAATAAAGCAATAGTAAGGAGCAAATAAAATATTTTATTGATCCTTGAAGTCTATGTTGGCAGCTTGCTGCTTGCAGTCTGAAAAAAAAATTGTGATGAAGGGGTGCCTCCAATGCAACAACACCTCTAATTTAAGCACAAATCTCCTTGACTACTCTCGAAACTCTCTGGATTGCGTGGTTACCAAGTTTGTCAGTTTGGAAATTTAGAGACAACGAACTGGAAAATTGGTGTCATACACATTTTTGTGCTGTGGATGTGGATAGGCAAGCCTTAGTATGTTTCCTTTTTTGAGTCACCACTGAAATTTAAGAATGGAGCTGGTAAAAGGCTGTATTATATCCACATGTTAACACTGTACAGCTTCTGCTGGTTAAAGAAGCTAAGAAGAACTTTTGGTGCATTAACTTTGGTTTGAAAAGTGTGATATTAATACAACTTAAAATAATATATCATAATCTGTTCAAGATTAGTGTCACACTCAAGAATAACGTTTAACCCACATGAATTCTGAAGTGGGCAAGATGATTTCATCTCTCATAGGAGCAAAAACCTTGAAGAAATCTGCCTCAATACTGTCAAGGAAAGGAAGTCCAGCACCAAATAAAGCCATCACTCAGTGTTAGACACTTATGAAAGCTCTAGTGCTGAAAACACATTGTTCTTTTTTCAGTCTGTGGCCACTGCTAATGTTACTGACAGCTGTCTTTGTCTTACAGAGTGAACAAGACTGGCGCCAGTAGGGAATCTGAGGGACTCTTGAAATTTTGAAAAACATTTGTGATTTCTTATGTGCCTTTGCCTGCGGTTCCAAGAAGAGATACACTGACATTTTGTAAGATTACTGATGAATATAATCACAAAAATTATTGTTTTGTATTTTTTTGTTTGTTTTCCGACGTCAGGCTGATGCTTTATTCTAGCCTAAAGTCCACTCAAATATATTTTATTTTTAAATATACAGTGGAGAGATTTAGCCATTATTCTCTATTTGGTGTGCTGTTGTCCCTGGCATTCAGCCTAATGTATATTTGGTGGGCTGTGATTAAACTCCCCCTCTATAGCCCCTCAGACCTCTAAAAATCATCCAGGCTCAACCAGCTCGTTCCCAACAGCAGGTGCATAGGTAAAAATTGTTATCTAATATCTGGACTGAAGCTACCTACTATTAGTCTATGTAACTGTAGTTGGTGCTACTATATTTTGCATAATATTAGTGTGCCTTTTCAGTCCTAGTGGGTGGAGGAAGTGATGGCTTGATGCTCCTTCTATGGATAGGCCTGAGAGGTCTGCTGCTTGACTGGGACACAGTGGCTAATATCAGCTGTGATCAAGGCTAAAGAAAAATATGTGTGAGTGTGTGAGCCAGTAAAGTCTAGTGGGAAGTAAGTATGTTGTCAGCACTCCAACAAAAACTTGTCTTTGCTGATGTGCACCCCAACCTCCACCTGCAATATCAGTGTTATGCTTGGTTTAATTTTCCCACAATGAACCTTGGCCTTTTTTCTCTGTCTCTGTCTCAGATTTCACCCAGTGAGCATGATGTTTGACAATGCCTGATTTCCCAACACAAATATCATATAATACAAAAATAAAGACATGCATTTAAGTATTTCTTCCAGAATTATCTAGTAGTGAATCTACCATGCATAATATTGTCTTTTTTCCATCCATTGGAAATAACACATCCTCACTGGTCTGACTGTCCAAGTGAAGTCTCTCTGCTTCTAATTAACCTGCAACTCATGTAATATATACACCCACAGAGGACTGAGGATGATAACCTACTATGCCCTGCGTTGACTCCTCACATGCATTTGGGCATGCCATTGATTTTATCATATGCGTAAAGCAACATGTTCTCACATAAACCTGATTCTATCTCCCTTTTTTTCCCCTCAGGACACTTCTTATGGCAATTAATTTCTGCGGTGTGATAAGAGCTGCTTGTAAAAGGCTGTGTTTAACTGGACTGTGGCAGGGCATATAGATGGGTCACTTTCAGCAAACAGGCAGTAAGCAGCATGGGACATGGGCCGCATACAGGTACTGCTGGCTACACAGAGAAAAGGTGACCGAAATACCCGCAGGGTGCCATGACGGATCAAATTTAGCAAATTCATCATCTCCTCTCACTTCTCTGTCTCTGTTCCACCATTGCTATTTCTCATACACATGCAGAACATTAGCTATTATTTTGAAACTTCCCATCCCGAAAACTGAAATATATGGAAAGCTGTATTGGCATTAAGCAACTAACCTGAACAAATCTGTAGAAATGCCAGTAGACAGTAAATTCCCGTCAAACAGGGAGGCATCATTCAAGAGCAGCTGGAAACGGTGTAACTCCAGTTAGAATGCGCTCTGTTTGTTGTCTATTTCATCAAAATCAGAACTTCTACTGCAGAGCCGATGATGGGGATCCTGGTGGAGGAGAGTTCCTGAACTCCGCAGTAATACAGATAATAATGTTCAGAACTGCTCCTCGGAGAGTGAATTTCTTTTTGAATCAAAGTTCAAATCAGTCGAAGACATCGTTGCGGGTTACTCGAGAAGTAATCCACTCAACACCACTTGGATTTTCTCCATTCCTGTCGAACTCCTCACTTCCAAATGCTGATAACTTCGCGGAATTCATCGGTGATCAGATTCGTTGTTAGTTCCACTTCAGATGAAGCTTTCCGCGGCTGAATAGAGAGCAAGAATTCAAAGAGCAGAAGCGTCTAGTTGCAGTCACTTTAATGGTTTAAATGTGTAGTTTCACCCCGGTTTCGTGGGACTGGCGCTGGTTGGATGAGGCGCCGTGCGCTCAGTGATGGTTTGGTTTCCTTACCCAGTCAGAGGCTTTTCTGTTGTGCTGAGGAGATTCCTGCGAGTCAGGAACCATTTAACCGCAAAAGGATACATTCACAACTCGAGGCTCCACTTGCATCAAGCTCGTCCCTTATGAAAAAGATCCAGGCTACAGCAGTCTGATCAGTTACAGCAAACTATTGAATGTGAACATTTATAGTTTTAATATCCAATAGAAGCTTATCAAGTCCAATGAGTCAAGCTGTTTCTAGCTTAATGAATGGCAGCAGCCTGCAATAGACTGTGAATCCAATAGGCTGCACCAATACGCTTTGTTTTAAGTGTCCATCATTATATGTTCAAAAGAGCCTTTTATGAACTGCAGAATTCCCAAACCAAAAATGTATTTAATATTTTAAAGTGTGTCTGCTGTTGAAATTGATTAGACAACAATAATAATGATTTATATTACTTTTTATACTCCCATCAAGACAGACGGACCTTATTAAAACCTAAAGGGACCAGCTCAGGCAGCACATGTAGGAAAATACTGTGTTCTTAATGAGCCAGTAAAATGTGCCTTCATCCACACCCAGCAGCAGCAGCAGCATTGTGCTTCTTCTTTCAATGACAAAAATCGATGAAGTTTTCACCCTCTGACTCAACATACCACTGGGAAATTAAATGACATTTTAAGTGCATTAGAAATGTAATACCTAACAAATTACTTCTTGATATCAAACACGTTGAAGTAATAATCACATAGCCAGAGTGAAATTCTACTTAAATAAAATAGATTTTGAATTGAGAAAGATTAATCCTTTAAAATTAATAGTTGCAGTCTGACCTGACCAATCTGACCTAGTGAAACTCTGAAATGTCTTTTGTTGTCTATGCAGGTCAGCACTCCCTCTGCTGGCTGCAGGGCTGCAGCACAGTCTCTTGTAAAGGCAATTGTAAAAGGAAAAGCTCATTGTTTAATTGCCCACAGTACTGGATTTCTCCTTAGCAATTTGGAATGTTCATGATGTCCCCTATGTCTTCAGTAACATAACCACTGCATTTACAAATTCTCCATTGGTTTTGAAATACATTATTGATATTCAAGGTTAAAATTATTTTTGCGGCCTAATTCTGCCCACTCCACACTGAGATCTCCAGAACCTCAGTGGAATAAGCAGGCAGGCTGCATGACACTACAAATCCCCAAAATTAGTAACAGAAGAAAAGAGACGATAATTATGCATTTGGACAAAAGTCAATCTCTGTCTCACTCACACGCCACAGAAAAAGCAGTGATGCTTATGATCTTTCAAGTCACATTTAGACTGAACAAAGTTTACTTACTCAGCCCTCCCTGACCTCTTGCCTCAAATCCTTTAATTGCCCATTGTGGACCACTGGTGGCTCTGCTGAATGGAGCTTGCTCTTATAAGTGGAGCCATCACAGTTGGTAAACAACCAGTAAAATATGAGAAATTACAGTCTCACCACAAGCACATTCCTGCCTTTATAAAACATTGGCTCTATTTTTTTCCTATTCAAGAAGACCTACCACTCTCCTCTCTTTGCCTTCTTGCCATACCCTATTCAACATGTTTGCAGCAACACAATGGCACTGAAATGTATATATGCTATATTTCTTGCCATTTCCCCTATTATTCACCTCATTACAGTAGGGCTAAGGCACAAATAATGAGAGGATAGAGTTTCAACAGTGGAGCTTTATGTAGAGTGTTTTATGCATGTGCGGCCTCAACAACAGGTGCAGTGCACACAGCTAAATGCAGGGTTTGTGAATTCTATTGTGCATTTTACAATTGGTCACAATCCAAAGCATCTCCAACAGCAATTTTTCCAGGAACAGATGGTGAAAAATGGACACAAAGACATGCACGTCTTCATGGCAACACAGCACATAAAATGGCAAGGATTTCAAGGCAACAGTGCCAGGCACAGAGACCTATTTTTATTTATTTCTTTCACTCCAAAGTAGCTCTCCAGTTGGTTCTGAGCCAGGGGAGAAAATATCTCTAAAAAGCACAAAGCCAAATCCAAAAAATATTTATGAAGGAATAAATAATTTGGAATCTCTAAAGAGCAACAAACTTGGCCTCAGCTAATCCTCTATTAGTGACTGTTGATTGTTTTGTCCATGAAAAATACAGACAGGTTTTTCGTACCATAACTGATAGCAGAAATGCAGGTTTTTATGACTCGAGCAAGTGGACTGTATGAGCTATGTGGATGCATGTACGGATAGTTGTGTATGTAACACATCACTTCCATTAGCTGTGCCTTTGACTACATTATTTTCCCCATTCCAGCTTTTATTTTGCATGCTGATTCTCCACTCTCCCTATTTCCTATTATCTGTGACAGCTCTTTCGTTTGCCTCCACTCGTTTATATCTTTGCCTATTTGTCAGCACCTCTCACTGCACATCATTACAGTTGCTCAGGGTCATACAAAGTGTGGAAGCGACATGAGAGACAGCCTTCGCGTTCACCATCCGCAACACAGTAGGAAAAGCTGATGCAATAGCCATGCCTCTGCTCTTCTCCATCTCCCTCCAAATTGGCAAACTGGCAGCCACCCGGATGGTCTTATCAGTCGTTAAGACTTGAGCATCCTTTCAACTTCTCACAATCTCACTGTCATCTTTTTTTTCCCTGCTGGGCCACAAAGACTTTAGGTATGAAAAAAAAATAGGCTTCTTATCTGAGAGAGGAAACAGACAGCTAAAGAATCCCTCTTCCAACCATTAGCTCCACATAAAGTACATCAGATGGAAGCCAGTAAAAGCTCCAATTTAGATTCTTTAAAAGGAAAAAACGAACATTTGTATGGTGCCCATTAAAGATAAAACAAAAACATAATTATTTTAGCATCTCATTTTCTTCCTCATGTTAACTTAAATTTACTCCAGCTGTCAGCAAAAACTGTGTAGCATATAAGTTGGATTTTGTCATCTTCCAAAACCATAGAGGCTATAGGTAGAGAGGAACTCCTTTAGAACGTTTAGCTTTGTTCTATCCCACTACATCTCATGTCAGAGCCCTTAACATAAAATGTCAAAGAAAAAGGAGAGGGGATTGAACTGTGTTGGCTTTGGACACAGCACTTAAGGTCTACAGCTGCTGAACTGGCATTAAGTGGTATTAGAGTCCTTGTCAGCGAAAGGAAACGTAGTCCTTTTCCTGGGAATTGGGATCAACACTGTATCTTTCTAAGGACAAATACAGAATCAGCACATCCTGGAGCACCACTTTACTGACTGCTGGCTTTGTCAAGGCTTATTTCAGACATTTCTTCAAAGCTGTTTTTACAAGAAAAAAACGAAGGCACAAGTAGACAGCCTAGAACTAGAACAAATAATTGGATAAAACAGATATATTATTCTGACTAATCTGCTGTAAGTAACATGCAAGTATATTCTTTGACTTTGAGAGGGTGCAAGAGTACACTTTTGATTGATAACACCTACTGCTAGATTAACACAAGTATAGGCTGCAGTAACAACAACATGGTGTATGACAAGAGACTGAAGAATAATAGGGACATGTTGTGTAGAGCGCTAGGCAGTAAGATCTAAACTTCATCAACACATCATAGCTCTTCATTGGGTTGTTAAAGGGAAGTATGATTGTTTCTTATCAACCCGGAATTACCCAAATCATATTTAGCACTTGGACCATACCTTTGTATCCAAGGATGTTGTCTTGTTCAGATGCTGGTTCAGATGTAGGTGTTTGGGTGATGACCTCACGGTTCCCTCTGTGTTTATCTGTATCTGTTTGCATGGGGACAATGACAGTGGGTAATACAATTAGAAAGGAAATGTACAAAATTGCTTAACTTATCCATGTGCAACATGCACGTCTTTTTTCCTGGCCTGAGTTTAACCATGAACAGGGAACTAAGTCAATAAATCTCACTGATGGATGAATGCTGCTGAACTTTTATATATGCTGAATAAAAGGGGCATTTTAGTCTACAACAGACCTGCTTGTATGGTAACCTTCCTATACTACTATTAGGTCCAAGGTTTCAAGGTTTAAACCTTTTTTTTTGTTTATTGTATATATTATATAAATCTGGTAATTACGATCAAATGGATATTCATGTTTATTACTGGAAAATGTTAAGAGTGAATCAATGTGATTAAGGCTTTCAGCTCCTTCTTCTGTGAAGTGAAAAGTGAAAGATCTGTCAGTCTGTCAGCAGCTAGGTCCAAAGCGACACATTTCTAAATATATTTGTTGGATCGCCATTAAATTTTGTGACAACATTCATGTTGGCATGAGCCCTGGCAATTTTGGTGACCCTCTAGCGCCACCAGCAGACCCAGCAGGTCATCTGCTCTACAAATAATGCTCTTGTTTAGAAGGCATTTGAAATGTATTTGTGACAAATCAATGAGAAACTGATGGTTATATGTAGATCTTGTTTTGACTCTTTTTTTATAGAAGTGAGACAACTCTGAGAACAGATCAAATATACAGAGTTGAGACTTAAATCTGATCACTGAGATAAATTTCTGATACTATGCAAGCTCATTTATAAGCCAATCAAGTTTTCTTTTGGATCTTACTGTTATCTCAAGATTATTATGATTATTTCAGACAAATAAAGAGCAGTGAGAGAGAGAAAAGAGCATTTTACGATCTTAAATTAGGATCAGGCTGAGACAAAAGGAAGGCTGTTTCTCAGGAGCTGAATTAGAAGGAGTATGAGAAAATGGTCAAAATCTCATATTGATGTTAAATTGAGCTCAGTTATGTCTAGGAGAAATAGGCTGAACAAAGAAGAGGTCTTATTTTGAATGTTTCTTTCCTCTTAGTGTCATTAAATTACAGTATCCTTTAAAACCACTTAGACAAAAGAAGAATATTTTCCAGGATTTTCCTTGTATTTATTTATTCATGTTTAGCAAATGTGTTCCATATCAAGAGAGTGGTGGAATAGAGTAACAAACACAAAACAATACACCCATGTCCTGCAAACTTGTATTTCATTTTAAATGGATGAAATATAGCATTCCTACAGATGCTGAAAATTGTTGCAAAATGGCAGCAGTCACAATGACATAACTGGTTACGTAAGTTGCCAGAAAACAATCTATTACTCTCCAGTGTATGACTACCCGTTGTGTCAACAAAGCACTTTTATGAACTTTTTTTGACATTGTAAAAAAAATTGACTTTATTCAATTTGATTCAGATGATGACTCATCAAGTGGAAGTTAGTTTGTGATTGTTTTATAAATACATGAAGGTAAAGAGAGATTTCCCTTGCCACTAGATGAATACATTTTGCTCTGGAAGCACATTTTAGGAGCGCCAACAATGTGAGGAGTAATCAAATTTAATCATGCAGTCACAGAAAGGTGAACTGTATGAACACATTAACATCTTGGTCGCAAGAGGAATATATCTTCTGTGTAAGCAGAAACTAAATCAACACACATTTGAAACTACAGACTGCTAATGGAAATTTAGCTGAGCAACCAATAAACCTTTTGCACAGTTTAGAGTACTCAGATTCTCATATCATTGATGAACACAGTCTGAAAGATGTGAATTATGCATAATATTCATAAATGGCTGTGTCTATTGCTTATAGTCAAGGATATTAAACTAAAATTACACCATCAGAGGGTGCCACCACTTCATCACGTCATTGGATTTAAAGCCAATAAGCAGTAATAAAAGCTTGTATCTAATTTTTTTTGTTATTGTTCTGTTGGAGTGCAGGTTTTAAAAAAAATTAAAGCCATATAGAACTATGAAATAATAACTGTACTGTACTGTTATCAATATGTCCAGTGGAATGCCAAAAATTTACAACAAGTTTGTATAGTTGCAAATGTAAACATTTCAGAAGTACAAAAAAAATTTGCTCAACTAAAGGCAAAAAGCATGTTGGGGATGCCCTGTTTTATGGACATTTCACAAAAACTACATATCCTGAGTTCTGTGTCTTAAAGTTTTCAGCCACAAGAGGGAGGCATAAGTGCACTTATGAGGTGCTGAAGTTCTGTTGAACTAGTATTGGTAGATATATTTTTCTTTCTTCATTCTTCTCTCATCCATACAGACCCAAAGCTGGCATCTGAATGGCCCCTTGAAACATCTCTAGACTATACCTTGTCATCAGGTATTCAGAGTTAATGCAATTCTTTTATAAAGTATGATTCAATGACAGATTAAAGTCCTCTAAACACTCTCATCTTAAAAGAACAATAAATGAATACAACACATCAAGAAATAGTACTCTTGATGTTGTCTGGTCAGTGAAGAGATTCTCACCTGATGAAATATCCAAGGCGTGGCCCTGCTGCAGCTGGTTGACACAGAGCTGACTGATGATGAGAAGGAATGTGATGGGTGATTGTACAGCCAGCATGGTCCCTAATGGCCCAGCCTGCCTTTAAGAAGGCCTTAATAAACCTGGAACCAAGAGACAGGTGAAACTTTATTATTAAAACGTATTGGGACATCACATACACTGTGGTTGAAACATGTGAACTGAACTTGAGACATGCTGAAGGAATAAAGAGATCAACGCTGTGCTCCAAAGTTAGTCAGATAGCAACAATCATTGCTTTTATTTTGGCTTCATGCTTCTATTATTTTGACTAGAAAGTTGAAAATTTTTGTAAATGAGTTACAGTGCATCTAACACATTTTTGTGTCATTCTATAGTGAATGTTGCAGTATGGAAGAAAAATAACATTATAATAACATTAAATGACATTAGACATTTATTACACTATTATTAGAATAATAAAGTCCTATTATGGTTAAAAAATATATATATACAATTTCTCTCATAAAGTGAAATCACACAAGCTTCTTGTCCACCATCTACCCTGATGGCCAGCACTATGTACAAACATGTTCCTGTGTGAAATTCCACTATAAAGAAGAGAGGAAGACAGATGGACTTTCCTCTGAAACCCCCCCAGCACGCAGCCAAACTCTGAGTCTGTCTGTTTTAGTCTTATCCAATCCACACAAAGCAAGGGAATGCTATGATGTTAGATTACTATGATTTCACTGTTGCTTTTCCTATCATATTCCAACATGCGAGTGAGCTTCTACAGTACATCTCAAACAGCTCACTATGTGCTTTGTGCAAAAGTGTGTTTGTGCATCAAAATCGCATGGGCTCATACAAAATCCAAGTCAAACACCATACAAACATACTCACATTTACCTGCTGCACATTCCAATCTAACCCCCGTCACACACACACACATACACACACCCTTTCTCTCAAGTGGGAATGGTGATGAGACACAGTGACAGCGCCAGGCGAGAGAAATAGGAAGTCAGTTGTACTGATCAGCCATCTGTGGTACAAACAGCTTTGCAACTCATCCTGGCTGTCTGATGGACAGCCAGATTCCTGGGATGTCTTGGCACCCTGTGGCCACCGACTCCATGCACCACTTTAATTGTTCTGAGAAATGTACACCAACAGCCAACACTGTAAATATGCCAAAAACTTGAGCAAAAAAGTAAATGTACTGTGCACACAGTGATGTTTTTGTGATTGAGATTAATCTACTAACTAGTGATATGTTGTATGTTTGTGAAAATTAAAGCAACTACCTTTTCTGTATTTGAAATGGGAGAAGCAGTTACTGTACATGTTCAATGTGTTGGGTTTGGTTTTGTCATCAATCTTTCATCCATCCATCCATCCATCCATTTTCTACCGCTTGGTCCCCGTTAGGGGTCGCGGTGACTGGAGCCTATCCCAGTGACTTCGGGCCTTAGGCAGGGCACACCCTGGACACCAACCTCGTCGCAGGGCGAACACAGACACAGACAAGGACAGACAACCATTCACTCACACATTCATTCAATACGGGCAATTTAGAGTTATCAATTAACCTACACATGCATGTCTTTGGACGGTGGGAGGAAGCCGGAGAACCCGGAGAGAACCCACGGTAACACGGGGAGGACATGCAGACTCCACCCAGAGAGATTGTGTGATGTTGGTCCGGTCCGGGAATCGAACCCACGAACCCACGATCTCCTTATTGGGAGGCAGGAGCTGTAGCCGCTCTGCCACCGTGCACCCCTATCAATCTTTCATGATATGGCAAAAAAAAATAAATAAACAGACATTCCTATCAACCTCAGCTGTACTGTGTGTTTAATGCTAATTAGCAAATGTTAGCATGCTAGCATACTAAACTAAGATGGTGAACATGGTAAACATTATACATGCTAAACATCAGCATAATAGCATTGTCATTGTGAGCATGGTGACGTTGGCATCTATAGCTGTATAGACTGTTATACATTTAGTAGTATCATTTGGTCCTATTGTATGTTCTTTATTCTGGATTGGGTTTATAATCATTTGTGGAATCTTATAAGTCAATGCGGGCTTGGCATATTTGTGTGTACGACACAACAGTAAAAACATCAAACTATTCTATTGTGATTTATTAGTAAAATAACCTCTACTAGAGATTTTACAGTATTTGGCCAATCTAGTAAAAATGCTGATGTTTCAAAAGCTATGAAAGCCAGAAACAATCATATTACATAGTAATATAATTTTCAATATGAATAACATTCATATTGAAATCTGCTGTTACAAACATCTACACATAGATATATTACTAACATAATGGGCAAGGAAGATTGCATTTTGTAGAGCGCTGAATATTAAATGTGGGTGTAATAATAACATTGCATTGTTTAGTTTTATCTAAAATATCTTATGGGGAATACAGAAAGGAGAATGGCAGAAAGTGGGTGTAGAGGGGAAAACATAATAAATCCAAGATGTAATTTAACAATATGCCAGTGGGAGGAAAAAAATAGAGTGAAACAGAAAAGGCACCTAAGTGTATGTGTGTAATATGCTGATTACTCCAGTGGAAAAATGTTGCTTTCACACCAGGACATCTAAAACCTGATATGAAAAGACTAAGAAAGGGATGGATCTAGTGAAAACAACAAAAACCAAGTCAGGGGTGCGCTATTTAAAGATTAGCAGTATATGTAGTCAACATATAGTACACTACTCTGCTATATCTTGTTGTATACACTATAAGTTCAGTGGATAGTGCATTCTTCCATTTAACTTTGTGTCGGTCTCATTAGTATTAGTATGATGGAAATAACGTGCACACACCCTGTGAGTACATCATACTGTGTCATATACAGTAGGTGCTGTCCTCGTGACTGGACAAACATGCACACCTGCATGCACCGACACTCAACACACGCAAGGTTGCCCGCACTGAAAGAAATGACAATAAAATATCTGTTATAGTCATCTGCACAGGCTCTGAGCTAATGGGGAGAGTCTGCAGATCAAAGGAGACTGGACTGCTGATTTCCCCTTCCTTCCTCTACTACTAGGGAATAATCACAGTTTACCATCTAACATATTGTCAATAACACAGAACAGGAGCTTCCCCTATATCACAGCAGAAAGATCACATACTGTAGAGAGCACTGGAGCATGAAGAGAATCAGCTCTCTCTCCCCCCATCTTTCCTTCCTCCGAAATTCAATCCCCTGCAATCATAGAGACAGATACGTGCAATGCAAAATGTTATACCAGGTATGCTATGTATACTTAAATTCAATGGACATACTGTATTTACTTTGGATGCAAATTGCAAGGAAAAGCAGACATATTTCAATGCACCTGTAGCATTTGCAGAAATATAATACTAACATGCCTATTGTATTTCCCCACATACTTTTTAAACTATATTAGTTAGGATTTGTACATGCTTCATGTCACAGCACTGTAAGTGTAATATTGTATTGGCTATTTTCATACATGGTCATGTTTCAGGCCAAACATATTTAAATCTGTATACATCTCTATGTACATTGTAATCTCAGATTTGTTGTACAAAACCTCCGGGGTGCTGAGTGAAAGCATAACCAGGAAGTATGATTCACTGACTATTTTCCGCACAAGAAATGGAGTCTAAATCAAGGCCACACTGGGAGATATGTGGTGGAAGAGGTTTGTGCTATTGAGCTAGCCAGATATACACACAACACACAAACCACCTGCATTTATTACTGTCAATCAAGTAAAGTCATATGTCACATACTTTAACATTACACAAGGCTCATTGTCTCCTCAGGGTAAGACTGAAGAGTTCTTATCAACACCTGGCAGTTATCGCTGACATATGGCTGTGTCTTTTGGGGAAATGGATGGGGAGACAAATACGGGCTTTCATCACTGCCACTATAATGCATTACGGGAGCTATCACAACAAGACAAAGGATATTAAAAGTATGAGAGGCAATGTCTGGAGCTCTGTCAGGGCTCACAGTAACAAGTCATAGTCGGCTGAGTAGGCATTGTGGAGGAGAAAAACTAGCATGAGGAGTAACAGATGATCCCATGGACTAGCCACAAGGAGCAGAGACCTTTGGCCCCAGAGGATGAATGACCCTGTTACAGTATGTCAGCATCAAGACCCTAGACAACTAAACATGCTGTTTGCTGCATTTGAACTTTCTATCTGCATATAATGAAGAAAATATACAGTGTGTTTGGCATGGTATATTAATATCAGTATAAACATTTGATAAAGAATTCAGGTGTTAAGAAAAGGAGAACATGTTGATGACCACTCAAATGCCCACACATGGGAATGAATCCACTGACTCAACTCAAGTGACTTTTCAGTCAATGCTGTCTTTCACAGTGCAGTACTGTCGAGTGCTCATCATACCTCCTCACCGTTTGCTAAGAAGAAAACTTCATACCTTCCCTTTATTTCGTCAAACAAGTCATTTAAGGGCAATGTCTTATTTACAATGAAGGTTTTTTTGAGTTGACAGTAAAGCCAAATAAACTAAATCCACCAGATGAAGTGATCCTTTAAGATATGTGTTTGGGTTTGTTTGAATGTAATTCTAGCAACTGTTACACATCCATAGCTTAATCCCTTCAGGGTTTTCAAATCCACTGAAGGATTTTCAGAACCAGAAGCCAGAGAAATACAAAAAGCAGAGACCATAGAGAAAGAAAAAGCTGAAGACTTTGATTTTGTAGAAATCCAAACTGTGAGGTATTTTACCTATCTTTAAAATAATAATAATAATCTTAGTATATGTAATTCAGTATATGCATGTCATGTTTGACTGAGCTTTTATTCTTTAAGATGTTACAGTGAAATTAAGTTATTATTTAGTTTTTAACCTTTAATACAATGATCATTGTATGATCATTTTATGAAATAGACTAAATGTTAAAGAATTGGAGGTATACTCCGCAATTATTGTATGTTTGGCAACATGCAATCATCAGAATACAAATATTGATTCACTACAAATTTGTGTTAGCCACAAATAACTTTCAGCACCACAGCACGTGGACAGCATCTGCTCCTGTATGAATCAATGGGCAGGGAAAGGACTCAATTCCCTCTGAAGTCACCTATGCCAAAAAACATGTGCACTCACAATAGTGAAATTACTAAACATGCTAACCAATCCTCACTAATATGAATGAGTACAACTTTACAACTTACCCCTCCAGGTTATTCCTACAGCATTACTGTTCCATTTTCTCCGGTAAAGCCAAATCTCTGCCAGTGTGTGTTTATGAGGCATCCAAGTACCCAACAATGAAAGCAGAAACAGAAAGAAAAATGAAGACACAACGTGGACCTCTAAAAAAGGAGAACAAATCAAAAGAAGGAGTCTATGCCGAAGGAAAAGCCTAAATAATCCATCTGCGATCCAGGAGAGGCTATCAGATGGGGTGCATACAAATCACAAACCTACCTCTGCAGCAACCTAGGTCCAATATCCTCAGGGTCCTAAGGCTGCACTCAGACAATTTACTCTAACGGATTAAGCCTGACACCTCACACACTCAAGGACATAGAAAATGGTGAATTTCAACAATAAAATTATCATTTTGATTTTATTTTCTCAGAGTATTAAAAAACAAGAAAACATTGTTTTTCTCATTTTCCAGGTAGTCCTTTTTTAGTCATTGGGGGCATCATGGACTACACATATTAATATGTAGCATGTTGAAGATTATTCTGAATGCTTTCACTAAGTGTACAGGTAAAGCTGGTGTTATTACCAATGGTTTGACACAATTTGGAGTCCAGTGTACATATATATGATTGATTGATTTGATTGTTTTCCAAATGATGCATCACAGCTCAAGCTACCTGCACCAATGGGTAGAGAATCGTGGTGTATGTTGTTGCAATATGGGTTCACAATCTGCAGAAAACCATCCCACAGGGTCTATGTTCCCTGCAGCAAAACCAGCCTGCCTCTGTCTCTTTCACTGAGTGAAATTTATTTTTGCTTCCTGCTTATTCCTATTCAGACATACACAGTGGGGGTGCTGGAACCTTAGCATGCATAGGCCACAAGGCAAGAAAACACCCAATTCATCATAGAGATAGCAAAGACTAACACATTTACACCAATAGAATTTTTTTTATTTTTCAGTCCACCTGACTTGCATGTTTGTGGAACTCCGCCCTTTCTCCCACTCCTCATACACTTCTCTGTGTATTTTTTTATTATTATTTATTGTGCTCACATCAAATGAATAGTTTTTTTTACAATAATTGATTTTTTTTATTGAAAACAATGTCCACAATGACGGATGAGCACATCTTCTTCTGTGTAATGATGTGTGTAACAAAAGGAGAATTGATCCGCAACATTGCTCAGCAGCTATTTATTCGATTCAATCTACCATGCAGCAGTGTGATGGGCTCAGTGCATTACACAAATCAGGTAAATACACTTTAATTTTGTATTACATTCAGTTCAGCCAAACAGCACAAGTTTAGTTTCATTCCTGTTGTCATGAAAAACATTAAAAAGCCTGTCTACTAATTTCTCTTGTACTAATGGAAAGATCAGTCTATGTTCAGGCATATTCATCTCCAGAGTCATTGTTTAATTCATAACTGACAGTAAATCAGAGGTATTAATGCCAGCCTAAGACCTGCACACTATACTGTAGACCCCAAAAACACACATCAGTGAGGTTAAGAGCATTTATAAATCTATAAAGATGAACATTTTGCTCTTTGGCTTTTACGTATTCTTACCTATAATTCTTCTGCAGAAAAAAAGATGGGGAAATGTAAAGAGTCTTATGCTGCATTAGAGGGGCATCAGGGTATGTGACCCAAGACAATTTTCTTTTCAACTGCACTCTTATCAACAGCACTCTTATCGCAATCCTTTATCTAACTCAGCAGTGCAGTTTTGAATTAACCTCAAGTCAATATCATAGTCATCTATCATGCTGACAGGAGCAGACTTGTGAGTGTGAAATCGGAAAGATAATCATCTCAAGAGGAAACGTGGTCTTCTCTAGCAAGAATGCCACTTAACTGGTCAGAATGACCAAGTCACTTGCGGTTTGAACCGGGGGTGATATACACAAAGACGGACAGTATGTGACAGCCAATCATAAAAAAAATATGTTTTGTATTTGGAGGATGCAGGATATCTCTTAAATGCTTTGTTATGAATCAAACAACAGTTACCTCCCATTCTGTGGCCTTCCCTTTCACTCTTTCCGTTGTTGGCTCCTCAGCATTTAAACAATGAAACATTAGGTTTCATTTTATTACATTTATTTCTGCTCTTTGTCACCTTTGACATGTATGTTCTCATCCTTGCCTTGATTATTAATTTAACTCATCGTCATGGTTACTGCAATAACTTACTCTTACAGAATACAATACCGCATACGCCCCACGAATGATAGCTGTACATTTACAAAACCTTGTGGTATCAGTGTTATTCAGTGACTGTATTTTCCCATTTGCACAATCTAATTTATTTATTTAAAGCTATTAAATGAAGGAAAAGGTCATTACTGATGCTAGTGAGTTTTCAGAAAACATAGGACAATCACAACGTAAGATAATTACTATTTCAATTGGGTGGGGGGCATTTGGGGAGTTTGGGTGTTCTCAGTAACTTAGTATATCTTGAAATATACCTCATATTCCTCTCCAAAATCAATCCTTAATCATCTTTCTTCCATCACCCATGACCTTCTAAGGACATAAATAGCATGATTTATAAAAGGCAATGAAGTAGATAAATGCAGAGAGCACCTCCACATATTACTTACATATTTATACAGAGATACAAATTTCAAGATAAATGCGCCAGTTAATTTCATTTATACTGCTCATACTGTACTAACCTCTGTGAAAGTGTTGGCAAAGGGCATTTTCCTGATGTGTCTTCTCTCTGTTAGAAAAAGAGAAAAGAAAGAGATTTGGGCTGAGGTCTAAGAAACCTGTTGATCCTTGGTCCTAGCCTCTCTTTGCCCTGTTCCATTATTGGTCTGGGTCTTAATATTTGTTTCTTTAGCTGTATGGTGAACCTGTCACAGACCAATGGTCAGCCCTGAGGTTGACTGAGATTCAAATATAATATATTTATCCTGGACACCTTGTACCCTCACCAATTAATCATTAAACTTTGACTATACTGTACGTTGATGAGGAAACAAATTCTGTCCTTAAGATTGCTCTCTGTCACACACACACACACACACACACACACACACATACTGAGTTTAATTTTTCATATCAAAAAATGACCAATGGTTATATTACCATACATTTATATGGTAATATTTGAGTCCCTTTTCCTTTGTTCTTTGTTTCCTTCTTTGGTTGGGCTGGCTGACACTTCAGCATCTACACAGTCAGGAAGCCAAACAAAGCTATTTTTATGGATGGACCACTATACAAGAGCTGCATGGGGAATCTGTGAGAATGCAATCCAGGTGTCATTGCCCCTTGGTAATCTCTCTCATCTTCAGAAATTCATTTTCTCAGCAGCTTCACTTGAAAATGACATTCTGACACCATTTACATGGAAATCACTTTGCCTCTTCATCTGTAATAATGGCCTGTGTGCAGACAGAACCTCTCTGAGGGCTAGACTATTAATGGACATAAACAGTAAAGAGAGGAGGAAGGAAGGAAGGAAAAGAAAGAAAGAAAGTGGATACTAAAATATGTGGTGTTCAGGTTTAAAGCCAAGGTCAGAGCTTCGGGTATTAAGGGATGAAGAAGGGATGAAGACACTGAGGGAAAGCATAATGAGGGAAATTCCTAGTTCTTCCCTTAAGCATATATATCCTCTATCTCTCGCTCACTCTCTACCTCTCTTTTCTCACACACCAGAGATGTAAAGATTTTCCCTGAAAGAAGAAAAGAAATACACCAGCAAAGCACACAGCTGAGTGGGTGCTGAGAGGAATCCATATGTTTCAGGATTTTGTTAGGTCCCAATGAGAAATATTTGAGTACAAGAATGTTTTATCTTTTGGAAAGAGATTCAAATACCATGCATGCATTTTATCTTGTAAGACAATTTCTCCTTAACATCAATAATTTCTCTCTCTTGAACATGTCTGTGAACTTCCACAAAGTCCTGTGTTTATGGAATAAAAACAGCATTACTTCAGTGCAGTCTCAACAATCACATCTCTCAAGGTCCAAATAGGCAAGTAGGCAATGCATTACACACATACTTTATGCATCTCCATACACACTGCACAAACTTGTTACTTGCACACTGTCACTTGTGACCTCAGGCATAAATGCATGCTTACACGCACACTTATTAACAGTACATAAACATACACAACAACCTATTCCATAGGTGGGATTACCTTGTCAAGTCATGAATCTATGTGTGTGGTATGTGTGTGATATGATAATGAATGTGAAAGTGGTTTCCATATGAAGACCATACATCACAATGATAAAATTCCCAAAGGTATCACATATGAAATCCATTGTATCCATCCATAGAATTTTTCTCAGGATAAAATAGATGCATGTGTGCTCTCATCATGCATTTTGTGAAAATCCCTGTTTTAAACTACTTATGTTGAATTTCTGTGAAAAATTGGGGGTAAAGGTGGATAATTAAGTCTAATTGATTGGATTAACACTGCCTCTACCTGGCATTACTATAGCACTACTTAATAAAGAGGTCATGCACACACCAACTGTGCAGTAATAAAAGCCAAACTATGATTATTTCTTATATTGTGTTTTTTATGAAAACTGTTGAATTTTTGAAACACTGCGTACTATGACATGATTCATGTCCTTTTCTTCTAAAACTACACTACTTAGCATTATATTCATCCAGCCCGAAAGGTACAGTACATGGCATTGCATGCATGCAAATTTTAAATTTTATTTATACAGCAACAAGTGAATCCTTTGTATTGCATAGTGAAATGAATTAGTGATTTTGAGTGAATCTTTACATTCAGCAGGCTGAAACACTGCTTGGCTTTGCAAATATGTTATATATTTATATGTCTGGGGGAGAATCACTATCTCAAGTTGTCACAGTAGTGTTCATTAGGTCAGACTGCAATGGAGGTTCTTGAACCACACAATGGATTTATGTGTTATTTTCAGTTGCTGTGGAGTTTCGTGCACCCCGTGAGATGAGATGTTTTACTGAACAATCACCAGGACACACACATACACACACAAACGCCTAACTACTTCACTTGATTAATGGCCATTTTCCCAATATTTAAAAGCTTTGTGCAAGCTGTAATATTGCTTCTGAAAATATGGATACATTTGTGAATGATAGACCCATAGCTGTCCCAACCACACAGTCTATGGTCACAACAGAACAATCTTTATTGTTTGCTTGCTTTGGATGTTGTTGTTCCATACTGTAGTGAATTCTGTGCGACATTTGCAAAATGTATGTTAAGATCTCCTCATCTCTTGAAGATCAGATTTTAGAATCTAAGTTATCTTGAGTTCAATCATAATAAAGCAAAAACTCATATGACAACAGCTGGGATTCGTCAATGACAACGTGAGGATGATATCATCATATGAGTCATGAAAAAGCCACATTCAAGACTATTTGCAGTTTTTTGTGGCCTGTAATGTTATCGCTTTCGCTACATGTAATTGCATTTTTTGTCTTCGAGCGCCAGTAAAGGCAGCGTTATTGTCAGGCGTGCCGTGCGTAGTGGATAGGCGGAAAAACTGTACGTCATTACGTACAGCGGGACGTCTAGGAGAAGATAAACAAAAAGGAAGGAAGCCTTCGGCCATACAATCGCGGCAAAATCGGTTCAAAAATTTAGCTTACAAGCTAC
Organism: Siniperca chuatsi; assembly: GCF_020085105.1. Taxonomy (NCBI): domain Eukaryota; kingdom Metazoa; phylum Chordata; class Actinopteri; order Centrarchiformes; family Sinipercidae; genus Siniperca; species Siniperca chuatsi. The sequence continues at coordinate 8,989,273 of NC_058055.1, forward strand.
AGTTAGCAACTACATGTACCCTTTTATTGCTTAGATAATTAACATTGGGCGTTCACAATCATGGACGAGGCAATAGTATTTCGTATGAGTGCATTTTCCGAGCAAGGAGGGAGGAAATACATGGAGGATGTTGTCGAGATAAGAATCGAGTACGAGCCGACGCCGTCGCCAGTCGAAGATTATCCAAAGTCGCAGAGACATGGAGGACAGGGAAAAGCCGAGAATGAACCTACCAAACAGACTGAAAATGAGACACACGATCATAACATTGCTGCAGAATCAGGCCCAGCTTCTGCAGTGTGGGTAGAAAGTATATCAAATGAGGACAGTGGCAACAACAGTGCACCGGTATTAAACGAAAAAGTCGCAGAGCACGTAGTCGACACTCGGAAGTCTGTGGCGTTTTTCGCTGTTTTTGACGGCCACGGGGGGCGAGAAGCAGCACATTTCGCAAGAGAGAATCTGTGGGATTTGCTGAAAAGACAGCGGGGGTTTTGGTCTAAGGATCATAGTGAAGTGTGTGCTGCCCTTCGGAAAGGCTTCATCGCCTGTCACCATGCAATGTGGAAGGAGCTACGTAAGTCATCGAAGTTAAGCATACTTTTCTGTCTGTAATTATTGCTGTATATTGCTCACAAGTCATGCTGGCACAGTCTCAGCAACGTTATTTAGCTAACAGTGTCACATGAGGCAGTGTCCTACTCAGCTGGTATGATGATGCTCAGTCCTCTGCCGACTGGCCCACCCCTTTACAAATTAACACAGAGACATAACCCCTACAGTATAACTCTCTAATGAGTGGTTTTATCAAAGGACTAGATATATGTGGATTAAGGGTTAAAAGGAAGAATACCGTTTTTACAAACCTAAACTACCGCCAGAAAACAAAACGTGAATAAATTAAATTAGTTGTTGGAAAGTCTTAGGCTGTGATCCTAATCATGTCAATCAAATCGGGGGTTATAACACAAGCCAGTCTGTTTTTAATTTTGGTGGTGAGTTTACCTTCTGTATCACAGCTTCTGCATTTGACAGTGAAGTAGTATGATGGTGGCCATTCAGTTTTAACATTGCTGTTACTGAAGAAGGTGTATTTTATTCACTGTCAATTTGACAGAAACATAATGCATTGTCCTTTTTAATATAAAATACTCTTCATAGGTCCACACTCTCCAGAGGAAAATGAACACTTTTAAAATAGTTCAAACATTTAACACTATGCCAGAGTTCCTTCTTTAACTCGCAAAACAGAGTTGAAGTAACACTAAGGGATTAGACATATAACACTGCTCTGAGTTACATTTTTGGGTAGTGTTAGTTTCACTCCCTAAAGTGTCAAGCTATATACACTGAAAACATGTTAAAATTAATTGTAAGAATGAATTGCATAATTTTCAAAAAATAACATTTATTTTTTGCCTTTTCACCCTTGCAGTCATTCATACAGTTGACTTAAAAGATTGTGAATGAAGGTATAATGTACAAGCTCAGCAAGTTCAGACATTTTTATGATATACTTTTCCTCACTTCGCATTACTCTGAACGATGATCATCAAATTTCTCTGTGAATAGCTTGTTTGTCAAAAAAAAGTGATCTTCAACCAAAAGTATATCACTTATTTAACGAAACACCGGCGTGTCTTCTTCCATTGCACTGCAAATAACAAGTCCAGCTTTATACTCATCACCATCAACTTTATAAGCATCTTTTGACAAGATCATTTCAAGCATTTCATTGTTGACCACATTTTCATCTCCAAGGGAAAAAGATTTAATTGGCCCATACTCATTTTTTTAGGGTGAAGGATTCCCAAAGATAAGCAATGGTCATCTGATGCTTTTTAGCAAGTGATTTGGTTATGTTTTTAAAAAAAGTTAAAAGAATATTTTAAACAGCTTGTGTTTGGTTTCAAACCTCATACACTACATATGTAATAAGTGGCCGATTTTACTTATAGAAGATGGGTAATGAATCATAAAATGATGCTTAGGTATCATGTTGATACAAGTGCTTAAATAGTTTGTGGTGGTCAACAATCAAATGCTTTAAATACACTGTCATACTTAGAGTGAGAGAAGGCAAAAAAACTATGCCAGTTTTTGTTTCCTGCTGGAATAATGTCACCAAACAACAGTGGGATGTTTTTCACAAGACACAATGTCTGAATAGAATTCAAACCAATGCTATTTCCAGCACTCTCCAAAATAATATTTTGTAGGACAGTTTTTCCATTCTAAAAATCCATAATCAAAACCATACATCCTGGAAAGCAAGTCCTGCTCTGACAAGTGTTGTGTGAGATATCCAAAAAGCAGTTTGATCTCCTACTGAGCCACACCCTCAAGAAGATCATGCATTATATCAAATTAATAGTTATTAGAAACATGGAAATACTTCAACGAATTAAGTGTAGAATTCTTGTTCAGCCAGGTCAGTGTTTATGACTCCACCATAAGAAAGAGACTGGGCAAAAAAACAGCCCCAGACCATCACACTACCACCACCATATTTTACTGTTGGTATGATGTTCTTTTTCTGAAATGCGGTGTTACTTTTATGCCAGATGTAATTGGACACATACCTTCCAAAAAGTTCAACTTATGTCTCGTCAGTCCACTGAGTATTTTCCCAAAAGGCTTGGGGATCATCAAGATGTTTTCTAGCAAAAATTAGACAAGCCTTAATGTTCTTTTTGCTCAGCAGTGGTTTTTGTCTTGGAACTCTGCCATGCAGGCCATTTTTGCCCAGTCTCTTTCTTATGGTGGAGTCATGAACACTGACCTTAACTGAGGCAAGTGAGGCCTGCAGTTCTTTGGATGGTGTTGTGGGGTCTCTGAATGGCTGAAGAAGAACAAAATGAAGACTTTGGAGTGGCCTAGTCAAAGTCCTGACCTGAATCCTATTGAGATGCTGTGGCATGACCTTAAAAAGGCAGTTCATGCTCGAAAACCCTCCAATGTGGCTGAATTATAACAATTATGCAAAGATGAGTGGGCCAAAATACCTCCACAGCGCTGTAAAAGACTCATTGTAAGTTATCGCAAACGCTTGATTGCAGTTGCTGCTGCTAAGGGTGGCCCAACCAGTTATTAGGTTTAGGGGACAATCGCTATTTCACACAGGACCATGGTTTGGATTGTTTTCCCTTAATAATAACAACCTTCATTTAAAAACTGCATTTTGTGTTTACTTGTGTTACCTTTGACTAATATTTAAATTCATTTGATGATCTGAAACATTTAAGTGTGACAAACATGCAAAAAAATAAGAAATCAGGAAGGGGACAAGCACTTTTTCACACCACTGTATAGTGACTTCAATTGTGGGTTATACTGGAGAGACTGGCAATGCATTTCAAATATATTTTCCAAGAAGGACAACCTTAGGATCATCCTCACTGAATACTGTTTGAGAATCATTCTTCTTAATCAAACAAAGGCGACAGAAATGACGGCTACTGAATAACTCATTAAAACCAAGAATTGTGTGCATCCCTAGATTATCTCCAGTGCAGATATAGCCCTTGGCTTTCCAGTGTTTTCATATAATTTATCAACGGTTCCAGTATAACATCAAAACCATACTTGTGCAGATCTTGTGCGTGAAAAGTGATACCAAATGAATGTTCATCAAAACAAAATTAAATTTTAGGGGCAAGTTTCTAACAACAAAATAAAGACAACCAATTTTGTGAATTCCACGTTTGGAGCCAAGGGGATTGGCTGTTTCAAAATCATCATAGTATACTTGAATTTGTAATGTCTTTTTGCTGTAAACAAAGGGTGAGTTTTAAAATAACTTCCATCAAAAAAGTCAGTATAAGTGTCAGGTTGTGATCTACACTCCTCACTACACTATGGATTTCTGCACATGAACTTCAATGCTTCTAAAATCGGCACATATATTAAAATATCCTTCACAGGTATCTGATCATAAGTACCAGATTTGCCTGGCATGAGATGAGATGCTTATCCATGGTGACGTAGAAGCTGTCAATTTTGCTCTTCTGGCGCTCAACAGTGAGGAGGTACGGCTGCCGACCCAGCTCGTTGCGGAAATGCTCCTCCAAACTGCAGCATGACTAGAGTTGAGATAAGGAAACTGAACATTAGACGCAAGAACATGTACAGTCACAAAGAAAACTACAGTATAGAAGTGATTATTCAAACATCATCAAATTCATCATTTGGCAACCTGTTGTTAAATGACAAAATACATTTACCTTGACAGTCATGTGACACATTATTTTAATGACCTTAATAATATAATTACCTTATGAAAGACTACAAGTCTCTCAACTGCATCACATGCATTTTTAGACTTCGGCCCTCCTGGTGGTGGTGGAAGGAGATGGATCAGCTAAACAGGGAGGCCATTTCTTGGTCGTGGGCTGAGGACAAAGAGTCAGAAGAATTTTTCTAAAAAATCTTCAAATGTAATGCGTTTCAAGTTTGAATGAGAACAGGGAGGTATTATGAGAGTTTTAAACAGCAATCCAGCTATTGTTCAAAGGTAAACCAAAAATCTGATCACATTTCAGATATACACATAATAAACAAATTAAATCTAGTAAAAAACTATCTCACAGGTGCTCTTGTTTCCTAATTTTAATCATAGTCATGAAAATAACGACAAACAAATGTAACTGCAATTATAGCAAATGCTTTTAAACAACCACAAAAAAACTCACTTGTTGCCTCATCAAGATCACTTCCTGGGGGACTTTCTGCTGACTGCACCAAGCGACACAACTCTGGTGACGAAGTGAGCCACTTATCCTCTTTTATGACATTTGGCTTAAAGAACCTATCCCATTTCTGAAGCAGCCTGGAGGATGTCTCGACATCAAATAGTAGAGTGAAGTCTTGTTCCACCTTTTAAGAAAGAAGATATTAAATTACTACAGGAGATGCTTACAAATTTCAAGCCATTCTAAACATCTCATTCCAAACTTACCAATCCTTTTGTATCCAGGAATCTTGGGAAGGCTGAGAGGATATCAACACTTTTGCCCAGGTCATTAACAAGTTTTTGACAGTGCTGAAAGGTCTCTCTCATCTTCTGGAAAATCAGGGAATTGTCTGTGGTATGGTTGAGGAAAGACATGGCCTCTTGGCAAGCATCCCCATCAAGCTGCCTTTCAACACTAACAGTTCTTTGGAAATGTGGGCCTCTTGGAGAACAGTCAGTAGAGCTTGGTGTAGACCCTCGACGAATCTTCCTTTGGACTGTATTCAAACGCAAACAAATGTATCCTGTGCTGCTTGCTGCATTATAGAAGTGTTCCTGAAATAACAAAAAATAAATGCATTGTCATACACAGCTCATGAGAATTCAAATGTCACTGTCATGCACATAGCTTCGTGCCAGAACATGCAAGTATGACGTGTCATGCAAACAATAATAATTACTATTATATATCCTTTCTTGGAATATGGATCCTTGAGGGAAGGGAACAGGATCACTATCCCAAGAGCATATTCTTCTCTGATTGCTTTAGTGGGGAGGTGCCTGAGAGAAGATGTTAAATTAGTAATCTAATTTAAGCAATGGCCACACAGTTATTTGGCACAAGTATAAAGAATAAACAAACATACCCATGATTCAATCATGTGAGCCACTGGTATGTTAACCATTTGTTTTCATGCGGCATCTGTTAGGGTTTCTCTTGTTTTGTACTCCTGTAGTACTTCTTCAACACCGGACTTGCCTATTAGCACAGCTTCAATCAACTAACAAAAAAACAAAAACAGGAGAATGTAAAATGTGGTGATAAACAACTCTTCTAGAGACTCAAGAGTGAAAAAATGTCAGTGTTAAGGACCTCATCTATGATTATAGTTGCTGCACTTCAGAAGCAGAGGATAAGGAGCAATCAGAAAATTCTAAAGGCATAGAAAAATGTAACTAATTTTATTCTGTAGGGTACTGTAGAGTGTTTAATTATATCTGCCTCTATAGCTCACCTTGCTCTGAGAAAACGGTCAGCAACACATTGCCTTGTCCAGTGAGGTCACTGAATATTTCTGCATCAACTTCTGTCCCTGTTGCATCCTTGTATATAACTTTTTCATCAGGTGGCAGGCAAAATCTCTCGATGACAGGAAAAGATAGTAAGATAGAACTGAATGTGCTTTTTTCAGCAGGTTTGACTGAATTGCGCTTACTGTGTAGAACTGCATGAGAGGAGGAAAATGGTGCCGTTAAGTTTGTGTGCGGAGCTTAAGCCCTAATTACATCTCTGCGGAGTTAAGCTAACACTAATGTGATCAACTCTGTCAAATAACTCCAAAACTGAACAACATTTAAATCAGAATGTGTTAAAATTACACTTTGGGAGTGGAAATCAACTCGGAAATGTTTATTATTGTTATTATTGTGAAAAACCTAGCTTGAGTAAGCCTGACAAACTGAACCAGAATAGCTATGAGCTATTTCATATAGCCAACTCTGTGCTAATGTGAACACACTAATTCAAAATTGGAACTAGCTTTAAATCAGACCTGAGACATGAAACTCAGATTACATCCACATTAACGGGATGGCTGTTGAGCGTGTATCCAGCTTCAAGTTCCTGGGGACCCATATTTCTGAGAACCTGTCCTGGACCACCGACACCTCCTGTCTGGTCAAGAAGGCTCACCAGCGCCTCTTCTTCCTGAGGACACTGAAGAAGAACCAACTGTCCTCAGCTATCCTGGTGAACTTCTATTGCTGCACAGTAGAGAGCATCCTAACCAACTGTGTCACAGTCTGGTATGGAACTGCTCTGCTGCAGAGTGCAAGGCACTGGAGCGGGTGGTGAAAACTCCCCAGCGCATCACAGGGACTCCACTTCCTGCCATTGAGGACATCCAGAGGAAACGCTGTCTGCGTTGAGCCCACAGCATCTTAAGGACTCCTCTCACCCCGCCCGAGACTGTTTGTTTTCTCCCCTGCCTTCCGGCAGATGCCTCAGGGGCCTCCGGACAAGGACCAGCAGACTGAGAAACAGTTTTTTTTCCCCAGAGCTGTCTTCCTACTGAACTCTGTCCCCCTCTGATTCCACTGTCCCCTCATATACCTTAACTTAAATGCTGCAATATTGATATTGTTTTTGCTACATGTACCACATGTTCATTTGCACCACCAGACTATTTATTTATACATATACTGCATCATTTGCACTCCAGTACTATGTACTGAATACAGCAATAACTCATCTACTGCACTGTTAACTATTTCCATCAATTGCACTACTTTATATTCATTGCACTACTGTTCTGCCCACTTCAATTCATTATTGTACATATCCATCAGTATACTTCTGTTTATATTAATGCCATCTGTATATAATGTCCATAGTACCACTTGTAAAATATTTTCATTATACTGCTCTATCCTGCATTTATGCACATACTTTATATCCTGCACTTGCTTATTGCATTTCTGGTAAGACCTAAACTGCATTTTGTTGCCTTGTGCTTGTACATGTATAATGACAATAAAGTTGAATCTAATCTAAAGAGAAAATCCGTGATGTCCACAACCACAGAGGAGCACATAACAAACGTACTATATTAAGAATTAAATATTAAAGTGAAAATGGACAAAACAACAAAGCCAAATAGGAATTTAGGAGAGAATGCTGTGTTTCAGGCTGGTTGGTAAAATGTAATACTGGTTAAGTCTGAGGTCAAGCTAAGTGTAAAAAGTAGCCTAAATAGCATGAGACTAGTCTGCAGGGATATGTTTCTATGGTAACATGGGTCAAACCTATTTAATCCTGCTTTATGAAGCTAAATTTCTCAAAAATAAAGCCCAATTTACTCAAATAAGCCCGGCTTATGTGGTCATCATGTTTTATGAAACAGCCCTCTGATTGGTGGCTAGCACAATCTTCATTAGTAGTGTTATGTGATAGCAATAGTAATTTGGCTTGCTTTCCTTCTGTTTTCAGGTCTAAACCTCTATGTGGCCAAATTAAGAAATATAACAATTTTACTTTTACTGACCTCCCGTTGATGCTGTAAGACACTTCAGTATATTTCAGTAGAGTACAGATACAGAGGATACAGAACCAAACAAATCCCTATGGTTGCTCTTAACGTCATAGGCTGTATGACTGCTGAAGTTCAGCAGGTTCAAAAGTTCAAAAACACCTTCCTCAGACTTGTTTGCAGGCTGAACTAAAGTTTACATGTTTGTTAAATGTGTGTGCTAAGATATCATGTGGTAGGCTGTTTTAAAGATTAACCCTAAAGGCTTTGAAACTATCTTATTCCGTATATTCATAATCCTCCATTGGTGTATAGTGAAAATCAGACATAATAAGTCCACAAAGATATTTCTACCTTCAACTGCCTTCTAACATGTTGTCGTATGCTGTACAGATTGTAAAGCCCCTTGAGGCAAATTGTGATTTGTGATATTGGGCTATATAAATAATAAATAACATTGACTTGACTTCTACTTACCTTCTTCACTAGTTGTTGCCAGTGATGCTCTTGTTAAAAGTGTTACCTTTGTCTAAAAGGTCCAGTGTGCAGGATTTAGTGACATCTGGCGGCGAAATTGCAGTTTGCAACCATTTGAATATCGCTTGTCTCATCCTCCTCTTCCAAGCATCTAGGAGAAACTACGGTGGCCACAAAACTCGCAAACGACCCTATCTAGAGCCAGTGTTTTGTTCGTCCGTTCTGGGCTACTGTAGAAACATGCCGGTGCAACATGGCGACCTCCTTGGAGGGGGACCAGCTCCCATGTAGATAAAAACAGCTTATTCTTAAGTAATGAAAACACAATTCTTACTTTCAGGTTATTATACACTAATGAAAACAGACTTATAAATATTATATTCCATTTCTGCCAATAGCGCCTCCTAAATGTTACACACTGACTTGACCTTTAAATCTAAGAAACCATATTGCTTGTCACCTAAATCTAAAAACCCTACTCATGTACAGTGATGTTGCTAGGTATGCGTCCAGGGGACGCACCCTATTTTTTCCCTGACAATGCTACATTGTGAACATCAAATCTGTGTTGAAATAAAAGAAATAACCAAAAGAAACCTCAGTCAAAAATATTGGTGTTATTTATTATCACACTGCAGCCTCTCACCTGCTCTCTGTGTGAGGGCTGAGCGCACACAAACAATTTTTGGACCCCACAAATACAGTAAAACAAGCCCACACACACGGAAGAGCAGAGCAGATAGGCGGTGGAGATTACTCAAGTTGACAGCAACTACGCTCTTTACTGTAAGTAAGTGCACTAAAACCTTTGCAAGTAAAAAAAACAGTACTTTATCAATACAACAAGCAGAAACATGTGAACATGTAGAAAGCTATATTTTAATCTGCTCTCATCCACTGCCACAATTTTTTACACAAGCACAGCGAGCTAGCTTGGCTAATAGCGAATTGTTACAAACAAGCTAAAATGAAAGCTGTCTGTATGTATTCTAACTGTTTAGCTTAGTTTGCCACATACCTTAAAATTTGGCAAATTCTTGTAAACTTACTGTTGGCTGAGTCAAACCAGCCCCTCCTCCCTCTACCACCAACCTCTGATACCCATCTCTAAACATGAGTTTAACACTACAATTTGTCAAAAAACACTAATTTTATTGGGGACCCACTCAAATGACCACCTGTGGGTGCCGGGGACTCACTACATTGAAAACCTATCAACATCACTGCATGTAGCCTTCAATATGTTGCAACTTTAGTATTGTAAAGTGATTTAATCATAACTAGTTCTTCATAACTGATTATTTTTACAACATTTTGGCATTGTGTTATTGCCCTTACAGTGTTTCCCTTACAAACTTTGACCATATTTGATCAAAGAGTAACATTAATCACTTTACTTTTTATTTCTCTGTTTCCTTTACAGCGGAGTGGCCAAAGACTATTACTGGCCTGCCAAGTACATCAGGCACCACGGCCAGCGTAATTGTGATCCGTGGAGTTCACATGTATGTTGCCCATGTAGGGGATTCAGCAGTAGTGGTTGGAGTAAAAGAAAATGACTCTGATATTACGCTCCAGGCACTTGAAGTAACACAAGACCATAAACCTGAACTTCCTAAAGAAAAAGAAAGGATTGAACGACTGGGTGGCAGGTGAGTTGGTGAACAGGACCTTTCAAGATTGAATTATATTATAAGGTCAGGGGCTATGTCACATAGCCAAATAACATCGCATGGAGGGCAGATATTTTCTTGCACTTGTTCCTTTTCAACATTGCTGTATTTTCTGGCAAGCTTAAAAACTTGCCTTTGGATTGACGTTTGTGTTATTCTTGTGCCTGTAGTGTAATGAAGAAATCTGGGGTGAACCGTGTTGTGTGGAAGAGGCCCAGACTGACCCATAACGGCCCAGTGAGGAGGAGTACAGTCATTGACCAGATCCCCTTCCTGGCTGTGGCCCGATCCCTTGGTAAAGATGACACCCTGTTTGTCTGGATTAGTGTCCATAAAATTATACTGTATATTGGTAATAAACGATTTTTGTTGAAATATTCCTCCAAAAGTGATAATATTTTCTTATCTGTTTCAAGGTGATCTGTGGAGCTACGATTTCTACAGTGGGGAGTTTGTGGTTTCTCCAGAGCCTGATACCACCGTGATGACCCTTGACCCCAAACGGCATCGCTACATCATCCTCGGCAGTGATGGACTATGGAATATGATGCCACCCAAGAATGCTGTTAATATGTGTTATAGCCACGACAAAATGGTGGTAAGTAATTGAACTAATACACCGCACCAGCTTTTTTGAGAAGTGTCTCTCAATTAATCGTGTAGTGTGGAAAGTGATTTTTAGATTTAAAATAGTTACAATTTTGACAGGATAATATCATTAGTATTGATCAGAATATGATTATTTAGCTTTGATTTTCATACTTATATTTACAGGACTATAATATCAACATGATTTTATGCAATCTTTCATTTTCTTTCTCTTTCTGCTGCTTCTTTTTGCTTCTAGGGACCGAAGGGAATGTCTTGCGCCCGCCGGTTGGGATGCACAGCCCTACTGTTTTGGAAAGAACGCATGCTCCGTGCAGACAACACAACAGTTATTGTCTTAGCCCTGCAGGAGCACGGAGGCCCTCCTATCCCTATGCATCGAGATGAGATTGTTGTTGACATGGCTACAGGAATTGACCATGTTCCATACCCAGGAACTACTTATAACACATGTCAGGTCCCAAAGGTCAGTGCCATAGCTTTGTTGCCATAGCTTTGTTGCATCCTCATTTGGTAATGTTTCATTAGGATGAACCATGTAAACCATGCGGCAAAATGACAGATATTTTCCAAATACAGAGTTGGTCACTGCTGGGGAAAGTACCTCAGGACCACCCTGACAATGGAAAAATATACTGAATATTTTTGTGTTTGTTTGATGTTTGCTATTCACTGTATCGTCCTTTTATATATTCCAGTCCATTTTTTATTGTCATTTTGTTTAATACTTTCACCTGTTAAAATAATGAAGGTTTGTAGTCAACATGGCTGTTGACTTAAGGTCATACCAGCAGTTTCTATCCGTGGACCATTGGTTTCAACAAATCACTCTTTGTTTTCGGGGCCAACAGGCGGAGCATGAGGATGACATGTTTTATGAAGAAGATGAGATATATGGAGAAGAACATGAGGGATGGCCATGCCTGGAGTGGTAGTGAGGTGACTGCTCAGTTATAAAACTGTATCAAAGTGTCAGCAACATGACCAGCCAATGATTTAACTGATCTATTAGCTGAATAGCCAGGCTCATTTGTTGAACCTGGTGGCAAAAATTCAGCTACTGGGATATAAAAATGACAAACTTCCCTTACAGCTGCTCCCAAGCAGAGAGGACTAACCAACCACCCATGAAAGTGAGGTAACCAATTCAAAAATATTGAATGACTTTGTGAGTTAAAGATGGTTACCATCATCAGAGCCACCTTAAACCTTCTTCCTACTTAAGCCAGTAGAGGGAGACAGGGAAATCGCTTGCCTATTAAATAAAAGTTTGTGCTATTTCATGAAGGTATTAGTCTCCAGTGCAGAATCATTTTGTTCCAGGTTGGTCCTTTTTGTATTGCAAGAAACAGAACAAAACCAATGCAAAGATGTTGATACATTTTGAAAAGACAATTCACTAATGACAGTGTACTTGATATCTCAATTTTTGTAGTTTCTTATATTCAGTCTTAATATGTACCAAGTGAGAAGACAGTAACATTGTTGATGGTTTGCTTTTCATAAATTACTGTGGTATTTATTGGATGAGCAAATGGCACAGATTATTTTTGAATATTTATTTCTATGAATTCTGTCCCCTCATCTAATTTTAATAAGACAGTATCTGAAGACTAGATATGTACTAGGAGAGGGATTTTCCTTGGAAGGAGAAGGTGACGGTTTGATTTTTTTTCTTATTCTACCTATCTTGCCTCAATAATACTTTTGAACCGACCATTACATTCTTTTAAAAAAGTGAATAGATACAAGAGAGCATTGAGAATGCTTCTGCCTCCCAAATTACCCAGCTTCAGCATTCTTTCAGCAGAAAGTCATATATCTATATATATACATTCTCTACAATCCACATTGTCACTTGTGCATGCAGCACAGCTAAAACTCAACCATTTGAACACATCTTAATCCCATACTGTTTTAAACTATTGTTTATTTCCATGATTTTAGTCTTTGTCCATTTGTAACAGCTTTCATCTGTGTGTCTCATTTTAATTTTAGATTGATGAACGACAAGTTGTTTCAAAGTTCTTTTTTCGTAATTAAAAAAAACAGACAGAATTTGAATTGACTTACATTTCTAAATAAATGTGTATTATTTGTATCCGTAATTGGACTGAATAAATTAGGTGATGATAAATTATTACATTACATTTTTATTTAAATTTTATTTTTTGATTTGTTTTATTTCAGCAGAGTGATGCAGTGAATGCTTCCTCCCCATTCAAAGACAGTTCCACAACTCTGGAGCAGGCATTTGGGCTGTATGAAGCAGCTTTCTGTGCCACTGCACAGCTCTTACCTGATGTCATCTCTGTGAGTGCCACACTGCCCCCCTCAGATGGTTCTGTGAATGTTTTCGAAACGCAAGACTCGACAACCCAAATGGACTGTGCTACTTCTGCTCCTCCGTTAAAAAGGTCTCGCCGTTCTCCGCACATCCCCCCTGAACTTAGAGGTCCTCACCGTCGGCTTGGCAGGTCCTCCAACAAAAGTGTCCTCCAGAAGACGCCTCATAGCAATGTACAAAATGAACAACCGCGTCAAACTCGTGCTCAAAAGAGAGAAATAAGCTCCACTGAGGAACGCAGTATCCTACCACAGCACCGCAACTCTGCCTTGTGTGTGTGCTGAATTTTGTCTCAGAAACAGTGTTTTTGCTCTGAGACTAGGATAATCTGCATTGTGTCAACTTTGCTTATGTTTCAATGTTTCAGGTGTGCCACAGGACAATTCCTAGATGTATACTTTTTATACAGAGTTTTTGTTTTTGTAAATATGTGAGAAATTTGAGATTATAAATGTGTTGCTGTTTTGACCTTCATGCTCTTCTTCCTGCCCGCTCCTTTAAATTTTAGTGTTCATGGAAATTTTAGATCTGTTCAATCTACACAATCTATTTTCATACTTATTAGTATGTATAGTATATCCGAAATAAGTATTTTGAAGAAGATAGATCACTACAGTCTGAGATAACATGAGTTCACTAAAAGTGTGACACATGCAATCTTCCAGTTGTAATATTTATCAAATTAATTAACTATTTTAGATGTTTTGACTTGGATGCTTACATGCCAGTTTTTCCTTGATTGGGGTTAATATTTCAGACCAATTGTCTGGAATCTTTCCTCTTAGATGAAATGTGTTACTATGTCAGAGGTTTATTTTATTGTTTAATGGGGTTGGGGGGTATTGATGGGTAGTTTTCATCTCATGTTGTTGAATTCTGTGTTTCAACTTCTGAGTGTATATCGTTCAGTTGCAGTAGTTGCCCCTGATAGTGGTAATACTGCATGGTGCAAAATAATGGGAAAAAATTGACAAGCAATGGTCTGAGGTAATTATGAGGGTATTGATTTTAAATCTATATTATTTGTTTTGTGTCTTTACCAGTGGCTAATTTTGTACGGATCACAATTGCTTCTCAGCTAATTGGTGCATCTTATGCATAGCTTGTGAGGGGGTGTTAAAAGGGTCAGTTCACCCAAATCAGAAAAACATAAAACATATTCCCTCACTTACCCTTGTGGTATCCATCCATGTGTGTTCTAGTGAACTGACCCTTTTGATTGTACTTTGCTGGACAATTTTTATTTGGTGGAGAGTCATATCGATCTATTCCAAGCATCTCCATGAATGATTAGGCCAATTAAATTACTGTTGTATGTTATTTTTTAAACCTTGGTCCTATCTAGAAGTAGATTTGTTTAAATGGTACAATCAGAGGTACACGTTGTTGGGTATTGGTACTGTATTGGGTGCTGATGTAAAAGCCAAGATCAATACCTGTGCCTCTCTGGAAGGTGGTATGAAGTCTGCTTTGCCCTTGATTTTTGTTTGTAGAACAATTTTAAAGGTCCACTAGGCACTAACACCGTTTCAAAAGATCTTCCTCTCTGATCTCATATATTTTACCCTTGTGTATGGTTTGCATCCATAACTTGTGTTTTAATCTGCACATAAAACACCTCATGGTACTGTACATATGTCAAATACAGGAAGTGCCCGATTCATGGTATATAGTAAATAACAAAGTAATCAAAGCTCTAACTTGTGTTAATATGGCAGCTCAGTTACTGTTCTAGCCGATTTGTTTGCCCTTTTTTTTTTTACATAAAGTGTCATGTTTGCCTTAGCACAAACAAGTCAGAGGTGCTTTTCACATATGTGGGACTCAAACAGGTGAGAATCTCTAGGATATGTCAATAATAAGTATGGCTGTGGCCCAGCCTCAACCATTCATCATGTACCTTCAGTTCTACACCAGTGTTATTTTACCATTCACACTGCAGCATACTAAACCTGCTCCTGAACCTGGTTGATGTTTTTCAGTTATATTACATAGCAGTTTGTTGGTTTTGTACAGTGTGTTAATATGCAATAGAAGTTTGTACAGTACATTATTATGCAAAGTAATTGGGTTTTTCAGGACTCTGGCATGCTCAGATCTACTCCGTATGTTGTGAAGTGTCCAGAGGTAATGGATGTTAATGCGCATGTGGTTTGTTTTTGACCATTACAGTACTTGGGTCTGGTTTCATATCCACTGCAGCCAGTTTTCAGGACTAACTATATAAGTTACATCCTTTGAAAGTGACTGGATATACAATGTCTGTGTGTTGTAATAAAGTCCTCATTTTCCAGTTGGTCCTGTCTATGTCGTTACAACAATATCTAGCCCAGTGTGTGAAACTGTTATTGTGACTATGATTAATGACTTCAGCATGTTTCTGTTTCATTCATTTACTTGGTAAACAACTTGGTTAATAGAATCGTGTTTATATTTCCTTCAACTACTGTGTAGCTTGGATGCAGAGGTAATACTTTTTATGTTTAACAATTGAGTTATGTTCCAGTAGATGGCGATAATGTAAAGGGATTAAATAGTTGTCTACAGTAATAGCCTCTTTAATATCTTGTTGCACACAGTGTGTTGTTAATCAGAAAAGCTGATCAAGCTGATCTAGCTGATTGGTCTAGTATATAAATTCCACAGATCTAGGAAACACACATTGCAGTACATCTTTGCTTTTTAATATAAAATATGGTTCAAAATAGCTTAATAATTAGGTGGGGTTAACTTTAAAAAGTTTGAGTTAGTCAATAGCTTATGTATGTCTTTATCTTTTTTTGTTCAAGGATGCATTGCGTGAAATAAATTTCAATTTCAGTCACGAACAAATCTTTTCTTTTTTTTCAACAAGCAAGTAAGTGGACCTTGAGTTGAGATTGTTTTGTCAACTGCTGTTTCCAAGGTCAAGAATGACCTGTCAAGCTCAACGTTTAAGCCATTATAGAGAAGTCCAAAAAGTGCTCAGAAAAATGGAAAGTTAACTACAGTTCCATGACTGAGCAAACTCCATCTTGCTAAAAGCTCCAGAACAAGCGAGTAAGCGGACCTTGAGTTGAGTTTTGCACTTCCTGTATTTCCATTACCATTTTTAAAGAAGACATACAGCCAAAGATTAAGATGTTGCTAGCCAGTTTGTGGATGACATTTTTGGCAACATTAATTGATCTTGATTGATTTTCCACCTTCCTACAACTGAGCATAAGGAGCTCCTGGGAATGTTTGTTGTAATTGTTTTAAGATTTACTCTTTCAAAAGACAACGGTGTTGTCATTGGATATTATACTGTAGGTAGATTGAAAGAAATTAGGCCAGTGCTAATGAGATTGTACCTCAGCCTTTCCATCCCTGCAGTAAATTGGGCTTTAAAACTTGATTGAATGAAAAACATCTCTGATAATATGTTCTTGTGATGTTGTTTCCCTGTGACATATACTGTACTTTAGGAACTTATTTCTTGTCCTTAACCATGGTCTGTTTCTGTCTTCATTACAGACACCAGATCCATGATAGCAGTGTCTTCACTTGAATATTTTATTGACTGTCAGCTCAGCATCTGCTGACCTGCCTAACATGCAACATTTCCCTCTCATTGCAGACAGTCTGTCACTGTACATCAGCCAGTGGAGAGTCACAGTTTCCACCCACCCCCACCCCCATCCCTTGTATTTCCTACAAATAAGCGTCATCCCATCAAACTAGGAGGGACTCAGAAAGCAAATACATACAATTCTGACACCCCATTCCTTACATTGCCAACAGTTATAATAATAATAATAAAACTTTATTTATAGAGCACTTATCAAAACAAAGTACAAAGTGCTTCACAACAAGAGAAATAAAATACCACAGTGAAACAGTTCTTTTCCCCATATTCATGACAGTATGATGGGAAGTTGAAGTTGAATGTTACAAATGTCAATGTCATGGTGGTGCTAGAGGAAGAGTCAGAGGACCACCAAAGGCATTAGTTTTCATCCTCAACAAATGTCTTTAAAATGTCATGGCAATCCATCTACAGTAATAGGTGTTGTAATATTTCAGTCTGGACCAAAGTGGGTCTCTAAGTTAAAACAGGGCTGTATTTGGCTAAATATTTTACATTTTTAGATGTCTAATTTACATATACCTGTTGTTTCACCAGTTTTCAATTACTATATTTCAACATGTAATAAATTTATTTATCGCTCAAACCATGTTTACTGGGACGGTCAAGCAGATACAGACTGGTGACAAATTCAAGGAAAACCCTGAATAAATGAGTGGAGAAACAGATGCTTCCATACAGGGCACGAGGGGTCACATACCTGAAACTCAAGCTGTTCTGGCAGCTTGTGGTGGCCCAATGCCTTACTTGGACACTGTATGTTGTCTTTTCCTTTAATTTGTCACCCACCTGTTCTGACGGCTACTCTCACTCTTTCTTCTGTCTCTATAACCTATACAACAAACATTTACATGCAGCTTCCAACTTTGCATCTCCCCTAAGAGAGTCCCATGAAATTTTGATTATTTAATTAGACATATTCATCTGGCACCATCAGGCTCTTAGTATGGAGCAGTATATCTGTGAATGTGAGTGTCACAGCCTTTGGGGGAGCCTGTCTGACTTCTTTTGTTCCAGATCTCCTGCCTGCTTCTGACAGTATCTGTAGTGTTTCAACCTTTAATGTCTTGCCCTCTGCCACTCTTGGGAGGCTCTAGAGTTAAGTGCTATGAGGAGAAAGACTTCTCCAGATGATGGGAGATGACATGCCCTCCTTTTCTCCCCATGCTATGACACAAAGAACGCAGGCAGGATCATGATCAAATACTATTTTCATCATAAAAATTATTCTTTTCTTGTAAAAGATTAGACTCAGACATTTCCAGACTTACAACCCTCCTTTCATTATTATTTAATTTATGTGACAAGTGTCCTGTTGTAATTAAACTCTGCCTTTCTGATCCTGCTTTGTGACACTGGTGTGGTTTATGGGCATCTTGTGATGAATCATTAGCTGATCTTGTCGTTAAGTTGCTGAATAGGGGGACTTGTGGCAACACAATGGCTTCCCTTTGTGGTAGGTCATGAGGTCTGGCTCCACATTGATGCCTCCAAACTGGATGGTCTGTGTTCACATGGACCTTCCCAGTAGACAAGGCACTTCCACGATATACACTTTTGATCAGACAAGTCAATCATTTAGACGGATGGCACCTTCACCCCTAATACAGTCATCAACCTCCCTTTCTGCTTCATGGCTTGCTCACCAAGTCCAGTCCTCCCTCCACAATCTCTTTCTCTCCTCCTGATATCTCAGTACACTCACTTATTCACTCTTTTGCTCATAGACAAAACTCACAAGGACACTCAACCCAATTGCCTGCACTCAAAGTCACTCTTTTCTGCCCATTGCAGCACATGTGCACAGAATGAACATAATCTGAGAAAGCGTCATGGACTGAATTTAACGTCTGCCTTTTGTCTAACAAAAAGGACCTAAATGTTACTTTTTTATGTTATATTTTATGTTTGTTATTTATATTTGGTTGTATAGCATTTTGATTAACAAATACAATATTTAAAGGTCCTGCACACCCATGCTGGTGTTTTCAATTACTCTAATTAGATCTAGGAATTAGTACATGATGTCACCAAACTCTAAAAACAATGATAATGATGTAAATTGTCCCACTGATGCAACAAAGCTAACAGGAGGATACAGGTTATTCCTGCATCTAAAAATAACCACTTCTAATAAGAAAAAAAAAACACTACTTGTACTCGGTTGCAAAGGAACAGTTATGACATTATGAGATAGAATGTCTTTCATTATGTTTTCCAACATCTCACACAGGTAAAATAAAATCACGCTACTTGGTCAAAAAAAAAAAAATGAAGCCCCTACGTTGCATTCACTTCTCATCAATCACTTTCTGACAACCAATATTTTGTTCATACCAGCACAGTGGAGTTTGTTGATGCCTTGCCTCTGGCTTGGCAACAGGCATGCAAGAATCATCCATTTTTGCTTTAATTGCTGCATTGATTCACTAATTTTTATTTGGAATAACAAAGATGGACCACCTGAGCAGTTGCTCACAACAAGGTCTGTGGATTATCTTGAGTAACCGGGTCATGATTTCTGGAAAGAGACATTGCTGTTGAGTTTTTCAAATGTATTTCTTTGGCGCTTCGAGCACCACAAGCCAAGTGCCATATAATTCCATTATATTCAAAAAAGGCAGACATCTCTATGACCAATATCTCCAAAACTTGACAATTCACACCCAAAACAATCTAGATGGACAAATAGCACTACAGGTGAGAAGAAAAATATGTATTTTTGATTTTGGGGTGAACTGTCTCTTCAGTCATGGTTCAGAATGTCTGCATGGACTATCACATGTTTGAAGAACCATTTGTCTTCTTGAGTCTGGTGACTAGTAGCTATAATAGTCAGTGCTGGGGCAACGCATTACAGTAATATATTAATGTTAGTAGTAACTAAGTAATATAGCACAATGTAAATAGGATTCTGGTAATATTATTACATTTACTATGTCAAGTAATGCATTAAAAAGGGCGCCAAATTCATTTCTGAAGGATTACCAAAAAATTTGTGAAACAATAGCAAAATACAGCTGGTGTCAAGAAATGTCACTTCAACAGCCACTGAACTAAGCAGCGCAAAAATGACAATTACCAACATAAACCACCATGTTCTGAACAGACACATTACAAACACTAACAAAAAGTAACATTTGCATTTTGGAACATAAAATAGCAAAGTTAACAAACTACTCAGTCCAGCGCTGCATTTATTTTATTTAGAAGGATCCCTGTTAAATGCATGATGGGAAATATGGGCCATCTCTATGATTTGTATCCTACATTACAAACCAGGTTGCAACATGTAGTTAAATATATTTATTCAGTGCCTTTTTATTGGGCATCAACCTTGCGTTTACGCGCGTATTGTCGCTGAGATGCATTAAAACATGGATTAAAACAAATTGTAACAGTTAAAATAAGTATTGATTAGACGTGGTATGAAAATGTTCTTGTCTAAATAAAAGGAAACTTTCTTTCATTGTGATGGATGAAATGCATACATATAAAGTGTTTTGTTTCCATGTCAGTCATGATGTCGGAGTCCTAATACTGTCATTATGTCATAATACACAGAGCTGTCTCTGTGTCAGTTCATCATGCCATCTGCCTCTGCACAGAATGTGTAGTAACTCCAGCCAGACTAAAAGGAGGTCAAGGAGATTACAAACTGCAAGAGCTGGCACCAAACAGCCTAATGTTGTCATCAAGATTCCTGGTGACAGCAAGCGCTGACAGGAGTAAGTATTAGAGTTTCATTCAGAATATCTTTTACAGTTCTATTAATTTTACTTGCCTATTAAAATTAAGAAAAGGTTAGAGGAATGAGGGAAGACAAATCTGTGACTCTTAGATGCATCCACCTGAAAGCAAGTATGTAGGAGACTGAGGGTGTGGTTTTGAATACTGCCTCAAGACATGTGGAAGATATTAACTGTAAAGGAAAGCACATCTCCTGCAGGTAGACACAAACACACACACACTGGGCCATTCTGTATAATGAGTACTTTTACTTTTGATACTTTAGGTACATTTTGCTGGTAATACTACTGAGTACTTCTTCTGTCATGGTTTTGGGTCTTGGGTTTTGTTGTTTCCTGTTTTATTTTGTAAGTGTGCTGTCTCATGTGTCTTGTGTAGTTTTAGTAGTCCTGTCTTTGTTTGCTTTTCCCTCCAGTTTTGATTGTTTGCTCCACCCTAATTAGTTTCACCTGTTATCCTGCCCTCACCTATAGTCTCCTTTGTTCTTTGTCAGTTCCTCCCAGTTGCTATGTTGGCTCTGGATTCTTTTTAGCTGCCTGCCTACTGGTACCTGTCCGTAAGCTTTAAATAAACCACTCAGTCACCTACACCATGTCAGTGTGGCTCAACTGCTTGCAGCTGTTCACAGCATAATTCAGCGCAACTAACCCACTTCATTTACTTGTTACAACAGAAGCCAAGATGCCTGCACATTTTGGGGGAAAATGCATTAAAATGTTTGAAAAACCCTGACCTAAGCTTTGAGTAGGGCATAGTTTTCAGCTGTCAAACCTAAGGAGATTTCATGGGGAATTGTGACACAATGATTAGCTATCCAATGTAACCTGCTGAGAAGTATAGTGTGTGTGTGTGTGAGGGAAGTACTCTTTATTTATTTATTTATTTTTTGTTAAAGCAGTTTTATCACCATATGCAACCGTGGCAAAAGACTGTCTAATCCCCCACTGTCCTTCTGTGCCATCATTGCTTTCAGACATCCATCTGACCTTAGCTTATTAGGCTCTTACCCTGACCAAACCTCTAAAGCATGGATTATAACGCCACAGAGGGTCATGACTATAAACCACAGTTAAGAAGTGTTATCCTGCCTGATACCCAGGGTGAATTCAATTAGACTCCCCTGCCCTGAGCATTCCTAGTCAAATCTGGACACACCCTATCTGTCAGCACTGTTGTCGCAGTTTTCATACCTTACAGTAGTCATTATATGATCAGGGATCAAGTCGACTTAGCTGACCATCAGTAAATTAAAATGTTCTGGTTTAACCACTGCTGTATTGTTTAGACTCATTGTTTCATAACATTATTTAAGAAGTCACAGTTGGCAATAATGTGCCATTTTTAGATTATGTCAGTTAATATGGGTCTTGTGTAGCATTTAGAATCATACCTCAAACAAGGTTTACATGCAGTGGTGACATGCATTTTGCTGATAGAGTGATGCAAACACAAAATGAATAGACTAAAATATAAAGCAGTATGCTGTCTTTAATTCACTTCAAGTGCAACAAAATTAAGTTTGCATGTCTTGGGGCCCTACAGCCAACGACTGTTAACTGGTATTTTCCTGACCTTGAAATCTGCATTATCCATCTGTGTGGTATTTTGGTGCCTAGCTCAAGGTGCACAGGTGGGAGGAGAGGCCCAAACAGGAAAAAGCAAACAAAATAATTGGCCCAAATGTAAATCAATAGCACAAATGCTTAAAATGTAAAACTATTTTAATTAAACACTCCAACCAGTAGATGCGTTTAAAATGGCATCAAAAAATAACGTTTAATGTGGTTAAAACAGGAACATCGGTAAAGCAGTCTGCATTTATCTATAAATTAACACAAATTATTCTTACAGTGTCTGTTGTCCGTAGCTGCTTTATACTGTAAAAAGAAAAAAAAAGCTTCTCTTTCAGTTAATTAAATCCCTGCAGCCATCTGAAGGCAGTAGGACCGATATGTTGATAAATTTGCAGCCTCTGATTTTGAGAAGTGCAACGCCAGAGCGCAGTGTCATTACGCACAACCGTCCACTGTGTCCACAAGCAAACAACACCAGGGGCGCGTTCAGCCCCGATAAGACGTTCATTTAAAGGAAACGGTGGTGTGTTGAACACCCACTTGATATTCTAGCGTACAGGACCTCTTTGAGCTTTTGAGTCAGTGCGCTTGAACGATTCAAAGAGGGCCCTTATTCTTGAAAAATAAGAGAATGTACACATAATTCTAAATATTGTTTTGAAAGAAACCAACCCGGTCTCTTCAATCTGCATACAAATAACAGGACTTTATACTTTAAAATTGCAGGCCGTGCATACGCCAATCCTTCCCATTAACTTATGTGGAGAGCAGGTGAGTCTAAATACCATGCATCACATTGAACGGTCCTGACGTCACCAGCAAGGCTCAGTTTGGGTAGGTTTAGGCACCAAAACTACACAATTAGGTTTAGGAAAAGATCACGTTACATACGTTAAGTTAAATATGTTATGTTAGAGTAAGGTCAGTTGAAATAAGACAACTTTGACTTTTGGTTTTACATTGAACAGCGGTCTCCTGACACACCATCTCTGCACCATAGAAGTTCAGTCTGGTGATCCCTGGACTCGTACAGCGGTCTCCTGAAACACCATCTCTGCACCATAGAAGTTCAGCCTGGTGATCCCCTACACGCAAAACTTGAGTATAAAGTCATGTTATTTGTACACAAATTAAAGAAAAAGGGCTGAAAGAAACTGTCCACTAGAAAAATGTGTTCATTAAAAATATAAATTGCACATATCTAAATTAAAAAAACAAATCTGAATGAAAATGTAAGCAAAAGTGAAATTATTACTGTAAATCTGGCAAGAAAGAGACAAATGCACATGTCCTTTTTTAATTCTTAAAAGCCCATGTTTAATGTTTGTACAAAGTAGCTCATTTAATAAGACAAGGGTGTCTGATCTTGCTGCTGCTGTTTGTCCTTTACTCTTCCTGACATTCTGTTCATGCCGAATCTGGGTACGTGCACAAACTCACAGATGCAAAAACACAGAGGGGAGAAGTGAAAAGAAACAGTTGACTCATCTCATTCCTAATTCCCTGCAGGCGATGGGGGCAGCTCTCAAGTCACTGAGTTTGTATTGCTAGAATGTGTTGTCTTTTCAGTTTGGATTAAGGTGAGAGTGAAGGCAGGAGGACATGCTGGAGCCTGGGAGCTGTCTAACGCCTCCTCTGTCACTGCCAGTGTGTCTGCTGCTTTTAACACCAACACTTTCACATACTCAACACAACCCTCTGTAAAGGAAAGCGGACTACAGCTGTACATAGCCAAACAGCACACATACACAAACACACAATTCCAGCTAATCTGTGATGACTATTAAGCTATTGACATTGGCACAGCCTTTTGAAGAGTAGCCCAAGAGTAGGTGACAGGATGCAACTGAATGCGAACTGCAGTCCGGTGCCACCATGCCTTCACACACTATCTTGGCACACTGTTAGATAATACTAGATGACAAGTACAATGCATTGTGTATATGTGTGTAAAGATGCTTTCCTATGACAATTATATTTCCCACTGTTGCATGGAGATAACAATGATTCATTTGTTACTGCTTGTATATTAGGAGCTGTGTATTGAAGGTACATAAATGTCATACACAAGAAAAAAAAATTGAATCCAACTAAATAATGTATTTCAATCAGGAGAGAGTAATTAAATAATAATAACAAATAATTGCTTAGAGAGTTATTAATGAGATAAATGTATTTGTGATAAAGTGAACAATATAGTATCAAGACTACAGCCACGCTAGCAGCTCTGTGAGGCAATACAGATGTGCTTTGAGCTAAATGTTAATGCCAGCATACTAACACGCTATCAATGACATTGCTAATATGATGTTTAACAGGTATCATGTTAATGTATTAGCATGCTAGCATTTGCTAATTAGCACTAAACTCAAAGTATAGCACACGGTGAAACTGAAATGTCAGTTCATTTGTCATTAGATTTACTGGATTTGACAAAAACAGACATTCCCAAGTTCTTTAATCAATAATCAGTTTCTCAGGTGATTTTTCTAGAAAACATACTATATCACACTATACAGGATATGATATGAACATGATCATGAAATTATTTTCACCACCTGAAGCAGCATGAGTCTAGAGACAGATTGAGCATCTGACTTGAGATCTGGATGTACATGTGGGAGGATTCCTGAGAAGCTCATTGGATTGGACCTGAACCGTGTCGCACACAAAGGTGAACACAAGTGAAGGTGTAGCAGTGGGTTGCATCAAGTGAGCACTGAAGTGACAACTGACAGTGGCCCAGAAAGGAACCTATTTAAAGTTTGACTGATGTGACGAAATGAGAGAAAGATTAGATAGGGAAGAGCAAGGCACTGAAAGATAGTCTTCCTGTTTGAACTTTCGCTCAACTATATGTTGAATGTACTGCATTTTAAAGTATACCTTTGTGTGCTTTGTGATAACATGTTTTTGCCAGTGTGTTTTGGTTGTACATTTCATCCTCAAAGACTGACTGAATAGAAATAGTTGTTTCTTGTGTGAATCTTAAGCCGTATTTGAATTACACCGTGGCTTTCGGAGAGCCCTATTTTTCTGGGCTAGGGGGTGGAAGGGTACTGTACCCATACATACATGAATGTCCCTGCCTATGTGCAAAAATATACTATCAATACATTTCAAGTCATACAGAGAATATTTAGCCTGGGACAACAAAGAAACAGAAACATTATTCACAGTTGCAATGGTTTTATTTTTATTGCTCTCCAACAAGAAACAATAAAAATGCCAACCTACAGAGGACAGGCAATGGTTTGCATTACTTTGTTAAACAGACCAGTCCTAGGTTGCATCCCATGTCAATTTTTTTAATTTTATGAACATGCACCCCCATGCATGGATGGCCACAGCAGGAATAGACAGCTTTGTGTTTATTAGACACAAATTATCGGAAATTGCAATGTGAGTCTGCCATGGTGAAACTACAGTGTTTCATAGATGGGCTACAAAAAGCACATTTTATTTCGCCCTGTGCGTTCTTACCATGGTATTTGATGCAGGCTATATAAATATGGACAACCTGGGGAAAAATGTTTCTCCATTAACAAGGTTGGAATCGAAATAAAAAAAGGAATACAAGCAGGGAGCTGGAAGTCAGTCACAGCTGGGGTTGCTGAGGGAAGGTCAGTCTATATAATGACATCATACTAAATGGTGCGCGATATTTGTATTGCGTATTAATTTGAATGACCAGGATAACTTTATATCTAATAGTTATTAACAACAATTTGAGAACGTTTTACCCTAAAGCAGACAGCAAACTTGAACACCAACACACTGTATGTCAAAGCAACCACAGTAACTACACAGTCAACAACAGGAACTAATGCATGAGAACTGCAAGGAGATGAAGAGGGAGAGACAGCGCCTGGATGTGGGTGAGAGATGTGACCCACGACCAGTCTCATAGAGGTGACGAGCGTATGTAACGCAGATCTGTCTGTTTACTGTTAACAGAGACTCCACTCTACTGTGTAGTTCATACACTTCACTGATAAACCACAGAGCTGTAGAGTTAATATTAGGCTTTATGATCAAAGAAAGTTTTTATATCATGTCCACACTTCTGTGTGCTCTCTCTCTCTCTGCTGCAGTCTGCGTCCTTTAAATGTTTTGTGGGACGGCATCATCTCTTTTCTGTCCTAAAGGATGGTTCAGTGTATCCTGTGCTAAAGAAGATATGAAAGGAAGCATTGAAGCACCTTTCCTTAGCATTTAGAGAATTTGACCAGCTCTTATCATGGCTGCCACTTCCAATACCAATACTTCCGGGTCATTTCACTCAGTTAGGAACCTTCCTAAACAAAAAAGACTATTCGACTGCAACCCAGGGTTCAGGCAGTGAGGTGGCCAGGGTGGTGCCAGTCACCCTTGATATCTGATTGGGCATCCCAAGTTTAATCCCAAATTTCTTTAGTGCACGATCGGCCATGTACTCAGATCAAAGCTTTCAATTTACAAAGGAAACCATGAAACTGAGCGACTTGAGATTTTAATTGTTGGAGACTCTATCATCAGATTTGTAAAGCTTCCTGGTGCAATTACATAGTGTCTCTCAGGAGGCAAGACAGCTGATTTTATTGAACTAATTCCAGCTCTCTGCCCTCTGTCCACATTGTGATAGTGCACACTGGCACCATGACATCATGTGCAGGCAATCCATTTAGCTGCATTATGAAGTCGCTAGCCTCCACAGCCTGAGGAGGAGGTGTGCAATGCAGGTCCTGCTGGTGCTGGTTTCTGTTTCCCTCACTAATTAATTTATCCCTGTTAGGATCACTGAAAGGCCGTGTGCAATACCAAAATCTACTCACAGTCCACACAGAAACAATCGTATCACAGTTAAAACCACTTCTTCCATCCCTGCTGTTGAATCACCTCAATTCTGTTTACTCAATGTAAGATCCCTTGTCTTTTATCTGCCAGGATTGATCATGACCAACAATATAGATTTTTTTTATCATCTTGGATTAATCCTGATGAATGTGCCATTGAGTCACCCCTCCCCCCCGAATTTCTATTTTTCCACCAGCCAACAATGACAGGCCGAGGGGATGGCCTTGTAGTAATACACAGGAATGATTTTAGTTGTTTCCAGTCTTGCGTAGCTGCTACTCCAGCTTTTTAGAGTCTGTTTTATTTTACTTTGTGTTTTAAACACCTAAACTTCTTTTATTCAGGAATTTTCAGACCTTTTATCAGTCATTATGTTACAATATGACGTTCTTATTCTTGGTGATTTTAATATCCATGTTTGTTGCCCTTCTTCCTTCTCATTTACTTCTGTTTTTATCAAACTTAGATTATTTTAATTTGACCCAATATGTGAAACAGCCCAGCCATGACAAAGGGCACAGACTTGCTCTCCCATGGTTTCTGTGTAGATGATGTGAACTTGATTGATTTTGCCATCTTCTGACCCCAAACCCACCACACCGATTCGCTCCTGCCCCTTAAATTCACTCTCTGAGGCAGTAAAACCTTGACAGAAGCGAGGAACAAACACATTTTTTTAATACCAGTGAACAACATGGCCTCTCCGTCGAGGAGCTTGTCAGTGTTTTTAACAGCTCTTGCATGAACATTTTAAAATCTGTAGCTCCAGTCAGATGCTGAAAACTTCTTCTCGACCATGGTTGAATGAAGAATTATGGAGTTAAAAGAGACAATACAGGAAGGCAGAGCGGACATGGAAAAAGTATAAACACAGTGCTTCCCTTGCTTCTCTAAAAGATCTAATGCACTTATCCAACGTGAACTCATGGGATTATATTATTACAGCATGCCAGACATTTGTGTGTCATGTCTACGCATTTCATTTAATGCTGTTACAGATGATGCATTTCATGAGTTTTGGATGTGCAGGAAAGGACAGTCAGGTGACATATATCAGGTGACCTTCGTCATCACAGTAACAATAATAAACACATGGTTATGTTGTGAAACAGTCGCAATTTGGTTAGGCACCAAAACTACTTGGTTAGGTTTAGGAAACAATCATGGTTTCTGCTCTCTACACAGCACTGAAACTGCTCTGGTCAAGGTCACCAATGACCTACTTCTTGCAGCTGGCCTGTACTCAGCGCAGCTCAGCCTTTGACACAGTGAACCATAATGTCTATCAGCCATCTGAAGAACTATGTTGGCATCAGTGATGTGGCTCTGAATTTGTTAATATTCTATCTGTCGAACAGGTCTTTCTCTGTAATGCTTGGGGATACCTCCTTCTCTTGTGCTCCTCTATTTTGTGGGGTCCCCAAAGGCTCTGTTTTGGGTTCCCTCTTGTTTACCATATACTGTACATGCTACACTGGGGCAAAGACATGACATGATTTCCATTGCTATGCGGATGACACGAAATTGTATGTCCCGATAATACAAGGCTGCAACTATAGTACCATGCTTTATGTCTGGCCAAATAAAAAATTTGATGTCCAAAAATTTCCCGCAATTGAATAACTCCAAATCAAATGTAAATATAACTATCCCCTGGGGCACCAGTACTATCAACATCAATAATCTCTCCTCTAGTTTGGGTGCCTTATCTAATAATGTTTGAAAAGAGGCCTGCAACATAGGTGTTATTTTTGATTCTATCACATGCACGTATCTGCCCGCTGAAAATTTGCATGTGTGTAGCCAGCCAGTCCGGACGTCGCTACCGATACGTGTGTGACACGGTATATGTAGAAGCCTCCTCGCTGCCTCTTCATCCGACAACCTCTTCAGTAGACAGTGACGGAGTGGCAGGGCCCATTGGTAGAGGTGCATTAAACTAATTGCCAAAAACCCCATGACAAGAACAAACAGCTGCTGCATACACTTTAATAGTGGCATGAGGCAGCCCCTTCTCCAGCAGACACTGCAGAAAAGAGAGGATAGATCCCACTGAACAGGTCAAGGGATCCAGCCCCTTTTCCTCACACAAGCACTGAAATCCCAACCACTTTGCCTTAGAGCAGGCAATGGTGGATCCCGCTCTCGCCTCGATGGTCTGTACCACCTGTAAAGACAGTCCAGCCAACATTAGTCTGTCCCTCTCAGGAACCAGGCCTGGAGAGGTTGGCCCAGTGTGGGCAACACGCCTATCATGCCCACTTCCTGTGACAGAGCCTCCCAGACTTGGGGGATGGTGCCTTGGCCATCAACACCTGGATCATCTCTGCATACCACGGTGCCGAGGGGCAGTCAGGGGCTACCAGGATGACTGTCAACTGCTCCTGTTTCTCTCACTCACTCCAGCAGTGGGGGAATGAGATGAAGAGAAGTAAAGGCAGAAAGTAGCTTTCTGGGCCATTGTGCATATGAAAATGTGTCCACCCCCAGGAGTGGATCATCTTGCGGCATCAGGGAGAACCACAGTGGGTGTTGTTTCAATTGGAGAACAGGTCCACTTCCGCTTTCCTGAACCGAGTCCAAATCTGCCACATCGAGGTGCAGCCCCCAGTCGTCTGTCAGGGGCCCACCTCTTGACATGAGGTCGGCGCCCCTGTTCTCCAGACCCGGAACATGGAGAGCCTTCAGAGACAACAGGTGCTCTGAGGCCCACAGCCACAAGTTCTCTGCCATCTTCAACAGAGATGCAGACCGGACTCCACCCTGCCTGTTGATGCAAGCCACTGTGGTTTGGTTGTCGGTCCTCACCAATACGTGCTTCCCCCGAACTAGGGGTTTGATGTGTTGGAGGACCAGAAACACTACCTGATGTTTGAGTAGGTTGATGTGTCGGTTCTCCCCCGGAGGCCGCACACCCCCTTCCGCCCTTGCCAGGCAGGTACCCCCTAACCCCATCAGGGACGCATCTGTGAACACTGCTATGAATGAGGTCACTCGACCCAGCGGTCTAAACTGGTGAACCAGTTGTGCAGTAGCCCCAGTGGAACCACCGGGTGACCTGCTGCCATGAGCCCCAGCACCTGCATGACAGTTAGCACTGTCACCATTGCTCCTTGTCGCAGCTTGTGAACCACCTGCAGCAGGGCTGTCCATATGGGTTCCAACAGAGATGCCTGCAGTGTGGTTGAGTTGAGCACGACTCCCAAATACTCCGCCAGGCTGAGGCAGACAGCCCGTGAACACAGGCTGACTGGGCGAGGACGGCTGGCTGGAGTGTAGCTGGTGAGATTAGGTAGGTGGAGTGAGGACAGATGGCTGAAAGCAGAAGTGCAGAGGTGAACCCGTGGTGAGAAGCTTCTGAAGAGCCGGTGAGTAGATTAGAGGCAGGTGTCGATTTGAGGAGTGAACCCGAACACATGGAATCAGAGGATTAGCAGTGGACTCAGGAAACATGTTGCAGGAAAACCTACAAAACAAGATAAGAGGCCAAGACGTTGTACCAATTCAATTCAAATTTATTTATATAGCGCCAATTCATAACAGAAGTTATCTCATTGCACTTTTCCTATAGAGCAGGTCTAGACCGTACTCTTTATAAAATTATTTACAGAGACCCAACAAATCCCACCATGAGCAAGCATTTGGCATTGACAGTGGTAAGAAAAAACTTCCTTTAAGAGGCAGAAAACTTGGACAGAACCAGACTCAATGGTGGGCGGCCATCCGCCGCTGCCGTGTTAGGTTTTGAGAGAGAATGGGAGGGATAGAGAGAGAGAGAGAGAGAGAGAGAGAGAGAGAGAGAGAGAGAGAGAGAGAGAGAGGTTTTGGGGGAGGGGCAGAGGGATGTACAATGCAAATACCACCTAGAATTTTTGTTTGTTTTTTTTAAATAGTAGAATTGTAATTGTAGTGTAGTACCACTAGTGTGAACGGATGATCTGGCAAAGATTGGTGAGAAGAGCCGGGTAGATTTACTGCATGGTCCTGGATTGGTGGATGGCAGGTGAGTAGCAGCAGATGAGTAGTAGGTGTGTCAGATTCTGAGTGGAAGTTCACTGGAGGCCACGCGCCACCAGCGCACACGTACACAGACAAACACAGAACCAACAGGGGACAAACAAACAACAGAGACAGTAGGAGTGGTACAGCTGTACCATGACATACTCCCTCAATGACATCCCAGTCAGCAACCATAAGTATTTTACTTCATCAGGAAGGTTTGAAAGAATACACAGCAGTTATGTGTATTAATGTTGCAAAAAAACAGCATACACAATAATCAGAGACTGTAACATCTTTGATTTTATCTGTAAAGTGAGCTACAGTGCCACACAGCTACACTGACTGTCATGTAATATTGAATATTGTGGAGCTGTCTTGTGCTCTCAGGTCTCATCCACCACTGTCAGATGCCCTTGGGCAGGGAGGCAGGCTTAATTGACTATGAAAGGTCCCTTCTGCTTCAGAAAAAAAGTGCACAGAAAGTGTTATGCACAGCACAGTAGACACCTAGAGCCCTCATACTGCTAGTAGGAGTTCCAAAACAACTGAAAGATGATGCTCCATAAAGACTTTTAGGTGAGGCATTGTAGAGATGAGTTAAAAGGCAGCTCTACAAAAGCCTTCTGCTGGCTTCTTTGATGGAATTTCTTTTTTCAAATCACACTTATATGGTCCTGACACGGCTTTCTTTATTATTTCAAAACTAAATTGGAATGTACAGTATTGCACTGGTAATTCAAATGAATGAACAAAAAAGTGAGAAAGTCATGTCATCTTGAATGCTACTTTAGTAAAAACATTTATGCAAGAAGCTTTCGAAGTTGAGAGCCACACACATAGTCATCACTTGCTGGTTAGACTGTCAGTCCCTCTGAAAACCTGCTAAATGAATTTGAAGGAAAACACTTTCTTCGTCTTCCTGTAAATCCAATAAATCTAAACAAAAAATGTTATAGTGGTGCGACAGTGCCTCAACAGGGAGTCAACTCTATTAAGCATTAGGATTATTTGCAAAATAAGAAGTCTGTCTGCCATGCTAATGAGTCGAATGTTTAACTTCTTTAGGAAGCAAAAATATTTCTTAATTCCATTAAGTGAATAAAAGCTGCTTTTTTCAAAGGCCATTGGATGTTTTGTAGCCACTTTCCACTAGGAGTTCATAAGGATGTAAGATGGTTGTAATTGACTGCCATCTCTTACAGCGTGTCTATTAGGCCCTTATTACATTTGGGGCTATATATTTATAGTCCCTGCAGCAAGAACAATGACTTGGCCCTCTCTTTATGATTAGTTGTGTCTCTGCGTCTGTCATTAGATTAGGTTGGAATCTCAGATGTTCAGAGTCTGTACTTGAAACACCACCACAAATGGGTTAATGCAACCCAAAATTCATTATACAACATTAGGTTTATCTTGTAGACAGCGCGGCTCTTTCAGAGGTCAGTGGATCCACACACGAGCCATTCACACTAAACTGCATACAAATTAATATGGTGTAAGAGCCATTCCGCTCTCTCTGTCTTTCTCTTTGTCTCAACCTCTAAGTTCAAAGCAATTTTTTTTCCTTTTATAACAAAATGATGGAATGTCTGATACTGAAAAGACAACTTATAGCAAAATTATGAATTGATGTGAGTTTTATGAATTTGTTCATATTCACTCAAACTTGGATCACTATATTATACATATTTGCTTGAGTGACCGGAAAAAAACAATGATGAACCTGATGCTGAATCCCGACCGTTGGGTTAAATAAAGATGCTCCACCTTGTCTTTCACCTCCTGGTAGAAGCTAGCTAGTTTACTCCTGTTGTACGATGATTCTTGTTCAGCCTTCTTCCAGCAGCTTGGCATAAAAGCCATCGCCTTTATCAAGGTTAAAGGTTCATTTATTTGTCATTTTACAACACAGGGTTGCACAATAAAAATGAAAATTGTAGCCTTGTCACACTACACACACAGAACACATATACAAATATTTAAAATTAGAACAGAATAAAAATAAAAAACAATGTATACTTTTATATATACTATACAAGGTAGTGGTATGATAATGTGCAAAAACAAGCATAACAGAACGTTCCATTTCATTTATTTATGGTGGAGTGCGAAGGATGAGGTGGAGTTGAGGAGTCTCAGCTGGAAAGAAGCTGCTCTAGTCTGATCAGACAGCAGCAGGGTGAACAAGCTGTGGTTGGGGTGGGTATTGTCTTTAAGTATCCTTTGTGCTCTGCGCAGACACCTCACCAATATCACTGATGCCCGGTGGATGGCTACCAATGATGTTCTGGGCGGTTTTAATTTGAAGTAGGCCTGACTGAGATTTTGGCTTCAGCATCCCTGCTTGTTTTGTTTTTGTACCTGTCTAATTAGCAACAAACTGTTCAAAAGTTTAGCAGCTAAGCTAGCCAGCCGAACAGTGGAAAATGGGTGGCTTGAGTAAATTGAGAATAAAGCAGGTGATTTCTTGTGCTGGGTTGCAGAGGACTTGCAGTGCTATGGACTTGAAGTTTGACTTGTAGCACAGTCTTGCAGTTCCGTCCAACACGTCAACTACAGGTGCATTATGTTACCTAACAGTAAGGGCCCCCACCATGACCATGTTGTTGACCCCTACTGGCCTACAGTGCAAATGCCCAATGCTACTACCTTCAAAAAAAAAAAAAAAACACCCATATAATATTCACTATGGTGACTTTCCGATCTGTCACCTTCATGTGAAAAGTTGAAAAATGAAAAATGTAATGCACTTTAACCTCATTGGAGATACGTTATTTCAAATCCAATGTGCTGCATTACAGAGCAAACACAACAACAACAAAAAAATGCTCTTCGGGTATTCAATGTTAGAAAGGTCCCTGAAGATATTCTGTATTGATGAAAATAAAATTACAACAAGTATGACAAACAATGGTGTCTGGAATAAATGTTTAGCAAGATTGTTTCTCCTTTCTTTTTAGAGTGTATGAAGAATTTATAAGTAGCCTATGGAAGCTAGAGTTGTACTACAGTACACTGTACACAGTGTGGTGTAAAAACATGCAAAATATTGTCTGAAAGTGCAATGGTCTGGAAACAAAAAGTATAACAAAACATATGTAGGTACTTTAAGATGCAGAACAAAGCTTTCAGCTCATTATCTTAACCCCTTTGTGATAATGAGCCACATTCACATTCCACTCAGCTGGAGCTCACAAAGTACACTGAAGTCTGAGCTTTGGCTGGGAAAGTGATCCCATCATAAATCACTCCAGATAAGCATGGAAAGATGTTTTCATGTAATAACACATATATGTTGTTGTATGATTCATATGTTGTAATGAACAATAAAAAGGAGGTCGAGGTTTTGAATTTCTTTCCTGCATATTACAGGAAAGATACTCATATTTGAATACATAAATAAGCCTTTTTGTTGTAATGCAGCTCCCTGCATGGAGTTACACTAATCCCAGCAGCTAGATCTTACAGTCAGAATAAACAGATCCATGTGTTGTGTCTATTTATGTTACCAATATGATTTTGTGATTAAAACAAGACACTACAGAGCCCAGACATCACTTGAGGTGACCACTCCTTAGACCTCTCTGCTCAGCCTTAAGTCCACATTTAAGTTATCTTCCCGTCCTCTTCCTCCCATTTGTCATTTGAGAGTGCTATCCAACCTTCAGATGTGACATGTACTTTATTGGCTTGCCCTTTGGATGACTTGGCAGGAACCCTCATGGCCTAACATTCTTCTGAATTTGTCCCAGGTGTGGACTAAGACCAGAGAGGTGAAATTCATGCACCATCACTCAGATTGATTGCCTCCTTCCTTCACGTCTCTCAAGCTGTCGGCTGAGGCTGAATGGAAGCATATCATAGCCCATCCCTCACAGTAGCGCTGAGTGAGGAAAAGTGGACCCAACCACCGCCACTCCCCTCTTCAACCCCAAACTTTTTTCACAGTGTTGTCGATGACTGTGTAAGACAGGCAAACTTGTGCATGCCATTTCTGTGAATATTTACAGAGAGGAATGGAGACTGATGTCTTCCCACCCCTCTAGATCATGTTGCTCTAAATTCGTCTTATGGCTTTGATTACAAGTTATTACCCTTCACTATCTTGAGAGCCATTCATCAATTGAGGGACCTGTGAGATCACTTCCTGTCCGGAGCCTTTCCTACCTTGTAACTGTCAAGCAGCACTCCACCTTGCACTCATTGTAGTTCAGCCCTTGGTACAGGAAAGAGAAAAACAGCAGACTTTTTCTTACTTTTATTATTTCTAGTCTACCCAGGGAGGAAAGGACTGATTAAAAGTTAACAATCATTCTTATTCACGGATTTTAAAATCCTGTATAATTATATATTCTGTTTTAAGTGATGACCACAGAGTATGTAACATAGAATGTTTTCTTCACGATTCTGTAAATTAACAGACCATTGTCCCTAATTGATCTATATTATCACTAATTCTTACAGAATAATAACATTTCTCTCTCTCTCTCTCTCTCTCTCTCTCTCTCTCTCTCTCTGTGTGTGTGTGTGTGTGTGTGAGTGTGACTACATTATTAATAAGTGTCTTGTGATTTTGTACGCCTTCTTTTTGTGTGCAATATTGTACAAATATATTCCCACAAACTTAAATAAAAAATAAATAAAAAAGCAAAAAATTGTTGAAATTGTGCAAGCAAACTAGGGTATTGTGCCAGTTCAGCCAGTGTATGTAGGTTGTCTATTACTGTGTTTATGCGACAAAATCAATAATATTCACTTACTTTGAATCTGCCTATTTAGTTGACCTTAGAAAGTTGTCATAAGAGGAACCATTCTGCTTTGCACTAACTTCTGCCAGAATATGCAACAGTTTAGTAAACTGTGTCATTGAAGAAACAGGCTAATTTGATTTGTTACAAATTCCACCTAAAAAAGAAAATAAAATTAAATCATGGATTAGTTAAGGCGGGCAATTGTGACTGTGAGAATATCATTCTGCAAGTCCTGATAAGTTGTTCAAGATAAATGAAAGAATTACAAGAGAAAGAAAAATCACATCACTGGTCACATCAGTGGTCAAACTTTGTATTCTTCGGTTAAGGAAATGATCTGCTTCAATTCTGTTAACCAGGTAAAAATGTGAATAAAATGCACTACCTGACTACCCAGCTTTAAATTCAGCGGTCAGTTGAGTTCAACTTTCCTCATCATCTCCTTATGGGACTTACCAACGGACCAAATGGTGTAAGTTGTGTTTTCTATAGACATTGTGCTGATAGGCTATTGGTGTGTAATATGAGCGACTAAAAGGCAATCCGAGGAAGTAGTTTGGCTTTGCATACAAAAAATATCTTTAGGACCATCTGACTTTCCAGGAAATGAGACACGCTGCGCTAATTGTCCACGCTTCTGATGACGAAAATGGAGCCGGAAGATGTTACACCGGCCTATATATATTTTTTCAAATAAGTGCAAACTACACCACTCGATCACAACTTGCTGAAAGGACATTACGTTTTTCTGAGTTGGCACTGCCGTTTTCTGTTAGGCTACACTAAAGTCTTGCAATATTATTATTGGAATAGCCCTTTGAGTCCTCCCAATAAAAGAAAATCTACATCAGGTCCATCTTTTACAGTAATAGCCTATAACAAAGAAAATCAGTAAAAATGTTTTTAATAACACTTTTTTTTAACTTTATAACTATTAGGCATATTTAATCTAAAATCGATTACAGGGGTATCAAGAAAGCCTGAACTTCATTTGAAATAAAATTTCTGTCTTTTTTCCGAAAAGTTCGAGACTCTACTCAACAAGTAGCCTAACTGATGGATGAATTACTGAAAAACCGTGCACATATCACCCCAACTTAGTTTAATGCTTAATCTTAACAACAATTTAGGGAGATTTAAAACCTCAATAAATACGAAAAAAGAAAAAAAAGAAGCTATTATTCACATCATCCCTGAAGAGCCAAACTGCCCGAAGTTTTATCTCGTAAGTGCTGCTTTCATTTAGATCCTTGGGTTTGAGTGATGTTCATTCTTAACTCAGGTTTTTCTCCTGGTTTACAAAAGCTAAGCAGTGTAGCCTGTAGGCTGCACTGGAAAGAAAACTGGAGCAGGCAACTTGAGGATTTGGAGAGTTGCCTAAATGTGAAGTGACAGGAGAGAGTTCTTGGCTCTTTGTGGGACGTCAGTAAACTGGCGCCAAGTCCGCCTTAATCAACAGATCCATATATTCCCACTTAGTCAAAAGAAGAGATGGATAAGCGAATGGAGTCGGGCGCAGCAGAAGACTCAGCTTTTAAAGTTAATTTCACCATCTGCAAATTTTAGCGTAAAGTGAACTCGGACAGGAGATAACGATTTCCATAAGTTGATTGTTACCTGTATAATAATAATAATAATAATAATAATAATAATAATAATAACAAGAATAATAATATTAAGAAATTTGCCTTTCACGTGTGGACACTTCACACACAATAAACAAGCAAAGAGTAATAAAAAAACTGGGCAGAAAAGATCAGTTTTAAATCTAGATTTAAGATAGAACTGAATAAATAAAATAAGTAATGAATAAAGGCTGTGTTCGGCCATAGTTAAATACTATTAACAACAACAGTACAACTAATAATAGGCCTAATAAATACATAAATGAAATGATTATTTTCATTCTTGATAATTTTATCATTATTAGGACTGCTATAACGTTATAAAAATGAATAGTTAAAATACTTATTTATTATTCATTAATTCCTGCTGTGCTACTTAATCATGTTATCCGGTTATGTCCCTCTAGTCTGAGCGGTTGAAACCACGCCCAGCACTCTGAAGTCTAATTCCGGACACACATTTGGAAGTGGCTCATACCATGTGCCGGAGAGGACAGGCGTGTTATTGTGTAAACGCCATCCCTTTGCCTTTCTCTGTCCTCACTCCATGGTGCCACTGCAGTGGAGCTTTTTTAACAAGCTTTGCGCATGGCCCCAAATGCTCTGACCTCTGCTTGGTGGATCTACCCGCGGATACATTAAGGAACATACTTGCCTTTGCCTCAGTATCTGGAGATTTGTGGAAATGAGCATCCCCTCCTTTGAAATCTTGATCATGCTACAAAACTCACTAACTCTTAAAAAGGTAGTTGCAATTTGGATGTAGACGCCTGCGCGCTTGCAGCAGCAAGTGGCCTGAGACGTTATAGTACCGACCGGTCAGATCTGATGCCCCGATGAGAGATCTCGTTGACACAGCGGCTGCCATGGCTCACCATCCTTTCCAAGCTCATCGACCAGGTGCCTTGCCCTTGTCAGCCTTCTTTACCGCCGCTCAGCCCTCGTTTCTCCCCGCACAGACTTTCCCAGACGTCTCCTCCCTGTCCGAGCCTCTGTCGGAGCAGGCTGCCTCTGACTCGGGGCTGCACGCAGCTCTGGGACGCCGACATCAGCCAGCTCACCCGCGGTCCTGGAAGAGCCTGCAGTCAGAAGAAGGGCTGGATGATGACCCGAAAGTCACACTGGACTCGAAGAATTTATGGAATGAATTTCACAAAAGGGGAACTGAGATGGTTATTACAAAATCAGGAAGGTAGGCTACGTAAACTACAATCCATGAAAGTGTAATTGTGGGACTTAGTTGTGGGTTTGAAATAATTTTATATGGTCCAATATCATATTACTTATTTTTATTATGGGATCAGGTTTTTAGATGTCTTGCAGAAAACTCTCTCTGGCTCTAACTATCTCATAATATCAATGCAAGAGTAATTTTGGAGTGCCAACAGTAGGCTACATACACTATAAAGGTCATTATGTTCATTAATTCACATTTCAGAGATGATGGTTATTGTTAAGAAGCCAATAGCCATACATGAGTCCTTCTTAAAATGTAGGCCTACCTGTACGTCGGGGACCACGGGGGCCCTTTACTTAGTTCCAGATTTCCAGTTCAACCTTACTATAAGTTATAATAAAAATGTTAAATTCCCACTCTGATCAGACTTTCGAATCCTCCAACCTCATCTTTTATATTAACGAAAAAAATATTCCAAAATTACAATAAGAGGCTCCTTGCTTTCAAAAAGTCCATTTTAAAGTTTCTTACATATGAATAGGCTACATACATTTTTCGTTCATTCTCTGCTACAGGAGGATGTTTCCGTCTTTCAAAGTGCGGGTAGACGGGCTGGTTGAAACAGCAAAGTATATCCTGCTGATGGACATTGTCGCTGTTGATAACTGCCGCTACAAGTTTCACAACTCCCGCTGGATGGTGGCTGGAAAAGCTGACCCGGAGATGCCAAAGCGCATGTACATCCACCCAGACAGCCCGGCCAAAGGAGAGCAATGGATGAGCAAGCCCGTTGCTTTTCATAAACTCAAACTCACAAATAATATTTCGGATAAGCACGGATTTGTAAGTAGTAATCATTTAAATTTTAATTGTTGTAGCATCGAGTTGTTATTGATAATTTATAAATTGGCTGCACTTGGTATGATGAAAAATCCCAGAACATGTCAAGATGAGCTCACAGTGACCTTGTTACTTATTTTCCAACATTATTTAACTATATAATAAAAGTCGATTATGTCATTTACTAGCCAACAACATTCATTTTCGACATTCTTTGTCTTTATTTTTCCAGACAATTTTGAATTCAATGCATAAATACCAACCCAGATTTCACATTGTGAGAGCCAACGACATATTGAAGCTTCCATACAGCACCTTCCGGACTTACGTTTTCCCGGAGACGGAGTTCATCGCTGTCACTGCGTATCAGAATGAAAAGGTAGGCAAATCCCCATCCTCCCCCCTCCACACACACACACACACGCGCGCGCGCGCATTATACACGAGATGCAACTGGCAACGATTTTGAAGTGATGTGGATTTTATTTGTATGAAAAATTAGAGTAGACTAAATCTGGCGCCTGGTTTGGGAAACTGAGAGGTGAATTTTAGGGTTATAGGGCCAAAAAAAAGATGCTCTCAAACTTGGTCCTCATTAGTCCCATATGAGCTTTGTGGATACTGATGTTACACTTTTACTCTGAGGTTACATCTATTTTTTCAATGACTAACTTGCTGATTTGTCTTCCTCTCCTTAAGATTACGCAGCTAAAAATCGACAACAATCCTTTTGCCAAAGGATTCAGAGACACTGGAAATGGGAGACGAGAAAAGAGGTATTTGTTTTGCGATCAGAATTCATCATACTATTAAAGGACATACCCGTATATGTAGACCTAATCTCAATTTGTGATCCGCAGGAATAAGCAGTTAACCATTTCTTCGCTGCACGAGAACCAAAGCAAAGCGGACCTGGACTGTGCTGATTCTGATGACTCATGTGAACAACCCAGTACCAGTGAATCGTTTTATTCCCCTGGGGATCTGGTGAGCAGCCCTCTGATGTCCACGCCAACCTGTCAAGGTGGGTTAACTTATACAGTCTATTATGTCCTTAAGCACCCTTTATGGCAATGTTTCTATGAACCCAAATGATTTGATGAATGACTTACCATAATTGCTGTATTCAGGGATTCGGGAGTCTTTTACAACAGGAAATTATCCATCTATCCATTATTATCGTATAAGATTGCAGAATGCAATAGGCCTTTTTCACAGCAGACATATAAACTTGGCACAGACACAGAGTGTCCCAGTAAGTCATGACAGTGAGCCAGCATGTACAATACCAGGGTCCTGAAAGCGGAGAAGCTAAATGGAACTAATTGTCAATTTTATTATTTACACCTGTGCTTTTACTACTGTGACATGTCAAAATGTCCTCTGTGGAAAAAGGCCTTGTTGGCTTTCTGAGGTGTTACCTAAATGTCACTCGAGATTATGTATTCTGAGAATATGAGATGGGTGTTTCAAATATTTTGTCATTATATGTACTAAAGAAATTTGATTTAAAAAACCCTTTTTTTCTACATGCTAGTTTTTTTTTCATTAGCTTTCCACCACATATGGTTTTCATCAGTTAGTAAGTGGACATTGAGTTAAGATTTTTTTGTCCTTTTTTCAAGGTCAAGAATAAACTTTCACTAATATGGTCAAAAACACAATGTGTTTTAAGAGTTCGGCGGGTGAGATGTCCTGATTGAGTCATTCTCTCTCTGCATTGGCATATTTGCCTTTATTGGACAGTTGACAGAGACAAACAACATGGGGAGAAAGAGAGGGGTATGACATGCAACAAATGTCTCTGGCTGGAACTGAACCAGGGGCATTGCGGTTACATGATTTGCATCTTAACCACTCAAGCACTAGGATGGCAGTGACGTGAACTACACAAACATGGAGGGAAGTTGTTCAGATGGAGACCTCAACCAACCAATTTACTGTGTGACTCAATTTGACAAAACAAAAATAGTTTGCTTTAATGAATCAACTGTTAGTTTCTGGGTGTTCATCGAGACAGTGTTCATGTGTGACTAACCCCAAGGCTAGTCACATATAAACACTGTCTCGATGAACACCCAGAAACTAACAGTTGATTCATGCCTCAAGATGTTTGCACAAAGTCATCTCTCTCTCAAGACTCTGTCACCTCTGCCCCCACTGTGTTCTAATAATATACAGTACTAACAAGGCAGACATATGCTCTTTTGACTTTTAACTACAAATACATTTAATGAATATAATGGTTTTTTTTTCCCACAGATGAGAACAATATTGGAAGTGATTCAGATATTGATTTACAAGATGAGGACATTGCTGAAGCCAGCCCTTCCAGAACTAAACATATGTCTACTTTGAGTGAGAAGAGCGAGGAGATACTGTGGAACAAGTCTGCTTTCAGTAAGAGTAACAACAGTCACGACACAACAAAAGAAAGAACAGTGTTTAGAACGTCGGATGATATGTACCTTATGGAGATTGATTCTTCAAAAAAGCACGTGAGCGGAATCAAAGGTGTCCTGCCTATGATGTTACAAATGCAGAGCTCATCATCCCTCGGGGATGGTCACCTTCAGACTTTGGATTTCTCAAGTGCGCTCAGCCAACAGTTTCTTAAGCTCGGGGCACCTTTGCTGTTTCATCCTGGACAGTTGTCAGTGAAGCCAGAGGCGTTTTCCACCACGGGTATGGGACACCTGTTTTCTTCTTTGCCCGGAGTAAATAATCTAGAAAATGGAGGCCTTTCTTCTCAAAGCATCACCTCTCCATCTCCCTTCATGTTTCACCTGTCACAGCACATGCTGGCATCTCAGGTACGCTTCAGCAGGAGCACTGTATTCTAATATCACACATATTTTAACACACTTAGTGAACAGATATAAGATGAGGATGTTGGCTCCTTAAAGGGTCCATGCACTAAGCACATATTTTCTCACAGAAACATCTGCCACCACTCCAAGGGGAAGGGAATTTCATTGCTCCTCAGACTCACACTTAAAAATTATATTGAAGGAGTCTTTACAGAAACAATGCCCTAGTTATTCAGGATAATTTTCAGACCTTGCTATCAACAATTCATTGGGCCTCTTGCTTAGGTGGAAAGCACTTGCGGTGAAAACTGTTTACAGTAAGGTATGTGGATTATCCAGAATAACCCTCTGAACACGAATGAAAATTACATATATTGGGATGGCAGTAGAAATTTCAGAAATCTCTCTAGCACCTCTGGGAAAAAGTAGAAATATCTTTTTGTAACTTGGGTGAACTGACCCTTTAAATTGTACTTAAATCCAACCCAAGCCATAAGAGTGTGCTCTTAATAAGCATGAATGAAATATGTAATTCAAATTCAAGGCAGTATATACACAACTTATGAAAGGCAATTTGTGTATATCTGAGATTTGAGATCTGATCTCGATGGGGAGACGATGATCCGAAAGAGTTCTTGAAGAAATGTCTTTATAGCCCAAAAATGCATAACTCTGCCGCTTGGACTGGATAACAAGGAAAACCGGGATAGAGAAAATTCATCCAGTGTGTTATACTGTAACTCTCCCTTCCTTTGTTGAAGAAAGAGAGAGCCAGATGGCCAGTAAGGTAGGGGCTTGGAGGCTGTATAATGAGAGGCAGATTTGAAGTTCAGATAGAAATCTGCAGGGTCAATCTGTTGCTGCAGTGCAAGCCTCAAATGATTTGACATTTTACAGTCACAGATTGCAAAGCCTCTTGAGGAAAATTTGAGATTTGTGATATTGGGCTATATGAATAAAAAATGACTTGACTTGATTTGAACCAATATTCTAATGCAGGCCAGTGGTCCCCAACCTAAGAGATTAATTTTAGGAGTTGCAAGATGATCACCAGGGTAGGAAAATAATAAAAAACAAAAATCTGCTACACAAAATTCTGCTTATATTCCTGACTTTTCTCTAATCTTAGAAGGTAAAATCACTCCTCCGCTGATCTGCTCACAACTCGTAGACACACAACCTGTGACGAGGGGACACAAATGGCTTCACATGAAGCGTTCACAAGCAGTTTGAGCAGAAGTCACTGTGCTCTTGTTATTATCATTTAAATTGGTGTAGTAAAGTGCAGATTTCTTCTGTCTACTTAAAATTTACACTCTCTTGGCTCCCAAACAGTTCTCTCATACCATTTCTGTAAATTTTCCCGAAGAGTGAAAATTGGCCTCTTGATTGCTTACTATCTTGTTTTTCTCTGAAAAGCAATTACTGTGTGCAAACAACAGTATAAATATAAAACATGAATAATGCACCCTCAGAATAAGCCCGTATGAAACTGTTATACATAACTTGAAGACCCACAGTAGGCTGGTCAGTGTCACTGTAAAGTAAGTGTTAAATACTTGGCTACTCTTGTTGCTTGATAGGATTAGATCAATATTCCTTATTGACATCATTTGCTAACACCTTGGAATTCCACTATAAAATCAGTATAAACTCAATCAAATCACAGATATATGCATGGCATTGTAACTTGTAATTGTTTTTGTTTGTTTAATGCCACAGTGTCAATACCTAATATTTATGTGT
This sequence comes from Siniperca chuatsi, assembly GCF_020085105.1. Lineage (NCBI taxonomy): Eukaryota > Metazoa > Chordata > Actinopteri > Centrarchiformes > Sinipercidae > Siniperca > Siniperca chuatsi. Next base: position 9,033,077 of record NC_058055.1, read on the forward strand.
CAATACCTAATATTTAATAAACTAATGTAATATTTTTATTTTACAAGGCTGTACATTAAAATGTAGGAAGATTAGAAAATCCATGATGTAGTAGGAAAATTAACTATTTTATTTTTTCATACAGGGAATCTCACCCTTTGGAGGATTGTTCTCCTATCCATACCGCTACATGGCAGCACCAGCTACAATTGCTCCAGCTCTCCCCACCAGTTTTGCAACCTCTACGCTGGCTAGAAACCACTGTTTCCGCAGCTCTCGGTCATGGTTGCGATTCAGCCCTTATCAGATCCCCACCTCTGTCACCTCAAGCCAAAACCTGCTTACATCCAGATTGCTTGGCAGTTCAAACTTACAGTCTGAGCTGTCCAAATCAGGGAGCAGAGAGTCAAGTCCAGTGTCTGACAATCACAGCCACAAAACCAAGCCCAAGCAGAAGACTGCTCCACCGAAAAACATTGTTGAGGGTTCCATTAATGCAAAACATACATAATGCAGTTAGAGGACTTGATGAATGACTTCACCACAATAGACTCTCCAATATGTTGATGTCGATTTTCATCCTACACGTGGTGGATACTGGATAATGGACACGCAAGTTTATGAAGTTGCACATAATAATCACCTAAAATAACTATTTTGCTAGAAACTGCATGTGTTTCTGGTATTTAACTTGTCATCATAACATCAGTAAACCTGCCTAATAACCACTGATTTGGTGAGTTGCAGTTCACAAGACACCTACACATATACACCGATCAGCCATAACATTATGACCACTGACAGGTGAAGTGAATAACACTGATAATCTCGTTAGCATGGCACTTGTCAGTGGGTGGGATATAATAGGCAGCAAGTGAAAATTTTCTCCTCAAAGTTGATGTGTTAGAAGTAGGAAAAATGGGCAAGCGTAAGGATTTGTGCGACTTTGACAAGGGCCAAATTGTGATGGCTAGACAACTGGGTCAGAACCTCTCCAAAACTGCAGCTCTTGTGGGGTGTTCCCGGTCTGCAGTGGTCAGTACCTATTGAAAGTGGTCCAAGGAAGGAAAAGCGATGAACCGGCGACAGGGTCATGAACGGCCAAGGCTCACTGATGCTCGTGGGGAGTGAAGTGTGGTCCGATCCAACAGATGAGCTACTGTAACTCAAATTGCTGAAAAAGTTCATGCTGGTTTTGATAGAAAGGTGTCAGAACACACAGTGCATCGCAGTTTGTTGCGTATGGGGCTGCATAGCCGCAGACCAGTCAGGGTGCGCATGCTGACCCCTGTCCACTACCGAAAGCGCCTACAATGGGCATGTGAGCATCAAAACTGGACCACGGAGCAATGGAAGAAGGTGGCCTGGTCTGATGAATCATGTTTTCTTTTACAGCACATGGATGGCCGGGTGCGTGTGCATCGCTTACCTGGGGAACAAATGGCACCAGGATGCACTATGGGAAGAAAGCAAGCCTGCAGAGGCAGTGTGATGCTTTGGGCAATGATCTGCTGGGAAACCGTGGGTCCTGCCATTCATGTGGATGTTACTTTGACACGTACCACCTACCTAAGCATTGTTGCAGACCATGTACATCGTTTCATGGAAACAGTATTCTCTGATGGCATTGGCCTCTTCAGCAGGATAATGCGGCCTGCCACAAAGCTAAAATGGTTCAGGAATGGTTTGAGGAACACAACAATGAGTTCAAAGTGTTGACTTGGCCTCTAAATTCCCCAGACTTCAATCCAATTGAGCATCTGTGGGATGTAATGGACAAACAAGTCCAATCCATAGAGGCCTCAACTCGCAACCGGACTTAAAGGATTTGCTGCAAACGTCTTGGTGCCAGATATCACAGCACACCTTCAGAGGTCTAGTGGAGTCCATGCCTCGACGGGTCAGGGCTGTTTTGGCAGCCAAAGGGGTACCTACACAATATTAGGCAGGTGGTTATAATGTTATGGCTGATCGGTGTATGTTAACACTAGGCTTAATTATATTTACTATATTTCAGTGTGAAGCAGGTTCTAACTACATGTTAGAATATAGTAATTTCAATGTGTTTGAAACAATGGTTATATGTAACGTAGAAAACATTTTCACTTCTTCAACCAAATTTAGCTCAGGTTTAACTTAGACATCGGGGTGTCTTGATTTGCAAAAATACAAAATCAGTGCCTAGTGGATGTTCTATAGTAATAAAAAACAATTAAAATAAAAGATGTTCATTGGAATTCCTTTATGGAAAAACGAGCTATTCAAAACTCAATGCCTAAAGTGGAATGCAATAATGTGCTTTAAATATGAATAAAACAATCAAAGTTTTTATTGCTTTATTCTGTATGATGGTGTAAATATTTTGTTCTTGTCACTTTAGTTTTCACATACTGTATAAAACATGACTAGTCAAAGCCTTTTGAGACTGAATACTGTAAATGATCACTGTTAAACCTGCCATTGAGATATGAGGAAATTGTATACCACCTGTTCAGTTTCACATTCTGTTGTTGTACCAAAGCCACACCGTTGACTTGGAGGGAAAACTCAGGATTCTTTTTTTTTAACCAGCACTTAAGAAAAATTATTCAGGTAAGCTGTTTTTGTGTTTCGTTTTTTCTTCACAACCTAAATAAAGAAGTTCACTTTTCATACAGTTGTCTTAATATGTTTAGAATATATAGTATTGCTGATGATACATTGCACATTAAATATCCAGATGTCTGTTGTCAGAAACAGGTCAGATATCACATTACCTCTGATGTCTCCCCACAAGATACATCTAAAACAAAAAAGTCTAATCTACAGTTTGGCTTCCAAGATAATTTGTGATTGATTTCTCCACACTAACCCAACCAACTATAGTGCATTATCATTGATTGTTTAGAACAGAGGAAATACAAGTTCCAGACACTGACTGCTTAGCCTTTGTCTTTCTTTAGAACAATTTAGTTTTGTGTTCACTTTTCCTTTGTAAAAATAAAAAGGAATGGGATTTTATTTTGTTTTTATTAATTAATTTTTCACGGTTTAGCTAGTGAATTCATACCTCAAGCATCTACACACCTTTTTGTACACACACTCCAACAAAGCCCTGCAAGATATACTCTAGTGCTTTATTATATATATATATATATAGTTAGTTAGTTAGTTTCAGTGTTTTGTAAAGCTGCTCTACATTGCACTCTAAAACATACCTTAAAAAACTTGCCTACGTGCTGTGTTCAACACTGTTTTTAGACTCCAGAATTGGTAACTGCCTGCTGTTATATGTCTCAGGAGTTGGACTTGAAGAGCTGGATTCAGTTCTTACTGGATGTTAGGCATTATCCTTTAAATTAATTTAACTTAAGCCCTTGTGGCTGTTCTTTTCTGGTCTATCCTTAATTCTCCATGTTGGTTTCCTTGGCCTTGGTTGCCTAACCCTAACCCTAACCACATTACTCTCTCTTGGCATCTTCCTGCCACTCCAAAGGCATTGACAGTCAAATGCATTGTAAGGCAAAGAGGGCTATGAACCTTATGATCTTAATTCTGAAGTGATGGTTTTGGATAGCAATCTTAGAATACATCTTGGCACTGCTGTTCCATCTCTCTCCATGAACCAAGAATGACCATGTTTTTTAAACTGGCAAATTGATAGAAGAGATTCCCACACACTTAGATCTATGTAGTGTTACACTTTATTTTAAGCTTTTGCTCCATCAGAGCATATATGATTCAGCAATGGACAGGCAGGTAAAAATAACCAATCCCATTCTAATCATTGGCAGTATGCAATACACCTGCGCACACCCTGGTGGTAGAAGCTCCACCTCTTGGGAATTTTAAGTACTGAATGGCATACTGTGAGGCATACAAATGAAAGCCATGCTACTACTACTACTACTACTACTATAAAATACAAAAAAGGGGTGGAGCACACAGTGAATATAGAAAAATACAACATATATAATAGTACTATTTAACAATTTCATCACATAGTAAATGGAGCTTTGAGAGGGATTGGGCTTGATTATACATCATGTATGTGCTGATGAAAGTCTGATGAACCTTGAAATAAAGTTAAACACTGTATAGATCTAAGTGTGCGGAAATCTCTTCTATCAGTTTCAGACTCATTGATGCCTCCAGCACCTTAGCAAAGATTTAGCCGGGTGGAGCGGTGGTCATCCTGCATTAAACTGGCAAATTAAAAAATGTGACCTGCCCTTGGCCATAGCAATGGTGGTTGGGCAATAAAGGTGAATGAGAGAGTCTGTGTTCCTGTGCACTTCATTCCATATGCATGAGTGCAGCTGACTGCTTGCTAGGGCAATTCCCAAAACACCTCTGCTTGTGACAGCAAAGCTACACTTGCGTCCCATTGCTCTTACACCTCCTCAAGCTGCACCAAAAAATACTTTCTTGAAATACATAAATTACATATTGACTCATATAGTCTATATACAATGTTTTGAATAGGGCACACAAAGAAGCGCTGAGTGTCTTAGAGGTGGAATAAGGAAATGTGAAGCGGCTACAGTATGCCTCTCGCCTCTCGTATGAAAGAAAACATACTGCCCATTTTAGCTACATGAGCTCTTTGGCATTGTTCACTTAACTAACAGTGGTTCACACATATTAAGAGCTGACAGGATAAAATTGTTGAGGGAGAAAAAGGACTCCCTGATAAGCTTCGCAGGGAGAGTAATGAAACTCTGCTGTGGACTGCAGAGCATTAGAGGGTAGTGGTACATTGTGACAAAAGGTCATGTCACTTTTGGATATAGAGGCTATAGGCCACTCATGCAAACAAATGTAGATAGCTGCATATGTATGCAAAAGAGATGGTTCACACAATATTTACTCTTGGACAGAGGCCAAAGTTCATCATGGCACATTATCACAACGGATACTGCAGAGTAAATTCTCTGTGGTCATCATTCAGGCTGTCACACACTAAGTAATAAAAGGCAGCTAGTTTTCCTGATGATGTCATCTGTCTGCCTGACAGCAGCAGGGATGTGGCACCCAGTGTGGAGGAAAAGCTATCAAAGGAAAAAGCCAGTACATGGACGTAGAGGTGAAGACTACTGTGTTGTAAGAAAACACTGGCATTATAAAAGACACACCTATAAAATTGTTGACACCTCGAAAGGCACTCTAGGTCAATTACCATTGTTCAACCCATAAACTCCAACATTATTTTAAAAAGACTTTTTTAAAGCCTAGAAAGGCTGTGTGATCCTTGGAGCTAGGGAAAGAGACACTATGTTGCATGTGAAGCCAATCAGGAGAAAAGCCTTTTTAGCTTATATGAGCAAATAACTTTGGAAAAAAGGGTGGCCATTTTGCAATACCATATCTAGTTCTCCTTAATACATGGGCCAGTGTTGTCATTGCCACATGAATGTTGCTTTAAAATAAAACCACAAACTGCAATGCTTGAATTATCAGTGCAAAACAGTGAAATACCCTGATAAATCTCAAATGTAAGACTATGCAATTGTAATATTAGCAATAGTGTCACTTGTGTGTTCTGCACTGGCACATGGTACTACCAAATAAAAACTAAATATTGGTTCATACAGTTTGCAGTTTTTTTTGTGGTAAACAATCAAGAGATTTCAGTTTAACTTCACATTCTATTAATTGTGGAGACAAAAATGACATTGCCTCGCTACAGTAACCCAATGGAATTAATTCAAAAATACTGTACCTCTTAACAGTTAAACATGAGTTGTATTTTAAAATTTCATTCATTTCAATTTTTATAAGATTGATGAAGACAGGTATCATCTCAAGTCTCTTTGTGCTCATTTTGTCAGTCATGACAAAATAACCATGGCATGACACTTCATAGCAAAGCTGTTCCTTTTTCACTGTAGCTGCTGGTGTGAAAAAGTTAGGTGGTCTCCCAGGAGAAAAATTGATCTGAAAGCCCTCCTCCTGTGCTGGGCTCCTCTCAAACCTCTATTGTGTGCATTTTCTCCTTGGCTGAGCATAGCATTATACTGAAAGAACATCTCCACTGGCTCAAAAATGTGGTGAGGAGGTCAACTGTAAAGTTTGCAGAAAGCAGAAAACTTCTCTCTGCAGTGCTGGAGAATTCTGGCAGTTGGAGACAGAGAGGCCTCGAGTACCAAAAGAAAAGGAGAGCTCTCCTGTCAACAACATCCTGCCTCACTCACCCATATTCCCCTTCTTTAGGCCTAGTTGACTGGCAAGCAATAGCATATCTGTGGGGCTGAAAGCAGTTATCTAGTGTGCGCCACATGGTGCTGCCCATATATAATTGATCTGGAATGTGTCAAGAGAGGCAATACACTTTCTCAGGTCTGTAAAGCTCAGATGGGATTTTTAAATTAATCATTGTCCTTTGCATGGCACGGTGTCAAAGCAACATGGTGCAGCTAGACTAACATATCCCAGGATGCTGGAAGTATACTCAGCATATTGGTGCTCTGAATTTCCTCTGAAAGTAAGCGCTGAGATAAAAATGTCAACACAGATGGCTTAAAGAGACTACCTGTAGCATACAATATGAATAAGGCTCTTAACAGGGTATCATCCAAAAGCCTTATATATAGTGTTATATATATATATATATATATATATATACACACACACACACAATAAAGCACTAGAGTATATCTTGCAGGGCTTTGTTGGAGTGTGTGTACAGAAAGGTGTGTAGATGCTTAAGGTATGGATTCACTAGCTAAACCATGAAAAATTAATTAATAAAAATATAAAATCCCATTCCTTTTTATTTTTACAAAGGAAAAGTGAACACAACATGTCAGCCAGCCCAAGCAAGCACACCTTGCTCACTGTTATTGCTTACTAATTTTGGTAAAGAGATGTCCAACACCCAATGATGATTAATTAGGCTTCCAGTGTAAACCTGCAGTGGATAATGATGGCAGATATCCTATGACTATATTTCCCAATGACTAGATTTTCATGGGAATAAAACAGAAGGAACCAGACAGATCACAGTGTGTCTTAACGGGTCTGAATTACTTTCTCCCCACAGTGCAGTGAAAGGTTTGATGGTGTTCAGTGAGAAATTCCTCTGACTGCAGTTGCATGGTAGATTTTTCTCACCAAATAGATCAGTACACCCAAAAACAAATTACTTCAATAACTTCAAACTTCATTACTTTCACATACTGTGGAGTAGGTCTAGGCATGCAAATATTGTCATGTCAAGTTTGTTACATGTATTGTTCTTTGCATAGAATAAATAAATATGCAAGGTTTTTATTTGCATAATATATCATTGTCCTTTTTATATATAGAGGTAGGCCTATATCGCAGGTCTCTTGCGGTTAGCTCCGAGATCACAAACACATGCCAGCCACTGATGCAGAACCAAATACAAGTCAGGCCTCAAATGCAAATTATTTAATCAAGTGAAGTTTTATAGCTGGTTTGGAAAAATGTCATTCTGAGTGTATAAGGACAGTTCATAGGTTGCTGACACAAACTGAATTGATGTTTAAGACTTAAGTACTGTTATGTGATCACTGCTAAATATCTCCACCTCTGACACACAAAGGAGAAACATGCCTTAAAGACAAAAAAATACATAGAATATTTTAATTGTCTAATGATAACACGATAAGATTTGTCCAAAATTGACTGTACTTACCATAGACTGTATATAAATCTTTATATACAGTCTATGATACTTACAGATGGAAAACTAATGGCCTCTGAAGCCATCTAGTGGATCACAACTGCAGGAACACTGCACTTTTGATTGAACACTTTTCAAAGACCGCTTGGATAGTGGTGTTACTCTATAATGTTTTGAGTGGAAATACTGGAATTGAATATTAATAATTATATTATAATGGAATATTTACTAAATATAAAATCTTGGATCTGGTTTCATTTCAGCACTGAGCTCACATCTTTATGGTTCCCATTGACTTTTTAGGCATTTACTTATTGACTGGTCTGTTCTGATTTTTTTGCATCTTAAGAACCCCTGCAGCTGAAAATGTACCTTAAACACAAAGTATCTTCTGAATTAGCCTACTTGTTTAGTCAGCTTTATAAAAATGTTAGTCTATAGGCAGTATTGGTGCATATTGATGACCTCACATGAGCATCAATATTTTGATTTACATTTATTCATCTGACAGACACTTTTGTTCAAAGCAACGCACAGACGAGGTACAATAGAGATCAAGGTAGATTAAGGAGAAGTCTCAGAGTGCTGCAACACAAGGCAGTTCCACAAGATTACAGGTGCATAAAGTAACACATACATGCAGAGGAGATAACTTAAGTTTCTTGACTGCTGAGTGCAACTGTGAAATGCAGTATTGACTACTGCATTTCACATGTCAGGCAATGCAGCTTAACCTGCAGTCTACCCTACTGTCCTAGAGAGAGCCAAATATATATATATATTTTAAATATATTTTACTCTACTGACATCTAAGCCATATATCTTCTTAGACATCTAAATGACTTTGATTTCAGGCTATACAGCCAGCAAGCTGGATTCTGCTCATACTGCTTTGAACTTGTAATCAGCTGAGGTTGCCATTTCTGGTGCAATACTTTCCTTTCAGAATGCTGATTTGCCTGCATACAGCAGTTAAAAGCCTACTTTGCAAGAGTAGCTTGCTCACTTATTGGGTACACTACTTTGTCTACATTATCAAAACAAAAACGTCAGGAAATAAAATAAGTCTTCTTTTCGTTCCATACTTGTGAAAATGTATTCTGACTAGTCGTCTTTAACGTCGCTGACTATCTTATTTTATTAATGATCTTTGGCAGCATAGAGGGTGATTTTTTTGGAAGCTGAGCTGGTGCAGATCATTTCATTTAACGTTACTCTTTCAGACCCAGCGTAGACTCGAGGCGTCTTCTGCTGCTTACTGTTGTCTTAGGCTAACTGCATGATAGAAGAAGTGGTTTTATAATTCTAACAGCTGTCTTGTAGGTAAAAAGCATGTAAGCTTAGTGTGTTCGCAACTGGCTTCAAGCACAAGCGATCCCTTTAGTATAACAAATACCTGAAACTGTGAAACTGTTTTTCTCACAAAACACATGTGAATCGGCTCCTATTCCGGACAGCAGCACCTGCGGTACCTGCCTGAAGAGAGGAACCATCTCTTCCTCTTTTTCTTCTTCGTATTGTTTTATGGCGCTTGACAATAAACGTTAGGAACCACCTCTTCCGGGACTCGCCCCTCCTATAACGCCCCTAAACCCGCCCACAAAAAAACCCAATCTGATTGGTTCACTACGAATGAAACCTTCCTAGATCTAGGTGAAATAGATATGAAGTATTTACTGTACAGTGAATCTTTTCTGCCAGCACAGGCTTGTTGCTTGATTTATCAATTGATGATGTTGCCATGGAAGCATTATTTGACTAAACAGAGTAGCCTAATTCTGTAACATATAGATCGCTATAGATACTTTATTAATACCAATGGGAAATTCTTACAGCCACCCAGGCACAACTATCACAAAAGCAAAAAAGCATGAAGACACTCAGAGGCAGGGAATAAATAAAACAACAAAAACATTAATAATAGTAAACTATAATCTGTGAAAGTTGTAATTGGTAATGGAAGTCTAGTAGTGTAATATTGTTATTGCAATGCATTTCATTGGAATTGCAAAGATTAAACAATATTATTATCATCAAATAGCAGTTAAGTTTCTTACTTCTTTTTTTAGCTGCAGTGTGTCAGTGTCAGTGTGGTTTAGCTGTGCACACATTTTATATTGTTTTAATAATTAGAATCAGAATCAGCTTTTTTGCCAAGTAGGTCTACACATACAAGGAATTTGCTCTGGTATTATGGTGCATACAATAAACATAGTAAGTAGAAAAAATATAAAGACAAATAGCAAGCAAGTACTGCGAGTCAAAAATCATAAATATAAAATAGACAATAATATATGAAAAAATATAATAAAAATACTAAAGAATATGTGCCATTATGACTGTTATTTTAATTAAATAGCTGTTTGTACGGGGATGTGCAAGACATTTACATGGGAAAGTGCAGGAGTTCACAGTATGAAGTACAAAGAATATTTGCAATGTGCAAGATAGTAGTCCAGAAGATGTGCGTTAATGAAAAGTATTGAGTCAGGTGTGTAGACTTTACCTTAATATAACGTGTAGTGGGGGGGTAAGAGCCACAATTAAGAGGAATGTTTTATGCATGCTTATAAATATTACTATTTCTAAAACACTTGTAGAATGGTTGAAGAATTTATAAGGAAAAATAAATAAATAATAGCCTAGTCTAAGCATTCTAATTTTGTTTCAGCATGGGAATGTGTATTACTTTCTCCACTATTTTTCTTTAAATCTACACATTTAGTTTTATTTCATATTATATACCATACATCATATAATATTCAATATTCATGCAATTTTGTATTTCTTTTACCACACAGCTTGGGCGTCTTTTCTACCTAATCTATTTCTATACCGGAAGCTGCGGTCAGAGGTCAATGTCCAGGAGTAACCTGCTTGCGCATCAGCACATCACCCCACTCTCTGCTGTTAAAGCGTCTGTTGAAGCTGTGTGACCTCATCATGATGTGATTTTTTTTCTCCCCCCCCCATCATCACTGGAAGCAGAGATGTCTGATAGACACACTTAGTTTATCGATCCCTTGGACTCAACTTTTTCAGGATTACGTCTCGGTTTATCGCCACCGGTAAGTTGCTAGCCAAGATGCTTATCTCAGATTATGTTAAACGAGTCTGTCTGTCGTTAGTTGCCTTCAGAAGATTTCGACCACGCTGCAGTACAGTGCACCTGCAGTACAGTCAGCTGTGCTGTATTAGTGCCATTAATGTGCCATTATAATTGTATTAGCTACTGCCGGTAAGCTAGCTAACGCCTACGTTGTTCGTATCTGCGCGCCTCACTTTATCTGTGGCTGCTGTTAAGTTAAGCAACTAGCTTTGATTTAACGCTAACGCTAAAAGAGCAGGTCATCAGCTATGCCATTAAATAATACGGTTTACGGCAGAAGCGTCGGTCTTCTAACAAGCTAAATGCATTTAATTTTATGATGTTCCCCTGGCTCACGTTTGCAGTGTGTCTGGCCGCAGTGCTCGGCTTGTTTTTCTGGTCCTGCAAGCAGCTATCGATAGGTAAGGTGTGCCTTACCTGGGAGTCTACTCCTTCCACTTCCACGAGCAGGTGGGGAAAAAAAGTAGTTGCAGCAACGTAAAGGAACAGGGGCAGGTTGGATAGCACCGCGGCAGTCAGATGACATGTTATTGTTTCCATAGGGTGATGTTAATTAACATTGTAAGTTACAGGACATCCTTGGTAACTTAGCTATTGAACGAGAAAATAAAGGAGACGTCCAATACTAGTTGTAGTCATATAAGTGTCTCAACCATTTTCTAAAAGTGTTTTTTTGTTTGCATTGGTTTGAATTGGCAGGCACACCTAAAGTGTATCTCACATGCAGTCAGGAGTTATACAAGTTTTATAGAATGTATGTTTTTTTTTTTTCACATAGGCAGTGTTGTTTCATGGGATTGCAGGTATTTAGGACTCAAACAATGCTTCAGATACATCTGGCTGTATGTTACTGCTAACAGTATGACCAGCATTACAATCAAATGTTATGATTTCATCCTTCTTGAATTCTGATATTTAACGGCTTTGGTATGTTCAATAATGGTACTTTTTCCGAACCTGCACACAATGTACTGATTCTCCCAGTGGGAGTCCAAGTGTTGCAATATCAGTTGCATTATCAATATTATGTAATCCACTTTTGCAATATGACAAACAGCATCACATGCCAGCCAAGGCAATCTTGTGTCATACTGACTGTACCCTGATATTTGGACTCTGTATCTCCTTTATAACTGTTGCTGCCACTGTTGTGTTTCTTGCCAGTATTTGCAGCCTGTTCGTGTCGCCCAGCCATGGCACAGCAGGACGGTGCTGCCAAGAAGAACCCCGCTGTTGTGGCGTTGCACTCTCACTTCATTGTGGGATCAGTATCGGAGGAGAACTCAGAGGATGAAATCCCAGGGAAGCCTGACATGCAGCTGGAGGAAAAGGAGACTCGTTCCTTGTCACCATCCTCCGGTAGCTCAGACAGCACCTTTGAAATGGGATTTGACCACATTGATGGCCCCATACAGAATCTAAGGTTGGAATCCAAACCTGGTCTGTCTGCATCACCTCTAGTCTCTCGATGTTTATAATTGTTCGCTGGATATTGTGATAATGATATTAGTCAGATATGTGGATACAGGTTTTTCTGTGACGATTTCTTCAGGTATTCTAACGTTTTTCTTTTCTCAGGCATGCAGACCAATTTGTATCTTTAATGTACCGTGTTTAGGAAGCTACTTAATGCATTTTCCAAACTACGAAAATAGTTCTTTGGGGTTTTAAATAAGTAGTCTTTCTTTGCAATTTAAGTGTTTTTGGATTATTTACTTTTATTCAGTCATTTGAAAACCCATAGTGATGCATTCAATTTACCTATTATGAAAACATTACATTTAGCAGCCATTACATTATTTCTTAGTGGCTATAAAGTGTGAAAATGTGAGATAGGGAACCTGCAACTTCAAATGCTGTCTTTAGGAGACTAGTCCTGTTGGAGCAGGCCTGTAGTCCAAAATAAGTGCGTTCAGATTATGTACTCCTCCTTTGCTGCGTAGCCCCTTTTGCAGCACATGTCAAAAATGTGGTTTCACTAGCAGTTCACTGCTAAAGGGTTTCTCTGTGTCCTTAGTCTGTGATGTAGGCCTAGAAAGTAGGCTTCAGAATGTTGGTTTGGGAAAATTGGAAAAATGTTCACACACAGAAATTCCCAATCCAACAGTCAAAAGGAGCCATTCAGAACTGACGGAACTTTGTTTATAGCTCGCAGCAGTCTTTATTCTCTCTGCCAGCCCTAGGTCTTTCGCTGGGCTCCCTAGACGTCTCATTTTCATTTTCCATTAAAGCCTCACAGAAGATTTGGGTTTGGGATTCAAATGAGATAGTCATGCTGATGTAGGTAACTGCCTACAGAATATCTTCCCCATAATTACAGGCATATTACTTTTACAGTTGGCCGAAATGGGTTAGAAACTGCTTTTATAATTTTTTTCTGTGTTTATCTGTACATTTATATGTTTAATGTAACGTTTGTAAATATTGTATTATGCAGCCAACCATGTGTATAGTGGTGTTTTTTGCCTGCTGACTAACTTTGTGTGCTAGTCAGAAAGTTTGATTTTGTTTGCAGCTTGCAGTTTTAGAACCGCAATTTTAGATCTTGATCTCAATAATTGCTTTGTCCAGGATGGTTTTGTGTGATCAGTTTCTCAAGACCAAAGAGGATGAGAGAGAGAGAGAGAGAGAGAGAGAGAAGTGGGGTTTAATAGAAAGAAGCTGTGACAGCAGTTTTAAAACTGGAAATACTGGCTGGAGGAGGCAGACACCCCTCCACCCCCCTAATTGCCTCTCTCATAGGACAGAACAAACTTGCAGCTCCACAGCTGGCTTGAAATCAGAGCCTCCATTCAGTAGGGACTCAATTGCTTCGGGCCGGTAACCCCTACGGTGACGTAATAATGCAGTATCCGGTCAGAAGCCAGCCAGCCAGCCAAACTAGCCCAGGTGCTGGCACACCCTCCAGCTGATAGTCATATCCCTCCCCCTGTACTACCCACTCCCCCTTATGGTTCCCCTTGGGGTGGAGCTTGATTCAAAGAGCTCTGCAAGTCCTGTTGGATGCACTTGCCCAAGCATGTAAATATGTTTCAGGACTGTACAGTGTCCTGTCCTGTTGTGCATGACATGTTCTGCTCTGTCAGTGGTTATACTATAAGCAGAGTGTTTTCTTCTTAAATATATCATTGTTGACGCTGTACTTTTGTTGTTCTAACACTTATTCACACATCATTACCATCATTCCTATCATTAGTAAGTTTTTTTTAGGTTTTTCTTTAACATTTACTGTAAGGTGAAGCTGTAACTCACCCACAAGCTATAAAATGTAAGATGAGAGACAGTAGTCAATCCTCTGCTCCTTAGACCAGTTTGACTCCTATCAATATGAGGTGATATCAGTTTCTTTTTATCTTCTTGGCTTCAAACATAGACCATCTTTAAAGCACAGCAGCTGCTGAAAGACTTGTGTGATAGTTTGCTTGTGGCAGTTTCACTTCAAAATTCTTGTCTTATGTTTGCCACAGTTGAAAATGATAGCTTATGAGTTATCTGCTTGTCATTAGCATAGCTACCGAATACCTTGTTCTTTCCAAAACTACAGGTGTTATGAAGGGCCATTACATGTGTTCTTTGTATTTCTTAAAATAGGCCAAGCATGTCAGGGCTGCACCTGGTGAAGCAAGGCAGAGATCGCCGGCGTATTGATCTCCAGAGGGACTTCACCGTGGCTTCTCCTGCTGAATTTGTTACACGCTTTGGTGGCAACAAGGTTATCGAGAAGGTGATTAGGTGTTTTTTATTTAGCATCTTCTTGAAAGGATGCTGAAAGTGATTCTGGCAGAATAAATCATGCCATATTCAGAAATGAATATGAAATTTAATAATGAAAACAAACCAGAGAAGAATTCTAACAAATTGTGTGTTTTTTGTTTGCAATCACAGCCATGAAATGTAATGACTATTACAGTATAAAGTCATTATACATATAAATGCAGCAGCATCTGTGACATGATTAGACTAGCCATTATCACTGAAGTATTTGAACTTGTGTGAGCAAATCAACATTGGTAACTCAACTATTTTGCGTCTCCAGGTGCTTATTGCCAACAATGGCATTGCAGCGGTCAAATGCATGCGCTCCATCCGCCGCTGGGCCTATGAGATGTTTCGCAATGAAAGGGCAATCCGCTTTGTTGTCATGGTGACCCCAGAGGACCTGAAGGCAAATGCAGGTGAGCTTCAGCATGATATCTCTGAACATGTAAAACACCCGAGTAAGTGCACCAACTGTGGTGCCATTGACATGGCAAAACGCCAGACAGTTTATGCCCTTCAACTCCTTTGCAGTGCATCCAAACACCTTAGCTAATTCAGAAGACGCTACACAAGTGAGGATTATTGTAGATGTGACTGCAGCAAGATGATTTGGGGAAAAAATAGGTTTTCTGTGGTTGTCTTTCACAGAGTACATCAAAATGGCAGATCATTATGTGCCTGTGCCAGGAGGGACTAATAACAACAACTATGCCAATGTGGAGCTCATTCTGGACATTGCTAAACGCATACCTGTTCAGGTACCACCACGCACTTAACATATCTATTGTTTCTCCATGGTGATTAATAATTTTATCACTGATTGAGTACCTGTTATCATTCTGTTGTTCCTTACAGGCAGTGTGGGCTGGGTGGGGTCATGCCTCAGAGAACCCCAAACTCCCAGAGTTGCTTCAAAAGAATGGCATTGCTTTCATGGGTAAGATAGGCTTCTTATTGTATCACTTTGTTGACCCTTTAACTTACCTTCACATTATTAATTTACTCAAATTTTTTTTAAATGCTTACTCCTTCCTCAGGTCCCCCAAGTCAGGCTATGTGGGCTCTAGGAGACAAGATTGCCTCTTCTATCGTGGCTCAGACAGCTGGCATTCCAACCCTGCCCTGGAGCGGCTCAGGTAGGTCACAGTTAGTGTGGGGTCCAAATATAGTCTTCTGTTAAGGCTTTTTATGATCAGCTTTGAAAAAACATAAGTGGTTTTCTTTATTATTCAAAAAAACAATCAATGATTCTTGAACTTCCCCAGATTTAAACTTCATGGTGTAGGTGGTTTGAGCAATATTTCTCCAAATGTATTATTATTATTATTATTATTATTATTATTATTATTTTATTAAGAAAATTATTAACTTCACAAAATTTAATTGAAAAGTATGTATGCTGAATTATTTTATCTGTTTGTCTTTCTCAGGCCTGACAGTAGACTGGACAGAGAACAACCAAAAGAAGAGGATCATCAATGTTCCTACTGACGTGTATGAGCTTGGCTGCATCCAGGATGTAGAGGATGGCCTTAATGTAAGCATGGGATTTAACTGACAGTTCATAATGCCAAATGAATTTCGCATTTGTGTTGTAGTGTATTGTGCATACTTGCATGTATGCTGGAAAGCTGTATGTTTCCATTGCCAGGCTGCAGAGAAGGTCGGCTATCCTGTAATGGTGAAGGCCTCAGAGGGAGGTGGAGGAAAAGGCATCCGTAAAGTCAACTCTGCTGATGATTTCCCTAACCTCTTTAGACAGGTAAGTGGAAACTCAGACTAAATCAACAAGTACAACAATTTACAATAGGGTTTCTTGGGCATTTTATGACTGCAAGGATTTACTTTCTCTTTGGCTCTCCAGGTCCAGGCAGAAGTTCCGGGATCACCTATTTTTGTCATGCAGCTAGCCAAGCATGCCCGCCACCTAGAGGTCCAGATCTTGGCT
The DNA here is from genome assembly GCF_020085105.1 of Siniperca chuatsi. Taxonomy (NCBI): domain Eukaryota; kingdom Metazoa; phylum Chordata; class Actinopteri; order Centrarchiformes; family Sinipercidae; genus Siniperca; species Siniperca chuatsi. The sequence continues at coordinate 9,049,499 of NC_058055.1, forward strand.
GATCAATATGGCAATGCCATTTCCCTGTTTGGTAGAGACTGTTCTGTGCAGCGACGGCACCAGAAAATTATAGAGGAGGCCCCTGCTACCATCGCCACTTCTGATGTGTTTGAGGATATGGAAAGGGTACAACCCATCTAGAATTGTTTTGTACTTATATAAAGCTGATAAATGGAGGTCGAAGACCAACTAAGTCAATTCAGATTAATTGAACACATTTGAACCTTGATATGAATACAGTTGTTTTCTCTCCTCAGTGTGCTGTGAAGCTGGCTAAGATGGTGGGGTACGTCAGTGCAGGTACAGTGGAGTATCTCTACAGCCAAGATGGTAGTTTCTACTTCCTGGAGCTCAACCCTCGTCTGCAGGTGGAACACCCTTGTACTGAGATGGTGGCTGATGTCAACTTGCCTGCTGCTCAACTGCAGGTCAGTCTCACTCAGACACGCCTGCAGTGATTTTAAAAAAAGCACACTTTGTTACATCACATACAATACATTCGAGTCTGTGACTGTCCTGTAGCCAAAGTTAGCACGCTTCACCGCCTTCACCACTTAGCACTAGACGGGCCTCCTGTCTCCATGGCAACCGACTGCAAAAGAGGGAGGCAATATGCAGAAATGGTGTAGTAGATCCAGTGGTTGTAGCAGCACTCGGTCACGTGGTCTGTTCTGCAGTGTTTAGGATTGTGTGTAAATAGGTCAGTGACAGTCAAGCTGAAGGGCAGTGTTGCTGGGAAAGCTTTGTAGTCAAGCTGATTAGGTGTTACTGTGGGAGTGACACACTCTCTGGCACAGAGGACGAGTATTTAATTTATTTATTTTTCACAGTACTCAGCAAAATGTTGTTTGTCGGTTGTCTGAGAACATCACATTAACAACTGTCAGATTAGCATGCCGGGCAAAAATGATGTGGTTCATTCAAAGCAAATACTTTCACAATCCATTTATGTGCTGTAATTTGTTGTTAACCCTGTTTGATCAGGGCCTGTGAGCCTGTTCCTTAATATTCCATATATATCAGTTCCAGAGCATAAACTAGTGTTGTACTAATACCACTATCTTCTGTCAGATTGCTATGGGTATTCCTCTTCAAAGGATCAAAGACATCAGGATGCTTTATGGGGTCCAGCCCTGGGGAGACTCTCCCATTGACTTTGAGGGTCTGTCGACAGCCCCCTCTCCACGGGGCCATGTCATCGCAGCACGTATCACCAGTGAAAATCCTGATGAGGTACGCCTCACTCTCTCCTGTTACACAAAATATTTGCAGCTAAAGGCTGCACAAAGTCTGCGATTTCTGTTGTGGTTCTGTTCCTGTTAAATGTTTCACTTTGTAATTCTGTTGTGCCCTAAATAAAGGCCATTGCTATTACTTCTAATGTTACCCTTCTCTAAATGTCAAAATGAGCTAGTTTTGGTTTTGGAAGATGAAATGTGGTGTGTGTGTGTGGGACTGCAGGGCTTCAAGCCAAGCTCTGGAACAGTACAAGAGCTGAATTTCCGCAGCAATAAGAACGTGTGGGGCTACTTCAGTGTTGCAGCAGCTGGAGGGCTGCATGAGTTTGCTGACTCCCAGTTTGGACACTGTTTCTCTTGGGGAGAGAATCGGGAAGAAGCCATCTCGTGAGTACACACAGAATTTTAAAAACATTGCTGTGTCAGAAAGTTCACTCAAAAACCATTTATTTATTGCTAATGTAATGTATATTTACCATGGGAGATATTTTTATTTAATTGGCTAATCAAAGGTTTTTATAGTTGACATAAGTGGTTATGTCGTAATCTTTTCCTAGCAACATGGTGGTGGCTCTGAAGGAGTTGTCTATCAGAGGAGACTTCAGGACCACAGTGGAATACCTCATTAAGCTGCTGGAGACTGAAAGCTTTCAGCACAACAGCATTGACACAGGCTGGCTGGATAGACTGATCTCAGAGAAGATGCAGGTATGCAGAGCTGCTCCAGCTGTGGCCACTGGATGTTCTTCAAGAAAACTATAATGAGAATAGATTTGTTTGACTTACTGACCCATATTGTAACGTCTGTGCTGAAACCACACTAAATCCAAGTGTTGAGAGAATAGTAAGACCTTGTGGTTTATCCTCCTGGCACCATGCAGTTTGAATTTAAGCTTGAATGTTTGATTTTTTCCTCGTTAAGAAGTAGAGTGTATGTGTGCAGGCGGAGCGTCCTGATACCATGCTGGGAATTGTGAGTGGGGCTCTTCATGTGGCAGATGTCAATCTAAGGAACAGTGTGTCCAACTTTCTGCATTCTCTGGAAAGGTAAAGAAATGGCATATCATAGTAATCCATTTCAAGCAGTAGATACTCAGGTGGGGGTGGTGGAATTAGCATTAGAATAGAAAACATGAGACACTCTCTACTCTCTGACCAGGGGCCAGGTGCTGCCAGCACACACACTACTCAACACTGTGGATGTGGAGCTGATCTATGAAGGTAATAAGTACGTCCTGACAGTGACACGCCAGTCTCCCAACTCCTACGTGGTCATCATGAACAACTCCTCTGCTGAGGTGGACGTCCATCGGCTCAGTGATGGAGGCCTTTTGCTGTCTTATGATGGAAGCAGCTACACTACCTACATGAAGGAAGAGGTGGACAGGTCAGTGGAAACAAAGCTTTAGAATTAAATTATCATTACTAATTTAGCTGTAACTTAACCACAGAGTAGAATGACATTGAATTAAAAGATAATGAAATGACACATCTTTATTCTGCTAATTCATCAAATATCTTCATTCAGTTAACAACTTTACAGAAATTCCTTGATGCACTTGATACACACACATTTTTTTTTTTTTTTTCCCCTACAGGTATCGCATCACAATTGGGAACAAGACTTGTGTTTTTGAAAGGGAGAATGATCCCTCGCTGCTGCGATCTCCTTCAGCAGGAAAACTTATCCAGTACACAGTTGAGGATGGCGGGCATGTGTTTTCTGGCCAGTGCTACGCTGAAATAGAGGTACAGTTATATATATGTTAAGGCTTATGTGTATGTTGTCCACAAGACAGATGGATGATCAGTTCAAATTCTCTTATTTTTTTATTTTATTTTTTTTTGAGTTGTATAGATGGAAACTTTGTTCTTGTAAATTCCAGGTGATGAAGATGGTAATGACCCTTACAGCTGCGGAGTCTGGTTGTATTCACTATGTGAAGAGGGCTGGAGCAGCACTGGAGCCTGGCTGTGTCATTGCCAAGCTGCAACTGGATGACCCAAGCAGAGTGCAACAGGTACTGTATGTCTGAGTTATGTAATCTACACAGGTATACGCTGTATGCCAAGTAGGATTTTCCATATGCCTGCGACAAGGTGACCCATGATATGTAATATTTCTTTGTTTAGTTCAAAATATCTATTTGCTTTTCAAGTTAGGCCATACATTTTAGCTTTCAGCTCCTTCTAACATGAAAAGTAACAGGCTGTCAAAATGACAGATTTCTACATTTTCATACACTCTGATGTACTCTACTTACTCTATATACTTACTTACTCTTGTATATTAGTTATTTGTGTATGTGCATTTTTGTTTATGACAAACCACTCTATGAATGATGTCAAAACATCAATGAGGCATGACATTGAGGCTGCCAACAAAGATGGCTCAGTTATCTGAAGGGAGCAGGTGCTAATGACAGAAAGTCAGAAGGCAGACTTAATTGTGGAGAAGGAGCCCACTTCTGATAAATGTGTCACTACTGGTGAGGTAACAATGCCAATGAAGAACAAGTGTAAACTACATTCATTATTCAGGGTACCTGTAGGTTTCACCAACTTGCATTTAGATAGGATAGATTGCTTAGTTCAAAGTATGCACACTATTTCCTACTAGACTACACCAACGGCAATGCTTGTGTATGAAACATCAGCATATGCACAACAATGTTGTAAAATTTGAATAATAAGTATTTGTGTTTGTCTTGTAGGCAGAGCTGCACACAGGGGCCCTGCCTTCTATCCAGGCAGTAGCTCTGAGAGGGGAGAAGCTACACAGAGTCTTCCACAACACACTGGACCATCTTGTTCACATAATGAATGGCTACTGTCTTCCTGAGCCTTTTTTCAGTGCTAAGGTAAGAATTCATACACACCTAGGTACACACCAACATCAGCCCTTCCAACTTTAAGCAGTTCCTTAAATATCTGCCCTTTGTCTATCCTAGTTGAAAGAGTGGGTGGAAAGGTTGATGAAAACCATGCGTGATCCCTCTTTGCCACTGTTGGAGCTTCAAGACATCATGACTAGTGTGTCAGGTCGCATCCCCCCTGCTGTGGAGAAGGCCATCAAGAAGGAGATGGCTCAGTATGCTAGCAACATCACCTCTGTACTCTGCCAGTTCCCCAGCCAGCAGGTGCCCCTCCAACACATGCATACACCATGCTAAGTACACCCACATAATTCTTCTTAAACGTACCTTGTCGATAACAGTAAAACTCCTGTTGAGCACCTCACTGTTCTTTTTTTCTTTGCCAACAACAATAATGTTTGGTTTCCACAGTAGCCCCGGTTCTCTGGGGATTAGAAATGTATAGATATATAGCACATTTTTAATGCTGCCACATTAGATAATCTACAAAACAGTAGTAATAGCCTGTTATACCAAATAGGTGGCATTCTTTTCCAGTGATTACTCACTTTTGAAAAGTTTTGTTAGGGTGGCAGTGGGATTTCTCAACTGTAGTGTCTCTCCAAATTTCCAGTCAGCTAGAAAAATAGTGTCCACAGTTTCTTTTGCAAAAAGTTATTTCACAATATATATCCAAGTGACCACATATCTGTCTAAGTAAAAGGGTAAGCAGAATGCAAGTACTGTGTGTCTGTCTGTCTGTCTGTCTGTCTGTCTGTCTGTCTGTGTAAGGAATTGTTTACACATATCGCAGTTCAGTCACGCAGTGAGTTTCTAATTCAGTCTGTAATGAGAAAAGATGTCTGTCTTCTGACAATTTCCTGGATTATTTAAACAATACACCGGATTTGATGTTTTATTACTGGTAAAACCTTTTGGACACTTTCATATTCATGCATATTTTATTAATTTTATATTCATGCATCCATTTAGGATCTCACTCTGGATATCACTGGAGCAAGCTAATTTAGGAGTTGTCAGCGCCACTGGGATTAAATGCTTGAGTCTCCACTGCTGTTGGGATTAAATGCTTATATTTATCTCCCTGTTTCCAGATTGCAAACATCCTGGACAGTCATGCTGCTACTCTTAACAAGAAGTCAGAGAGAGAAGTCTTCTTTATGAATACACAAAGCATTGTTCAGCTGGTGCAGAAGTGAGTATGATACTCTCTATCTCAATATAATGCAAAGCTTCACACATTGGGTCATAGGGTGTAATGTAAATCTGAGTGATCAAAGTGACCGATTGCCAGAGACTTGTTGCAGACCTATTATGTTCAAGAAGCTAGTCTGTGCAGACACTTATTTGTAACACTGAGGTTGGTTTGCTTTATATTAGTTGTTTTCGTAGTCACTAGATCTCCTGTTTTTGTCTCCAACAGGTATCGCAGTGGCATCAGAGGTCACATGAAGGCGGTGGTGATGGACTTGCTCAGACAGTACCTCAAAGTAGAGATCCAGTTTCAGAATGGTAAGTAACAGCAGCAAGACATTTAATTATTGGTTTCAAGGGTTCATTGTGGTGACACGTTGCCACATGCAATGTGATTTTAGCTTTGCTGTCCTTCAAGTTTTTCAGAAGAATGGCACTTACTCATTCTGTCCACTTGGTGGAGCTCTTTCACAATAAACACCTCAGCATCTGTGACTCTTACATGTTGGTTTGTTAACAGGACACTATGACAAGTGTGTGTTTGCACTGCGTGAGGAAAACAAAGGTGACATGGCCAATGTGCTCAACTATATCTTCTCCCATGCCCAAGTCACCAAGAAGAACCTGCTGGTTACTATGCTGATTGTAAGTTTCCAGCCTTGCTGAGTCAGAACTGTTTGAAAGCCTTGATTATAACTGATAAAAACAGACTTCTCTTCCAAAACACTCTGTTTTCCTTCACTCCTTCATCATAACAATATTCATATTTCAGTCCAGTAACAGGTTTAATTTAGGGTGCACTGACATTTCATTGAGGCCCTGCTTATGTGTATTGTCTACACATTGACATTTAAATAAATGTGTATATATGTGTACGCACTGTTAACTGACATTTTGGGTAAATATAATTCATTACTAATTACTTATTACACTCACTGACACTCTTATTACACAAGTTGTGATTAGATTAATTTATTCATTGCTTAGTGAGGAAAGTAATGCGGTAATGTAATTTTCATCAGGCCAGTAATGTAATTACTTATTAATGTAATTGCTGAAAATCAAAATTTAATGTGGTAGTGCCAAAAAGTGCTATGTAATGTCCATATGCTATTGAGATTCTTCTTCTTTTTTTCCCCTAAATTAAAGTGTTTTAAGATATCTAGCTAGTGATGTTACGTAATGTTATCATCTCCTCTGTATAGGATCAGCTGTGTGGCCGTGATCCCACACTGACAGATGAACTGATGGCCATCTTGACTGAACTCACCCAGCTCAGCAAGACAACCAATGCCAAGGTGGCACTGCGTGCCCGGCAGGTCAGATGGACTGCTAATTTTTGTTGACGACAAATTTGTTTTACTTTCCATTGAAAAGACTCTATATTTAACATTCAGTGTGTTTACATGCACTTAAGTAACTGGGTTACAGTCTGCTTTCTCCAGTAAGCTGATTTCTTAACTGTGAAGTAATGTAAACGAGAAACCTGATTACTGTAATCGGCGTAGAGCATTTGAGAAATCTGGTTTCCCCAAGTAGATTTCTCTGCCATTTGGGTAACAAGGTTTCTAATCTGCTTTTTACAAGTACACGTGCATGGAGAAATACTACAGGCCAAGTAAGAGTGGGTCAGGTGGTAAGAGGAGACATCATTACATGGAGCGATGCATCCTCGTACTTAAAATAATTCCATCCAAAGTCTGACTAAAACTGAAGCTAACACAAAGTAACCTCCAGAGGTCCAAATAAGTCTGTTTCCACCACCACCAGTCTGATTTTTTTTTTTTTTTTTTTTTTTTTGTTAAATTTCTTGACTCTTTGTTAAATTCACACACTTTTGTGTGCTGTGGGGAAGAGCTCCACTCTGCATGTCTGTTTGCGTGTCTGCTGCACTGGCAGTCTCCTCCTACATAGAGATACATCCAGGTCTGGGGCACATTTTCTATCACCAATACAGTTAAAATAAGCAAACCGTGCTTTCAAAATAAGGTTGGTGGTAGGGGAGAATGCACACTGTCAACTAAAAAGTACTGTATGGCAAAAATTTATTGTTAGAAGAAAGGAAATGAATTTGTGCTTGCTTAAAGTCAAAACCTGAAAAATGTGATTTCTTGTAAAGTGCTTAAAGCTGATTTATGTGAGATTTTCATGTAAAGATACTGTCATGAGTGTTCATAACAAAGTGGAGCTACAGAAGATTAGTGTCTCATCTCCACTAATTCACATGCAGATTTGCCCTATTTATTGACATATGTATTGACAGATTTTGCAGTTAGTTATGAATATGTTCAGGCAAGGTCAAATCTATTTAAAAATGTGGATAGCTGAAACTAAACTCACAAGTGTTACCTGAGTGCACAGAGATGAATCAGAAGTTATTGAACATCTACTTCTCAACTTTGGACCAAAGTTTTTATTCACAATCTATGGTGAGAATTTCACCACCAGATGGCACTGTCTATTCTTTTTAATTGTTATGGATCAAAAACAAAAGAAACATTTAAATTTAAAAAATGGTAATGCTTATATGCATTTTGAAGCTGGAAGAAAACTGAAGCTGTAAAGAGATGGACACTGTCTCAAACTGTGAAGAGAAAAGTGTGCTATAACTACTACTTTCATTCATCCTCTTTACCCAGGTGTTGATAGCTTCCCACCTCCCCTCGTATGAGCTACGACACAACCAGGTGGAGTCCATCTTCCTCTCTGCCATTGATATGTATGGGCACCAATTCTGCATTGAGAACCTGCAGGTAGGCATTAAAGAAGTACCAGTTGTGGCTTTATCTATTGCTTTGAAAATGAAGAGAGTGTGACTAACATGACTAATTATTATTTTTATTTTTTTTTTAGAAACTGATCCTTTCAGAAACGTCCATCTTTGATGTTCTACCCAACTTCTTCTACCACAGTAATCAGGTAGTCAGGATGGCTGCCCTTGAGGTGAGAGGAATAATGGCCTCAGTCCACAAAAATCAATTTTCCTTTACTTAATTTTACTGAATGTTAAAATGCAGGCGATTTACATATCAAACTATTGTTTTCTGTGGCTTTATCTCTAATAACCGCAGGTGTATGTTCGCAGAGCATACATTGCCTATGAGCTCAACAGCGTTCAGCATCGACAGCTGAGGGACAACACATGTATAGTAGAGTTCCAGTTCATGCTTCCCACCTCACATCCCAACAGGTATTGTGATATCCAAAATGCCTGCAACACTCACGTGCTGTGCATCACCTTCCCCCCTTGCCCTCTTAAACGGCACTGTGGACAGGAATCAATATTTATAATAGGGATGGATATTGAATTTTCCATTGGTGGCAGTGATGCTGGCAAGTTGGCAGCACCAGCATATATTTGGTCACAGCGTTATGTTAATTTAGTATACATCTTAATGGCAGCACCTGTAACTATCTTTGGTTGTTCCTACTTGCTGCCTTCTTCCTCAGAATTGTCAGCATAATTTGGTGGCTCCCTCCATTATCATCATCTTCATTATAAAATTAATATCTAAGGCAGGGCTTGCTTGACAATCTTGCGTCATCCATGGTGCAACGGTTCCTCTCCCACCTTCCCTGCTATGTGTCTTTGCTCATAGTTTTTGTTCATGTAAATGCTTTTCATTTGCAAAAGAAGGTATTTTGCAAGACTGAAAATACTTTTCTTGGTTTGTCAAAAGTGTGTGAGTGCCATGAGCAACAAAGCTCCCAGCCTCAAGAGTCTCATGTCAGTTGCCCTTCCTTGTAAGTCCTGGAAAAACGCTCTTGTGCCATTTAAAACTTGAGAAGCAGAGAGAAATCATAGACAAACTCAGGATTTGTCTGTTACATGCTCAGCATTTGAAAAAGCATGTAACAGACAAAGTACTGTGCCATTTCTGTAGCACTCGTGTTCTGCATCCTACCTGTGTGATTGTGTGTGAATGTGTGTATGGTTTCAGTGTATTTGCTTGTTGTCACTTTGGAGTGCTAGTATTTTTCTTTGCTGTGTTGGGTTCAGCTTGTTTATGCAGTTAGCTGTAGAAGTCCTTTGAATGCCATCATACACACATTTTATTGCATGCTTGTGATTTTATGCATCTGAATTAACCTTCACGTTGGCTCATCACTGTGAATTAAAGACAGCATGAGAGTGTGAAATTATCCTCTTTCTTTGTTCAGAGTATAACTCAGGACAAGGAGGCCTTAGGATCTCTTGATGCATGTTGTAAAGGGAGCAGTCAAGAAGTGAAATGTGTGTTTGTGGCTAGAAAGCTGTTTTCAGTTTACTTTATCTTCCATTTTCACATGCATTGCATTCATTTAGATATTGATCAATGCAAAATAAATTCATCATGTTAAAGGAGACATGCACACACACACACACACACACACACACACACACACACACACACACACACACACACACACACACACATTGCTAAACCTTGACTGCCTTCCTCTCCTGATGCCTGCCACTAACCACTTGGTAATCAATGTTGTTTGATTGCAGAGGGAACATCCCCACTCTAAACAGGTATTGTAAACATTCTTTTTATTGCATAAACTACTAGTGACAAGACTAGCTAGCTGCATGGTCAAAACAGTAATCCACGTTATTATTAATTCATCTAGTGATTAAGTCAACAAATTGTTTGGTGCTTTGAAATTTCCCAAAATGAAACCAATATTAGTAACTTGAGTTTAGTCTGATTTGAGAAACACAATGTTTCTTCATTTTACTGACAACAGCATGGCCCTTGGCGTTCAGCCTCTGTGTCAAACTTTTTTTTTTTTTAGTCTGTGTGTGTGTGTTTGTGTCTTTGTGAAAGAGTGTTATATTCCCAACTATTGTGTATATGTGCTTCGATATTTTGGAAATTTGGAATAACTTTGTGTAATGTGATGTAAGATAATTCAAAATTACATGTAGGGGAAATGTTGTACACCAGTGCAAATCTCCTGAACTGAAACCTGTGACTGTCCTGCCAGGAAAATGTCTGCTCCAATCCTGGACATTGTAAAATCCCCGGACACTAAATTACAGGCAACTAAACCCCAGGACCTTAAAGCACAAGATAGTAAATCTAAGGATGATAATGCTGAGAAGAAAAATGCCTCAGATTTGGAATCTGTGGACAGGTTTGAAACACAAAACCTCTCGAGTGCTTTCAGTGGGTGTAACTTTTGGGATAGCTTCTTACAGTCAAAAGACTAACACCCAACAAAGTAAAACGTGTATATTTAAAGGGTTTTCTGCTGGTTTTATGTTTCCTTGTTCCTGTGAAAGAAATATTTTCTTTGTTTTAATTTGACTAACATGTGGTCTGTCAAAAATCCCTTACATACTGTATAGCTGCTTTCACTGTGTTCACATGTAATGGTGTAATTTTTATACTCCTTCCTTTTTATAATTGGAACCTCATTCAGTTTTCACACTAAATTGTACCCTACAATCGACACATTAGGCTTTTAAGTGTTTTCATAGATATCATTATATCCCAGCGTCTCAAACTGCTGGGAGGGATCAAACTGTTGTGAGGTTCTTAAAGGTGGATGAGGGACATCTTCAGAGTCATTCTAGTGGTAGAGGCAGATTCCCATTGTAATTGCTCTCTGTCGATACCCTAGGATGTCATTCTCATCTAACTTAAACCACTACGGCATGGTGCATGTAGCCAGCGTCAGTGACGTTCTGCTTGACACATCTTTTACACCACCTTGTCAGCGCATGGGAGCCATGGTCGCTTTCCGCTCCTTCCAGGAGTTCACCAGGTCAGTCCTTTGTATAAAATCTTTCTTAACTTGGATATGTTTCATGGGTAGGTGAAGATAAAATTGCAAGTGTGATTAATGGCATGTATGATTTTTCTCCTCTACAGGAACATATCAGACATGTTAAGCTGCTTCTCTGACTCTCCTCCCCCAAGTCCAACCTTCCCAGAGGGAGGTAATCCTGTCCTGTACGGTGAAGAGGACAACAAGGTGACAAGAACAGACTTCTGATAGTCACAGGCCGGTCATTGACCAGTGCGACTGTGTTACTTAGTATGAAATATGTATTTGCTTTGTTATCCAGAGTGTCCAGGATGAGCCTATCCATATCCTGAATGTGGCTATAAAGACAGATAGTGACATTGATGATGATGGCCTGGCAGCCAACTTCCGAGAGTTCATTCAGTCAAAGGTGGGATCAACAAGGCCTATGTTTCTCCTGATTTCAGCAGAGAGAGTTAAATGTTTGAGATGGCTCAGAAAAATCTTCACATCTTGACATTTTTTTCCTTTTTCCCATTCCAGAAATCTCTGCTATTTGAACATGGCATCCGTAGGTTGACTTTCCTTGTGGCTCAGAAGGTGAGGGCCCTAATTAATATTTAAATTCAACTACCTGTCTCCACAATCTGCTGTACTGCATGTCACCAATTCAGCAGTTCTGAATAGCATGTATCAAAATTTTACAAATAAATTGTCCTGTGTCTGTCTTTTTGTAGTTACTAATACTTGATTAGTTTATTTACAAAGGATGACATTATTGTGGTAATTGTAATAATTTGCATTTGAAATTTAGCTTATTATCTGTTTGTCTCTGTATCTCTTTCTGCATGCCTTGCTTTTGCTGCATATATGATGACAGGATTTCAGGAAGCAAGTCAACTGTGAGGTGGACCAAAGGTTTCATGTAAGTAGAGGAGGACAAAGGAAATGAGGACAGGTGGCTCTTTGATTTGGTTTATTATGCATTTGGTTAAAAAAAAAAGTTCAAACACGCCCTACCAAGGAGGTGCACATTAAATATCCAGACAGTCAGTTGCAACATATCTGTTTTAAAGTACTGTAGAGAGTCCACAGGAGGTAGATTAATGAGATCAAACAATGATGTACTAATATTCCCACATGGATTTTATCCAGCAGGGACTGCTTGATCTTTCTGTTACAAGCCATGGGGTCCTGCAACTCCTTGATTTCAAGAGGAAGCTTATTCAACTCTCTTGCACCAGCGTAAATAAAGGAAACCTAACCCACCATTGTTCTGAATCAATCAAGGTTTGGGTTAGCCACAGTTTGTTTTTTGAGCTACAGTTTAAAGACGTCATTAAAGCCCCAGAACCATGAACTCATTGCATAGGTTTTATCACCTTGAAACACCAAGTAAGAATTGAACCCCCAATCATGGCTGTTTTGTGATATGCTCTGTCTATTCTGATGTAGTACACAGGGCCTCATTTATCTTTCCAGTGTTGACCCATTATTAACAGAACACCCACTATCATTCAGATGATGGTGATGATGTCAGGGATTTAGAACAGGATTAGGTTTTGAGAAATGCCCCGTTATTTAGCCTCTGCTGTCATTTTGACAATAGCCATTGATTTTTCTTTTGATGGCACCACAGTCTCTGATGAGAGCTAATCATGCTAACTGTTGTCACTGTCATTATGTGGCCCTTGTTACATGGAGAGGTTTTTTCAGTAATCTTACCCTAAAATGTTTTTGTTTTTTTTCTCAGTTCACTATATTGTGGAGGGTGAATACGATGTGTAATCACAGTGTCAAATCATGGCTGTGGAGGTGTCCAGTGTGTGTGCTATTGCAGTTCTCTTGTTATTGTGTAGGCTGATGAGAGCATCTCCAATCGGTCTGGCGCTGTTTTGGCAAGTGGGACACTACATCTGATAACGTCAAACCAAACATGGCTACCGGCATTATTCAGAAGATCAAATGACTCTTTAAAAAAAAAAAAAAAGGAAATGTTTTATTCATCAGTGTAGTGAGTGATACTATATTTACAGCCTATTCCCATTATTATGTGAGCTTGCTGTCTGAGTAAATACACAGTGATTCCCTGATAGATAAATTACAGCAGTAAAAGAGCATTTGGCCCACTGCATGTAGAACAAGGTCCTGATCATCACTGCATAATACTCCATACTTACTTGTGTAGCAATTTAAACAAAGCCCCAAAATAGCTTATTGTCACCGGCTGTGATTAGGTTTATACTGTAGTTGGTGTATGTCTAACTGATTTGGTATTCTTAACACTGCTATGCGTACAACCATGTTTTTTGTTATGGAGACATTGTTTATTTCTTTGTTTCCTTCTATCACACAGAGAGAATTCCCCAAATTTTTCACGTTCCGTGCCAGAGACAAGGTGGGTGTCTACATATTACAAACCATGTGTCAAATCATCACTTTTAACTCTAAACATTTTCTGGGTGGCCAAATTGGTGTTTGCTCATGTAGAAATGACCACATCTATTGAAAAGATGAAGGGATGTGCATGCATCAGATTATTGTGACATTGAAAATGAACCCACAAATTTCAAAACACAATGGATTGATTGACTTTCCTTTGGCTGGGACACCATTTAAAACCATGTTGTGGTTGTAAGAAATAACTTTTCACCCCCTTGGCAGTGCTGAATTTCACTCTATCACAATCAGTGATGGCTCTTCCTCTCCGTTACCCCTGATAGTTTCACTACAATGACACCACCAAAACTCATTAAAGTAATGAACTCTTTAATTATGTCTCCCATTTAAGAGAAATGACACCCATTAGCAGCTTCCTGAGATCGAGATTGCCTATGATTTCATTTACTTAATACATTGTGTGGCTCACAGGCATCTTTCTACTCTTATTTCAACTCGGTGCTCCTGAAATTGCCAATTTGAACTACTTGTGTTAATGGAAGAGATTATGGCATGGAAGCCTAACTTGTAAAGAAAAAGTTACTCAGGATAGTCTTTGAACATGTAAATTTAAACATGTTGTATTGTGTTTCTGTTTGTGATTGTCTTGCCTGTTTCTCAAAAGTTTGAGGAGGACAGGATCTATCGTCATTTGGAGCCAGCACTAGCTTTCCAGCTGGAGCTCAACCGCATGCGCAATTTTGCCTTAACTGCAATCCCGTGTGCCAACCACAAGATGCACCTGTACCTGGGTGCAGCCCGTGTGGAGGTGGGCACAGAGGTTACGGACTACCGTTTCTTTGTGCGAGCCATTATCCGCCACTCTGATCTGGTCACAAAGGTGAGACAATGGAGGAACAAGGAACCTTTGCACTCCCTTTTTTAAGTTGTTTTCAGAGGTTTTTGATTCTCGAGCACAATTCTTTATGTCCTTTTTGTTTGATTTTACAAATTAATCATACCTGCCCCCTATGACAGTTTTTGTTTTTTTCTGTTCCTTCACTAGGAGGCCTCTTTCGAATACCTTCACAATGAGGCAGAGCGTCTGCTGCTGGAAGCCATGGATGAGCTGGAGGTGGCTTTCAACAACACAACTGTACGAACTGACTGTAACCATATCTTCCTCAATTTTGTCCCCACAGTCATCATGGACCCATCAAAGGTTTGTGAAACCATCACAAACGCATATCTCTGATATGCTGTCAGACCACAGCTCGCATTGTTATTGATGAGTTTGATTTCTTTCTCTACAAACTTCAGATTGAGGAGTCTGTGCGCTCCATGGTGATGCGTTACGGCAGCCGTCTGTGGAAGCTGCGTGTCCTGCAGGCTGAACTGAAAATTAACATCCGCCTGACTCCAACAGGAAAGCAAATCCCCATCCGCCTCTTCCTCACCAATGAATCAGGCTACTACCTGGACATCAGCTTGTATAAGGAAGTCACTGATTCCCGAACGGGACAGGTGGGGCCCAAAGACCGACAGGTGGGGCACTCATACATCTTCCATCTCATCTGCTTATTGTCCAGTCGCTGGCAAAGGGTTTCAGCTCCATCCTGGAAATCTCAGCTCCCAGAATGCAATTTACCAGCCTCTCTGGTAAAGTTAAAGATGGAGTTTGTCATTTTCATACAGTAGCATATAAAAATTCTGGCTTTAAGATTTATTGAGTTGGAGTAGATTTCCAGCATGGTGTCATGCCCTTAGCCTGGTGGACAATTCTTTTAGTAATATCCTTTCTCCTCGCAGCTGATCAGGTAAGTTACACTTACACATCCAGCCATCCCTACATCTGTCCATCATCACATCCATCCCTTATAGAAATGATGTTGAATACCTGGAATGGGCTTTGGTAAAATTAACATGTAGAAATGAAGAAAAAATGCCCATTATCCTGGTACACATTTCACATGTTATTTTCCTTGTTGATTTCCTTTCTCTTTTTCATTTTTGCTGTGTGGTTGCTTTATTAGGTCCATAATAGTGAATGTGAGAGCTTTTGAATTTGGGTTCCATTTGAAGATTCTAAAGAAAACACCTGCTGCATTTCCTGCAATCATTTATAAAATGATTGAAACTCTCTAGGCTGTTACCACTGCCTGTGTACATTGTTCTTTAACATCTGACTTGTGCTTCTGTGTGAATGTGTTCATAGTGTATAGAACAAGGGATTGTTACATCATATACTTTGTATCGGTTAATGCTGTAGCAATCGGTATGGCATTATCATCATTATCATCATCATCTTTCTCAAAATCATGGCAATTTTGGCAAGGTTGCTGAAGAGGTGAGTATATCTATGAAGTGACTCTCTCTGTCCCTCTTTGTTCAGATCATGTTCCAAGCATATGGAGACAAGCAGGGTCCGTTGCATGGCATGCTCATCAACACCCCTTATGTCACCAAGGACCTGCTGCAATCTAAGCGCTTCCAGGCACAGTCTCTGGGCACCACCTATGTCTATGACTTTCCAGAAATGTTCAGACAGGTACAATACAAAAACTAATAACTCATATCTTGACCATTGTACTTAGCTTATGCTTAGAAATATTGATTGGCCAAATTATGTTGATGGAATAACTTTATTCTGACTGTTTCATTTCTTTTCCCAGGCTCTGAAAAAGCTGTGGCACTCTAGCCAGGCCTATGCCCACTTACCCAAATGCCCTCTTCCTTCTGAGCTGCTCACCTTCACGGAGCTGGTTCTTGACGCCCAAGGTCAGCTGGTGCAGATGAACCGACTGCCAGGGGGCAACGAGGTCAGTTGTTTTAGTTTGATTAATATATATATATATATATATATATATATATATTAGACATAAAAAAAATATATTTTTTTTAAATAATACCCATTCACTTTGACATTACCTTTTTCTTTATCCATTGACTTCAAAATTTCAAAATGTGCAATTTCCCTTTTATGCTGCTTTGGCTGTCTTCTTGCTTGTTGTTGCTTTTTAAATACTTTATTGCTTAATGAATCATTGAAAGTGCACTGAGAAATAATACCTATGTCTAGTAATTCAGTTTTTATCAAGGATAAAATGCTGCAGTCTGAATCAGCCATGGAGCATGACATATGGAACACCTCACACTTGATCTCTTTCTCAGCTATACCATTTCAGCAAACACATTTACCTTCAAAATCATAAAAAACATAAACTAGTACTACT
Organism: Siniperca chuatsi; assembly: GCF_020085105.1. NCBI lineage: Eukaryota > Metazoa > Chordata > Actinopteri > Centrarchiformes > Sinipercidae > Siniperca > Siniperca chuatsi. Next base: position 9,066,155 of record NC_058055.1, read on the forward strand.
ATTTAGTATTTACATTGTATTTATTGTATAATATTTATAGATATTTACTATCTATTGTGCCCATGTTCTGTCTGTTCTGTATCCAGATTGGTATGGTGGCATGGCGCATGACCCTGCGTACGCCAGAATATCCAGCGGGTCGTGAGATCATCGTCATAAGTAATGACATCACACACAAGATAGGCTCTTTTGGGCCCCAGGAGGACGTGCTGTTCCTGCGAGCCTCAGAGATGGCACGAGAGAGCAGCATCCCTCGAATCTACATCGCAGCCAACAGTGGTGCCCGCATCGGGCTGGCAGAGGAAATCAGACACATGTTCCACGTGGCCTGGCAAGATCCAGGTGACCCTTATAAGGTCAGCCAGCAAAGTCTCAGTCACATAACATTGTATTTGTGGAATTCCCTTACAACATTTTGTGTATTTGTTTTACATTTTGTTATCCAAAATTCACCAACTCAGTATTTCAACAACACAAATATACTCAAAAATATTAATTTGTCTGTAAATTCCTATTTTTACTATTAATCCCAAAATGTATTTTCCTCTAAATGAATGTCATTACTTCATACATCCGCCTGGTGGCTGTTGGTTGGTTGGTTGTTTGTTTGTTTGTTTGTTTATTTGTATATACTGTACATATTAGTGTCTTTCTTTATTATGATATCTGATTTCTGAAACTTCCCTGTTCTACCTTTTTCTTTTCTTTCTTTTCTTGCCTTTCAAAATATTAAACTTTTAGTTTTTTGTATCATTGTCTACAATAACTAAGCAGCCACTGCTGTATTCCCCTGCAGGGTTTCAAGTATCTCTACCTCACACCTCAGGATTACAAGAAAGTTTCAGCCCTGAACTCTGTGCATTGCGAACATGTGGAGGACGAGGGAGAATCTAGGTACATCTTTTTATTACATAGTAGTACTCAACTTTGTACTTGAGGAAATTAATCTAGAAGATGCTATTGGATCAGTCAAGTATGCATGACTCCACGGTTTAAAACCCATGAGATTACAACAGAGGTGCCAATGGAAGGGAAAGCTATTGGAGGGTCACGTCTGGTTTTGATTGGGATAAATGTGTTTTTCATGCAGGTACAAGATCACTGACATCATAGGAAAAGATGAAGGGCTGGGTGTGGAGAATCTGAAAGGGTCTGGAATGATTGCTGGAGAATCCTCTCTGGCTTATGAGGAGATCATTACCATGAACCTGGTAAGACTGAAGTTGACACGCTTGTGTACAAAAACACAGCTTCCTTCTTAGCCTTGAGCTGTACACTTGTGTGATCTTTCAAGAGTAAAGACTTGCTCTATACAAAGAGTTGATTAGCTTGCATCTGGTTACTTTACACGTATGTGAAGCCTTAACATGATTGTCTTGTCCTATAGGTCACATGCAGAGCCATAGGGATTGGAGCCTATCTGGTGAGGCTTGGACAGAGAACCATTCAAGTGGACAACTCTCACATTATCCTTACTGGAGCTGGAGCACTCAACAAGGTAAAGTTATCTACAGTGTAAATACATATTTCAGTACAACAAAGATTTTTTTTTTTCTAGTGTTTTAAATTGAAAACATGCTGAAACATGCTGTTGTGTGATTGTGTGCACTGTGCTCCTCCTGTAACACTGAATAAGCACCAAATGAGTTATCTCTAACTCACACAATTGATGCATCTGCATTTTAATGAGGAATTCACTATAAATATTAATTAGTTGGATATAAATTTTTTGTGCTAATGTGGTAGGAAAGGCAAACAGATCTGGAAAGGAGCTGTGTAAAACCTTCTGCAACTAGTACTGTACACGTTTATTTTTCTTTTTTTTTTTAATAAATTAACAGAAACTGCTTATTCTAAAATATAAAATGACAGGGTAGAATGGTGTGTGTTTATCAAAGAAAATAAATTATAGAAGTGTTCTATGATTTTGGTGCTGTTCCAACTCGCCAATCAGCCCTCGTTCTGTTCTACTAGGATTCCCTTACCGATCCTAGCCACAGGCCTGCCTGCCACTCAAAGTGGAATAATTGAAAGCAAACCATGAAGTTGTATTTGCATAGAAAGCGAGTGACATGCTGGAGGCTGCAGTGCAGGACACCCATATCATTTGTTTTTAATCAAAATGAAAAGTTTTGCTGAGGCAGATTGTTTTCTGCATGCAGTTGATTGGTGTGTGTGTGTGTATGCCTGCATGCTTCACTACCTTATCTTGTCTTGCTTTCCATTCTCTGTCCTTGCTAGTGCATTAAGATGACTCCATTTCAAATTAGATGACAGATTGCAACATGACAAGTCATGCAAATGGCCCAATGATGGCATATCTATTTGCTCAATTGTGTTTTGATGCCCCCCCTGTTTAGCTGTGTTTGTAGGGGTAGACTCATTGTAATGTTTACTGACAAATGTCAGCAATGTGCAGGTGATATTGCAATATATGCAATATATTTGTTTACAATACGACTGTGTTTATTTTAAAATAGTACTGACTTTCACTAGCGACACAGGCAAGAAATAGGGTCGTTTTTTCTGCTCGTTTATCATGTGGTTTCCTGGCTATTAACTGAAACTTAATGGAGAGCAGGAGGCTGCCACCCAGAGATCATCATTTCATTAGCTGCTGGAAAGCTCTCATATTTTCATGGGAAGTGGATAGTAACTACTAGCATGAATACCCCAGTGAGCTGTTACATCCAGTTTGCCCCTCATTTTCTTCCTCCCAGTCATCTCCCTCTGTTCCTCCTCCTATATCCCCTCCTCGTCTCTCTGCTGTGGAATGTTAATGAAGCCGGCGATGGCCGGAGGCACAGGGGTTTTGTGTATGTCAAGGTGACTGCAATGTTTCTTGGGGCCGCAGGCATTCCTGACAGCTTTAGGAGAGTGCCCTAGATTTGTAGCCAGATACATAACCATTAATGGTAATAAAGAAAGTAAATGATGGCTGAAAAGGTGAGAGCTGAGGGTAGGGATTGAGCTCCTCTGATTTTTATGAAACCATGTCAGGGCCCTGCCACCTGTTCTAGGCTGCTTATGAAAATAGGGTGGGCTGGGAGTGAGATTTTATGGCTTCACATTGGCATAGGGGCCGTTTTAAAGGTAAAAGTAGTTTGGTGGCTTCCATCTCACCCTTATACAACAGCCACAATACACATGACAACCAAAATGAATGTAAGCCAGTTGTATGAATTGAGTGTTTTGGATGAGAAAGGGCATGTGTTAATTCATGCCATCTGTCAGAAACTTCCCCAGGGTTAGTGGCAGGTGCTGCCACCCACCTGTGACTGCTGTGGTAGAGAGGTTTCTGGCTGCTGATCACCTGTATTGATGGGGCTGTGGGGCCATGTAATGCAGGATCCCTGCTGTTACCTTTCGTGTCTGTGTGTGATCTCATTGATCCACAGCTCCCCAGACCAGAGACCTGGGGACAACACCTCTTGTTTTTGGCCATGGTTGCACAACATGAATAGTGGATTAACTCTTGCCTCCATTGGAGGCCAGAGAGGGGAGGCTTTTAAAGGGTAAATTCACACAAAATTTAAATTGGGCAGAAAACTGCTGCGCGTGACTGTGTCATGTACACTCAAAAGCCGTGTTTACTTCCACAGTACATGCCTAAAAAGCCAGAAGTGAATGTCAGACAGTCTGGGATTTAACAGAGAAATGTATTATTTTTGTCATCTTTTTTTCCCTGATGTAAAATCCACACCTTGGTCTTTTTCCTACTACAGGTGCTGGGCAGAGAAGTGTACACATCGAACAACCAACTTGGTGGAATTCAAATCATGCACAACAATGGTGTGACCCACTGTACTGTTTGTGATGACTTTGAGGGAGTCTTCATGCTTCTGCAGTGGCTGTCTTACATGCCTATGGTAATGTTTAGCTGTTGTTTTGAATAGAATGCTGTATCCTATGTCAGTGTGATAAATGAACTTGTCCAAATGTTTAGAGCTATGTGGTTTGTGTCACTGTAAAATAAAGACCATTCCTTTCTTCAGTGTAAATCTAGTCCAGTGCCCATCCTCAATGCCAAGGATCCCATCGATCGGCTAGTGGAGTTTGTGCCTACAAAGGCTCCCTATGACCCTCGCTGGATGTTAGCAGGACGTCCCAGCCAGAGTGAGTGTGTAGTCTGGGTGTCCAGAGAAATCTTTTGATGTAAACTTGTTCATTTTTCAACATATTGTGATTGCATGATAATTTGTTGCCAGGTATGTATATAATAGTGTAGGTGACTGTAGTTCTGGAAGATACTGTTCGGGTGGTTTTTCTGTGATGCCAGATCTTTAATTAGTACATACATATTAAGGAAATAGGAATTATTTTTTATGTAACAAAACATTTTGATTAACCCAAAGATATACCTGGTGTCATTCTTATTCCTCTCACATTCAAGTAGTGTTAAAACAGTGCTTGTTTTAGCACTACTTGATTGAATTTTGATAATCAGTTCATCATTTAAGTCATTTATCAATTCATCAATTATTAAGAAAACATTTGCTTCTCAAGCCTCTCCATTATTAAGATTTCCCACTTTTCTAAGTTTTTTTTTTTTTTTTTTTTTTTTTACCTCAGACAACACAAGTAATTTTGAGACGTCAACTTGGGCTCTTGGAAACTGTGAGTGGCATTTTTCGCCATTTTGGGGATTTTTTTAGACTAAATGTTAATAACTAAAACAACCATCTGATTTATTGATAATTAAAGCAATTGCTAGTTGCTGCCCTAGATTTATACATTCAGCCCTACAGCCATTCTCTGCTCTAAAAATGGGACAATGGAGTGGCTGCATCGAATACAGTCATGCTAAAAGTTGTATTGCCTTAAATAGCATCCTATAACTACTTAATTTATACATTTTTGCTTTTGCTCATTTCCTCTATCATTTTCATCCAAAATGCTTTATCAGCAGTTGTAAAGAGTCACACCCCATTTGTTTGTGTGTTATTTAAAGTAAATATAAAGAATTATCATTTCAGCCTGATATCCCTAGTTTTAAACTTGAAATGATTCAAACTAGGAGAGAAACAGTGAAACATAACATCATGTTGCTAAAGACAAGATCAAGATAGCACCAAAATGAATCCAGTGTGTTTTACTGCACAAGTCAGGACTGAGCACGTTCCACATCAGTGTAATTACAGCTTGGGACAGCAAAGAGATTGGAGGACCGTGTGGGAAGCCAATCAACGTCTCTGGTAGTGATGAGTGGCCAGGCTAAATTGAATGGTAACCTCATAGGCTGGGCATGTTTCTCAGAGTGTGCAGGCAGAAAAAGAGCTGAGTGAGCCTCCTTATACAGTCATCCATCATGGTTGCTGCCAAGATTACAGATTCTGAGGGGAAAAAATACACAACCTCGGACTGCGTGAGGAATAAAGCCAGGGTTTTTGAAAACACTATGGAATGGGAGAATATTTTAGGAAATTTTATTTATTTATTTTTTTTATTATTATCATTCTGCACTTTCTGTCGCACTACTCTCACCCCTCTCTGTATATACAGCTCCAAAGGGTTCCTGGCAGAGTGGCTTCTTTGACCATGGCTCCTTCATGGAGATTATGCAGCCATGGGCTCAAAGTGTGGTGGTAGGCAGAGCCAGGTACGTGTCCCAACAAAACACTAAACCCAGATGACAAGCTGCCTATGATGAATTTGTTTGCACCATAAATGTAGTCAAGGTATTTTGTTGATGTCTGTGCTGAATGGCCTCTCTCCACAGACTGGGTGGGATACCTACTGGGGTGGTTGCCGTGGAAACCAGGTCAGTGGAGCTGTCAATCCCAGCTGATCCAGCCAATTTGGACTCAGAGGCAAAGGTAAAGGGTCGCTCAATGCATATGCTCAAGCGTGAACTGCCATCCAAGTATTTAGACATTTACAGACACCCAGGCACTGATGCTGATTTTCTGATTTGTATATTTAGATCATCCAGCAGGCAGGACAGGTGTGGTTCCCAGATTCTGCTTTCAAAACAGCCCAGGCTATTAAGGACCTGAACAGAGAGGGCCTACCTCTCATAGTGTTTGCCAACTGGAGGGGCTTTTCTGGAGGAATGAAAGGTACTTCTGCTTCCAGGATAATCAGTCAATCTGGGTTTGAGCCCATTCAGTATCTCATATGAAACTCTCCCTCGTAGATATGTACGACCAGGTGTTGAAGTTTGGGGCCTACATTGTGGACGGGCTGAGGGAGTACAAGCAACCGGTACTGGTTTATATCCCCCCCCAGGCTGAGCTGAGAGGAGGATCCTGGGTGGTTATAGATCCTACCATAAACCCTCGTCACATGGAGATGTACGCTGACAAGGACAGCCGGTAAGTTGGACTGAAAAAGGGTCAGATTAAGTGTCATCTTTATCAAACCACCTTTGTTCACTTTAATCATTCTCTCAGAGGTGGAGTGTTGGAACCTGAGGGAACAGTGGAGATCAAGTTTAGGAGGAAGGACCTGGTGAAGACTATGAGGAGAGTAGATCCGGTCTACATGGGCTTGGCTGAAAGATTGGGTGAGTCCTCCACTTCAGTTCTAATTATAGCTCTTTACGGGTATCTTTGTCCCCCGCAGGGCCTTGTCCTCATTTTAGTAAGGAGCAATATATCAGGTGGGAGCATGTGTGCTTTCACTGTCATTCTTTATTTGGTGTTGATTATATCATCTTCACTACACTCCCCCGGGAGATGTGTCAATCACAGCCTTCTCAGATCAATCACCAGCTCTCCTGTCTCTCCTGCACAGCCTATTGATTTTCCTCCAGGCTCAGAGCAACTGTGGTCCAATGCTGTGTGGGCTTGGCACATTGGGCGAACTGCTGGAATGGAAGGTTACTCTGGAGGGTTTGAGAGCTTACAGATTGGAATTGACAGAAATCAGTCTTTGGTGACTGCGGCCAGGGGTTTGGGGGAGCTCTTAGCGGGAGTTAATTCACATATTCATGCTCATGTAGAACCTGATTTGATGGTAATGGGACTATAAGGGAAGGTCAACTATAGGACTACAATCTGAGGATTGAATTTTTGGCTTTCACACCTAAACTAAATCCCTGATAGATACAATTTATTTCCTTCCATATACTTGGATTGTAAACCTGCAGGCATATGTCAGTTTTTGACAAATTATTTGACTGCAGTCTTATATGGGATTGTCTTGAAACTCCCAACAGGAACCCCAGAGCTGAGTCCCCCTGATCGTAAAGAGCTGGAGACCAGGCTGAAGGAGCGTGAGGAGTTTCTCCTGCCTATTTACCACCAGGTGGCTGTGCAGTTTGCGGACCTCCACGACACCCCAGGTCGCATGCAAGAGAAAGGCGTAATAACGGTGAGCACTTTTTTTTATGCTCTATTGTGTGCATGTATTGCTACAGTGTGAGTGTGCAGTATGTGAATAACCTGGAAAGCCCACAGGGGAATATCATTCTAGCTACTGCTGCACCTGCCTAGTGAATAATGTTTGGTCTCACCAGGCTGAGAGACTCGTCCTCATAATTATCTTCTGATGACCCTGGTCAATCACCTCAGAAACCGCAGAGCAGCCTCGGGCAAGCCCCATTTCATTCTGTCCCATCTTTCACATACAAACATACTCACACACATTACTTTGCTCACATGACCAGAAGGCTTTTTCACAGATGGATGGCAGCCAGGGTAATTTTTACACACAGTATGGACAGGAAAGACCTACTAACTGTACTGGTCTAACTCAAGTACATCACCAGGGAATATGTGATAGTAGGTTCTAAAATGACATCCTCGGAAAATTATTCATATCCACCTTTAAATTCACAAAGAATAAAATACACTTACTTATGTTATATGTTACATTTAATAATATGTAAAACTTAGATAGTAGCTTCTAATAACAGTAACTGCATTTACATTAGTATTTCTTTTGTCTTTTGCCTATCTCAGGATATCCTTGAATGGCAAACGTCCCGTCAGTTCTTTTACTGGCGTCTGCGGCGTCTGCTGCTGGAGGAGACGGTGAAGAGGAAGATCCAAGCGGCCAACAGCGAGCTGACTGACGGCCAGGTCCAGGCAATGCTGCGCCGCTGGTTTGTGGAGGCCGAGGGGGCTGTCAAGGTAAAACCCACCACATACTTATATGCTTGGTTCTGTAGTCTCTCAATATTCAGTGACTCTGAGCAGAAAATCACTCATTTTGTAAACTGGAGGTTAATCTTATGGCCTTTTGAATTGAACTAATAGTTAACTATTTAAAGCAACATACAGAGATGATGATCACATTGATGATGATACAATTTATTCAGCTTTCTTCAAATATACTACTCTACATCAAAATGAAAATAATGTAATTTACTGCTTTACCTCATGTCACTTTGTATGACTCTATGATAAAGTTAGCCAGTACAACTTCATTTGAGTGGTCACTTTGTGGTTCTTTAGAGTTTCAGTTAGGGCAAAAATGACAAACATTGTGTACTACAAAATCCAAGTGTTTGAGAACCAAGAAATTGAATGTGGGCAAAAAAAACTGTAGGGATACTACAGTATCTGTAGTATCTACCTTTTCATCATTTCCTAGATGCACCACCTCACAACCACATAGAAATCTGGAAAACAGCCCCCCCCCCCATGCCTCAAATATCTTTCACATCAAAACTGTAATAAAGCATGAGCAACACATGTGCTCAGACTTGTCATTTTTTGCTCATTTATTTTTAGATTTTAGTGTCTACTCATGTCCAAAGTCATCACTTTCAGTCTTCTGTGATGAATGACTGAGAGAGTCTTTGACGTTGCCAGCATTAAATTGCTAATTCTGAACTAATGTCTAAGTTTTATTTCTTTTCAACACAGATGCCCAAATAAACACCTTCTTAGCCCCTGGGAATAATTACAGAGGTTGTGTCTTTTTATCCTGAAACTCCTATTCCTTCCCCACAAGGTGCACCAGATAAAGAAGTAGTAAGCATTCTTATTAAATCATCATGATTAAATACAGATGGACTGATAACTGGTGGATAATGAAAATAAACATCCCTCAGACATAGATGCTGTTCCTTCCCGCCCAGTCTCAGGCTCAGAGGACCAGCCGCAGGGGTGACAGGAGCCGGCCCAGCGTTTGAGATCTCCTAAGAAGTGGCCTTCTTGTTAGCTAATATATTATCCCAATCAGGACTGGCTGTCTTAAGCCACAATTAATCACAGCCCTGGCACATGCAGATAGGAGAGCAACACGCTGTTTCTTAATTAAAAGCAAACAGATTAAAAATGATTAATAAGGGCATTAAATGTTCTTGTAGACCTCAAACAGGACTGTTCATAAAAAAGACAAGAGCCCATTAAACCCCTCAGCCCCCAAATCTTTGCTAAGCCCTCCAGCCTGGCTTTGTTTGGGATCAGAGATGCCAGCACTCATGAATACTAATTTTCCTATAAAGTCCAGTCAACACGACATGAGGCCCCCACTTTGTGCCTGTCCACCTCTTTTGTTGTTGTTGATTTTTATTTATTGATTCATGATATTTTATATATTTTATCCATTCATACGGTATGTTAAGTGATATTTTTTTTATTCCCAGTTATGTTTGTTCACACTCACACCATAAGAAAAAGTTTTAGGCTTTATTTATCCATAACTACTTCATGTCTTGATGACTCTTGCTCACAATGATTCTCTCCTTTAACACCCCCTCATTATGCAGGCCTATCTCTGGGATAACAATGAAGAGGTGGTGGGATGGCTGGAGAGGCAACTAGCTGAAGAAGAGGGCGCGAGGTCTGTCATCGATGAGAACATAAAGTACATCCGCCGAGATCACATCCTCAAGCAGATACGCAGGTGATCATTCTAAACTATACAGGTTCAGTGTGGTGAAGAGTTATACAGTGCAACTAATTTTCACTCACTCATTACCCCCTTCTTCCCACCTGAAATCCAGCTTTCCTTGCACGATTATGATGCTGATTTCTTTGTTTTCCCCTATATTTTCAGCCTTGTTCAAGCCAATCCAGAGGTTGCCATGGATTCTATTGTGCACATGACCCAGCACATCTCACCCACACAGAGGACCGAGGTGGTCCGTATCTTGTCCACTATGGAGACGTCGGCCTCCTCCTAGTGGGAGCCTGTGCTCTCCTCCCTGCCTGGCTGAGGCACAGCTCAGGCCACAACCGCAGCCAAAGGAGCCTGGCTCAGCCACACCTGCCCCTGCCTGAGACCTGGGCTGGAAACTGAGGCTGGAGGAGCCAACATGAGGGCCCTTCGCAGCTGCCAGGTTACTGATGAATTGTTGGCAATGATTCTCACTAAGCAAGAGGTCAGATGACTGACATCAATTATAACATTTTGTAAATTGTCTTACATGTATGCTAGTGTTTAGATAAATCCATGTATTTTGTATTCAAGTGCAATTGGAAAAATGACTTCAGAAATATCTAGTGACTAATATGTAATAAGATGTTTGGAGTTTACACAGTTGGCCCAAGTGGACGTTTATGCATCCATGATAATCAGTGGCCTCCATTCTTTTGAACTGGAGTGTGCACAATACATTTAGAATGCTGTTGTCATATTAAAATGCACCTTGGTTTGTGACATATGCTTGTTAAGATTTGCAAGTGTTTTGATGACCAACTCAACAGTGACAACACATTGCTGGGAGCATTAGCGAGAAAGGGGGTTTTGCACTCCTAAGTAGGGAGCACTTAGTTACTGAACAAAGACAGGGAACACTATAAGAGATTTGGACAGGAGAGCCCAGCAGGGAGCAGGGACAAGGTCCCTTTTAGACCCCGACTGTTTCACAGTTTCCCTGCAGTGAGCAACGGGCAGCTCGCCTCACAACAAAACCACAGCTGTCCCTTCTGTTCTTACTCACACAGTACACACATGCTGCTTTATATGTACTTTACTGTTCTCTCACATTGCACCCAGAATCAAACCTGCACAGTTTTTAACTGTTGCATCTAGCATACAAACATACGCACACATACATGCACAAAATGATACAAACCATAATACACACAGAGATGATAATAGTTGAAATGAGAATTGATAATGGTACTACACACAGAGTGGATAATAGTGTGCTTGTTTAGAAAAATAGTCTTTTCTCCCTCGGGTTACTTTTTTTGTTGAAACTATTGTTTGCTCCTTAACCCAATCATTGAAAGTTGAGGGGTTTTTATTTGTTTTTAACTAAATAAATATTTTTGAATTTACACCATTTAGATGGCTAAATCATTAAATGTCTGTTTTGTGAAAGAACAAATGCTACTGTTCGCTGGATGTGCATGTTACATGTCAGATATGGTGTCTACTTTTAACTGTAATCCACATTAACTGTTCTATTTAAAGTTTATACTTTATGTATATGAAATGTTACTTATTTTTAATATAAATTTTTGAAAACATTGTTTGAATTGCATATTACTTCACTACTTGAGTTTGTTACCAATAGACATAGGAAAAATGTGACAACTGTATCATACAAGGATTTTTTTTTTTAAAGAACAGAGTACATAATAATAAAGGAAAACAGCACCAATTCAGTCCTATAGATCATTGTGTCATATGCTCTGCTGAAAATGCAACGTTAGCAATGTAAAATGGCTTCATGGTCAGTGCTGTGCATTTTTATGTGCCTGTATCGACTTGTAGTCCAGTTGCTTTATAAGTAACTGGTTGTTTCCTACACAAGGATGGAGAGGAATTCACAGTGATGAGCTCTAAATGTGTCTGCAAATTTAATAAAGCTTACCCAACTTAGTTTGAAGTGTGTTTGTTAAAACATATTTACAGTCTCTATTTTTGTTACATTCAAAAAGTAAGAAGGTGGTTTTAACAAATATCAAGTTTCCAAAAATTTGCAGTAATTTAATTTGTCGATTTATTTTTAAATATTGACGATCATCAGGGCAGATAATCACATCACTGGAAGCCTCATTAATTTCAGCAGTCAGAACAAAGTCTTTTACTCTAGAGAGACATTTTCTGATTACTAGAAAATGATAGTCTTCCCATTCCTCAATCCACAGATGATTAAAGTGGCATTTTCTCCCTGGCTTTTAAACTTCAACGGTATTAAGGAGGATGAAGCAGATCAAACAAATATTGAGGGATCCATCTCATCCTTTTTTATTTAGTCTCATTCTTTGATATCCCCTTGGCTCTTGCTCTTTTACCATCCTACCAACAAATATGTGAGACAAATTGAGTTGCATGCACCCAATACCCACCACAATTATAGAGGCCCAATAAGAAAATGAGTCATTTGGCGGTATAATTGGAAATGTGCCTTGCTTGGTCTCGCTGGTCTCCCAGAGGGTTTTGCTCATTTGTGGTGGCATGCTAGGCTAGCTAATTCTTCTTTTAATCACTGACAAACTGCAGAATCAGGTTCCTCCTCAACCACTAGAGTGGAGGGAACAGGAGCGTTTGGTGAAACTTGCAGGAAACTGCTTAATGTCCTTTCTCTGTTTACAATGTGGATCAGAAATATAGATTTTTAATAAAATATATGTAGTTACATCAACAGTATTGAAAGGGTACAATAAAGGAACTAAGCTGATCTTTACAGAATGTACTTTATTTTATTTTATTTTATTTTTTCGATTGCCAAGCCCCAGTGACTGCTGATTTCAGGCACAACTGTGACAAAAACCGAGGCAGGAAAGGCAAGAAATATTAATGGAAAAAAGGAAGAAATAAGTGACTGTGATGAGATTGAAATAGAGGCATTACGATTGCGCAGAGGGGAGACTCAATCATTCATCTGAGGCAACCATAATTCCACATTCACGCATCTCAATGACTTGACAGCACTTGGGAGACAATGCCTGTGACCCAGTTGCAGGATTCCAATTAGCAGGGAGTATGCAACAGTTGAGATGAAAAGAGAACAGGGTCTTTACAGAGCCTCAGGGCTGACTGATTACTGCCTGAGAACAAGAGTCTTTTGCCCGTGACAAAGAGTAGACCGACACAGAGGGAGTGCCAGGCCGCAGCTGTTCTGGTTCTCTCCAGGCTGAGGATTCTGAAGAGCTCATCTCATCTCTTCCTGCCTGCCTTTTTACATTTCAACCATATTGTGTATAGTAGGCCAGTCACACTAAGACACTTTTCATGTGTCTTATGAGTTGAGTAACTGCTGGTAGATTTTCCCTGCCAGTCTTGGATAGATGACCTCTGGGTCATGAGCCTGCAGCCTGTTAGGCCTACCTCAAGGCAACCTCATATGCAGAACGCCTGTTATTTTACATGAGCATATTTGTGGCCCTACAGTTACCTCCAAAATATTTTCAATCTCCAAATGAAGCAAAACTGATGATTTATACAATATACTGTCCCAAGTAAAAAATAAATATTCCATACCTAAAGTATACTAATAGCAAAGTGTGTGTTTGATTGAGTATATTTTCCCAATATATGAGCATACTTGTGTATTTCAGTATATATATTAAAAGTCCACAGATTTTAAGTAAAATTAAAGTGTATTTTCCACAAATCTTATAATACCTGTGCTTATGTAGTTTAAGTGCTACTTTTTAAAAGTACATTATTTATTAGTGTATTATATGTAGTTTTACAAAATACTGATTGAGAATATAATTAAATTTGCATTTAATGTAAGCTATATTTTGTATACTGAAAGTGTACTATTTTGGTAAGAAGAAAAAATGTTAAAAAAAATAAAAAAAAATAAAAAACAGAACTCAATGAATGCCAATAAATCAAAAGTTCCTATATCATGAATAAAGTTGTGGTAATTATTGGTAAATATAGATATTAATGCTAATTTAAAGTCCCCCTCCAATCAAAAATATATTTTTCTTTTTGTTGATTTGTGACATCACAAATCATTTGGAAGCCAATCCCGGTCCAATTTGCAATTTATACAAGTGTGATGTGGAAGCTTGAAGTCGCCAGTGCACACACACTGAGAATGGACTTTACAGTGAAGTAGGACACATCTTGTATCCTGCAGGAAAACTTTAGAAATGAACAAAATTTGCATATTCATAGAGAATGGAATTCTTAATGAGCTAGAAGTAGATGCCTTTTTTAGGATTTTAATGTGGAAATTATACTTTTTTTTTGCGAAAAAAACCCAAAACAAATCAGACACACATTATTGTTCCAAGCAGACTATTTGTATATATGTCTTAATATATGTCTGGAGGGGATCTTTAATTAATTTGGGCAGTGAAAAACACAATGAAAATGTACACTCAAATTCACATATCCAATGTCTATGCATTACTAGCAACTTACTTCACAAGGTGAAGCAAAGGGGTATAAGTTATAAAAGCAGTCCATTTCCATTAAATTTAGTACCCAGAACAATGCTGCCATATAGTTTGATCAAACAGTACATGAGTTCCAGTCTAGCTGGGTTTAAGCTGAACCTCTATTGGGAAGTAAAACACTGTTGTCGCACTACTGGCTTTGTTTGCATATAGTTTTATGATGTTGGTGCTTCTGAATGAGATTTCCCCATGCATTTCAAGGCGCTCGTGATTTATAATGTTTGATAGACTTAAATAATGAAGGGCAAACCAGATTTCTGAAAAGCAATTTCCATCTATAGATCAAAAATTCAAATAAATGATGTATTGTATCTTTAATGCAGGGAGGCCATCCTGCAGAGCTAAAGGCAGGCAGTGAATCTCTCCAGGGGCAGGAAGGCAGCCTGTCAGCCAGCTGCATGAGAGGCTTAATCTTCAATCTGCGTTTGAAACGTGCCACAAGGGTCAAAGATTACAACACCCTGTGATTATCACCACATAATGTATACATTCTCATTCTGTCAGAGCTTGGTAAACATTGGCTGACTAACTCAACACTAGGACGACAGAGAGGAGGGCTAATTCACAAGCAGACAAACCTGCTGCAGACAGAAGAGGAAGAAAGCATCAGAACAAGACTGGGATTGAAGTTAAGAGCTCATCACCAAGAAAATGTTTTAAAATGTTTTAATCTTGACTTCACTTAAATATACAGTTTTTATTTTAACAATATTCACCAACAAATCTCAATCATCAAATTTCCGTTTTTCATCTTCAGGAGAAAACCAATATTATGCTGTAGCTGAGTAAACAATAATTATGTTGCTATTTGTGGTAATACTGCTGCTCATGCACCTGACTGTAGATTTGTCACTGATATTACTGTAACATGAAATGTATGCTCGGACAATATGAACAATAATATGCAAAAAGCTCCTTATAGCTGTGCAGACCAGGTGAAGTAGCTCCCTGTACCATGCAGCCACCCCGCCCTTCCTTCCTCCCTCCCTCCCCCAGTCCCGACATTAACATTCATGGAGCCACTGAAGTGTGGTGAGCCACGTATATCGAGCCAACGACGAGATGCAGGGATGAGGGGAGAGGGAGAATGGAGCACCCCCGCCGAATAGGGCTGGTGGAAGATGGGGAGGGGTGATGAGTGGTGGTGAAGGTTGCCCAGTATGGGATTGTGGGAAAGGTCAGCAACAAAGGTGCTATGTTTTTGGCCATATATCACAATTATTACTGTAGGTCAGTGACTGGTGTGAAAATGATCGGAGCAGTGATAGGTCCACATGGCATGCTGGAAGAGTTGGCCAGCTAGAAATCACTGTCGACAATTAGCCTACTGTATCTCAGTAAAAGTATAGTTTTCGGTCATTTCGGCTAGCAACGTGGCTCTGAGGACGGCATAAACTTGGCATTCCCATCAGCATCAGCTGTACTTACTGCTAAAGACTTAAAAAAGACAATAATAGTCTAGCAAAGTTTTGTGTCTTTCCCATGGATGTCAAGATAAAAATACTGATTGATGGCTTCAAGAGAAGACTTCCTACACTGAAGAACATGCAGTCTGCTACATACACATGCACAGTAAACTCATTATGAGTTGTGGCATACACAGAGTTGCTGACTAAAAGAGTTTAGCTGAATGCAAACATCAGTCCAGCAGTGGCCCATTTTGAGAGGTGCGCCACATTAAAATGCAAGCATTACAGGCATATCAGTGGAGCGTGGAAAGCCAACTCCCTATGGAAATGTTGGCTTACTGCTTCTCATAGGGCCTGTGGAAGGGTTTATTTGTGACCAGTGTCCTCTGGCTCTGAAGGACAAAGGCAGCCAACCAGGGAAATCATTGTGCTTGACAACATAGTAGTGTCATCTGACAGCGCTGGTTTCCAACATTTTAATCAGACTGATAAAGATATTTATAAGTTCTCAAGAAGCTGTCCCACCTCCAGAAGGGTGGTGCAAATAAATAGGAAATAAAAAGAGAGAAAGAAGACTAGATTCTCAATGAAGTGACATTTTGCATGGTAAATAGCAAAGTATTGCTGAGCATGGTCGTACTCTCGCACTGCTGCAAAAACTACTTCTTTTTAATGCATTGGCTACATTTCAGGTGAATGTGCTTCTAATGAAGCTCTCATATGTGTTTAGATTCAGTTAAGCTACTGGAGCAAATGCATTTCCATCACTTAATGCTGTAAAAGCTTGCTGCTCACAGCTAAAACAAATTGAAAGCATTTTGACACAGAAGAAGACAACTTTCACCTGCTACACTTGATCAAACATTGGATCAAAATTAGGTGTATTTATCCTGGTGGCTCAGAGAAAAAGATCATTGAAGTACAGAGCAGAGGACGTGTGGACTTGGCAGACATACTATAGCTGATGAGCCCCCCTCCACCCTGGTCGTCCACCCCATTACACACACGTATGCACACATTCATTTTGCAGAGCAGAGCTTTTTCACACTTGAACATTACGCGCTTGATTGCAAATGAGAGAAGCAGCAACCTTCTGTGTCATGTCTGTCTCGGTGTTCTCATAACCTACAATTAACACACAAAGTGATGTGACGGAATTCGGCGTGGAAAATGTGTAGAATTGTGTAAAACCAATAGGGGATCAAATACCTCTTCATGCCTCCATATGACATGATATTTCAGAAAATTATTTTGCATGTTGTTTTTTGGATCCTTTTTGTTTGCTATGTAAAGGACTTTTTGACAACATCTTTTGTCAAAAGCAAGATCATAAATAGCTGATTTCACAGATTGGTAGTGATAAACATTTTATGATTATCTTATCAGGTTGTCACGAGCAAAATTGGTTGCTTTGCGTTGTTTTTCAATTCACATTACGGGTGTGGAATATTACTGTCTCATCAATTTGAAATTATCAACATGTTTTATGCATGGAAAACTATGTCAGTAATACCAAGCTTTGCCAGGGTAGATCATAGAATAACTGAAAATATGTCAAATTTAATTGCATTATATTGTCATCATACTCTCTAAAAATTAACATCAAGTGAAAGACTGATTAAAATCTTAACGAGCGTATCTGCCTTGGCTTTTGTGAGTGAATGACTTGTCAGTGTCTATAACATGCTGAAATCTTCTCAGTACTTGGCCTTACTGATTAAGCACTGCACTGCAGGAAAAGAAAGTAGGTGGGGAACACTCATGATTCTGTCCTCTTCAACTTTAATCAAAAGTACACTGACGTGCTGTAGCCCCCTCCCTCTCTTTCATAATAATGGGCCGCTAAAAATTCAGGAGGCAGGCTCCACATCAATCACTCGCCAGATTTGAGTCCAATGCAATAAATATGTAAATGAGGAGAAGCCAATGTCTCGTAGCTTTGAGATCAGCGCAAGGAGAAAAAAAAGGAGAAAACTGTATTAATTGCCCATGGCCAGAGGAATCCTATTACTGTGGGCATTGATTATAAAATTGTATGTGTGAATGATTTTCATGCAGAACGTGGACTACCAGGCCTAAAGCAAAAAGTGAAGAAAGAGTCAAATTAGCGAATTGGGCCAGATTGTGCAAGTGACTAAAAGCATTGACAAAAAGGCCAAATCTAAGTTCAAATAAGATTTAGATTAGAAAATGAAAAGGATTTCTATCTCAAATTACAATAAAGTATTATCCAGTCATAATATTTGTTCAGTTGTAATGTTTAACTGTATTTACATTTAAGATTTTAGTTTCTCAGGCTTTAGATCTTCCTTTTCTCAGTTTCAAGGCAACCTAGGAGAATGGGGCACATGTAATTCTTTTATATTAAATTTATTCAACTGCAAGTCCATTAGTGTGGTGCCCTAATGGATTCTCTTCTGTAAGATAGTTGACACATTTTTCCATACTACATCATGATGAAGGAGTGACAAAGAGGTCATAAAAAGATTTCACATAAAGAGGTTTTATGTTACTGTTCACTGTTCCAAACCAATTGAGGAAAAATTACATTTAAACAGGCTGCAAACAAAAAAGATGTGTTTTTTTTTTCTTTTGGTAAATGATCCAACAAACTGAGCTGACTCTTCCTAAGTGAAGAACAATAAAGAGATTAACTGCAGGCATCTAACCAAGTAGCTGTCAGCCAGCTCAAGTGTCGGGCCATATTAGTAAAGTGTCCATCTGGCCATTGGTGGTAGTCAGCTGATTAGCACTCAGCTGGCTGAATATTGTCTTTTCACTTCTGGATGATCAGTCACTTGTTTGACAAAAAATCTCAGATTTGGGTGTATAATATGTACAAAATACACAATATGTACATACTTTTGGCGGGAAAAATGAGTTCTGCAGTAAACCAAAGCTATGTACAAATCACTCTTCAGAGGACAAATAACCATTATTGTGCATGGTTTATCCAACAGTCACCCTAATCACTGTCAGCTAGTTTTACATTGATTTGCTGGCCTAGTGTTTGACTTGCAAATCTCTCTCTTAATCATGGTATTTTGTTCAGATAAACAGGGATTAGTTTGATTAACAGCATAACATTATTTCAAAACATTTACAACATTGTAGGCTTTAGACATAGGCTTTAATTAACAGAATATGACACAATTTAAAACAATATATTTCTGTATTTATATAAATATTTTATTTGGAATTATTTTTTTAAATCTTGAAATAGTATAGCTATACTTGTTTATCTTTGGCATCCATCAACCATTTTGAAATAATATATATGATATTATTGCATGTAATATAGTTAATCACCATTCTAAGACTCGACTGTTATTATCCTCCTATCACATTTGATGTAATTTTCTCTTTCATGTACCGTTATATTAATTACGTGGACAAGTAAGTGCAACTTACAACTAAGAATTAGTGAAAATAAAACTTCACTGACCAAAAGAACAAAAATTAAATGCATTTCATCCAATTACCACCAAAGGTGTCTGGGATCAAAAACACAGTTGAGAATGCTTCCACATGCTGGGTAAGTTCTAACTAACTAATCTAGCTAGCTTAGCTGTTTACAGTACATTAAGCTTGATCACTGAGGCCAAACAGCCTCAAGTTGTGGCTGTCCTTCATATGTACTTACTTGGTCTAAATTCCTGAGGTAAACAGGCGTGGCTGTTAGCATATGTTAGTTTAGTGTGACCTACTGTGTTCTGAGATATGTGAAATAGATATGTCAAGTTTGATTTCATTGTTAAGAATAACTCAAAATGCAAAACAGACCATGTCAAAATCCACAATTTACAGTACTGCCCTATAGCACTCTTCTTAGAAATGATTCCAAAACATAATTCCACCCTCTGTGAGAACTGGAGGTGGCTGCCAAACAACTACACTCTGGGAAATGAAACTGAATGAAAGTTAGTCTTCAGTTTCACTTTGTCACTTTTACTTTTTAATGTATTATCTTTAGGAGTTGCCTAAACAATTACATTCCACTGATTCCCACAGCTCATGTAGGATCAGCATCAAAACTGACAATAGCATTTTTGTGACTCTGCCTCAAGTCTTACAACTACAGCTCCCATGAGTCTACATGGGATTTCAAAACTCCATGGAGTGGTAGTTTATATATAGGGCTTATATGTTTTAGAGTAAAATAACAAGGAGCAGATAGTAGATACTAATATAGCTTAGAGAGTAAACAGAATACCCCAATACAAGTATTGTAAATATTGCAAATATTGTATGTGTAGCCAAAGCCTTATATATATTTATTTCCCTGTGCCATCAAGTTCCATTGTTAAAACACATCAACGAGCCACATCTTTGAACTGGGTGACATGATCCTTCATTATAATGAACATAGGCACTGCAGTTTATTTTGAGGAGATCCCCGCTTGGGGCTGAGAGCCACAGACAAGTTAGGGACATCGTAAAGTATTGAGAGATGGACTAACTCGTTGGTTTTGGTCTTTTTATGGGATTTGTTCACAATAACAAAAATATGGAATATCACCAGCTTTATCCTTTAACTTGACCTCTTATGTGTATCTGGTTAACTGTGTGTTAAGGCTTACAGAGAAATGTGCTTTGGGGAATGATGGCCTCATTGATAGGTATCAGCTTGCTTGTCCAACATCAGCTCCACCCATGCTTGCTCTGTTTCAATCAAGTTTAGATTTTGTGACCAACTGATGAGATGTAAAATCCAAACTGAATCTTAAAAACATCCCTGTAGAAAGCAATGGGAGGAATTAAACATCCACATCCATGTTTCCACACAGTTTGTGGCCCTCCTTGTGTCTCCTGCCCCTCCCCCAAACAGCTCCACTGCTCCTTCAGCCACCTGCTTCACTGCTCATTGGTTCGATATACAATGTTGGTCCTGCCATCCTTTGTGCTGCTCTCACCTTTGCCTGAATATTCACTCGGTCATCAGCCTCTTCCTCACTACTAACACAGATGCCTCAAAGTATGACTTAACATTTCAGACAAGCTTATTATTTGCACATCCGAACGTGTCCCTGCAGCGGAGCTTCTTATTATTCTGAAAATACCTAGCAAATGGACAATTCCCAAATAGATTAAGAAGCTCCTTTGCATAACATAAACACACACATGCACACAGACACACACCCATACAGTATATTATATGCATTGATAACTTTCCAATTAAACAGTTTGTCTCTGCAATGTCTCTTGAGCTAATAGAATTAGTTTGTTTTTGTTTGCTCTTAGTGTTTGAAGAACATTACCGTGAACTCATTTGGATAAATTAAGAGGAAAACAAGGGAATGCATTTTAAGCCGTGACCGCCAGGTACAAATAGCAATTGCGTCTAAACTTCTGTGGCGTTGTGTGTTCTTCCCGCACAGTACTGAGCAGACATCACCCACTTTATAAACTCAACAGTGATCAGAAAAGAATGCTGACCAATTGCTTCTGGATTTGAGAGTTTATTGATTGCTGGCTAGATGTTTTGTCTGGATTAGCCAACACATTAACACCACAATGAGCAGCTCTAGTTTTGTTGTCTGTGCTGCAGCAGATGGATGGCTAGCTCTTTTTAAAGAGAACCTGCAAACCTCTCCATAAAATGTCATTTAAGAGTCCTAAATCTCCCTGTCAAGATGTTTACAATGTTAGAGTTAGGGCTATCATTTTGCAATCTGTAACAACAGAAAATATTCAATGTTACAGCAATAATGCAAAAAAAGTTGTCATTTTGTATGTCAGTTGTGTTTAGTAGCTCATAAGACCTGAAGAGTTTAACAAACTCAACCCAGAAATAGCATCAAAATATTTTTTGAAATGATGGAGATTCTGAGGTATGAAATTCTCTCTCTTCTATCAATCCAACAATATCAAGCTGTCATATATTGATGCTGGGAAGTCAAAGCTGAGTGTGTCCCTCAGACAGAGCCTTTCCCATTCAAAGTGCCCCGCACACACAAATACCAGGCATGTTGTCAAAAACTTTAAACATCTCTGACACTCAATACAGTTAATTAAGGATAGTTAATTGTTACAATAAGTATATATGTATATTTATTTAGATAACAAAGTAAACCCATTTGAAGCTGTACTGTACTGCCACTGGTTTAATCAGATTTGAGAGGAGGATGACATACTGTGTGAGCATGTCTATGAAAGTTACAGCACTGTCAAACAGTGTACTGTCGGTTTAAAAAATGTTGTCAAGAGATTAAGTGTGCCTCAACAAATTCCCGTTCATTATACCTTTACAAAATCACGAATCACTCATACTTGAAAGAACAAGTACTGTATTTTCCCCCCAAAGTGATTAACAAATAACAATGATCAATATGTTTTATTATACAGTGAATGGTCGTAAACATTGGTCTCATGAACTTAATTGGAACAATTAAGTATATCTCATGAAAAAAAAAACCCATTGCTGCTGCTGGCAGTGTATGAGATCATCAGTGTAAATAATTTGACACTTTGATTCATAAAGACAAAACCAGTTTGTGTCTTAGCTGTTCGGCTAACTGAGCAGCAAAATATTGTTTTTACTACAAACGTCCTCAGATAATTAAAAGAGGAAGTGAACACTTAAAAAATACTGCATCTCACAACTAAAGGTGCAGGATTTTGCTGTGCATTCATTTGGCAACAGTTTATTAGTATTTTTAATGAGGACATAGTATAGTCTAGCACAGTGAGTGACCACATGGATAGAACAGCTACAAAAGTTTGGTTTGTTTGCAGTAAATGGTCTGTCCATCTGAATCAAGAGGTTTTATACAATGCTGATATTCAAAGCCCTGAATACTGGAGCTTTAAGTAAACAGTTGACTGTTCTGTACAGTTGTTCATTACTCTATACGGTTGGACTCATGTCTTGTTAAAGTCAAATCATTTTCTGTTACATATAACATTTTCATTTTCAAGATTTCCTTTTGAAGGCAAACATATCTTGGCAGTAAAATAATTAAAAGGAAATGCCTGTCAAATAAAAATTAACAAACACAATGTTTCCACGGTCCTGAGAGAGGTTTTTGGTCAAATGTATTGAACATGACAATCATAATCTGTTATTAAATGATACAATCTTGTATTACACATGAACTCATGGGTGGAGGGTGCTGTTTGTCAGTATGTATAAAACACTGAAAGGTGATAAAAAATGCTATCATGCACCTTCACATTAACATTTTACGGACACTTGCGTCAAATATGTGGCAGAAAAGGTTTTGTAAACATTAAAAAAACACTTTCTGCAGCATATGTATGTCTTTGTTTATTGCTTGATCAATGAGGCCCAGCATTGTGACTGTGTTAATGAATCAAAATTCACATGGATTATTTAAAACAATCTATTGATTGGCTAGTCAGTAAACAATTATACCAACATACAAATATAGAGATTTATAAATAGTTAAATAGAGCTTAACAGAAATGCAAACAAGCAAATAAATCAATAAATAAATAAATGTACATTTAAAAAAAAGAACAATAAAAAGCATAGATTTGCCTTCAAAATCCTAGAGTGCCTTGTAGTTGGGTGTCGGCTGGATTACCAGACAGTGCCTTCACTCATTTCTGAGGAGGGCTGTGACAGCTGGTTGGTGTATCCGTTGTCACTGAGAGACACAGTGGTGAAGGGTGTGCCGGGGCCACACATCTCACTGGAGATGCTATGCATTGAGCCCGGTATGATGGGCTCTGGACTGGGTGAGTCCGCGGGATGATGAGATACTGTGTCAGAGAAACACTGCAACTCTCCAGGGCAGTGGTGCCCTGGATGGTGGTGGTCTATGACTCCTAATGGGGTGCCAGCAGGGACAGAGGAGGGCACAAAGCCCAAGTCTGCTGGAGTCTGAGCCTGGGATGATGGTGGACCTTGGAAGTACTCATAATTCCCTCCTGAGCCATAGTATTCACCAGGATAATCTGCATTATAAATATCTGGATTAGTGTACAGAATACATCAGAATTTTAATAGAAAAATTTAAGAATGTATTACATTTTTTTTATTGTTTTTGTTCTTCTTTTACTACAAATCAACAGACCCAGAAACAGACTCAATACAAGATGAACCAATCAATTATAGTGCAAACCTGAAGAAGCACATTTAATTGACATTCTAGTAAACGAATATCAACTTTGAATGTCAAGAAAGTATTCTTAATCCGACACCCCCAAAACATAGCTCACCTCCGTAATAGGAGAAGTGTCCAAGCTCCTCTGGTTCCAGTCTCTCTCCCAGCGCTCTCATCCTCCTCTGGCCGCGGAAGAACACGTGTCTCCGGCCGCTCAGAGCGCTCAGCTGCTTCATGCGTCTCTCTTTGGACCTCCGATTTTGGAACCAAACCTTTAGGACAAAGTGAGAAGGGGCAAAAAGCAAATTTGACAAAATGAGCAACACGGATGACACAAGCAGGAAAGCAGAGCAGAAGTACCACAAGAAAAGTCTTCTTATACATGCGCATGCCTCGCAGGGCCATGGAAGTATCACAACAACATTTCTGAGTTCCCCGTTGCGTCGAAATTTAATATTTCGATAACTAGAATAGAACTAAAATAGAAGAACGATACAATCACTGTAAGTTGCTTAAAATATTACCTTGCACTTCTTTTATGTTACTTGCTGTGATTTTGTCACTTAACTTCGAGGGCAGGCCTACATGGCTGCTAGCCACAGTAATGGAAATGCGGTTCAGGTCAGTAGCCTACGCTGGTCTGAAGTTGGAATAACGATTTTGTAAATGGGTAAAAAGAAAACAGCCCATTGGGCACGTGAACTGATGACTATTTAGCCAAACACAATTCACTTTAAATGCATTTCGATGTCGAAAACGATGCGTCAATCAGGAAATTTCATCAAGGGAGCTTTTTAAAAATGTCCATGGACATCAGCGCTAAATGGGTCCTGCTTTAAAAGGTTTTAGGAGCGCAATGGGAGTAAAGATGATGGGGGGGGATATGGTTTGGAAACCTTATCTGAAAAAAGGGAAGAAATCAGCAGAGCATTAAGGAAAAATTCCTTAAGGGTGTCCAGGCAAGACGTGGTTCCCAAAAATGCCAAAGAGCCCTCAGCCACAATTGCTTTTTTTTGTCCATAAAAGCTTTGGTAGCGAATAGGCCAAATCTCCGCTCCTGACTTTATTCTCTGTGGTTTTAGTCCTTGAGGCACTGTGTAACCTGTTCGAGCACTGCTGCTCACTGTTCGAGATTTGGAAGTGGTGTCCGATAATGGATGTAAACGGATCACACGGTGCAGCAAATACACTTATTTTCCCTTTAATTTTTCCCTTCTGCCTTTTACCTGGATGACTCTCATGCTGAGGCCGGTCTCCCGTGACAGCTGCTCCCTGATGTGTCTGGTGGGTTTCGGTGTGGCCGCGAAAGCCGCTTTCAGGGTCTCCAGCTGCTTGGCTTTTATAGTGGTCCGAGGCCCGCGTCGTTTCCCGACGGCACTCTGCTCGTCATTCTCGTTGTTGCACACGTCTTTATCAGATAAATGTCCCGTTTCCGAGTCCTTCCCGTCGTCCTGCGGGTCCTGGGAGTCTGGAGACAGGCTTGGGTCGCTGCACGTCGTGACTGTCATGAGAATAAAAATATGCTGTATATTAGCACATGGCGCTTAATATTTACAGGATCTCCACCCCCTAGAAAAACAGTGACCTTTTCAATGCAATGTATTAAAATATCAGCAAATTGATGTCAGAAGTATGTTATTAATATTCTGAATAGCCCACTTTGACGGTAGAATATCACTATAGGCCTAAATAGGCCCACAATACACTAGCCAATTTGGGCTCTAAACATTTTATTTTTATTAGCCTATTAGAGCTAAATCTGCTGCTGATAATAATAATAATAATAATAATAATAATAATAATAATAATAATACATACTTTACCTTGCATTTATATAATAATTTGATTTATAAAATCTTAAAAAAGGATCTTTCCTCTCCTTTTTTAAACATTTAACACAGGAAATGTCTAATGTCTGACATACCTGAAAGGAGGATTGTGTCTTTTCCACTGTTGTTTTGATAGTCCTCTTTACAGACAAACTTGAATTCGTCCAGGATGTACAGTTCCTCTCCGGTGGACAGCTGTTTGTTACACATCACACACGTGAAACAGTTCAGGTGAAACACTTTGCTCTTGGCTCTGCGGACAAGATCACTGGGTAAAATCCCCTGGGCGCAACCGTCACACTTGGTCCCAAATCTCCTGTTCAAGAGGGAGAGCAGCAGTCAGGGGAAAGTTTCAGTACAGATGTGGTAGTCTATAATAATGCCTTAGACTTATTTTTTTAGTTTTATTATATTAGAAGTACATTTATGATGGATTTACAACACTGACTTCAATTCTGCCACAGGCTAAGAGTCCACAAAGAAATCAGGAACTGTAGTTCTATTCGAATGTATTATTTGAAGGCTACAATACAGAAATAATGTCTAATGTCTAATAATATCTATAGCCTGACCTAAAGTAAAATGCAATGACAAAGAATAGGAAAAAATAATATAAAGTACAGTTGTAATATAGTCGCATTATGAGTTCAAGTCCAGCATCCACACGTGCAATAAGGGTTAGCCCTGTTTGTAATATAGCTGCTATGTTCAGAATCAGAATCAGAATCAGAAATACTTTATTGATCCCCGTAGGGAAACTCTTTGTTCCAGTAGCTCGTCTTTACGTCAGTGCACACAAGAGAAAACGATATTATACACTATAAACAGGTCAGAAATAAATTAAGTAACATGTTGGTATAAGTATAAGATAAACTAAGTGTCGAGTACCAAGTGGGTTTACTGGTAGATGGTGAAGTACAGTATAAATACAATGTCACTAATTATGTAATAAATAATAGTAAAAGCGGAGGTGCATGTACTGTCGAGAGTAATGAAAAGCTTCTGGCCTGCGATACCATGTTTTTCCAACAAAGTCTTAAATACACTTTTCCCCCACAATTTTCACATTTTTTAAACAAAAAAACAAAAACAAAACACAAACACAAATACAATAAAAATAAAACAAACTGACAACTGCGACATTTGAACGAATAGGTAGCAGCTCCCACAGTGTAAACAAACGGTGTATTGGACCCCTGGCAGAACATGGTCCAGGACTTTTAATATAGGCCCCGTCAGCGTTTGGTCAACATCCGCTCATAGAGCATTCACATTTTTCTCGTTTTTGGAACTTACCTTGGACTGTCAAATTTCATGTATCTTCAATTTCACTTTCATTTTTATCCGCTCCAAAAATATTAAAATTGACAACAGCTGTATTTTCTCTGCGTTTTTCAAAATAAATATTAAACCACAAACACTTTGGATGCTTACCTAAAGAAGTCATTCTTACAATAAAGTCTTCCTTCTCGTGAAAAACACTTCTCTGTCAAAGTGCATTTGCATTCGCAGCACTGGACACATTTGATGTGCCATGGTCTGTCCAAAACTTTGAGCAGGAACCTATCAAGGATAGGCTTTTCACAGCTGGAACAGTGAAGCATTGTCTGGAGTTATTCCCAGCCCAGTGTGTGAGATATATACTCTGTTTGTTTCTTTCTCCAACGTCCCAGTCACCTCGGTGTTGACTTGTTTGGGTATGATCCAGGAAATCCAATGTATCCAAATTAATCTGAATAATTACATCACCATCCGTGATAAATGTAGCTCTTCTGTCCCACAGGACAACAATCCACATCTGGCCAACAGTTCCAAACGACAGGCTAACTGTTGAAAAAACAGCATTTCTGAAACAAAATTATAGACTGGAGATCATAACGGGCCCATCAAGATGATCCGAAGTGTGCGATTTTATGGGTAAGCACAGAAAGAGATTGCCTACCCAGTAGGGGCTGATACATCAACTCACTGCTGTACGATATATCCTGAGTAGTGTCTAAAATAGAGAAAAAGAACGATGAAATGCTATCAGCGCGCTCAGCCTTGTCATTTGTGTCCCATTTTCCCTGTGATGAGCTCTCTGTCTGAGAGAAGCGCTGTAATGAGCGCACCTCTTAAAGCTCAGCCTATTGGCTATTAAGAAACCTGTGACGTCAGCTCCAGGAAAAACCTATGAGCAGCCCTTTCATTTCACTCCACCACATGCACACAGTATTATGTAAAGAAAAGTAAAATACCATGGTTGTAAGATAAAATAAAATAAAATATAATAAAATCAAGTCAAATCAGTGCCAAGATGCAAAACTGAGTAGCACTCCCATAAACTAGTTGTGAACCTCTAAACCTTTAAACAAAATAAAACAGTTTGTCTTTTTTTATGTCTGAGAAGAGCGCGAGAAAAAGAGAAACAGGCTAGTAACACGAGAACTTTAAATAAAGACATGACGTTATTGCTTCCACCAGGAATATCTTGTAAAAGCAGAGTTTAGTTAAAGATCATTGGAAAAATAAAAAGGGGGCGACCAAAGGGAAGTTTCTTCCATGATTTATTAGGATGATGATACTGGCATCCTGAAGAGCTGTTGCGAGCTATTCAGTCTGAAAAACTGTATCTGTAAAGAAATAATTGTACATACAAAATAAAAAGTAAAAAAAAAAGTCTACCAATGTTCTCCTTACAATAATTTTCTTTTTTCTTTGCGCAGGCTCAGCCAGCTTCTCTCTGAAGGATAGCCTGCTGAGGGTCAATGATGATATCATGTGAATAAATTATTTCCTTTGGAAAAGGCTGGGTTAAGACTGCATCAGTGGCAGATGACAAATTATCAGTAGGCCTATCCCTGCAGTATGGGGAGAGGACAGATGAACATGCCGAACACAAGCTTTTCACATAGATTAATGTTGTGTGCCAGCATTATTCCTCATTTCGTTTGAAAGGACAAGGATCACTAATGTTTAGAATCTGTGGCGATAGGCTGTCTCTTCTAGATGCTATCGCGCCGTGTTGGTGCACTGGGGAAGGAGATAGCGCCTTTCCCCATACAGGCTCCCAGTTCTGTTAGTCCCTGATATCTAAACTCCCGACAGTATAAAATGAAACGTGAGTGAAGGTGTTGCAAAATCTTTCTTAAAGCCACATCACGAGCTCATAAATGCAAAATGTACATCAGCAAATCGGCTGGTAGGCACTTTCACTGTAATTAGTTGTTTTGTTTTGACAGCTGATTTCTAGGATAAAAAATAGTGCGCGGTGAGGATGTGTCCATGCCTCTGCCAGGTTCTGTCTCTCTTAATTACATTTTTAATTTTACTCTTGAAACAGCTACTGCGGATCTAGCTCCAACAATTAATCAATATCGACTAATCAATCAATCAATCAATCAATCAATCAATCAAACAAACAAACAAAAATATGAAAGGAAGATAAGGAGTTTTTGATTAATTGAACCTAGTATGTCCTATCTGAACATTTTCCTAAATTTCCCTTATGAATGTGAACATGAATCATACTAATTTTCTTAGTTACAATACAAGGTTTTCATTCAACAATATCAATGTATTTGTCAACTGGATACATTTGCTAAACTGAGCATACTGCATATAGTGAGGGCCATATAGATATCTATATAGATATTTAGACATTTTAATTGGATACAAATTGTGTTAACTCAGTTATCAGAGGGCTCATATATCTAAAAATATTTTGTGAACATGCACCCCAAGTATGGTCTTGTTTGACAGTGGATACTTTGAGCATGCTCTTTAAGCACCATGGACAGCACCTCAATGCACTCTGGAATGCTAACAGTAGGCTACAAAAATGAATAAACAGCATGATACAGTAGCATGGACAGAAAACAAGGTAATCTGTGAAAAAAGTATGTGTGACCTTGCATCTTTTGGTGAATTATTTGAAATTAGGTTGAATATTTTCTACTATCAGTCACAATTGCCCAATAGCAACTAGGTTTAGGTAGAATTTGATCACATTGCTACTGTAAATATAGTTAGCAGGCTTAATACCCACCCAACTGTGTTGTATGCATCGCTGTATGTAAAGTATAAACAATGGTTGTGTACAAATCTCTTCTAGGAAAATTTGCAAAGGAGAATGCCTCATGTTACAATGTCTTTCCTGAGATTTGCAATGTGTTGTCAGATGTGAGAAAAGCAGTAGTCTAGTGGCTGAGACTTACACTTACACTACGTACAAAGTTAAGACATCCTTTGCTAAAAAAGAAGAATCAAAAAATCAAGAATATCAATAGCTCTGTCAAGTTAAACAAAACTCAGCCCCAGGAATTTCCTTTTGCTTCCTGACAGTTAGCTCAAGGTCAGTTTTATTATTATCAGGACTTTAAATGGCTGTAATCTTAGGAAATCTTGACATGCCTCTAACTGGCACCCTTTCTCTGATTTGGACTGGAGACACACAAATTACAGCAGGCAGGTTCTGAACTACAATGGAACATTACTGTAAGTGAAATGATTTATTCCTTTCTTTCTGTATTCTTTCTGTTTGCCACTGGAAAGTATGTTTGGATGAGTGCAAAACCAGGTATTAAACCACAGAAACACAAATGGATAACACAATGTATAGAGGCGATAAATACGAGACTACTAATAATAATCAGAGTAAATTCTTAAGACTTCTCATGCATCGATTCTGTTCCTCAAACCTGATCTCATTTGCCTAAATGTAACAGTGGGTGACAATGAAAAGACCAGAGAGGACAGTAAACATCTCTGTGGTATCCTAAGTGCGAGTTGTGTAGATAAGTGTCTCCTTCTGGGTTTGTGTTTCTCCATTAGAGGTGTTGATTAGAAGTCTAGCCCAGTGAGCTGGCCCCCTGCACCACTCTAACACACAAGAGGTCTCTGTGCAGCACTGGAATCTGGCAGGGTGCACACCGTTTGTTTTGGAATGAAATAAGCATGTCATTAGTGTTTGTTAATTGCAGCTAATTGGCCCTAACGAGATGAACAGGCCACCCACTGGGACCATTCATACAAATCATATGTAGAAAACAAAATTAATTACTAGATGCTAATTAAAGCCAATTAAAGCTGATTAGGCAGTGGTGGAATTTGAAAGTTGTAGACAGGAGGAAAATACCTGGCAACACACAGTATGAAATGACAAATACATCTGGCAGCTCATGGAGCTCCCTACTGTGAAACAGGAAGGCCTTTACCTATTCAGTCTCCATATGCTGAAAGCAGCTTAGCAGAAGGCTCCATTGTTCAATCAGAGTCTCACCTAAGGAAAGTGATAACTGCCTAAAGAGTAGGATGAGGGTTACACTTGGCAAAAGTTCAATCAGGAAGACTCAGACTCGTTGTCAGCCTCACTTATTCGCCTCTCTCTATTATCCTATCAGTTTAAAAGATGCCATTGGCTCCCAGTTTTGCGTCCTTTAATGGTCTTCTCCACCGTTTGGTATAGCATAGTTTGAGTTGTGATATCTTGTTGAAAAAATAGTTGTATTTAGCTCAGCCTAAGTAAGCATCTCTAGTACTCAGTTGGAGTATGTCAGGATAAAAACAAAAAAAATCAGGGGAGCACTAAGGTTTCCTTCTCAAGTGGCATCTTTCCAGGAATTGACTGGCAGAAAAGTCTCTGTCAGCATGTGGCCTGTCTCGAGTTTTCATAGGTAATCATGTTTTGTTTTTTTTAAATTTAGTTTAGTTTCAGAGAACCTACTGAACAGAATTTTGCCAATTGAATTATACACTTCAGTGTGTCCACATTGAAGTGTATAATTTATGAAATCCTTTGTCGTCTTGTGTTTGAATACACATTAGCTATAGTTTGTAGAATACCACAAAAAGAGGATCCATCACACAATTACAGATGAACAGGTCTGATCTCATTTTACAAAGTTTGCATGGCATATTGCATAGTGTATAGAGTTTTTAAGAAAATATATTCATCTTTTAAAAAATGTTTCTTGTTTATGTTATATGTAAAATGTTTTATTGTTATTAGGTTGTGTAATCAAAAAAAACTTCTTTTAGTTCACTTAAATGCAGAAATCTCCAGATCGAAAGAAACTCAGAAATGTAAAAAATTAAACATTTTAATTTCCATTGCTTTTTTTCTGGGTTGGACCATTAAAGGGTTAATACAATTAAAAAAAGCCTAAAACATCTTACTTTTGTACTTGTTTTGTGTAATACTGAGAGATGCTTCTAATATTTAGTTTACACTCATTGATATATTAGAAACACAAAAACACAAGGTAGGCTTTATTGCAGGGCTGTTACATCAGACTGCATTAGTGTTTAGCTAGGTGTACCTAGGAAACTGACAACTGAGTATGTGTAGTAAAGCACTACAATATCTGTAACTGGTGTTAAACACAGTTTAATATCCATTTCTGGTCAAGGAACATGTCACCTGCGCCTTTTCTGCTCTCAGCCAACTGACCTCTTGCCTTCATATTTTTTTAGAGCTGAGAAGTGGAACAGCTTGGCATGACATTTGCAGTGCTCAGCATACAACACACAGCTACTGTCTTTGAACAGCCTGTGCTTGACTGGATTAGCATAATACAGGTAGCATAGAGCAATGCAAGAGCAATACAGAGGTACTGTCATACAGAATGGGCTTGAAGAAAACATTTGTCCTATTAAGTTAAATTATTTGCTATCACCTATTTGACAATAGCAATAAAAGGTGAATATGGTGGTTTAGAGGTAAAACACACATTACTAGAGCAGGAAAACCTATCAATGTAGGGCTGACAGCCACAGAATGAAGGGTAATCCATATTGACCACCTCTATACTGACCTGCCAAATCATGTCAGGGATTTGTTTCATTCACACATGCATCTTCATCAGTCTAACACCTATACATTGATATTAGTGATATTAGTGTTTCACTAGCACTGTCATCATTGTAGCAGTACAATAGTGACACAGAGGGAGTCGCCCAAAGTATATCCTATAGCCTCCCAGAGAGAGAATATTAAGTTAATGTAAAAACTCCCTTGTGTATAATCAAACAGCTATTGTGGAAATCAATCAAGAAATCAATTCTGCTGATCATAGTTTTTTTCTGTTAGAATACAGAACAACATTAAAAATCATTCTTGATTAGTCACAGCTGTACTGACGCGACGAAATGGTCATTTCATGCACAATACTTGATTATTGAGAGCTGGTAAGATGACAGCAGTGTCGGTGCAGCGAGTGGTGGGCTTCAGGCGGCATCACATTATTTTGCATGAGCGAGTATGGGTGTGAGGAAGAGTAGGCGAGCAAGAGGAGACGCACAGAAGGGGAAACCAGAGGACAGAGGGTGATCTGCTGGAGGGGCCGTTCAGTGAGAGGGCCCAAGGGACAGAGTGCCCACGGCCCTGGTGATGATGGTGATTGATGCAGGCACAATTCAGACACCCCAGACGCTGCAGCAAATTAAAAGGCTATTTTGTAAAGTTGTAAAGGAGCGGAATGGCAAAGGGGAGCGATGAGCCCCCCCACACACCTCCTCTACTCCGTCACACCATCAGCTTCTGTTTGGTTTCTTTGGTGTCATCAGTCCCTGAGGGAGGAGCGCTATTAAAAGCCTTTCACTCTCACTCATACTGGATACACTGCTGCTTGTGCACATATGGGAGTGTGTATTAGTGTGTAGTGGGAGGGTAAATATGGATCCATGCACAAGGGAGAGACTGTGGGGCTATCTGTGAGTCAGTAGATGAAAGTCATCAAACAAATATTGAAGAAGCATCCATGGGGACTTGAATATTTTCAAGTTCTCAGCTGACAAGCAGCAGTGCTTCCTCCCTCTTCTGTGCATTAGTTCCTTATCTGTACATGATTTACAAATCATTTAACACTCAATTTGAATTTAATTGACCTGGCTGACCTGAGGATGCACCCGTTGCCGGGTGTGTGTCCTGCCTGGGAGGGATGCGTGTGGGGAGAGGAGATAGAGAGACAGACTGTGTCAGGCTATAGGCAGAGCAGCCTTCGGGGAGGACGACTCACATGCCAGAGGTCAAACCAGTGTCAAGTGGGGACTGAGGCCAGCTGAGCTGCCCTGGCCCACGCATTGTGCTCATCAACGCAGCTGCTGTCAGTTATCAGTGTTTGCAAGGGGAGGCGCATTGGGCCGGGGGTGGGGCGCAGGCTGTGTTGATAGAAAGGAGCGTGCTTGTGTGTAACTTTGGGGGAAGTGGAGGGGCAGGGGATTGTTGGAGCTTGGGGGCATATGGTCCTACTACCCGAGGATAAGGGCTCTTTTCCATGAAACACATGCCAAGTCTCTCACAAGCAGGTCACCTGCCTCACATCTCTAGGCTGACAGAAGAAACATTTGTAATGGTTCTTAATGTGGTCAGCTATAATTTTTTTTACAATTCAAACTAAAACTTCTAAATGTCCAACAATGAAACTAATTTAGAATCAAAATAATGTCAAAAAACAAAATTAGATTGAAATAATATAATAATATAATCTCAACACAAAAGACAAATTTTGATCCCTTTTTTTTATTCCAAATGAAAGTTTTCAATGTACATGAAAGCCAACAACCACTGTACATCAGTTTAACATTCAGTAATTACAATTTTATAATAATGAATGATTAATAATAATAATAACATTAATAATAAGATTATAGGAGGAAAATTCATTAGGAGAAGAAAAAAACTAAAATGAGATTGTAAATACATATTTTCAACAGAGAACTACAATATTGTAGTTCCCACTGTTTGCTATCTGGTTATTATCATCTCCTAAGTGCCTACTGTGATATCAGTCAGGGGTGATATGTTTCAGGCTTGATTCTCAGATCTTGCAGCCTCCAGTGAGGTGTAATCAGCCCTACTGCAGTAGGGTCACGACTCTTGCTGGAATGGTTTGACTGGCCTATAGCAGCTTATCACTTGCTCCCATTCTGCCCAGCCCGTCCACTGAATACTGACAACAAGGAGGGGGAGCCCACTGTATGAATCGATCTGCGCTCACACTGATATGTCCTGCTAAGAGGTCACCAAGGCTGGGTAATATGTACACTGGTGAGTCAATAGGAAAATATTAGCCAAACAGCTTAACAGAGAGGGAGTGAGGGGAACACAGACACTGCATGCATGAAAGGATAAATGTGTGCATGTGTCAGAAATCCCAGTCTGCTTCCCCTGGTGCATCTGTCAGTCTCTGATCTCTGAGTTGTATGCAAGCCGGGGAGTCATAGATGCTGCATTAGAATAAGAGCGGACTGCAGGAGTGCCGCAGACAGACTGTGTCCTGATGCTGCCGCCCACCCTTGTCTTTTCAGCTGGGTCTTCT
Organism: Siniperca chuatsi; assembly: GCF_020085105.1. NCBI lineage: Eukaryota > Metazoa > Chordata > Actinopteri > Centrarchiformes > Sinipercidae > Siniperca > Siniperca chuatsi. The sequence goes on from NC_058055.1 coordinate 9,101,028, forward strand.
CATACTCATCCTTTCATTCCAGCAGCTCTTTGGGACTGGGCTCGTCCCAATGCACTAAACAGATGGGCGTCTCACAAAGGGCCCTGCTTCTTGGCAAGCTGGTGTCCTACATGGCTGATTACACCTAAATACCAAACCCAGAATTGATACAGTGGCTCATGGTCACGTTGTGCAACGGGGTTACAGGGCAGGCAGAAAAAACAAAAGATAATGTAAGTTGAAACCTGTTTGTATTGTTGGCAAAAATTCATAAATACTGCTACTGCTACCTTAGAGAAAGGAGGGGTGTAGGAGCTGCTGGAAGACATACAATATAGCACATACAATTTGCAAAGAGGAACACATAGACATCAACACATGAACAGTGTTCATATTTTATTTGCTTAAAGAGAATGTTAACGGAGTAATCTCTTTTTGAAAATGCTTAATTTCTGAGATACGGTAGATCTCTTTTCTTTGTTGTGTCTTCCACCCTGGATAGTATTATACCACAGAGCTGGTCACAGAGCATGTATTGGCTGAACACAAGTAAAATGACAAGTGTAAAAGACAAAAACATACAGAATGACAAAACTGACAAAAACATAAAGATAATTTCTTACCAAGGTAGGACAAATCCAACTAAACTTAAGTATCAGGGCTGTCTCTTTAAATTCAAAGAGCCCCCAATCAAATCATCAATCACTCAAAGCATCACATTGTCACAAGTGAAATCACCATTGTCATAACCATCCTTTACGCCAAGTCACTCCACAGTTCTGCCATCCTTAATGTAATACCTGCCACATTATTGCATGAATTGCATGGATTGAATAAGAATTCAGGAATTGTGACTTGACTTCCTACTAATTGTTAAGCAGTTTATTTTGAATACACATACACACAAGTGCCGCTTCCTTAGAGGGCTGTGAGCAGTGTTTATTTCTCAAATCCAGTGTTTCCCCTCTTGATTTTATCCCCGTTCTCACTGATAGGAGTGTTCTCACTGTGTGTGTGTGTGTGTATGTATGCAAGTACATCCACATGTCCATTCTCATCTGAGATTGTGTATGTGCACATAAGATAGAGAGGAACAGAGAGAGGGGAGTGAGTACATGCCTGTAGCCAGACTATCCACATTAATCAACATAAAAAAAACAAACCAACAAACTGGGCTTCTTATCAGCAGCTGTGTCCTTTCCTTCCTCTCAGACTGCCCTCCCATCCTTGTCTGGCCGCCCAGATATGCTAATCGCTATGTAAGAATATCCTGTAGGATAATTACCATACATTACCCTATGCTCATCTCCGGATTAATTCTTCATGTGCATAATCGCATTTGGGCTTCTTTTCCAGCCCAATGTTAAAGGTGAAACGTGGGTAAATACAATTTATATCGGTCGAACATTATAGTATGGAATGTGTTGGCAGCTCTTACCTCCAGGATATTGTCTGCAGACTGAGATGGCTGAATGAAGAGGATTATCTCCTCAGATATAACTGTCCAGACTGCTGGATCTTAGAGCGTTGTAATTCTACCACCAGAGGCTGTTTTCAATGGCAGATATCCTAGCATTATCCTTTGTTATTTGATGGCTTTACATTCATTTGTATATTCATGTTTTTGTATTGATCCCTTACAGTGTAACTGTCAACACAAAATACCTAATTACAGTACAAATTAAGCTTTTTTTGTTCATTTTGTGTCTATTTCAGTAGTACACATTTACAAACTGATATATCTGAATTGCCTTGATTTTTTTCATCTCATTTTCACAAAAGCTTTACAAGGTAGAGCTGTCAAACAACCAAAAACATGCAGCCTAATAATCATCAACTCCTTTAATCTTTGTTGATATATTATTCAAACTTTCTAAGAAGCTACACTTTGCATGAAATAACAGATCCTGCATTTAATAAACAGACTGAGCTATCATAGGGCAAGACCGTTATTCCACTTGTGTTATCACAACCATTTAGAAATCCCAGTTCTGACTAAAGTATCAGAATAAAGTTCTTGGGGTCATTACAGAACACTGAAGTTTAAGAATCTGTTTTCCAAATCACTTATAGACATTCAAATATGTTCTGAAAATGTGTCAGGTTGATAGACTGATCAATGCATTCTCGTCACATGATGCTATAACTGGAACCATCCCTGTATTGATAGCCCCACCCCTATTTTTATATCTCATTTGAATGTATTGAGTGGGCCATCTGTAAGCCATTTATCTACATCAAAAAGCCGTTAGAATTGCCGTCTCCTCCCCCTGGCCCTGCCTCCAACCCAGGCGGTATATACAAATCAACACATGCTTGCATATGTTGCTGCATGAAAGCAAACACACACATGCACACACAGACAAAATGCATGCACAGATGATTTGTCCGGCATGCCTCAAAAGCCTTGATTTATATCTTATTACCATATTTTCACATCCAGGGTTAATCCTAAACACTATCTCAAACATTTTTATCACTCTCTTTTCATCAGTGGTCCTTCAATTCTTCTGCAACAGGGTCTGTAGAAGTCTGCCTGACATTCACAGTTCTTCATGGACGTAGGAAGTTGTTTTAATATGATCCTCCTGACAACTGAATCTTATGTCTCTGTCTGCAGACCTTTCAACAAAGACCTGCTGTGGCGGTTGCACACATGACCCTTGCAATCGAAACATAAAAGCACTATTACGAGAGTAATGACCAAATTTAACACTTTGCCTCAGCACACCTGGGTTCCAGACAAGGACCGTATATTTCCTCTGACAGTCCCAACATCTCTGCAGAGCGCAGCCAACCAGAACTTAACTGGCAGGGTCAATATCCCTGGAGAGAGGGAGGAGTACCTTAAAGACGTATTTGTGTGTTCTCATTTGTAGCTGCATAAAGGCCCAGAGGGCAGAGAGGAGGACAACTAACAGAGCTTTCTGTTAATTCGTACATCTCTGGAATGAGACAATAGACAGCAGTATGAAAGCGTGTACTCCCAAAGGGGAGTTTTATAAGAAATTAGTCAGGTAAGGTGGATGGTCACCTCACCCTTACATTTTCAGCGCTTTCGGCAAATAAGGTCCAGAAAGCCAGACCTTTTCGGATCTTGCACATTAAATGTGTATTTGCATATTAACATGCATAAAACCACAGTGAGTTTGATGTTAAAACCTTTCTATTTTAGGCAAAAAGAGCTGGATAATTGTATGTGGATGTCGGTGAGCAGCAGTTGCTTTAACAGCCAGCAGGGCCTGAGGCAGAGCCAGAAGTCCCCTTTCAGCCCCTACAATAAGATAATGTGCTAATCTGTTTTCTTCCAACATGCCCTAGGGCGTTACACAGCATTATGGCCACAAAATAGTCTTTTCCTCAAATTAGTTAAGTGGTCACACAATAGGGAATGGCAGGAATGGTAAAATGGAATTTTCGAACTACATTTACTGTAGTATTAAAGAGATAGTGTACTTTTATATATTGCATTTTGCTTCACACCACATAACTGTGTCTATCTGCTGTGAAACATTATCTTGTATGACAAAGTCAACTGACGTTATTTACAGGTATACAAAGCAAATATAAAACCAGAAATCATTTGAGATCACAACATGTAACTGATTTTTCACGTCAGCCAGATACACTGTGTAAAGCTGAACTGATATGCATCATAATATATTATTCACATTGCATTTGGTCGTCCTTTGAGCTGCCAGAGTCAGCGGGGCAGTGGGTGTAACCGTCAGGAGAGTGCACAGAAACAAAGTGCCAATGCATTGACACACTAGAAGAGTGTCTGCCAAGCCCAATGCTTCATGCCTCTTATCTAAGACATATACTCATAACAAAACACATCTCAAACAAAGCTCTGGCACCCTCACTGCTCACTGCTATATTCAAACCTCCCACAGTCTTGTGGCTCACCCCCACACCCCTCACACACCTTGACCTGCCAAGACAGCACCTATAGGAGATGGCAGAGGGCAGGACTGGGATCTAAAACTTCCTCCAAGCCTGGGACAGCCTGGCATAATACAATATAGATTTCTTTGTTAAAACAACATATACAGTTTACATATCCCACAATATGTATTATTAACAAAGAGAGGAAAGAATTAGGCCATTTTAAAACATATTTCACAAAATATTCACTATGTTTGGAGTCCTTCTCCAATACAACATTGTCTCAATCACTTAATCCTTTTAAAGACCTCCTTACTTTTTTGTAAGATATGTTCAATTACGTAAACTGAGACAACTTTAATTTTCAGAATACATTACAAAAACTAAAATAATCAACCAAACCAATAACTTCCTGTAGTGGCCTGGCAACTAGTCTTGGCTAAGAAGTAGTCCAGCACATTGCCCCTTGTAAAATGGCAAATTATCGTATATGAGACTGGTATTAATCTTCTCATCTAACTCTGGGCGAGAAAGCGAACAAAATAAGCACATTTCCTCAAATTTAGAACTATTCCTTTAATTTTAGATTATTTTAACTAATGAAATTTGACATGATGATTAGATTGATATACAATTTACGGATAATTCACATTTTTGTCTTGTGAAAATCATGCACCTCCAAAACATCATCTTTTAATGAGCTAATAAAAAACAGCTCTGTTTTCAATTGGTTTTTAAACTGTTTACTTAGCTTAAGATGTAGGAGAATTTTTCAACCGATAAAGGGTTAATCCTTCAGTTTATCTGAAAAATTCAAAATCACCATATTTGGAGATACAAGGTTTTCTTTGGCCAGCAACAATAGAATAAATACATGATCTCATATCACACTGATTTCCAATCCTTATTGGTCATATACTGTATGTGATTCTACTCACTCATTGCCATGCCAACTAATTGTCCAAACAGCCTTGTCAATGCAGATGTTCCATTTGTCATGTCAATAAAGCTTTTTGCAAGCAATTGATCAGTTGCAACCTCCCTGTTCCCACGAGGGGGGAAATGAGAATTAAAAAGAGAGAGACCAGTGGAAGGAGTGAGAATCACTGATTCTTCACATCTGACCCCAGATAATATCACAGGATCTGCAATCAGCTCTTCCCAGTGGCCTTGCTGTAGCACACCTATTGGTTCCTCTCTCTGGAGATATTGAGAGATAAAAGAAGCCATGGCACTGTTCTCTCCCATCAGGAGATGTCAGAGATCAGCATCAAAACCCTGGGGAGAAACCAGGTTCTGTATATTGCAGGGCTGATAGTGGGGGTGATCCACTCTTTGATATTTTCCCCAAGAACAGTAGTACTTGGGACTATGTTTCTGTTCCTGCTCTAGCACAAGGTAGGTGATCAAACAGATCACTGCATTCCTACTGACCCATAATGCTTTTGGGTTTCCCCACCTTGGGAGGAAAGGAAGACGTATCTGTCAGTTGAACAAAGCTTTCCTGTTTTTTTTTCCAAAGAAGAGGGAAAATCAATTGCTATCTCCAGTTTGTGGAGACACAATCAATTCTATGTGGGTCTTATCCTCTCAATGGAAATGAGGGAACAATAACAGAATATGGTCATTTCAGGGTCACGGCAGACTTGGAGAGATGGCCTTTGGTTGAGGTGTTTGTGTTGGATCCTGAGTGTTGTGTATTGATTTCTTTCATCCTCTCCAAGAACCTGGGCTCCTTCACACAGACAGGAGGCAAGTCACCCCTTCATGGCGGCTTACCTTTCTGTCTCATCCTCAACCTGCTGTATTCTCTTTCTTTTGATAACTTTAATCTGGCCAGTGCCTAAGAATGTTCCACAAGTATATATTGAACACATTTAATGTGGCTTTGCCATTTTGAAGAGCTCATAAATCTGAAAGCATCTTGAAGTTTTGTAAACTTTTTTCAATTTTCAACTTCTTTCTAATTTGAAAAAAATAATGCTAAACATAATAATAAAAATGAATGAATAAATACATTTGTTTTCCCTTTAAAAGGACTAAATATTTGCTACATTAGGATGGAGATGCTAAACATAATAATAAAAATGAAGAATATACATTTGTTTTCCCTTTTCCCCAACAGAGATGCACAGTTGTTATACTTTGAGCTGCAAGTTTGTATTATAATAGTGGTGTAGTACATTAATGGGAAGTTTTATGATAAGTAATTTTATCCTACAGTACATTCTCCTTTTAAGAGTACACCAGAGTATATCAATAGCGCACAGTATGAAAAAGCATGCTAAAGGTGCAGAATAAAATAAAAAATAAAAATAACAATAATAATAGCCACAGCAATAATAAGAATAAGAATAAAACATATCAGGACAGGATCAATCAGTACAAAACAGTTTAATCACATGAAGCAAATACCAATACATAAATGAGGTACGATAAAAGATTAAAATAAAAATATACAAGAAATGTCATGATTATTACAAAGTATAAATCTCTCCTCATCAACACAGAAAAAGAAAACACACTGACCTAGGTGGAGTTTGTATGATATAAGATTTCCATTTTAATTTCTATTAATCCCCTAAAATAATTCTTAATTCTATTTCTCACCCAGAGGATTAGGCTGCTTTATCCCACTGCATCTGTTGTGTATCTCCTATGATTTGATACACCTCTGCCTGCAACACTGTTACAGCCATCATTCAATTTCTTTCTTTTTGAACCCCAGATAATCCATGATTGGCATGGTACAATCCTCCAAAGTGTTGCATCATGTGAACAATTGTTTTTGTATAGATTAGGCTTATTCTTCATGTAAATTGTTGCAGTGCATTTAATAATACTGAATAAGATGAAAGATTCTATTGATGTTGGCCACAGTCAAATTTCCCTGTGTGGTGCAAATACATTGACAAGCAATGTATCATATCACACAGGGATTTGCATCAGACATGTTGCTGTCTCATGACCTTTGCCTCAGCATCAGAGACCATCAGCCTGGACCTCACTGCCTTCACCATCCATTACTGTGCATTTGGTCAGTAGCTGTTTAAGTCATCACACAAGTATATTTAACAAGGGGTCTCAATGTGCAGTGCAGTGATAATAGCTTACGCACTTTCTACACACATTCATTGTATACATCATATAGTTCCTCCTCTCTAATTGCTCATTTTATGATTGGTCCAACACTTTCTAATGCACAGATTGTTTTCTCAATCTAAGAACCGACTTCAAATGAAGAATAAATCAACCTGTAGATGATGTCGAGCATTAATGAGCTGAGGGACATAGTATAGAAAGATGGAAAATGAGAAGTGGGACCATCTGTCAGTACTTGTGATGAATGGGAATGGACCTGTCTTCTCCATCCTCAGCACTCCACCACCTTGGATGACATTTCCCTGATCAGTCATGTTTTGCACATTTGTGGCAAATTGCTCCGTCAGACATTGCTAGCACCTGTCTGTCAGACAAAGGGAAAGCCTGATGTCCCACAGACAGGTGAGTGACAAGGACAAAGCTTGGGGAGGAAACCAACCAGAAGCAGTGGTGCGAAAAAAAAGAGCAGAGAAGAAAAGTCAGGGACTCCTTTGAACATGAATTCCCTGAGGTGAAGCAGTATCAGTCAATCTGGGGCTAATTCATGTCAGAGTGTATATGCTATCTCCTTGAGAGGCCAGCAGAAGGTTGATAAAATTCAAGTGGAAATGAAGTTGGTTGCACAAGTGGACAGATATAACACCAGTGAAGAGAAAAGGACAAAGACGCTGAGGTTCTGTCTTTAATTGATATTCATCTGATCTTGGACCAAATGCTTGCCATCTTTCTAACTTCTTATATGTTTGGAAGAGCCTCCCTTACTGTAAACGTTCCACTTCCATTTTAAAATGCAAAGGTAAGTTTGTATCTAATCCGTTCTACAAGCACCCTATATTCAGTTCTATTCAGAAAAAGAATGATAAACAAGATAAACAAAAAGTCTGCATATTTAAGGTGTATGAGAGTTAAGGGAAATATTATAAATGTGGCCACAGATTGAGAAAGAGTTCAAAATATTATGTGAATTGTATCCAAATTTTCTGATCAAACTTTACCTTTGGGTCATGTATTTGGTATTAGCAAAAAGTCATTATTCCATCAGCAGCTGACATTTTATTCTGAACGTAAGACAGGTTTATGTCTTTGTGACATTCTGATTAATGCAACTGACAGGATAACATTTGCTTTCATTCATGTTATACTTAAATAAAATAGATTTATGATGTATCCGCATAAAAACATACACATGTTGTTGTTTGGGCTCTCAAATAATCAAAAAGCTCTATTTTCAGGATTATTAGCCTAATACCATATGGCTTCTTCATTAAAGGGGAACTCAACCGATTTTACACACCAAAGTCTGTTTACAGGTCTTGGAAAGTACTACTGCATATGTGAAAATAGTTGAACAAAGTGTTCTGTGGCTCCAGAGAGAGTTGAACAAAGTCTGATAAATTGCCTCAAGTGACATCACTTGAGTCAGCATTGTTAAAGTTGCAGACTACAAGTTTGAAAATGAAATAAATCTACAGACCTCTGTAGCCTGCCCCTCATCTCTACTTGAGGCCAAATTAGCAATTACTAGCATAACAGACCCGAATCTCTGACCAAACTGTGGGTAGCTGAGTTGCATTGTGGGTAAGGTAGGTGCAAGTAAGAAGAATGCTTGGAATAAAAAAGAAGGTATCTCTGGTTCTGCTGCATCGATTTAGGTCTTTTTATTTAACTGCCCACAGTGAGTCCAACAATGTTATAGGAGTGCAATGCTAAATCGGTGGAGTATTCTTTTAACGAATGAATGAATGATGTTAGAGGAGTTGTTATAGTCACAATTACTGTCTGTTCATGTATATTGTATCTGTAATCTAAGATGTCAAAGTCATCTAAAGTTAAATACAATTGATTCGCTAAGATTTTATTTTACTTAGCTATTTCAGCTGAGTTGAATAGCGCTGTGTGCTTTCAAAATTACAGCAGAAAAAAAGCATATCTGCAGCTTCCATAGAGGCCCTAAACAAAGATTAAGACGACGATGTTCTCAATACTAGTATGTCAACTCTGAGTTGCATCCTTTGTGAAAATGTTTTATGTTTTCTTTAAATTTGAACTTGTTGAGCTGATACATGAACTTAGTTGTTCAACATGTTAGTCCTCCAACTCAGTTGAGTTATCTTTCTCTGGTTTTATAACATTGGATTCTGTCACCACTGCCTCTGACAAAGTCGTCCAAACCTCTTTTAATAGACAATATAACCAAAATAAATAAATAAACAAACAAATAAACAGGTGAGTATCTTGTCATATTAAGTGATTGCAGTAAGATTGTAGCAAATGGAAATATATTCATGTCAAATGTTGGTGATCAATACAAGGTTTTATGAAACCATATCCTTGAAATTTCTCTACTTTGTTTCTATATTTTCTATTTTTCTATGAGAAATACTGAAAACTTATAGAGGAAGAAAATTAGATAGTGATATTGAGAAAAAAGTGTTTAATGGAGGTCCATTGGGGTGTCAGTCAGAATAAGGTGAGAAAATGGGGCAGATGGTGAGGTTGGGGCTCTGTGTTGAGTGCATAATGTGCCCTCGGGCCTGGGGAAGCAATGTCTAAATTAATATGATTTGTCCACCTTTGATATTTAAGAGGATTATACCTTACGTTCAAACACAGGGTTGTGAATAGCCTAGGATGAAAAGTGACACAGGGCAGAATAGAATTAACGGCTCCTGAAGGACTTCTTCATTCATTGTTAACTTCTTGCCTAATCCTTATTAGGATTTACAGCTTGTCGTGGCTAAGGGGACATGTGCCCCTATTGTGTGTCTGATGGTTAGTTAGTCTGAAGTGCAGAGCACAGGCACTGGCTCCCAGCATGTGCACATGAGGTTTACAATGTATGTGTTCACACACACAAACCTGCAAATTACATGCAGGCCTATTAAGCAAAAACAGCAAGTGCTATTGGAACATCAGCAAAATTGGCATCATAAAACATTGATTTCATTCATCAAAACCACCGAGAAATTTTTAGATTTCTGTTCAACACATAGTACTTACTTTTGTTAATTTTCTCAGTCTCTCCATCAGTATAATTTTATAATTTTATCTGTCTATGTCTGTTACCCATTCTAATGTTTTCGGGGGTTTTGTTTGTGTGTGTGTTTGTGTGTGTGTGTTTGTGTGTGTGTCTGCAGTCCAAAGAAAAGCCTCCTGATCCCCTGCTGATTTCTGTGACCTGTTTCTTGGCCTCTCACCAGGGACCAACACCATGAAAACACAGTGTGGCCCTCCCCTTCATTTGAATGTTCAGACTACAAGTGACTTATGTCAACAAATAATTGACGTTGTTGTTATTGTTTCTTTGCTGTTCACAGAAGAATAGCTCCATGCCAAACCATCAGCACAGCTCAGATGAATAAGTATGTTGTGGATGCTTGGAGTGTTTTGACAGAATTACTGAATGCTTTTGTGTGTAGCTCATTATTCAAGATTCTGTCCATCCGCCTTCTGCCCAGAGCAGAGCCTTGGTCAGTCCATCAGCATCTCTGATTAAAGTAAGCTACGCAGACCTTTATCCTATTAGTCTTTGAGCAAAACATAGATGAAATAAATGATTCTTTTCAGATTTTCCTGCTCTAGACAAGTAACCTTGAGAGGGAAGTGGGAAAGAACTTTGACTCACTGCCTGATAAGACTGTGTTGGCTTTTTAAAATAATTTAAATAAGATGTCATCACAAATCTTTAACTGAGTTATTACAGCTGTGATGGTAGGTGAAAGAGAGAAAACGCGTTTCACCAAGAATGCCAATTGTCCTTAAGGAAATGACCCAACGCATGCATTTTAAAGAAGGGAAGAGATTGAGCTTCAAAATGTGTGTGTTTTTCTGTGTGTCAGTCGGGTGTAACTACACAATATGCCTTTTGTAAATTCATATTGTTGCCAGTGGAAGTTTCTGCTATCTGTGACTGTAACTGCGATTGTGTCTTGCAAATTGATTTAACACTAGGCTGGAAAATATTGCATTGTGCGATATATTACAAATCTATAGCAAAAAGTAGCAGGTTTGCATTTTAAAAACAACAATGCTGTAATTAGTTTTGTCAAACCTGGACAAGAGTGACACTGAGAGTAGTAGATAGTTTTGAATATTCTTTCAGAGAACTTTCAAATCAGAACACCACGTCAGTCTTGTCTGTTGAATTAAGAGGATTGCCTTGATATTTTTAAGTTTTGAGTTACTAGGAAAATGTTTATTAAATTGGTTTCAAGCTATGCGAATATTTCCACAGACATTGTCAAAATATTCTGACACCTACCAGGAATAGACATTACAGTAAGATGCTTCAAATGGTATGCTCTTTTTTCATTACTCACCTGCAAAGTTTCTATGTGTCTTATTAATATTAACTATATATAAAAAATCCTTAAATCATAATTTATAAAGTAAAATATATAAAGTATTTCTCTGTAACATTAAATATTCACCACTAAATAAGTAACAATAAAAGTCTGAGAAAAAACATGTTATTTTTTTATGAAGAATTCTCTGCTTTATCGGGACTGTGTTTGTGTGGTTTGATAAGATTTGACAGTGGCCTGGAAACATAAGCAAACAACTCCACAACTATCCCCCAATTTTTAATCAAATGTTGCTAAATCCTAACTGGTGTATGGAAGTACGTGACATCACCTTTTTCCAATTGAGTCACACCCACTTAAAACGTGAGAGGAAAAACACAAATACAAAATCGATCATGCAAAAAAAATAAACTGTCCTAACTTTGGCAGAAAATGTTGTGTTTATGTAGGATCCAATCGCTCATAGCAAGAAGCCGATTGAGGAAATGTGCAGAATAAATTTAATTGAGCAGAATAAAAATTTCTATAAGAGGGCAAAAGATCTGAGTAAAATATCCAGCAATCAATCAATCATCCCCCAACTTTCCAGGGGCTGAAGAGGTGGACTCGGACATGGTGCTGAAACCCTTACTGTTGAAAGGTCCATAGGCTGATATTTGGTCAAACTGTCAGGTACATGACAGCCGTGTACAACAGTATCAACATTATCCATGTGAACGGTCTATGAATAACTCTGTCTTAGAGTATCATAACTGAAGAAATAGCATAATGTGCAGGTACATCTACAGAAGTATGTCAGGACATTTTTACAACAGAAATTAATCTAATACTCCAGTGTGCCAAAGAATTAGCATACAATACAATTGATATACATTCACAATGCACCAATAATCAAACATATTTATATAGCTTCCTGCCCCCTGTGTGTCAGTGTGATACAGCATTGTCCAAAGACTGAAGCCCTGTCTTTGTACAGTACTGTGCATCATGTGTTCTCTTCTCAGATAAGGAAGCAGAGTAACAGGAATTATATATGCTATTTGTATTCCTCAGGGTGTGCACCTTCCCCTCACCCCTCACCCCTCAACCCCACTCTCCCAAACACCAACGTGCTTCCATCTAATGCCTCAGTGCACTATTCTGACCCCAGCATGCTCACAGGGACACTGGCAATACTATCATGTAAATGAAGTCAGTCTCATTTTAAGTGCCTTAGGGAGATCACTGGTTTATCAGAAACATGCCCGCCAGAGCAGCTCAGTATTGTCCATTCACACCAGTGCACAGAGAGCGTGTGGGAGTCATATTCACAGCCCAAAGGTCAACATACATAAAAAGCAATTCAGGCTGTTGCTGCCTATTGTTGTTGTCATGCTTAGAGGGTCTACTTTCTAATTCTTAATAATGACAAGAGGACATAATTTACATATCAAATCCTGCATATGTTTATTCTGTTTTAAAGAACAATTTAGAAACTCCTTTCTCATATCCTCTTGTTTACATTTGACATTTCCCAACCACAAAACCAAAAATATAAATGCCACTAGTCCGTATCGGTAGCATTACAATGGAAAACAAACAGATTTGGAAAAACAAATCAACACTAGATTATTTATGAAATCGAATCCAGTTCAATATCTGCACTATCCTAATATACCAAATAGTGCATGACATTGACAGCAAGTACTCTCTTGGTTATTCTTGCGCCTGCAGAGCTCACCATCAAAATGTAATTAAATTATGAACCGATACACATCAGGCTAGTCACGCTTGTTTGTTTATCCATTATTAGAGGCAGAGAGCTTCCACCCTATGAATAAGAAACAGGGCTGACTCGACAAGGGCAGACAAATTAATTTAAACCATTGTTTTATAAATTGATCTGGATGGAAATGCCCAAATATTAAGAAGTAAAGTGTGTGGTTTGCACAGAGCAGGTTGTCAGCTGTTTTTTTAAGGGCTCAAGAATATTTCCTGAAGTTAAAATACATGAAAATAACAAAGTCTGATCCTTTCCAAACAAGCAACTGAGACTTTTAAAATGACCTTTTTCGAGACTGTTGACATCACTCACCATTTTCCTGTTGCCAGCTTTTGTTCACCTGCTTGTCTACTGCTTTTCTCAGGAGTGACAACACTCGCCCTACTTTTGGTTTACACACACAAAACTGGAGACATGTTACGCTTTAAGGGTGAAATGTAATGCTCATTGAGCAGCAATTCAGCCACATCCTTTCTTCAACAACTAATACAAGTTACAATGAGAGACGTTGTCGTTCCCATTTAATATACTGTACGTCTAAAAAAAAATTGGCATAATTGTAGTTGTTAGAGCAAATTATGACCCTTGTGGGTAAACGTTCTATAAACTGCAATTAGAGGTGAGGAGGCTTTCTGCGCACTGTAAAACAGCACAGAGAGCAGGTGGAGAGGAAACAGGCTTTAGCCACCACAATCTCCCATAATAACCTTCCCATTCACTGACATCTCCCATTCTTCTGTGTGATTGAAGTACTTTGACAGTTTCAGCACTTGGAAGGTCCACTTATGTTCTTATCTATATCAGGCACCTTATTTGTGTTCAAACTTTGATGTGCAGTATTACAAATGCTTTTTTAATCACCTGTCTATTTCTATCCTGAAATAATCAAGTCATTATATTTTTTGTTGTACCCCATAAAATGACTTGTAAGCATTTACCATGAAATATTCAAATGTGTTTAAAACTACTTTGCACTGCATTTCATATTTGTTGTTAGTAAGGTGCACACTGTTCTTCCTTAAAACCTGATAAAAAGGACTGAAATAGTTCATAATATTTTAATTTTAAAAAACAGCAATTGAAGGGAAAACCCAACATTTGGGGAAATACGCTCATTTGTTTTTATGCTGGAAGTAGATTGATAGAACTCTCATGTCACGTTATGTTAAATATGAAGCTACATCTAGCAGCTGGCTAACTTAGCTCTCTCTCTTGGCGAGAAAGCAAATAAGGGCATTTCCAAAAATGTTGAATTTTTCCTTTAAACAACCCACTAAGTGGGCATGTTCTGTGCACATATACTGTACAAAATCATTGAGTGGATCTCATGCTGTTGAATTTCTCCTTAATTAACTGTAAGAGCTCTTCATTTAAAGAGTCTTCCATTTTCGTGGTCACTCCTCTCAGATGTGGTACAATTAGAACAATTACACAAGCAAAGTGGCACTTTGTCCCCAGTGAGAAAAAGTGATATGTGACCCTCTGGCTGATTACCGTGTCCACTTCACACTATAGCCATAATGAGAGTGGCGTGCATGGCTTACTGAGGTTATGAACTCTAGCCGGACTTCTGATGCACTGGCATTCATTACTATGTTGATGTTCTCTGATGTGATAATGATCCACTTATATCTGCCACAGAAACCCATCTTCTTAATCATCACACAAAATGAATGTACATGTAAATATTGAGGAATTTCAAAGCATTGCTCCTTCTGCTTTCACAGATGGAATTTTAATGATAATACTACAAGGAGAACTATGTTTAGATCATCTTTTGCCAAATAAAAATATTGCATGTTGATGATACTGTATGTTGTGGTTTCATTTGTGTTCATAAACAGTTTAAATAATGTGTGTGTTGTCACACAACATAAGCTGACATAAGCTGTCTAATTTGTGCAAAGTTGCATTGACTTGATTGATTGACTGATCTGTTTGTCCTTATGCTGGTCACACTGAATTTCATCATCTTTTTTTTCTTTATTACACATCTTGCAAGACTTCCCTCAATGGTAATCAGAGTATATCCCCTCACCTTTTAATAATCAGTAAATCATTCCAAATTATGCAGTATCTGTCAACCTCATGCATAGTTAAATTTCAGGTAGTGAGATGAAAGCACTGATTTTATTTCTCAGTGACCCTTCTCAGTACTCCACTCAGTAACTTCCTTTCATTGGCATTCAAATATGAGACTACAGGCAGCTGACAAAACTTCATACATACATGCTTCTGAGCAGTTCAGCAGCTTAGCAAGAGAGTGCAACAGCTGGCATTGAAACATGGGTTTAAAGGACATGTTAATGTTAATGTTAGCTCAGCCTAGTTATAACAGAGATAAGATAGCACTTTCAGTCATACACTATACACCTGCCTCACACAACAAATGCATCACAAGCCTGCAAGCCTTCATGATGCTATATGATGTCTTAAAAACCTTTAAAGGGTTGCTTTACTTGAACAAGACAATTCACAATTCAGCATCAGTATGCAACATTTCAGTGATTACCTTGGTATATAAAACAATAAACATGTGTTTTTGTTATTTTGTCACTCCTTCACTGATTGTTTAATGACATGTCCATGTGTGCTACTGGGCTCTGTCTGATGGCTGGTCATTAGAGGATAAGCTGCCATTAGAAGAAGCAAATATCCTCAGGCTTCAGAAATAGAAATGTGTGCTTGCTTAAGTAAATATATCATGCTAGTCCCCTTTCCCTGTTATGTTCCGGCTACAGCAGTGACCCTACAGACATGATGTACTCCCTACAACACCGATATAGTCCCACAACAGGGATCTGGTTGCCCAAAGGATCCACTCTCCCGTTCTGACACTATTCATTGCAAGATATCTAATAACTCTGCTAATTATCAAGCAAAAAAGAACATTTTTCTCCTAATTAGGTTCTCGTGGAAAGAGCTGTGACAGCTACAGGAGTATGAAGATCTGGGCTGAAAAGCAAAGGCTGAAAAGGCACTTTGAGTAAAGGATCTTGGGAGATGCTCATGTTTTATCATTAGGGAATAACGGTCCATTATCAAAAGCCTAGAACACTACAATTAACCCTCCAATCATTTATTTAGGCTCTATCTGTATGGGCCTCATACAATACTTAATCCCCATATATGTAGTTAAGCCTGGGCATCATTAACCAGGCTTGTCAGGAATCTAATCTGGCTCATCTTCTAGGCTTTACATTTCTTTCTCTTAGCCAACTATGGTTTATCACCACAAGTTTAACTAATCACCTTTGATTCAAATAGTTATACCAGTGAGTGTGATCATGAACTAACAATCTATCCAAGTCTCCATGAAACCATCCATCTGTTGTCTGTATCAGCTTATCCAGTGCCGTGTCGTGGGGGGATGGCGCTTAAACCAGCTCTTTGGGCAAAAGACATTCATCTAATAATTGTAGAAATAGAATACTAAGTTAAAAAGGAGATTCTATGAAAAACAATACTTATTAAGTGTTGTTAGTGCATCTGTACTGCCCTTAAGTGAGATCACATGAAAAAAAAGGTCAGATTCTCCCTTTTCATGAGCTTACTTCACATTGTTGTTTCCATAGAATTAATCAGAATTAATCAATAATACTTTGTTTTACATTATTTTAGTATCAATAATAATACAATGTGTGTGAAAAAATTAATGTTAAAGGCAGTGATAATTGTAGCAAGGCAGAAAAAAATTAAAAGGAAATTACTTTAATTTAAAAATAACACAGTCATTAACGAAGTAAAGGAGAATCAATAACCAGAGTTTAGTAATATTTAGACACTGCTTTCCAAATGGACGTTGCTAGGCTTTTTGTCTAATAGGCTGAAACACTTACATTACATTTCTGTTTTACAAATGACTTTGGAATTGCATGTACACTGTGTGAAAGCTGGCATAAAGGATGAATGAGTATTCACAAATCAAGCTGTTAGGCTCCTCTTCAGGCATTATGAATGTACCATTAACTTGATGTCTGTAAAACATTTTGAAGCGTGACATATCCAGGGGTTGGCAGATATGAGTATTGTTTCTACAAAATAGAAACAAAAGAGTTCAGTCGTCCTTATCTAAAATAACATTACAGGAAATATCAACACTTCTTTGATAGTACACTGTAGATTTATGTATTTTTAATGAAACATTTTTTGTTAAATAAAGAGTGACATTCTTTCAATGGAAATTTCCTTCAGCTTTTCCTCATATACCTTCAGCCACATAAAATGACTAATTATAGTATAATTTGAAAATGCATTTGCTGGTAAGTGATTAATCAAGACACTTGCAAAATATAGTCCTGCAGTGCCTCCTGGTTAACATATTAAAGAACATATTAAATTTTAATGTTTAATTATAAAAAGATCTCAAATTAAATATTTATAACATTTAAAGATTCAGGTAGTGGATTTGATTCTTATTTGTAGTGTGTATGCTGCTTCCACAGCTGCCATTGAAAAACAAATATCTTAGTTGACAGTTATAGTTTATTAATGTATGTGAAACTGTAACTCTTTTTGGTAATTAGAAGGTCCTGAATCATTTAATAATAATTCACCTATCCTATAATTTACTCTTAGATGATCCTCGCCTCAAATTTGCCACAGAACAGGCGCACAGCAGTGTGTACTGTATGCTAATGGTTTAAATGTAGAGCACTTGACAAATGAACTTGAACTTCAAACCAACAATGGTGTTATTAATGTTTAAATACCTGCTCAGCTCAGTCAGCATTAAAGTGGTCTGTCCTCTTTGTTCATTTTTGTTGCTTATCACCTGCTGTAACGCATCTCCTCTCCTCCGGTCCAACTTTGAGGTTTTTGAGATGGTTTTGTTGAAATTCAAGATGTGTTATTGGCTATTTTATTTTTTAGATATATAGCCACTTTATTCTGGTGTTTGCACCTGAAACAGGGGGTTAAGCACAAGCATTTGTTTGGTTTTGAAGGCTTTTTGGAATTTAAACTGCTTGCTCAAGATAATTACTTTTTTCTTTACCTATTTTTTTCTGATGGTTATGAGTATCTCAGTGGCTCCAACAGAAATGGTCAGGAAAAATGGCAGTGCACAAGCTCTGCAAACTCACTATTGTTTACTCCTCTTTGAATCTCATGCATCCAAATTAGGCCGTGTAAAAACAAACTTTAGCTGGCATTCCACAAATTCCAGATCAGTAATGTTTGATAATGATTATGCATCACTGTGCTGAGCCGAAATGTGGGAAGAAGGAGCGAGGCTGAAATCGATATTAACAGCACAGTCTTCCCCTCCAAGGCGGAAAGGGGATCTATTATGGAGAAATCATGATTTATGTCAATGGTAGGAGGGATGTCAGGTTGAGCAAGGGATGGAGGTACAAGCCAATAATGATAAATGCCCCCCATTCACGTGCCCACCCAGCCCCCTAGTACACTCCTCTGTGACCAGAGGTGAAGCTCTTCTCTGCATTCGTCTTCTCTCCATCCTTCCATTGTGTTGACTTTCTTCAGAATTTGCACCACCACACCCTGATCCAGTTTTGTGGTTCCAAGCTCTCTTTTTGTCCATGTCTTTTTTTTTCTTATCAGATATAGTCCCCTCTTCTTGTGCTGCCCATCTGTTGTTGTCATTCCATGTGATCTGTCTATGTGGAGACCAGTGCTACTCCTCATGATGGATTCCAATGATCCAGCGCTTTAGGGAACAAGGAGCGAGGCAGTCACCTTTAAGCTGTGGCTGAGCAATCTGTCACTGTCAGACGTCCCCCATACATGCAACATGGGCCAGACAGTGAACAAGAGGAAGAGGAGGGGATGAGGAAGAGAAATGGCCAAGATAGTGTACAAGACAAGATCAAATATACTAAATGGAGATTTTTAAAAAGAAAGAATTGAGGAGGAAAAGCACAAATCCATTATTATCCGATTATTTGTGGGCAATCTAAATATTTTGTGCAGTAGCAATTGAAAACATGACAGTGAGTGGATAGCAAAATTTGGATTGTATAAATCAGTGGGCTTGACATTTCTGGAATTGGTAATGATTTCATTTTAGTTTAATTAGTATTGAGTTCTGCATCAATAAAATCTGATACAAATGACAGCTTCATTCATGACAGAAGTACGCTTAATTGGTCTTCAATGAGAATTAGCATTAAAGAAAACACGGTGTTATCATTTATTAACACACATCAACAATAGTGATGTTGTACTGGAATGATTTTCTTTTATGAGAGTGATATGTATGAAAATGATGCTCAGTGATTAGCATTGCCAGCCTGACCTGTATTTGCATGTTCTTTCAATTTGTGTTTCCTCCTAAAGTCCAAAGCAGGTCAGGTAAGCTGATAACTGCAGGACTGACCGTAAGTGTGAGTGAGTGACTGTCTGTGTTAGCCCTGAGATCGACTGCTCAGTGTCTGCTAAAATAGACCCACCTCCCCACACCTCCACTCCCAGCCCCCTTACCAGTGGCACTCAGTGGGAATAAGCAGGTAAAGTTAATGAATGGATGAAGGAATGAATGAATGAATTGTATGTTAAACCCAACACTGACTGTGCCTCACCAAAATAACTGCTCTGCACACATTCAGCAGGTGTCTGTTGTGGATGTGTGGCAGGATATTTTTCACTTCATAGTAGCAGGAGGGCAAGAGGCACCTAGTGTGTAATTGACAGTGACATATAGCAGTCAGATGTGATTAGTTCCAGCTAGCTAAGCAGTCCATCGGTGTCTATGGCTGATAGAAGAAAACAGAGAAGTGCAAAGGCAGCAATGGAAAGAACCTCTGTTTGGACAGAGGGCAAACAGTCTAAATGTCACATACGGCATAGTCTATCTTTCCCAAAATGATGTGATTAAAGGTCTTATTTTCTGCTCCAGTTAAATAAATTACTACATTTCATCTAGAAAGTAATACCCGCTGAGCTGTAGGAGCTCATTTTGACCTAACATCAACTGTGCTTTACTTTACATTAGCTTGCACCTTCCACATATTCTGTACCAGCCATACACTTTATATTGACTTTGGTAGTTTGACCTCCTTTATGACACCTTCTCGAATATGCAAATGGTTTCTATATTTAGATAACCATGTATTTTTCACAACTATGAATTTACATATAAAAATGCCCCAGTTGATTGGCAAATAACTGAAACAAAATCTACTTAACATGCTGAGGTGCATGAATAAATAAGACAGCCCCGGCCACCCGCCCTCACTCCATATTTGCTATGTGGCACACAGATTCCTCCCTGCTCTTAAGCTTCTGGCAAACAGAACTGTCCGCTGCAAATTTACATAGGATGGATAAGCTATAATATCCCACTGCACCTGCGTACTGTGTTGAAAAGGTTAGTCTAATTTGCTATTACCTTTCAAATAATAGAAAAAAGAATAATAGAAAAATTACTTTTTACAATATTTTTTTTTTCTTATACCCTGCTAAAAATGGTATAAAATCTTCTGGCTCATATTTTACTGCTGTATGTTTTCAAAAACAGCAATAAAATGTTCAAGCTAACTGCTACCCCCTTTAATAAGTGCTTAACAACATTTCATACAGTATCAAACTATGTAAAGGTATTAGTGATGCAAGATGCATGTTGCCTAGTTCTGATATTAATGAAGGCATAATATATTTAGCTACAGTTTTAGGATAAAGCTAAACAATTCATCTTTTTAGATTACAGTTAGCAATTAGAGTTAATACTGTAAAGATTAGAGTTGTACGTTTCATGTAGACTGGTCTAGACTGAACGCTAGCAGAGGTACTGGTGCACAAACAGCTGACAAAATGTCTCTGCCGAGCAGGAACATGATCTAAATACTAATCAAACATCATTTACAGCTGGCTTTATTTGAGGCTCCTGAGAGACTGTCCCATCCTGCTTCTTCGCCATGGTAACCAGGGATTCATTTCAGAGGTGTCATGCTGCATTATCATCTCACCAGCTCATCCACTCCCCTCCGCCCTCTGGCTCGCTCGCTTTTGTCCCTTCTCTGTTCAGACCCTTCAATCTCAAACCTGCCCAGCATCCTGGAAGGAAAACATCTCCTATCTTGCTCTAGCTTAGATAATGCACCAGTGTGATATTTCTGCCTTACACACACACACAGGCACTCATAGGTATACATGCACTCTAACTATCATGGCGCCTATTCGAGCAGACCAACATATCATGTTGCCAGTACAGTAAAGTTTAAGCAACAAGGGGCACTTGTGGTGCAGCGAACTGTCATGAAAGGTGGTAATGATCGGCTCAGTGTCTTGCCCAAGAACACTTCAACATGTGAACAAGAGGAGCAAGGGATCGAACCACCTACAATTAGAGGACAACCTGCTCTACCTCCTAAGCCACAGCCGCCCCTGTCAAGCCCACTCATACCTGGTTCTCAACCCACCTCCATCATCATCATTCATCCCTTTACCCAGCCTTCTAAGCATCCATTCATCCTCGCATTCATCCTGTCATTCCCTCCTACACTCAGTTTTGTGAATATCTCTCCCATCTCTCCTCCATGTATACCAACAAAAAAAAAAGGCTGACACCTGAGAGACAGATTCCCAACATTGAGTCATTTTCTTTCTGAGGTTCCACATGGCCAGCCCTGTCCAACAACAACAACTTCCTGCTTTGTTCATCCTCACAATCATTTATCCTTCCTCTACATCCATTCATCCTCAACACCTAAATACTACCTTTACATCATTTAACCTTTAATCATCAAGTGGCATATGTCTTTGCCAGTGAACAAATCACTTCCACTTTACATGTAAAAGTGTGTTCCCTTTGCTGCATCCCACTTGTAAAAATGTCTCTGGCTGCATCTGACTGGACAGCAGGAAGAGTCACCATGATCGGAGCCATGTAAAGCCAAATCTACTCTGAAATGTGAGAGATCTGATATCAATGTTGAAGTAGAGGTGTGCGTAGATGTTTCACACGCTCACCGATAACGTTCAAGCCTCAACATCCTTTCGTTTTTTAGGAAAGGCTGAACATCTCTTAAAGCATACTCAATATGCACAAAGTTTGTTAAAGACATACGTGATAATTTTCTTGCCCTATGGCAAGAAATATAAAAATAATCCGTATAATTTCATTCTTCCATTTCAACAAATCATGTGAGTCTAGATATCGGGCACATTTTCACTTTTCACGATACGTTTAGAATGTTGAGTGGGTCATTCTCTCATAAGAGACATTTTTGAACAAGATAAGAAGTAATTTGATGTGCCATTCAAATAAATACAAGAGATGAACATGTATTTTCCTCTCTGTCTGAGATCAACTGCCAGTAGGGGTCTAGAGGTTGGAGACGGAAGCTAATTCAAGCACTTCTTTGTTTATTTGTGTCTCAGTGATCTGAGGGCATTTGGGAATGACCCCCTACATATGCTTGAGAGTGAGATTTGGCATCTTGCCACATCAAGCAACACCAGAGGCGTGCAGAGGGTTTACCCTTTGTTTTGTGCAAAATGGCTCCTCGGGCTGCACTTTGTAATAACAAAGACAGTGAGCACTGTCTGTGCGATATGACATGGCTGCCTGCCTCATCAGCCATTGCTCCCTGGGGACCGTAACAAATACAGTAATTGCAAACAGGAGAATTTTCTTACATGAAAACTAGCAATAAAAGGATAAAGAAGAAGAAATACATTATTTCATATTAGAGAGAAATCACTTGCTGTCTTGTCTTTCATCCTTGGACACAATATTACACTTCATTTCAATGTTGAAACTGTGAAATTACAGTTGCATCAAACTGAGGAAACACTTGCTAAATTCAAATTATTATGCAAATGATGTTGTTGTATTTCTATTAGTCCTCAGTCAGTGTTATGCTATAATAAGACATTGGTGATTATATTCCTCTTAATTGAAATTTCAAATGTCCGTTATTCTTAAATCCATCGATTTTTATGACTATATGTATTACAAATATGCATTCAGTGAAATACTTGCTATGAAAATTGTTCCATAAACTGTCATGAAAAAGCCACTCACGGTTTTTAGGTGTAAAAACAAGACAATAACAGTGTAAAATATATAGCACAAGTTCTTTCTTTCTTCTAAGTTATGGTGCACAGACAAGCCTACTATAAAAAGACGTGTGGTGGCCCATATACTGTAGGTTTATGTGAACAAAGGTCAGGCTTGTGAGGGTCACAACCTCAGTGGAGCAACCAACCCTGGCACCAACCCTCATCTCTCCTGCACCTGGTGGTACCTTAAAGGAGAGGCAGTTTTAACCTGTCCAGGTTTTATTACTGAGTAGTTATTTCTCCTGCTATACTGTCTTAATGACATATTAATCAGAGTAATAGAATCATGTTTTAGGGTGGGAGAGCTGTCTGTCAATCTTGGCTAAAAAATGAAAGGACTCTCAGCAAAATGTTCACACAGCTAGTAAAACGTATTAACACATAACTTGGTTAATATAACTTTGAAACTGATTCATTCGAAATCTCATTGCTAATATTTAATGACAAACCCTTGGAACCTTTTTTCTATAAATATGTTCAGCCACATATTTTACTGGGCATACTGTACAATTCTTTTCTTAACTGTTACAACTCAGTGCATATTGAACAATAGAACTCTTTTAATGGGTCATTATTACACTAAACTATCGCTCATAATATGTATTCCACAGCCCCATGCTAAGCGTACTGTGTGCCCTGGGGCTGCTGACACAGAGAGGGAGGTCTAATGGTCTTCTGTATTAGTGGGTTAATTGCCATGTCCTGGTCTCCATTGGATTGAGTAGGACGTTTCAGTTTAATTGTGAACCATCCTGTCCTGTAAACCCCCACACCAAGCAGCCCAGCAATAGTGCATGGTGGGAGTATTAAGTCTTGGAGATGGTCTTCGTGATGCACTTGAGGCAGCTGACTCCCCTCCCCCCTTAGCTAAGTTGGCAGCAGACTGCCACCTGCTGACAATATGATAAAACTAGCCCCTCTTTGATGGCAATGGAGCCCACACAACACAGTCATTCTGGTGATTGATAAACAGATGTTTATCAGTTGCTGCCACGTCCAGTATCTTTATCTTAATCCTGGACTTTTTCTTATCCCATCTGTTCTTAGGCCAGTGTTACACAGTGAAACAGAGACTAAACTTGCGTGGGTATGTGGGTAGTATAACAACACAGTAAAAGTTGTTTACTTTTGCAAACAGAAATGTAATTTTTCCACTATGGTTCCTGACCTCACTATATTATTGATAAGATGATACTATCTAATATCCTGCCACATAAGGACATTTTGTATTTGGAATATAATAAGTCTTATGATGTTAATCCAAAAACCTTGAAACTGGTGTTGGTTTTTTCTTAGGTCAAACCTGTTTGCTCTTGTTCTTTATGCTATCAGATGATTTTAATTATTATCAGGTGTTCCCAGTAGTACCCAACTCAAAGTAGAGTGATGAGATATCTGTATTTTCATTGGTTGTTGCATAAATATAATGTAAAATATTCAAATTATTTCCACTTAATGCAATTAAAGTGCATGCAGCCTTTAGTTCATTAAAGAGATTTACAATTTGATCACTTCTTAAATCTCAAACAAAACACACCAACAGGGTTTAAACCACAGCAATTACAAGCCATGTTTTGGTTTTATATTTGTGCTTTATTTTATGTTTATATTAGCCCGCAGTGGTATTCTTTATTTCTGTGACAGCAGACATTGAGTCGGTCTGTCAGTGATTAACATATGGACAAAGAGAACGAGCTCACACACAGATCCTCAGTTGTGGTCCTTTTCGTCAACCTAGATTGGCTGCCGAGGAAATTTACATTTTAATGGCTCAAACTGCTCAGTGCGCCCTGCATCAGAGTGAAAGCTCAGCTGAAACCATGGGTGACTGCCCTCCAAACAACTCACTGAGACAAACCAGCTCTCACATAAACAGAGGCACAACCAAAAATTTACCAAAATGCAAATGAAACCAGAGGGCCATAGTTGTTTAGTTGTTTAATTACAATATCGAAAAATCTTAGTCCCTTCTCCTAATCAGACACCCAAAAAACTCATGTACATCAAACCATGTGATCTAGAGTTTGGAAACTGCTTGGTCTTCTGCTGCTACTGTACTCCCTCTCTCACAGAACTAGTGAACATGCCAAAAACGATCAACCACAATCAATTGTGTGAATCTCAATGGATCCCCCAATGGGATAACTGAAGTCTTTATTTGTTTAAAGGAGACTTTCCATACAGTTTATGTGTTTTTATGATGCTGAGATGTCTGACAATTAGGTTTGATGTCTGCAGCCAAGACAGTGTAAAGAAGTCTTCATGACCTGTCCTGTGTGGAAAACCATTCAAACGAGAGATTTGAACTTTAAGGAGCTGGTTTCTCTTTGCATGTTTATGGCAGGTTCTTGTTGCCTGCTAATGTGGATCTAAGTACACTATAAACTCTGACAACTTGGTGTACTGTACATCCAATAAACCCACTCAGATTAATTAAAATAAAGTAGTTTGAGGCTGACTCTTCTCCTACAGGACCCCCGTTCATTTGCCAGTGTCTGGGAATGTGAATCTGTCTTTATTAGGTGCAAGATGCCTTCAGTGTGTCTAAATTTAGTCCCAACATTCTAGCCATTCCCAGCCTTCATCCTCTCTCCATGTGTAATTAAACTTTCAATGTTTTATTTTTGTTTGTTGGGTATGACTTTTTTATGAATATTATGTACGAATTTGGATATGCTGTATGATATAATGCACACATATAAGTTGAATGAGAACTACAGTAAGAGCATAACAAAGCCTTCAGAATATGAACTTCACCTCATGTCCTACTTGTTATCATGCTGCCATCTAGAGGTAAACAACTGCATGACAAATTTGATTTGGTGCCCCCTCCCATATTGTGTACACACTATTTGCTATGTGTTTCACTTGAAAATTAGCATGTAGGCTTCAGTTACAGAGTGATAATTGGTTTAAGCAACGTATGGCAGAAATTCATAATGGCCCTGGTGTTTCTGCTGCTGCTTCTAGTGCTTGACCAAGTCAAAGTGATTTCCTGATTATTTTAAATCTATCCTATTGCCCTGCTGCACCTGGGATGGAACTCAATGGCATTGGCAATGGCAATGGTGTTTCTGTTCAATTCAGGTGTTCCAGTAAGCTGTCACTGTGTGACAGTGAGCCAGCATGCACGATGGGACCCTGAAACCAAAGCAGCTAAATGGAATTCAGCCATCATTAATTTAATCATTTCAACCTGTGATTTTCCTACTGTGATATGTCAAAATGTCTTCAATGAAAAAGGCCTATTATTGCAAATTCACTGGATGCAATTTAGTTGGCTTATTATTAATCAGACACTTACCTGTAAAGGTAATTCATGCAATATGAACCACTATTTACATTTAGGTTTGTCTAAGGTAAGGCTTGTTTTAATTTGTTTGTTTTACGTTTTTAACCATGAACACTCATCAACAATATGGTATCAATTAATTTACTCATTAATAAGTCAATGACAATACTTTAAACAACAATTAATTTTATTATTAATCAGAGGGTTATAGATATTTGAAGGTGATTTGGTTTCCTGGCTGTGGTTGCACCAGCTGTGATGTTGAAAGAAAGATTTGTTAGAGTATAAAGGATATGCACAAAGGATATGAGGTCTATTTACAAATTTAACACAAGCACAATGTGACCCAAAGTAAAAACCAGTCTGTTACATAAAGATCCATTTTGCACACTGTACAGTTTTAATTGTTGATTTGCAACGCAGGAATCGATCTGATGTTTGACTCAACAGCATGCATCAGTAAGTTAACTGCTGTGTTTACTGTAGGCTATCACTGGGTTTTATCTCAGGGTCTGCTAATGCTGAGGTGCAACCACATACACAAATTAACAAATTGCTACTTATCCTTTGAGGCAGAGTGTACAGTGTGACATAAGAATAGAACTTTATGCATAGCTGATGGGTCCCATATGAAAACATGTATCTGAGAAATCCTCTGAGGCTATATGCAGTTGGAACCACAGCTAGTAGGAAAATATCCGGCATCATTTGTTTTTGTCTCGTGAAGAGAAACTGTATGATGGAAAAGACTGTACACAGTGTGGAGTGCTAAGAATGTCAGGCCTACATGTGCAAAATAATAAAACAAAAGATTCGGTTTTACAAACATTTTCACATTGACTGATGATTTCTCAGGTTATAGTCAGTCGTGAGGCACTCATATTTGACAGGCAGTTTATTTACAAATAGCAGACCAATACACACAAAGAAAAGAAAGTAATGATGGCAAATTTTCAAAGAATGTTGGGTGATGGGGAATTTGTGTCCAACAGATCTCAACAATCAAAGCACCATTTCCCTCAGTTTCTAATTGCTACTGGCGTAGGGCATCAAAAAGTACTCAAAAACATCACCAACGGTCATCAGCAATTTACTTTATAAAAATATCACCATGGTGATCCACAGATTCACAGATTTGAGCATGAAAAGAAAGATATATTTACAGTAATCCACACAATGGAAAAATTTAAAGAAATCATTTGGGAACAAAACAGTTGGACGAAGAGATGAACAGTGCAGAGAGGGTCCCAAAAGGCAAAGCTTGAGCAATTCTTGCTTTAAGGTCTCTAAATGGACACCTCTTAATCTTTTTCATTTGTCCTGTAAAGACCAGACAAATAAATATATTAAAAAGGAATCATAATGATAGAGGACAGTACAATTTGAGATGCACAAATAAATGTTTAAAATACAGTAAAATGAACATTGCAATATTAAAACAAATATATGTTTTCTATCTTCAATTGTGTTTTTCTGATATGACAAACATGCAAAATGACTTGTGTAAGTTTAGATGGAAAAATATATCTACTCTACATTGCTGGCATAATGATGATTTCTTATAAACAATATTCTATATATCAGTATTGTCTTGATTTCATTTCAATAAACCTAAAATGAAAAGACATACAGTGCAATACCAACAATTCAGTATGAACATGACAAAAACCGAAATAATTACACCATGAGAAGAGATATTGTTGGATATGTTACTTTACAGTGGACAACTATCGATTGTCATTACCATTTATTATCAAAAGCTTCATCTCTAAAATGTTCACAAATGATTAACGGCACATGAACTAATGACTTCTGCTGGACAAAAACTCCAGTTTTTCAAGTAAGAGTATCAAGTATTTTGAAACTGGTACCTTATGGATAAAACGTTTACTGTGATACCAAATTGAAAGGCTAACAAGATGCACATCAGGGTTGATCTGATCCTATTCTGACAATTATTCCATATTCCTAACTTTTCTTCATTTATTTATCTGCTGGCAACTTCAGTTATTTATACCCTAAAGTACTGCTACTATATACTTTAAAGACACTGATAACAAAATATGACCAGTATGCATATGACGTAGATGTTACAATCACACATACACAATTGTTATTATACCATGACAGCACAACATTAAGCATAAGCATAGGGGAGAGGGGTGAGTTCGAGTAAAAAAACTGTTTTGTAGACTGAAAACAAAAGTCAGATACTTTCATGTAAGAATTCTTGAACTCTTTCAAATATGCTTTATTTAGGTGTAAACAAACATGATTAGTATTTCACAAGAGGCCACATTTCTTATGACTGCACCAACATTGTGTTTCAAATTCTCACCAAACAGTGGTTCTATATACTTAGCATGGTCAGTAAATACAGAAATGTGGTTTTAGATTGGGTCATTTGTAGAAAACTATGTCTACAAAGTTAAAAAATGGAAGCTCTGCATTGAAACCAAATCAGAATGTATGGCAGGTTGGGAGAGGTAGTCAAAATGGCAGAAGGGTCAGGTGACAGTGAGTGAGATATGCTCTCAGCATCAGAAGGAGATCTCACCTCATAGTTCTTCAGCAGTACAGCCAAAATGGACAGTGACAGGGTTTAGTATCTAGAATGAGAATGCCAGTGCTGCAGGAGCAGGCGAAAAAAGACAGTTGGCTCTCAATATATATCTTTGTGATTAGACAGTCAGTTAGAAACAATTAGCACAGATACAATAAAAAACTATAAAAAACAGCTTTTTCAAAGTAAAATTACTGTGATTGGCCCATCCTATCAGACAAAGTGGAGCCTTCTTTGATCCTGCAATCACACCTTTGGTACTTGTGTGGAAGCTATTTATTTCATATGAATAATACTTTTCTAAAAAAAATAAAACCACAGTTTCATTTGTGCAGTTTAGACTAGCAAATGTGCATTTACACATCTGGTGTGATTGCATCATACAACATGATACATTTATATGACATGGGTAAAAGATGACATACCACAATGTGAATGATGTACTGCAAGTCTAATATGTCACTCTCACTCCTCCAAGTGGATGAAGTATGGATATCTAGGATGCAAAATTACGTCTAACCACAGAGTGAGGTGAGGAAACATGTCCTTTCTTTATATTTTTATAAGCAACAACATCAGCTAAGACCACTAGCTGATGGTTGATGTGGTGATGCAAGATGAGGTGGAGGGTGCCCTCTGCTGGTGAAACATGAGATGACGACAGGATGACAGCCAGATGGGAAAGGATCAGGACAGCACACTGGTGTTCTGTGAATCCACGTCTTGCATGCTCATGACATCTGTACTTACTCCGCTCTCATATATAGGGTTGTCAAAAGCTGACTCTTCTGTCATGTTGTCATACGGTGGCGAGGATGTAGGCATTCTGATAGACTTCCCTTGGAGTCTGAGTAAAGAGTAGAGAAACAGGGAACATCCTGTAAAGGCTCATTTGATTCCAAATTAAATAAATAAAGTTTTGAGTTATTACTTACTTTGCAAAGTAGACGTAAATCCCAAGGACAACCACCAAGATGATTGCAGTTGGAATAAAAACTGCAAGAGCAATATTGGTTCCCTCCATGCTATAATCCATATTAACAACTATGTGGGGAAAAAACACAAAAACAGGTATAATTTCTGTGAAATATGCACCAAAGAGAAATATCAATATATTGACACTGCAATGTTTCAAAAGATGACTCACCATCTAGCCTGCGTTCGTTCACATACTGGGTTGAGGATGCTACAAAGACACAATTGCAGTTTAGTACAGTGCATATATTACATCACAAACAGCAACAAAACCAATAGCACATAATATGGTCTAGGTCACGTATTTCCAAAAGTTTTTCGTGCATGGTTTACCTCTGCAGGCGGGGGGAGTGCTATTCCACTGTGACGGGTGTCCAGGGATACAGTAGATGGTGGCCTCACCCTGCAGCTCGTAGCCTGAGTGGCAGGAGAAGGTCAAAATCTCTCCTGCTTGATAAAACGCCTTTTCAGAGCTCTGCACACTGGTGGAGGCAGCGCCAGGGTTCCTGCATGGCTCATACTTTTCAGCTGAGAGGCAGGACGATATCGTACGTCACAAAAATATTGTTGTGCATCTTTTTCAACAGTAAAAACAATGACACTCATATGAGCACATATAAAGATAGACCTTTTATTTTGTACTTTGTGGAAGTAAGGATTAGGGCCCTATTAACTTCAGGTTTGTATGGTGAAACTGCAGGGGCATGATGTGGCAAAAATCAACCAGAATTAAAAGTGACCTTAATACCTTAAAGGTTTTCATCTAAAGTGTACTGAATTAGGACACAAGCATTTTAAAAAGTAGTATCTGTCAAAACTTTACAGAAAGTCAGTGGCAAACTGTATTTTTCAACACAAACTATGGGTTCTTTGTCATAGTAACAGTGTGACATCATCAGTGTCTACTTTTGTCTTTAACAATCTCAGCAGTTTTCCAAATGTGGCTAGTGCAGAAGTGCAGAAGGACTTGCTAATCCTGAATTAATATGTGGATTAGTTCTGGTTTGTCACCAAAGAAATAAAAGTAGCACTAAATTAGCACAACAGTAACATGTTATATATTCAAAGCACTCAAACAGTGTGGGTGTGTGTGACTTACGGACACACTTGGGCAGCCTCTCGCTCCACTTGGGTGTGGCTGAATCTCGGTTGTAGCAGGTGAGGAGGCTGCTGCCAGACAGGATGTAGCCTTTATTACAGATAAACTGCACTGACGATCCAACGGTGAAACGGCTGCCTGTGATCATCTTATGACTGTGCTCCACATTTCCAGGGTCCTGACATGTCATAACTGGTGTATTGCAAAAACAAACATGATGATGATTATTTATCATTGCCATTGGTGGTGGTAACATTAGTAGTAGACTAATAAAAATGTCTTTTTAACAAAAGGAAAATAATTGTTTACATTATTGCATCATTACATTATTATTACTTTTCTAGGATAAATGACAGATTATGAACAGGTAAATTCCTAATAGGTACTTGACATGGCGCACAAGATAATTAAGCACTATTCAGAGTATGGAAAAGGATTTTAAAAGAGTACTCCACCAATTTAGATTTGTACTCCTTTAATATTGTTGAACTCAAGATTGACAGTTTTGACAGACCTTGTCAAAACCTAGCGCCTATAGACAAAATGAAACTCGATCACCGACAGTTCATTCAGAGATTTGGGTGTGTTATGCTAGTAGCGGCTAATGTAGCCTCTAGCCTCGAGCAGAGATGAGGAACGGGCTACAGAGTTCCATTTTCAAACTTGTAGTCAAGTGACATCACTTGAGGCAAATTCTCAGATTCGCGCATCAACCTCTGGAGCCACAAAAAGCTTTATACAACGTTTCACATCTGCAGTAGCACCCCCCCAGGACCTGTAAACAGACTTTGATGTGTACAATCGGTGGAGTTCCCCTTTAAGTTCACAAATCACAGTTGCAACCTCTGCTATGCCAGCTAGACAGCTAAAAAGGGGTGCTTCAGCAAAAAGAAACTTACAATTGGATGGACACTACAGTTTATGGGGGCTTGCAAATAACTGCTGATTGGCATCCAATGAAAATATGACCCACCTTTAATCAGCTGCTTTAAAATATAATTTTCCCCTATATTATCAATCTCTATCAGTACCAATTTGCTTTGAAAATGTTTGGACATTTAATGTCTTGTGTTTATACTCTATACAGTTTGCTTTCTATTTGCCGGAACTGATTAGGCATTTCATTTTTTCCTCTTGGAAAAGAGGAACATGTGCAGTTTAAACTCAATAATAGAATGACGTAATCTATAATCTGCTCACTATGATACCTAAAGGATTCTGAGAATATTTGACTGATGAGATTTTGGTTGCTTCCGCTCACCTTCCTCACATCTTGGAACATCACCGCTCCAAGTGAGATCCCACTGGCACATGAGGATCTCAGAGCCTACCAGCTCATATCCAGGGTAACACTGGTAGGTGACGACGGTGCCGTGGATGAGGTCAGGGTGGGACGTGCTCTTCCAGCCGTTGGTGATCTCTGGCAGCTCAGAGCAGGTGTCGTTCCTCGGCACTTCTGTTGACGTTGGAGCGGTTGGTGTTGCATTGTGTTGGTAGGAGAGGAGAGACAGAATGGGAAATGGAAATGTATCTTTTTTTTTTATTCTACCTTTATTTTACCAGGAAGTCCCTTGAGATTAAAATCTAATTTCTGAGGGAGACTTGGCCAAGACAGCACACCAGTTACAGTTCAAATTGAAATAAAACACAACAGACAGGGAATATAAACATCAAACACACAAGGAAGAGACTAAATCCAGCTCAAACAAGGCAGTTGCATTTCACAGTTACATGGACTTTTAACATGGCTTGAATCTTTTCCAAGGGGACTAGATTATTAAAATGTAGTATGCTCTGTAGATTATTTCAAATCCATGGAGCAAAGTAGGAGAAGGCTTTTTCCCCAGCTCAGTGCAAACCCTTGGAACCTGGTAAGGAAACCGTCTGGTGGAACGAAGTTGAAGACTGCTGGACTTCTGTCTCAGGAGATTGCATATATATGAGGGGGGTTTACCCAGCATGGCCTTGTACACAAAAAATATACAAATTAAGCTGTCTACATAGACTTAGTGACGGCCAGTCTACCAAAACATAACCGTACAATGATGAGTACGGGAACCTGTTAAAACAAGCCTTATTTTGAAAATATAAACCTATCCTTAGTTTCAGCTTCTTCGCAAGATTTTCAATGTGTACTTTGAAAAAAAGCTTGTCATCCAAACAAATACCTAAATTTGTTTCATTAAATTTTCATTCTTTATATGGGATCAAGATTGTAAAGGGACACAAGGAAATCCTAGCATTAATATGCAACATCCTCCTCTGCAGGGAATGAATACGACTGCAAAATAGTCTGTCCTGTGTGCATTAAAACAGCGGCAGTTTTGGAAGAACAATGTAAATAGAGGCTTGTGATGTTTTCTGGGAGGAACATAGCATGTGGTTTGGCAGCAGTCAATCTGTGCCTCCCTAACTGCCACATACATGGCCAAGAACACAAAGCACTGGGCGAAACCAGCTAATGTTGAAGTGTACCCTATTATTGTGTTTCTGTGTTTGTTGTTATCTAATCCTGTGCACCTGGGATAAGCCAGAAGACAGACAGAGACACAGCAAGAGAAAGAGGGAAAAATAGATTTTTTTTTTCCTGAATCGGTAACCTGCTGGGTTCTAGGTATGAGTAACATTTTATATTCCACGTTTGATACCATTTTTTGGTTTCTCATCTGTCTTGCAATTTTAAACTAAAAGTGTATCATGCATTTAATTCTAAGAGAAAGTTATGGATTGCAGTTAACCAGAGAAGAAGTTTTTCTTTCCTAAATTTAATCATAGCTAAACAAAAGAAGAAAACAAAACCATGGTCTTACCAAAGAAGTGGACCACAAAGCCATTGTTGTAACCATAGATGTTGGTGGCAGGATCTGACTGAAATTGAATAGTGACATCAGCCATGGAGGTATAGAGCTTGAAGTGTGGCCGTGTGCCACTGTATTGGCCCAGGATGTTCGCTGTCAGGTCATCACCGTCATAGAAGGTCAGCAGGTCATTCTTACCAACATGGAGACTGGAACAGACATTAAAAAGTGGTTACATTTCTTCCTAATGATATGAATGAAGGTTTTCATATAAAGTACAGCTATACAGAATGCCCCATGTCTGTGGTTTTGTGGTATGTTTATTGTGTATTTTGCTCAGAGCCTTAACAGTTAAGTTATCTTCCTCAGCTGATGAAAGCAAAAGCTGATGACATAAGGTGATGTCAGCAGTACTTGGAAAATATTAATTCTGTTTATGTTGGATGGATCTGAGGTGAAGTAAACATTAAATAATTCATGATATGCGTCAACACCCCCGCCCCACACACACACACACACACCCCAATTGCTCTCATGAATATGTAGTGTATGTCTACAAATACATCTATACAAAAAAGCTGCAATACATAACAACCAGGATTATTAATTTACCATAAGTAAATAAATATCCTATAAATAATCTAAACATCTTAATGTTGCCTAGTACACTGTAATGCTCATATAGAATTAAATATAAGGCAGCTGAGCAGGGTAAACCAGTTGCTCTTTGTGTGCCTTAAGGCAGGTGTCAAAATAGCAATCCAGATTGGCAGTATGATTGTTTTGTGTTAATATTCACAAGCTCTGCTAAACAGACCTTTATATAGTAATAATAGCACAAAGCCATTCTTCATGCACAATTATTTTGTTGCTATGAATCACCTGTCCCCTGCATTGACTCTCCACCACCATTTACTGTGCATGATCAAGCAATCAATCAAGTGCACAAACTATTTTCAGATAATAAACCTCTCAGCTTTTCTCTACTCCTTTGCACAATTTGCATTAATGCAAACTGCAAGTTTCAATGCCCGAAAATCATATTCCTCTCTCAACTGTAGTTGTGATCACACCTTGTTCTCAAATCATCTGTCATTGTCTTTTCCCTGTATTTATCTCTTTGACATTGATTTACTTTGACTACTCAGAAATATCTATGCTGTTATGTTATCTAGTATTGAGTTGTGAAGTATTTGCAGATAGCTACATAATTAGGCTAGGCCAAATTTAATGACAAGTCAAAATATGTAACAAATAAATAAATGTGGGCAACTGAGACAATTTGCTATTTTCAGATTAAAGAACTGCATGGAAATGCACTAGCAAGGTTGCAGGTAAGGAAAAGAGAGCTGCACACTTTGTATTTCAATTATGTGAATGAAAATCTTAGCACATGTTCCCTTGTTTGTGAAATAATAATGGTAAGCCTATAATAAAATTTAATGATGCATCCCCATCAAAGTAGCAAAAACAAATCGCACATGCAAAATGTTTTACAGATAAGCTGAAAAAAGAGGTTTGTTAGTATTGTCCTCTGAGTTAATGAGAGGACAAGGCATCACTTGGGTGTGAACTCACAAAGACTCAGACTGTCTTCTGATGTCAAATTCTATACATTTGTACTTTGAGATTTTTACTCTCTGATTTTTTTATTTTGTCTTTGTTTGTTCCTAAAATATGGAGATTTGGATGTCGGTGGGCTTTCGTGCCTAATGATTGACCTCTCTAAGAACTATATTTCTATATTAATGTTGATTGCCTGGTGAGCTCACCGATTTTAATCACCTGTCTGACTCACTATTTATGTCACTGAGGTGGTTTGGGGAATTTTATTTTATTTTTTTACTTCAAGAGGACAATTTGTGCTGAGACATTGCTGCACAGAGGCTCCCTCCTCATTTTCTTCTTTTTCTGGCATTCTTGGATTGACCATCAGAGCCCATGAGGCTAGACCACTGAACATGAGATTTGAATATGCATAGAGTAAGTACATTTCTATACCTCTGTTTGAACAAACAGAGCAGTATGAGTATGATGATGTGTAGATCTGCTTTGTCTGTGACTGACAGTGACTAAGTTTTATGATGATAGAAGGAAACAAATTACCTGAGTCTGTTTACCTCTCTTCAATCTCTTATTCCTGCCTATTAATGTTGACTACTAGCATTAACCAATAATTTATATAACTAGACCCACAAGGTCTCTGTCCATGGGCCACTAGTTGAAGCTAGCAAGTCCCTGAAGGCAAAACTTTAAGACAAAAACATGACCAGAATGACTGGATTCCACTGTCTGCCTGTGCAATGTGCTGGTGCTGAAATGAGAACTAAATTCTAGCTTCTCCTGATGGACACAAATAATAGATGCCAGCTGCATGAATGAGAGTGAAATGAGGTGCTGATTGACAAGGTACTCCCTCTGGTTAGTTGGACAGCTATAAGGACAATTTACACCTCCGTGTTCTCCAACAATCAGTGGCTGTGGATAAAAGTGACAGGAATGACAGTGCCAGTTTCCATTTCCAATCCGCCATGAGAACACTTCATGCATATATGGAAATGGTGCCTCTTAAAATTACATTTGTTAAAGTGTGCAACAACAAAAAAAAACTGAAATCAACAGAATACACTAATGATGTTTTCACACTATAAGCTTCTATACTGTTTCTTTTGTAACATCTTATTTGATTGTACTCCATGAATAAGATGCACCCTGCCCAGATTGAGTTGCTGCATGGAATGACCGACAATGGGGATTTTCATTAGTGTCACAATAAAACGGGGCTGTCCATCTGTGAAGTCCACAGAGGAAAACCACAACCAAATTGCTTGCATCTTTTTCTATCTCCACATCTCTCACTTCACTTCTATACAAGCTCTATCCTCCACCTGCTGCTCATGTCAACAAGGCTGTCCACCTTATCATTGCACTGTATTTCACCTTATCTCCCCCCAAAGGCCTACCTGCATTCAGACTACCCTAGAAGGAGGGATGTGGTACTGTGGACTTACCGCGTGATTACCTCCAGTCTCTGCATTTCGTAGAACTCACCACAAAAATACCGCACTTGCTGCTCCCCTTTGCTACATACTGTACAGGTTAATCCACTCTCCAGAGGGCCATGGTTTTAACATGGGCCTAGTTCTTAAATTCACTACTTTTACTGTAATGCATTCCACTCTCCTTCACATTGGTGTACCTTATCAACACCACAACCCATATTCTTTAGCTTCACTAATCTGGTATGGTGATAGAGCTCAATAGCATTGCTGCTGACCTTTCCTGATAACACTTACCACAGACATGTTTTTGCGCTTGATGATGAAATCTGCTTTCAATTCTTTATTATCTTTCAGAAGTCAAAGCAGTTCAAGACTGAGCCTATACTTCTCTGTGTCTCATCTTCATCATGGAGAGATCACTGAGTTAAAAACTGTCTTCACGCTTTCCACTGAGGACTTGGTCTTGGGCCTCTTTGCTTGTATGCAAAATATTTTTGGCTGTGCCATCCCACAAACAGCTGCGACATCAACACTAAATTCTACTTTTTCTGTCTGACTCGCTGAGACAAACAACGGATCCATCTTAAAATCAACTTTACAAAACAGATCCTCTATGGGAAAAACTTGCATCTGCAGTAGTTATTTCACAACTGACGAAAACAGCAACATGATGCAAGGCCAACACCGCAGCCATATCTGAAAACATCAGATTTATAGTTGACAGCATTAGCAAATCGCATGTTTCCCACTTGACACACTTGACAAACTTTCCTCCTGCCTGGGTTCCTAAACAGTCTCCCCTGTCGCTCTAACTCATCAAGAATGCTGCAGTCAACCTTGGTTTAAAATTTCCCCACTGACCCCATCCATTTGCTCCACTGTCTGCTTGAAGTGTTTTCAAAATCCTGGTGACAACACAGAAGAATGCCAAACACACAGTGCCTTCAGTCCAGACTTACACAGCACTCTGTGGTGAGTCACCACAGGACACTCAGCTGCCTTCTCTGTAGCAACCTGGCAATCGCACCACCCAAATGTCATCCCACCTGGCTCCTTTAATGGTTTCCCCTCCAGACAGGAAAGCAGTCACTCCCTGTTCTGTGGTGCAAACTGATCTGAACTAATCTGTCTCCCATATGTTCCATAGTTCATCTTTCCTTTCCATTTTATAGTAACATTAATGTTTATCAGACTTCAGCCAGAGTACTACAGTTTTGACTTTCCAATACTTTATTGTATACTTCATTGTTTTATTCAAAGAATAAGAAGACAAAGAAATTGAAATTCAACTTTGCTGTATGTTGCTATAAATTAGAGCATGAAATTGGCAGCCAGTCAGATGATCAAAATAAATATTGG
Source organism: Siniperca chuatsi (assembly GCF_020085105.1). Lineage (NCBI taxonomy): Eukaryota > Metazoa > Chordata > Actinopteri > Centrarchiformes > Sinipercidae > Siniperca > Siniperca chuatsi. Next base: position 9,139,177 of record NC_058055.1, read on the forward strand.
TGCAACTCAACAATCAACTTTAAAAATTCACTAGCTGAACCATCTTGTCCTGGTCTGTGATTAGATGATAGAGCCTGGATGACTAACTAAGGCTAATTTGAGCCTTGAACTAATAACCAAATTGATGTCAAAATGGTGATGTGTGAGGGTGTAAGACTGGCTTTAATATGCTCACAGGAAAGGATGGAATTGCACAACACCTATTTTTAAAAAATGAGAATGGAAATTGCTTTCAGTGTCAGGCTTTCAAAAGGCAACCTTCTACATCTTCGACATATTTGACATTTGAATTGTTCTTCTCAGCGAAAAAAGGTTCTCTTTTCAAATAAAAATAACCATTTAGTTTCCAGGTATACATGACCCCAGCACAGGTGGACTTGCAAATAGCATGTAATGCTCAGAGTCTCCACAAGAGGACTCTATAAACCCAGTATGCCCAATCTAAAAGTCTCTGCTCAGTAAACTGACAAACATTTTTACCACTGTAAAGCAGTGTTGAAATGTGAAACACATTTCTAGATGCAGTAATCTGAACGCTAAAATCTACATGCGAAGCATTTACCTTGCTGTGTTCCACAGGTGGGGATATCAGCTGTAACTTCTTGTCTCCTGCTCTTGCTCGAGCCGTGCTCCATGCTAATTAGCAAAAAGCCAACCCTCCTGTTTGGCCTAAATTAATTAATCAGTCCTCATTATGCACACTGCTCCTCTGTAATTGCCAGCACAGGCACAGTGAGGAATGATAATACAGAAAACATTCTCATTAATGTGAAAAAGTGTGTGCCCACCCTCATAATGAGTCAGTCCTCATCCACAAGAGCCTTTTGTCACTTCAACATGCATAACGTGCACACAAATACACTTTCACACAAATTACATGTTGACCGAGCATTTAAGAACGCTATTCTCAAGATGAGCAGACCAGACATGAAGGTAATGGTATGGTCTGCAGGGATTAGACAGGCTGTGGGTTTCTACTGCCATGAAGGCCATGCATGACTAACCTTGCGATAAACCAGAGCTGGCCACAGCACCATTAATTTACAACAAGGGGCCTCATGTGGTTCAGATTAAAACAAACTTAAGGCTCGTGCAATTTGAAGAGATCTCTGAATTAAAATCAGTTTACCTCAAATCAAACTTGTTTACTTCTGCATGGGGGGAAAAAATCCTCTCTGATCTTTTTTACCCGAGGTGCACTGGTTGACTTTCAATATCAGACATTAATCACTGAGTCTTAATCTCCAACTAAAGAACAGGGAGGCAAGCAGGGTCACACAAACCCACGTGCGGTATTCAGACATTGTGTATTATTGGTGTCCTCAGATGCTATTATTCCCTTTTGATCTGTGGATCATATTTGAGTGATGGCTCATATCTCAGTTGCTGTAAACCTGAGAGATAATGTTTGGGGCATTATGTGCATTGTGACCATGCAGTGGCATACAAAATTGAGCCCATATAGAAATCATTCACACTACCACCAAACACTCTGATTCTATGCCACAGCTGTGTGGGAATCCCTGGAGCTATTCTAATCAAAATTAAAATGCTGAATTAATTTTAGACTTAATTCAGCAACAATCTAATCTGAAAATATTGTCATGCAATATAACATTTTCTGTTGTCAATATGATACATCAAATGTTATTCCAATGTATATTTGTTGAAATTATTATATCCGTATGATTTTAGATCTTTTAGATGATGAATTCAGGTAATGAGTCAACAAAGCCAAATTTAAGTACAATAATGGTTGTGGACTGTGACCACCTCACTCTGATTACTGGTGGCAGTGCAGCTTCTGCCCAAATTGTGTCCAGATTGAAGTGAACAGGAAATACTCAGTTTTCTTGTGTTTTTTTTTTACAAGTCAGCAATGGTTTGTAGAATACCACAGAAAGATGATCCATTGCCCAAACACACAGACGAGTGTCTGATCTAGTTCTACAGAGATTGAATATCATATTATGACTTCATTTTTTAATAAATGTGTCATGTAATGTTTCACATATTGATTTAGTCCACATAAAGATGTGTGTAATTAAAAATCGTTTTCACTTTAATGGAAAACATATTTGTGCCGATTGTTGAAAGTGTGTTTTTTTTCGTTGTTTTTTTTTTTTTTTTTACTGCCCAAAGGAACTAGGAAATGCAACAAAAAAAAATCTAACAATACTGATGATTGTTTTTTTCTAGGTGGTCTGTGGATTACAATCTGTCTGCATAACATCCAGACCTCATGTCATAATCAAACCTTGTAATTTCATCAACAGTTAAGAAATATATATTCATTCTTACAGCAAGAATGAATGAATAATGAATATGGAAAACCAAACATAAAAATTGAAGGGTGCAAATGCCATGACCAATAGCTAACAATAGCTTCTGTTTGAGATTTGTCAGTGACTCTAGTTTTCTCCAACCTCAGGCAGTATTCCCAGTGGTTTAAGTTGAGCCTCTCTGTGCTTTCGTGGGTGCAAGTGCTTCAGGCAAGAACACACTCTGGGAAACTCAGCAAAATCAAATCAGCGAAACATGCAGATTCTCATGCATACGCTTAGTTTTGTTTTTAAAGAAACATTTAGTGTAACGTTAGTGTAACATGAATGAAGAAAATAAAGCAATGTGATTATTTACACTTCAGAGCAATAACTTGGATGAGAAAGCAGGGTGTGTGTGTGTGTGTGTGTGTGTGTGTGTGTGTGTGTGTGTGTGTGTGTGTGTGTGTGTGTGTGTGTGGGCGAAGGATGTGATGAGTGAAGAAGAAACGGAATGTGCCTCTGTCTATTTTGACATCTGTGTGCATGTGTGTTGAAGGAATGTTGAATTACAGTTGGGAAGGCTGGATAAGTGGCTCAGAGTAGTTCACTGCCAGAGCATATTCATTTCAAAGCCAACTCTGAGACACACACCAGGGAAGTGGGAGCAGGGAGGCTTACTGGCTAATCTGGTCAGAGAGCGAGCTGGAAGCTACACAGAATTCTTAATGTAACGGATGAAAAAAAAAATCTAATTAGTGACTGCAACCACAGAAACGCTTCCCCATGTGCATGTCGTAGTGTGTCTGTGCGAGTGAGAGAAAAGATGAGAAAGAAACTGAGAGTGCGTGTGTTTGTGCCTGGAGATGGAGTGTTTAACATCTCGAGGTCAATATGACCTCCTCTCTGACCTTCCTGTGTGATTTCTAGTCTTACACCTGAGTGCAGTCTCTTACACTTGGATGTCAAGCATGATCCTCTTGTCCTCTTCCACATGGATACCCCAGATGCAGTCCTGCCCCTTGTCATAGGCCTCAGGCCAATTAGGAGACAGCACCACACCGGCAGAGTCTGTGATCTCTCCGCTGCACACAGCTGCAACACACAAACACCTCAGGTTGACACTGAGACACAAATATATGTATTGATTTCAAGACACAGAAAATTTAGATTACAATCAATTTAACATGTAAATAAAAAAGAAAAGAAAAATATCAAATTATGTCATTTGTAATGTGCAGGTAACTTATTGAAAGAAACTACAAAAATCTATGTTGATGCATTACCTACTATGTGACTTCATATAATGGAACTCTGGTCTTGATGTTTAATAAAACACAGCTGAAACCGAGTGTGAAGGCTCCTTGACACGAACCTTGTAAAACTGCATACTACCACTGAACCGCTTGGTGACCATGACCCACAGGAGCAGAAATAAAATTTTCTCATATCTAGCTTTACTAGAGCGCTTTTCAATTTCACTGTGTGGCAGAATGATCATGCGGGCAACAAAGACCGGGCGTAAGGTCAGTGTGTCGTGTGGGGGAAGGGTGTGAGAGAGAGAGAGAAAGAAGAGAAGGGAAGGGCTCGGGGGTAGCTACAGTATTTAGTATGGTGCGTAGTCTGTGCAGTGTGGCAGTGTTCATCATAGGCTAACTATTGTATGCCTTTTAAATCTTAAGCACTTCTAAAATTTGCCCTGCAAGCACACATTTTAAAGTAAATCATTGTTACAACTTCAGAGGAAAGCAGCTTAGGAAGATATAGTTAACTGCCATAGGTCTTTAATATTTGAATAAAAAGACTTCACTCACTCCTGCAATGATCAAGAAGACAATGAAAGCCTTGGGTCCTTAGGTCAGTCATATCTGCCTCTAAGTTCTGCTCCAGTGGAAGCGCATTTTTTAAAAGATTTCATGTCGCACAATTACTCGAGTGGAATTAAATGTGTTGACTCACCCCTACAAGCCGGCTCCGTCTCATTCCACTGTGGATTTTGAGTGTCCACACACTCAATCACTACAGAGCCTTGCTCCAGCGTGTAGCCAGGGTCACATGAGAATTCAACCACTGCACCCACACTGTAGGTGGAGTCGCTGCTGCTGAAGTTGCCATACTTCACAAAGGGCTCATAGCACATACCTTTCGCAAAAGCTGTGGACACAAAAAACATATATCAATCATAAGTGACAAGGTACATTATGCTATTATCAAACTCTGCAAACTGCATGATCAACCTGCCTTCGTATCTGATGGCTGCACCAGTGGAGGTCATTGTTCCATCTGTGGTGAACTCTATAAACAAGTAACGTCCAGTACTGAGCACACCCTCATTGGGCAAATACTCGACCTCATAGGAGTCATAAACAGGGGGAGAGTCTATGTTGTTGCCATTCTTAATCAGCAGCCTAAAAAAACGACACACAGAGAAGGAAGACAGATTAAAATAGATGTAAGTGAGCCTAGAAAGGTAAGAAAAGCATAAAAAAGAAGTTACAAGCTATCTGAGAGCTGCTCACTGTTCCAGTTGTGGCTGTAATAACTTTGTGATAACATTCTCCACCACTCGGTAATGAGGTGAATGGCCATGTGTGACGATAACCATGTGGATCTGTAGTTAGTGAAGAAAAATGTAATGCAATTGCTGTTTCCTACCTCTCACTACCCTCTGTAGTCCCTTCAATTCATTTGCTTGATAGAACACTGTTAAAAGATTATAATGATAAAAGGTCCTTTCAAATTCATCTGTCACTCCCTGAAGATTTAGGTTATTTATAGCCTTTGAGGGTTTTAATGGTCTATCCACAGGCATACTGTTATTCAGAAAATGAGTTTCAAGCTTGGTGCCATCTATTAGCTGAAGACACACACACACACACAAATGTGCACACTCTTACTGTACACTCTTAATCTCAGTGTGTGTTTTGATTTTTGCAGTGTGCATAACCCACCTGTCATCATCCTCTGCCAGAGCCACCTTCTCAAAGTGAATGTGAAGCCGATGGCCTTCAGGGGCCTCCAGGACCCAGTGGCACGTCAGATTGTTGCTGTAGTTGCCAGGGAAACCAGGAGAGACAATGCGACCATAGGTGGCATTTTTTATCATTCCCCCACAGGATACTATATGAGAAGAAAAACAGACCGAGAAAAGAGAGGAAGAAAACAAAGAGTTGCAGGGTAGAACTAGATGAGAAAGGTAATGACACCAACTGTGGTGGGAGAAAAGTCCCTGTCTGAGCATGGATTGCATCAATATCCAGTGGACTGTGGCCAGACTACACTAGGCGGCTCACCTGGGTCTAAGAGTGTGTGACTGTGTGTGATGGACTTGTAAAGAGAACAGCAAAACAGCAGCAGTAATACTATCAGTTCAGAGCAGCTGCAGGCAAGCACGGAGAAAGGCTGAACTGGCAGATGAGCCTTTACCAGCAGGAGAAGGATAGTCATGCGGCCCAGTTCTAATTAAGGCAGCCAGGTCCAATGGCCCCGTTTTGCCCCGTCTCCAAAGAATAGCTCCCTGTGCTGCTAATCACATGCAAACACACAAATTGGCCTCCAAGTGTAACTAATCAACTCAGTAGGCGACAACCTGGTGAAAGCTTTCATTAATCAAAATCACTTGTATTTTAGAGGAAATCTGAGGAGAAAAGGGCTTACAATATAACTCCCAATTTTTTACTTTTTTCAAATTATTTATTTTGAACATCTTTTTAATTTAATAACTGTTTCTGTCCGATTCTAAATAATATTTTATAATAATAATTTAACAAAGTTTCTTGGAAAACATTTGGATACATTTAAATACAAATACAAGTCTAGTTTAAAAGTCTGCCACCTAGTCAGTGTTGACAAAAGAAATGAAATTTCAAACAAAAAAGTAGCCAACATCCCAATTAACCTGAAGGTATAAGGAAACCTACAGTTATAGAGATTTAGTTGTTGCAGTTCAGTACCTCATTGCCCAGAACTGCTCTTAACGACCTAACGTGTCTGGCAAAGAACCACCATGTGTCTTACCCACACATCGGGGCTCTTTCCCACTCCAGTAAGGTGTGGTTGCATTGCGACAGGTGAGCATTTTGGAGCCTTGCAATTTGTAGCCGGTGAAACAGTGGAAGTAGGCTTCTCCGCCAGCATGGAGGTGCGTCACAGAAACTTCTCCCCCAGCAGGCTCTTCGGGAAATGCACAGCTCAGCACAAAGGCTGGAGAGGAAAGAAATGGAGACAAAAAACCTATAATGCTAAGATGTCACAGAGTAGTGATAGTTTAAAAACTAGCATGTTCATGTTATAATGCAATTAGTTAATTCATTTGCTAATTAAGCTCAGCTCTGTAATGAAAGTGCAAATAACTACATGTATGTCCCGATGATGAAACACTTTATCAAGAGTATAATTTCGTTTTTATCACACTTTTTAATATTGTTTCAGCATCCTGAGGCCTGAGGGAGATATTCAATGTAAAAATGACAAAAGTTTTTAGATACATAATTTTCCGGGACTCAATATTTGATTCTGAAAGTCCGATTCTCGCCAAAATAAACAGCCAACAATGTTAACTGGCTCCACAACATAATCCTCTGTCCTGCATTGTGTATAACCCCTGCTGTTTTGTTGCATTGTTGACCATGTTGTCTCTCCTCCAAACCACCACTGAGCACCCATACACATTTAGATATAAAGGGAGGAAATAACAAATTGTTTTTCTATTATTTCTGCAAATAGTGTTTAAACTATGTGTCTCTCTCTCTCTCTCTCTCTCTCTCTCTCTCACACACACACACACACACACACACAATTAGAGATGCATTATAACCAACCTTCAACTTTGTTTATAAACACTCCATTTCTTAATTAATTGCAGTTTACCACTTCATGCAGTATGCAAATGTACAGAGACATGTTTGCAGCACCACAGCAATTAACATCACTGTGTGGTGCGGTGTAGAGCCACTGCAAATACTATGACAAATGGAAATGTTGCTGATCAGTTGAACATCATAGTGGACCTGTAATGTGATCGCTGGAAGAGGAATTGCCGCTGTAGTGGTTGTCAGTGAGTCGTGATTCCAGCAGGGTAAGATCAATGTTCCTGGACTTGCTTTGCATTGTTGTCCTGTCCCTGTTTTTAAATGAATGGTGCAGGATGGGATCGAGTTCACATGGATAATGGAGTGAGCCAACCAAGTCTGTAATAGAAGCTATTAAAAAGCCTTCTTTTCCTGTCTAACAACCACACTGTTCTACCTCATTAGTGTAGGCACTTGAATGACCAGACTAAAACTTTTAAACTTCTGGAAATGTGTGGACAACAAAACAAGCAACATAATTGGACCCACTATGGCTTGTGTTACAATAACGGTGTGATTGTGCACCAGCAAAATTACAGAAAACATTTAAAAGCTGCACCTTTACTCAAACTTTGCAAGTTGCACGTCATGTTTTTGTCTGGAAATCTTAAATACTGATAGAGTTAATAGAAGGAGACAACAACAAGGAAAAGAGCATACTGGAAGACCTGTCTGCATTGAAATAGTATTTGCAGTCTTAAAAGCAATTATGATAATAATCGGGCATGGGCCATGTAGTGTAAACACCTTAATCTACTTATGTTAATATGATTACGGTTATTTGGTGTTAGAATTAAGACATGCACTGCAGCAACTTTCAGCTGCATAGCTGAAAGGTTATTTAGTGTGAGCCTGTCTATAGAAATGTACTTCAGTGTTACCTGTTTCTATTTTTTCTTACATCCATCTTTTTTGCTTGATTCTTATCAAATTGAACATCACAGAACTGTATCTTCTATCACTGCAATATGCACTTCTATTGGCACAAATCAAAGAGGTAGAAATGGCAACATCAAGTCAATGTTTGCTAAGGAAATTGAAAGTCACAACAAAACAGGGTTTATTTTTTAGATGGTTTAAAACATGCCTGACCCAATCTAAATTGTCCTGATAAAGTAAACACCAACTGTTAAATGATTTTGACATAAGTTCCATGATAAAACAGCTAAAGGCCCGCCCTGGAGCAGCAGCCACATGTATAAAGCGAAAGCTGACACTTGACAGAAAAGCTTGTTGGTCCACATACACATGAATACCTTTTGATATATTTGAGTTCTGAGGTCTTTGCATGCACAGATCCTGAGCAAGTGGAGGTTAAACAGCACAAAAGAGATTAGACACTCTGCAGCATTTTGGATTTGAAGTGCTTTCATTCCAGCCGGTCATTTGTAGATGAAAAACAACACTTTAGTGATGTTTCTGGCATTACTTTGAAGCTAAATTGGATATTCCAAACTGTTATTCTATCAATGTTTGAACTCGAGGGAAAACAGCCCTAAATGCATAATGGCCATAAAGGTTTGTGAAACTGCCCCCATCTACCATGTTTTAATCTTCTGACTTAGTTTTTTTTCTTTTACACAAACCACTGGTTTCCACCATAATGAAACAGGCCTTTCTTTTGCAGTAAATCAGTGAGCCACAGGGACGAGGTACACTGCCCTTGGGTCATCCATTCAATTCATAGTTTATCACTGGCTCCAATGAACCTAGTTATTGCGATTATCATAGCAGCATTTACATCCCCATTGAGCATACAGTGGGAGAGCCAGAGGCAAAAACTGTGGAGCCAATTCCTGAAGTATTAAATTACGTGCTGCCTCCAATCCAGTAGATGTGGTGCTGGGCCATAAAGTCTGATTGTTTTGCCATTACAAATAATAGATCCACGGTGCAGACACCCAGGAAGATTAGCTGATGGTAGTGTAGGGCCTCAGGAAACAGATGTGAAGCTTATGTCTTTAGTTATTGTTTCCTTGTAGAGGAGCAGAAGTAGTCACATTGGTAATACTCAGGTAAACCTTCTGCTTTAGTATGGACCAGCAGATCAAATTTCAGCTTTTACAAAGGGATGAATCCCAACATAAATAAGTGATACGTAGACAGTAATTTATATAATTTACTGTCAAATAGATAACAGGGTGTCCTAGTGCAAAAACTTAGTGTGGAAATGATGCATCACCCCACTGTGTTCCCATATTTCTTTCAGAATGTTTAGATGAAGGAGGGCATCACAGGTCAAAACAAGGAGACATTACTGATGTCAGTGTTATAATGTCTCACAAACATCATTTATAGGCGAGATGTATTGGTACTTTGTTTAATATTGTTTTAACATAGGTGTCCATAAAAAAAAATAAGTGAGGAAAAAATAGATAAAACCCTTTGGTATTTAAATGGCATCGTTTCAAGGTAGAAAGTGATTTTTTTATGTGTAGCTTGTCATAACCAATACATAATCATAAGGCATCTGAACATGGCTAAATGTTTTTTTCACTTTATTTTTGTCATTTCACAGTACTTGTTCACAAGAGTTTTTAGAGGAACAGGATGTGCTGCTTTCAAGACAGCGACAGATTTGTCGTGCCTTTTTTTAATATAAAGTGTTTCTGTTCAAATTGCTTCCTGCCCTTTCTCATCTATCTGAAATTCAAGTATTTTGTGTCAACAAATATGGATCAATCTGCATTTTGGATCCAATAATGAGTTATGGTTTCTTCAGCCCTCTGTCAAAAGTTGCTAAATATCAACTTTCGGAAATAATTTAAAGAAAGTAAACATTTCCTGAAAGAACACTTGGTGTGACTCCTGCATTCACTCACATATCCCTCCCATTAATGAGCCTTATTCTGCTGTATGCACATTTTTCATTTGCCGGAGTACTTCAAATTGAGAATGCTGCTCTTCAACCAACAATGGACAAATATTGTTGACTCAGGCATAACAGATGAGATGAGGAAGCCAGTAATAGTAAGATATCCACTGTATTTGGACAAATAAATAAAATACATTTCAATTTAGGCCTAATAAACTGTTGCACTGTTGTATTTCAAGTGTTGCCTGAATCCCTTTAGGTAGAGAGCTGGATGAGATCAAACTTGGCAAGGTGAGGGCAGGAGATAATGAAATAGGTTAACAGAAAACAGAACGCAAATAATGAATGTAGTGCCAGTTGTTATTATTATATTTAATGACAGTTTATTTGGAGAATATTATCCACCATATGTTACCAACAGAGAGTAAAATGGCGTTTCCACATGAAGAGAAAACCCTGTGATCATCTGGTGCAGTGAGATGACAGCAGTCCTGCAGTTAGCAGGTAACTTGTGGGAGAGTGCGACTGTCACTGTATCCAAGCCTCATGTTCTGGCTGTGCACCAAAGCATTACCTTTTACAGAAAGATCGATAGTGTTGTCTCTGGGAAAGTGATTCAGCTGTAGAAAGCCAGACCATAGTTCTTCCATGATATGGCCTATTGATATTTATGTGGTTGGGTTAAAAACTCGATTTTAATGGTCATTTACTCAATAAAGGCTATTAAAGAGAAATAACTTTGGACTGGAGGCTGCATCTCATCAATGCTACTGAGACGTGGCAAATGGTGGATCACTGCCAGTGGCAGAGGTCCTCTGGCCATCTCATTTGTCAACCCAGCTTATTAGTTACAGCCAATCAATAACCAATCAATTTAAAATGAAGAAACTTCACTAATTGGGTTGTCCACATTTGCATGTGTGTTACATTTAATTATTAGTACCCACAATGCTCAATGCATACAAATGATTTTCCTTTTTAAAGAAATGACAGCATTCCTTGACCTCTCTGCTTAAAAAAAAGTCAGCATGTATCTTTTGCTGGTAGAATTAAACTCTTTGCCAAAAAACTGTTTTGCATGCCATCGCTGTAATTAAGCCATCATTATGCTTTCAGAGGAATGGTAGAGATTTAAATTCCCTGTTCTGTGTTTAGTTTGCTCATCTGGGTGCTAATACTTTAGGATGATGTATCCTCTCAACACACTTGCATCCATTGTAGCAAACTAATAAGTTTTAGGGGTTAAAATTGCAGCCAATCCTTATTACAAAACAGTAAGTATGTACAATTTCATATACATTGCAAGTTGATATCTGCATAAAACCAGGAATATTTGTGTCAGTATTGAAAATTTTATTAGTGTAGATTGGATAGCCAGGCCTGAAGCTGTCCCCCCAAGCTTTTCATAATACTCCCTCCTAAGTAATAACTTGGACTCAGAAATTAACTCATTAATAATTGTTGATGTCATTAATAAACCTGCCAATTTTTTTTTATCTATATAGATTCCACCATTGCAGTAACAATGTTGAAGCCAGTGTGTAGAAAAGCACAGTTTATTGTTCTTTTTTCTGTGTGAAAATTAAATAAAGCTAGTAAATAAATAAATGCAATTATCTTTATTAGGGTTTTTGGATTGCATGGAGCCTAATAACTTGCAAATTGCAATTCTGATTGCAAAATAAGTGAGTTGTGGGGAGAAACCCCAATATGCTAAACAGATAAATGTGTTATTTCACCAGTAAAGAATACCGATTGTGTTCATATAACAATTACATGGACATTATTGTTGAATAGACAATGGATGTTCTATGTAGATGAGGATATGTGCATATGTGTATTGAGGAAATAATAAGGACAAGGATTTCAAGGGGTATGCCTCTTTCCTATACCACATTCCTACTTCCCACTCTATACATATAAACAGTAAAACACACACTATAATCATGTTCCAAGTGTCAGGCTCACTACTGATTTTATAGAGGCATCCATCACTCTGCCATCGCAGGCAGAGCTAACGCTGTAGCAGATATTAATTACCCTGAGCTGAGATCCATCTCTCCACAGTTCTGTCTCCTTCTCCACGCTTGTCCAATCACATTTCTCACAACCCATTATAAAGGACAAGGTGATACTCTGCTTACCAAGGAGAGGAACACAAATTGAAATATCTTCTGTGTCTCCAATATGTCTAGCCTTCTAGAAATGTGCTCATTGCATTTTTTCAACAATTACAATACAGAAGGTTGTCTATGTGAAAGTGTTTTATAAGGGTTTTATAGGGTCATAACAATTGATATCATAAAGTGCCCAGGAATATCTACTGTAGCATCAGACACAAAAGGGTCTATCAGTAAAATGATTTGGAGGTGCTGTGTTGAATTGAGTCCATGTTAAGATGAAGCCCTGTTTGTATGAAATTATTTTGAAACAAAGTAATTCAAAGTATTGAGAATGAAGTTAGACATTGAGCGACCCAGGGCCGTTTCTAGCCATTTTGGTACCCTTGGCCAGACATCCGCAGGCAATCCGAGAGGACTGAACTTTTCATAGCCAAATAATATAACGCTATTGGAGTTTGATTTGTCTTTTTTCAGCTTTGCACAACTTCTGTTCTCTGCTGTCACCAACACATGGTCAGTTATAAATGCGCAGATTTACATGCACACTATTGTCCCTTATCCTGGTTCTTATACAAGATATGATATAGAACATAACACCCCTGGTTATTTATATCTCTGTATGACTCATTATCCAACAAATGACAAACATCTGGCTTTATATCCAATACGTAAACTATATTAATCATAAATGCCTGGATTAGTCTCAATCTCGTATCTGTAGATCAGCTCAGGATCAGCTTAGTTTCACACTAATTTCAGGGTGTAGATCATTGCAGCTTTTATCATTACATCATTTCTTTAACTGATTAACAAGTATGTGACTGGGGCATCAGCACACAATACAATGTACAATATCCTGGTTATGAGTCTCTATGATTTTTGCATGGAACATAAGGAACCACTTGGTTATTCATGTTCCTTACGAAGCAGTGTGAGCAAATGCTGCATGGTTCACAAAATAAGCAGCAGCCAGCAGTTTCAATTAATAATATTACAGGCATCAGCACCCCGTTTAGTGTCCCCACCGAGTCTGCCTGCAGACCCCTCTCAGCATCCGGTGCATAGTGCAGTGCGACCATGAGTTTATTTAACAGTAAATGTGAATTGGATGGATGGATGAATAGGTCTTCTATAACAATACAAAAAGTAAAAGAAATAGTACAGGCTGTCCATTAATAAACCTGGAAAAATAATATCACACAAAATTATGCTGACTAAGATTAACTGAAATGCAAAGAGAAGTGAAGGAGAAAAGTACACCTACTGACAGTGTAATATATTTCAACTATTTGTCACCATCTGTCCCCATCTAAGCATCACCCTGTATGATCTGTACTGACCCCTCACTGTCATCATTCAGCCTGACCACACACCAATATTCACGCATCAAACAGCGATGGGCTGATTTATCTCACGTCAGCGGCACTGTTTTGATGGTCGCTTTTATTTTCCACCTGATGAAAGTGTTACAGTAATGTGGTGGAATGAATGTTTTGTCCACCAGCTTCCGCCATCAACTCAAATCGATGGGGCATGTAATTGGCAGCCACTTTGTGTGATTGCTAAGATAAACAGACATTGTTGCGGACATGGAAGATCAATATCATGCACAAAATAAGCCAGAGAGAGGGAGGAATTTATGGGCCATCATATTCACCGACAACATACAGTAACTATCTCTGATGATTTTACTGCTGTCACACACTCTTGTAGTTACTATTTGATCACATTTACTTATTCTTTCTGTATAGTTTTAATCTCTGCAAATGCCAATTGAATTCAGTCCTCACAAAACTATTGGATGTGTTAATTCCAATGGCAAGCTATCTGCCATTCCAGGACTTTCAACTGACAAGCATGGACACATTTTATGTAACTTTAAAATTACAGTAAGCTCAACAGTCACTGTTTTGGAACAGAGTATTTTATGAGAAAATAGACCTTGTAAGTACTTTTTTGATGACGTGAGCATAAGAGTACATTCCTGCAGTGACAGTTCTTCCCTCCCTATCTGTTGGGTGATAGCTGCAACAAAGAATCAAAGCAGAGGAACCCCTTACATTTCTATAAATAAAGGTTGTCTTACAACACAAATGACACTACCTTTTGTTCTTTTGGCTGGCATGACCAAGCGCTAAGAACAAATACTGTACAATGACAGAGGAGAGATGTCACCATAAAGGCTGGTTCAAGTTAGTTTTTTTCCCAATATGACACTTACATATTTAATGTACTTACAATTTTAATCTATTGTGAGCAAGGCTAAGCTGAGCAATTGTTTAACTGATGCAGTTTGAATAATGTGACAACATAGCTAGCATGGTACTGGCTCACCTTGGTAATGCAGCAAGAGGAACCCAGAGTTTTGCTGTTGGTCACTGCGAAATCGGATAGATATCTGGTTGCTCCAGCTGCGTAGTACGAGGCCCCTCATCAATACTGACTCATTGGCAAGGATGAATGGTTCTCGGCCACCCGTATCCTCCACTGTCACCTGCTCTCCCTCCAACACACTCACATTTAGCACCTGAAAAAAAGAGACAATGCCATATGATTACACACAGGGCTTTATTGCTGCACCTCTGTGCATCATGTATGATGTCATGCTAGCAAACAGTTCACTGACTGACTTATCCTTTGCAAAGGGTCTTTGTAGAGTAACACATTGCACAAAGAATTGTCAAAGGTAACAGTCAGTGCAATGTATTTTTAGCACTGTTAGAATGAGCACATTTATTTCAATCCACTCTTTGAAAAGAGCAATAGGCAAAATTCACTTTTAACTAGATCAACAATGAACATAAAAATATCACATTGCACACAAACCCGATGACTTATTAGGTCTCAGTTCACACCAGATGGGATGTTAATTCAGCACCACCACTGTTATGTTTGCATTTAAAGCCAAGTTTAGTCTAATGACGTTGCTGTGAAAAAATGGGTCACCTGCTGTGTTAGTTTGCTCAGTTGACTTCCAACACAGTTGCACAGGGATATGTTTGGTTTAGTCATTTCTTTGTTAACCTGCTCCCTGATTGTAGACATGTTGTTTTGAGTAATTGTAGAATCTGTCTGGGTCATTCCACGCATGGTTTGTTGTACGATTGACTCATCCTCTTTCTGTGTTCTTGTGCCTGTAAGCCACTCTGACAGCAGCGCTTTATGTCTTCAACAGGTTTGAACAGCATCTGCAGCTAAATCTGGTGAAGGAACCTCGGGAGGATTGCATGTAGTTAAACTGTCTGGATAATAGAGTACTGACACATTTTGGAGCAACATCTGATTAATGCCCCATAGAACTATAAAAGAGGTATGTTAATCCAACAGCAGGTCATGATTATTATTCTAAAAAGCTTTCACCTTCACTGTTTGCATGGCAGTCTTAACCCTTACATACTGTTCATATTCCATACCTTCACAATATGGGCCAGGGTCAAAATTGACCTGGCCTAAGAATCCCCTCATAACAAGTGTCTATACCAAATTTTGAATCACAGATCTATTTAGAATGTATAAATAGCCTATCTGGCATTCATAAATGGGTGATTAATCTTTAATTAATGTTTTAGAGAGCAGGGAGTGTATTTTTTAGGTTTTACACCATTCGTGCATGGAGAAAAAACATCTACTATCACCCAATATGTCCTATTTTACTTAATATATAAAAACATAACAGCCATAATGATTAAAATATATTTCATTGAAACTAAAAAGGGCAAGAACATTCTGGAACTGTGGGGTTTATTATATAAACATTTATACCCATTACAACCATCAAACACTATCCTCACTGCTATATCATTAACAAAAAAATCCTCATAACCACTATCTAATTATAACTATTAACAATTAATTCAACATTAACTAACATTTAACCAACAAACAAAGCTAAAAAAATTAGCTAAAAAACAGCTTTTATTAAAGTTAATCCAGGACTGAATCTTCTTATTGAGGCAAAATTCTTTGAAATTCTTTATCGACTTATTTAGGTAGTTTGTTTTGGGGGGTGTTTTTTTTATTGCACTGCAAAAGGAGGCTTTCAATAACATGTTCAAGATAACTAAAACTCTAAATATTACATTCATAAACTAAAATGTAAGATTAGCCAAATTAAATGTTTGCTAAATGAATAGCTAATTGTTTTGTGCATTGTAATGTTCTTATATAAAAAAAGAGAGTGGAGATAAAAATCTAAATATAAAATACCACTGCTCAGAGCTCAATGAATCTGATTATTTTAAACCCACTTGCAAACAGATCCAAAATGGACCCAGCTCCTGTCTTGAAAGATAAGTGCACCATCAAAGCTAATTGAACCACATCCATTTCAAGCTCTCATGTTCTGAAAGCTAATGCTGTCATAAGTAGTAGGCTCAGGTCTCAGGTTTGCCATGAGGCAGAAAAAGGGTTGCCCTCCATAGGCTGATGTCCCTGAGGTAATGTGTGTGCAGGAGTGTTAGTGCAACAGCCTGGAAAAGCTGAGACAGTGGGCAGGATGAGCACATTGCACAACAGCAGCAGGGAAATGAATTTGGTCAGGTTGGCTAACTGTCACGCAGTCGAAGGGGAGCTGACAATGAGTGCAGAGGCTAATGGACACTCTGAGACTGAGCTTAGAGGTGACTTCTTCCAGAATGATCCATGAGGTCAGCCACTTTGATTGATCTGATTTTTATCACAACCAGAATTAAACACAACACCACCCTGGAGGTTTTCAGACACACTGAGAACACAGAGAGCAAACAGTAGATCGAAGTAGTCAAACAGCAGATATTCCTATGTTTTGTGTGTGTGTGTATGTGTGTGCTGTGTGTGTTACCAAATCACTTCTGTATGTTTTAATACAAAAACTGTGCATCTTGTCATTGTAGTTTAGGTAGTTTAGTTGTTGCAGGAGCTTTAAACAACAGCATCACAGTGAGTAATAAAGGAATGTCACATGATTTTAGAATCCCTGTTTCTCAAGGGCAACGGCAATGACAAAGCCTTAGGCACAGTTCTTTTTTTGCCACTTCTGCCTCTTTGTCTCTGAGTTAATATGGAGGGCTTGGATGTTTTGCAAATCAGGTTACTTCGGCTACTTGCTCATCTTATTACTTCATAATTCACCCCACAGTGCAGCACAGTAATTCTCCTTCAATTTAAAACACATAGTCACATATTCAAGGAATAAGAGTGAAATGCAGACAATGTGGTATTGCAATGTCGCTAACCATAAGATTAACTTGATTGTCTGACAACCGTGGAGACTCAACTCTAAATTACATCCATGATTCATTGTCTGTGATTGATTGTTGATTGTTTGCATTGCAGTCTTGTAGAATGTAGATTAAAAATTTGGAAATTTGGAAAGTGTGTACTACATTTTCAAGGACAGTGAAGCAAGTTAGATTTTTTATAGTCAGCTCTAATGTCAGGTTGTATTTATTAGGGATCCAGATAAAGTAAAAAATACCTGAGCCTGTAATTTCCTTCATCTCTCAATTTCATTTTGAAATGATTATTCTGTGATGTGTTTCTGTTGCCTCCACCATTATGTAAAGCTGGTGAGTCCATGAGAGATGGCTGATACTCCACCATGGTTCATACATATTTCAGTCAACCATCTCTCCAAATAAATCAGGCTATAAATCAAATGTCCTTCTCCATGGAACTGGTGGAAATCCTAACTCAATTCAACCCATGACTTCAGATTTATCGTCATCAAATTTTATCACAATTCAATTTCATGAAATACATTTTTTTATGATATTATTATGGCAGGCAAAAATATTGATAGACTACTAGAATTGTTGGATTACACACACAACATAAAACTGCATGTCATCCACATAGCAATGGAAATCATTGCTATGTATTTAGAATTTTCTCTGTAAAGCACTTTTTTATTTTCCTTGGAGATCACTCTGTAACTTTATTAAGAAAAGCGCTATACATACATAAAAGCGCTATACATAAATACATACATAATAAAGTTTTTTATATATTTCATAGATTGAGATCAGACAGTTGTCCTAACTGTTTTCACCTCAACATTTTGTGACAAAGTTGCACTATTCCTATCCTATCCCAATTTTTAGTCTTGGCTTTGATTATTATTATTCTTATTAATATACTGTATATTCATACTGAATATTTTCTGAATGCAGACTGCAGAAAAAACTGACAAAATGCCACACTTATTTACACCTGACAGTATAAGACAATCCAATAGAACAACACTACAAAAGTACATCAAAGTGGCATTTATTGTTTACTTAGTAAGCATCGCATTGTGCAGGTGTTTATGGTATTGCGTCCATCTGCTGTGTGGTACGCATTCTGATATTGCAACAACTTATAATCAAATTCAGTGAGGTCAAACAGATTGTGGGTCTGTGACCACTTGGTTTACATATACCAGGGAGGCTCATGAAGAACAGGGGAGCAGATAGTGGACAGTGAACATTTGGACTCATAGATAGTTTGGCCCCAGAGGGCCCTATCATCTGTCATCCACCCTGGGACCTGTCAGTGCAGCCAGCAACAGCTGTCCTGCCTCAATTATGAATCATTGGCCATGTCAGGAGACATCAGACTACCTTATCTTCACCACTGCTGCAGCCAAATGCCCAGAGGGACTTCTTTCTCACTGTCTCTCTCTCGCTCTCTCTCTTGCACACACACACACACATACATACATGTTCCTCTGGACTGTAATGAGAGCAGGCTTATTGTAACTCCTAGCTGGAATCTCTGCCTCAGCAGACACATTTGTGGGACCGGGTATTTGGCTGACCAAGCACACTTCTGAACCAACCGCAACATTATCAGAGGATGCCATCTAAACATTGTGCTGTTCCATTTCGAGAATTGTGTTGAAAGAAGAAATAATGTCTGTTTAGTTTTTTTTGATCCAACTTATGAAAGGAATGCTCTAAACAATGTAAGAAATATAAGACTGTCCTTTTGGGTATGTGATGTTTGACTTCAAGTGTTTCTTTGTTCCAGTAAAATCTTTCCTGAGCCCAATCAGAATGAGAGGACTAGGGGAGAGAGGGTCATCTCTCTCCTCTGTCCACTGTCTTTTCAATCAAACCACTATAATGAACAGACCATCCTACAAGGCCACAGTACAATGGACAGGCCTAGAACTGCACTCAGAATACAAAATATGGAGGGTAATACAGGTTTCAATGGACAACAGGATCTTGATGTGTTTACCATGACCTTTGTAGAACAGGGAGCTTCCGGTGTGCAGCATTAAACTATGAGAGTGAACAGTGAGCAGAGGTGAAGATCCATTTTATCACTTCCAAACAGAAAGCAGCCTGGCATGGCTTTTAATCTGTGACTATAGAGTCACCGCTGGTATCTGACAGTTAGTTCCACACAAGAGATAAACTAAATAATCTATCATGCAATTAGGGAGATACTGTATTCTTGAAAAAAGAAAAATACAACTCTTAAACTGTTAAAACTCTCTCTAAAAAATACAATTTGGGCAAGAAAAAATATGTCTCCTTCTCATGCTTTGAAATAATCAATCTGTCAAACAAATTAGACTTTTTACACATGCCATGTAATCGTTATTCACTCATTTATTAATTTATCCGTAAGTACACAGTATGAATTATCTGTCTGCAGAGGCTGGCTCTCACTGATAATTTACTGTTGAAAACATCTGGTGGTGCTCTGCAATGAACATTTGCACTGACTCACAGGAGCCATTGCTGATGCAGAAATGAGCAGTACATAATCAAAATGATCCCACTATACATGGAAAGTAAATGACCCTGCTGCTGGGGGCAATAAATCAACAGCCATTGGACTCACCAGCTGCAGTGTCATCATTACTATACAAAACTCACTGGCTTATGCAGTGGAGAACACTGCTAGTGTACCTACCTCATCGTTCCGTATCTAAGGCTCACAATAATCTTGGTACACCACATCCAGTTGGTGTTTTTGTGTATCTCCTGATAAATTAATACAAAAAAAGAGTTCTTCTAGTGCTCATTGTATGAAAAACGTTATCTTAATTGAACAGTCACCTCTATTTAAAACTGCCAAGGCCATTTCCTGTTTGCCCTGCTGTCTAAGACAATGGATCCTTACCAATCAGCAAAAGCTGAATGTTAATGAGAATGTGCCAGTCCCGGTGGCTGAATACAATTCTAACTCGCTCATTGTCACTTATGTCACATTTAGGATGGTCCATTTTATGCTCCTGAGATCATCAAATGCCTCCACCATATAGTGACCGTCTTCTCAAAAATGTTTTCCTTCCAGAAGTTTACAGTAAAGCAGACATTAAGATCCCCAGCATTTGAAACATTCAACACATTCATGAGATGAGATTCTTGCTTTTCAGATAAATCAGCCTCACTTTCTGAGGCACCTCTTGGGCCTTGACATCTACGTTTATTTGCTGCAGTGTGCATTTTTGCATAGATTTAAATTCATGCATTGCTGATTACGCTTTATATTTTCTAGCATGTATCTTTACTTTCCCATCCTCATCATGATGCTGAACGTGTTGGAGAGAACATCCTCCTGCCAGACAGAGTCTTTTCCCTATATGACAGAGAGCTGGGTGGAGGAGCAATTTGTGTCACCTGAAAGCATTCCTCTCGGGATGGCTAGGCTCCATGAAAACTCATCTCAGCAAAGCCTTGACACCTTAAAAAGCTCATCAAGATCAAACTGGCCTTCTTTGTGTTCTGCCTTACTCTCCCAAGGCACAACATGATGAAGCCTTCATTCTGCCTCATCTCAAGTTGATTAAAAGCAGCAAGCCTGCCTCCATTACTCAGTCAGGCTCAGTTTCTCTGCAACATATCTGCTACGTGTTGTGTCATTTGTGCTGCTGGGGACCAGAGTCACAGAATGGCCAAAACATGTACATTGTCTTGTTAAAACACCCCTTTTAGTATGTCAGAGGTGAGGAGGAAGGATTACAGGCATCATTGTATTTTAAAGGGGAACTGTTGGTTTTAAAAAAGTATCGAGACTTTTGGTGGAAATTTCATAACACTGGTGGCCCTCTCATTTGATGAGAGCACTAGCAGTCACTGAACACAAAACAACTTTAATTCCTTCCCTAATCAGCCACACTCGGCCAGGGTCAATGCAATGTGCATTTTGCTTCTTTTGTAAGAAATACTAGAATTAAAAGAGTGCAAGAATCGATACAGCAATTCACCCACTGAGAGGAGCCTGTGTGTCAAGTATTGGTGCTGCTTATTAACATGACTATTGATTGGAGTCAGAGGAGCGTGGTCGCAGAGGCAGTATCAAATATCAATTGTTAACCCTCAAGTCGGGGTTAGCTGTAAACACTTGTCATGCTCTGTAACATCTCAATCCTTGAAGGGGCATTTCCCTGATGCTCCACCTCAACAATACTTTACTCCCACCTTAGGTGTAGTGCAGCCTTGAGCTCAGTAGATGTTTGGTTCTTAAGTTTTATTTTGCTTTATTTGGAATCATCTGAAACAATATTCACTCATGTGAGGATGAAAATCGTGGAAGCTGTAATTTTCCCCACTGAGACTCAAGGCCTTTGTTTGATATTTATAAGTTTTAGTTAACGAAACAAACAAATAAAAAGTTTTGTGTTCTCTTTCACTTAATGGGCAATTTTATATTTTAATTGGCTTGATTTTAGCTGTAAAGGACTACTTCTAAATTTACAATCTGCTATCTTTGTTACAATATTATGTTTTCTTATTATTGATCTCCTGCTGTAACATTTGACTGTCATTTGTTGTTTTAACTAACATAAGAAATCATATGTCCTGTGTCCTGTTAATTTATCCCCAGGTTCACTGAAACTGATTTGACAGGGCAGAGGAGCTAGACAAACAGAAAAACTGATAAATGAGAGCAGGATGGAAATAGGAAAAAAGGAAAAAGAGGGTGAAAGAGTTGGGAGAGGGATGGAGAAGAGAAAAAATGAGATATACAGTATTGACCGAATCCTCCCTCACCATCTCCTTGAATGATGCTGCTTTAAACCTGTCAGAAAATGGAAACACTTCCCCAATCAGCCTTTGTGGCAGTAGGAGAAATTGGCCGCGTCTGTACTCCTAACCCCTGAAATGTATCAACCACTCTCAGTCCTCCCCACACAATACATTCTCTAAGAGTGCAGAGATGTGGCCACCATGAAACAGAGCTGGGACTACCTGTGCTGAGCCTCAGTTGGTAACTCCTTGAGACCCAGGCAGGTAGATCAGTGAGCAGAGAAGATGGGGAAATCAGAGTGGGACAGATGGCCCGGAAAGAGCTGATAGCTTGCTAACCCACTGGATTTATTTGATCAAATAAAAAAGCTCCAAAACATATTTTAAGCACTTTAATGCCACAGCCCAGTTCTGGAAAACCTCCATCTGTCCTCTACTAATACCTTATTGCCGAAGTGACTGCGGAGAAGAGGAGGAGACAGATATAGAGGACAGAAATAAGATGTGAAATAAGATATCGCCAGTTCACTGGTAAAAACTTTCATTTCTGCATGTATGTGTGTGTGTGTAAATATACAAACACACACTCAAAAAAATATACATATATATAAATGTGTGTGTGTATATACACATACAGTGGAGAGAGGATAACTTGGGAGAAACACATGCAGCTACATCCCATCAATGCTGCTAATTTATATATCTGAAGTAATCCCAAATTGAGTGACACAGCTGTTTTGACATGGTCATGAAATAAAAAGTGTAAGTAAATAAACTGAATATGTCTATCTTTATTAATAACAATCCATCACACCGAGACCAACTTAAGTGGATGGTAAGATTGATTCTTAAGCCTGCCTATAGTTCATTTCAAGGGAATGAAAACTGAGTGAACTGAACCCTGAAAAGAAGCCTTCCTCCATATTACAGTAACCTGCTCAGGCTTTCAGGTTATTTATCATTGCTAAACTGTATAACATATAATACTATAATGTAATAGCTAGGGATGTCAAACATAAATCTATATTTTACATCTTAACTTGTAACTGATAGTTTGCACTCTACCTGTTCAAACGCCCTGCACATATTTTACATATTTAACTATGTGCAGTTTAACTAAAGTGCAACACCTTTATTTAAATATACTTTCAGCGTTTATTACAGTATTAGTTTATCTCTGTGCTGAAAGTTGGTGTTACATCAGCCTCCTAATATTTGTGCAATTATTCTGCAAATAAATCGTAATGCGGCCAGAGTCACCAGATGGGGCAATGCATTATATGCTGTCAGCTGCCGCAGAGGGGTTAAACAGCCAGGCTGAGGGCAGTAAATTCTCCTGATACATTTTTTCGTTCTCCCTCTCCTGCAAGCTGCCAGACTGCTGAAAGGAGTATTGACTAAACACAGAAAAGGTCTGATCTTGCTTATTTATTCTCCACCAATCTCTGTGATATTTTTGAATGCTGGTGGAAATCAGAGGGGTCTCTGAGTGCTGGAAATGACAGACACTGTGCCTATATATATTAACCATAGGTACACTACATCAACATAAATATTCATTATACAGTCAACACATCTGTCCTTCAGAGTTTTTCCTTCACATAATTTCCTTCCTTTGCCCTTGCAAACTGCTGGTCTGTCTGCTATAATGATGACTCCCTTCCATAACGGAGGCCGGCTGCCAAAACAAGAACATGCACTTCAACCGTAGTGTCCCTCCTACGCCTCCTCTGCTCTGAAGTGTGGCG
Organism: Siniperca chuatsi; assembly: GCF_020085105.1. Taxonomy (NCBI): domain Eukaryota; kingdom Metazoa; phylum Chordata; class Actinopteri; order Centrarchiformes; family Sinipercidae; genus Siniperca; species Siniperca chuatsi. The sequence goes on from NC_058055.1 coordinate 9,162,921, forward strand.
CTTAAGCATTTTCCACATGTTAATGTTCAGCACAGTAAATGGTATCAACTGTCATGGTTTTGGGTTTTAGTTCAGTCATTTCCTGTTTTATGTTGAGTCTTATGTATGTGTCTTGTGTACTTCACTTCCTGTCTTTGTGTGTTTCCCTCCAGTTTTTGATTGTCTGCTCTGCCCTGATTAGTTTTACCTGTGCTTTGTTATCGCCCCTCACTAGAGTATTTAGCTTGTGTGTTTCTCTCCTTCAGTGTCAGTTCATCCTTGCTTTATGTGCCTCACGTTCCAGCCATCTTTCCTGTGTTTCCTTGTGTTTTTGTGACTGTTTTCTTGGACTTCACCTGTTTTATGGACTTTGGATTCTCTGCCTGCTCCCTGTTGGATTTGTTTGCCTGATTTGGACCGTTTACCTGGTTTTGACCTTTGCTTGCCTGACCATCCCTGTAAGCCTTTTGCATATTGACTTATATTAAATTATTGCACTGCACCAGCTCTGCCTCTGTTGTCTGCGTTTGGGTCCTATCCCTTGTGTTACCCCATTTGGCACAACCTTGACATCAGCTGCTCAGAGTGAATACTAAGACAAAAGAAAAATGGCAGGGGAAGGTCTGTGATCCCTCCAGAGATTGTTGTGTGATGATAACAAATAAACTCATCAGAAAAATGAAAGCAATCAATTTAGTTGCTACAACAGTTAATTTTATCTTTTCTTTTTTCTTATCATTTTTATTGGATACTATGATATTTAAAGGATTACTATCTTCAAATTACGTATGTAAAACATGATGGAATTTAGGATTCCTTCATTCATAGGAATGAAAGGGCTGAGCATTGATCTAAGCTGTTTAATTGAATTATTTGGCATGGGTTCTGCTGTTGTGTGCAAAATAAATGATTACATTGCATGTTGCTCAGTGACGAGCAGTCCCATGTAACATGTAAAGTCCATGAATTGGGGTATTTACATACCATATTTACAGAAAAATGACAATTTGACAGATGCATATCAGCATTGTTATCTGTTCTTGTGTATCATCTCAAGTACAGTAAGCCATTCTTTCCAAATGTGAGCTGGTTAGTACTATAAATCACATTCTTAATGTGTTTACCTCTTGTTTTTTTTTTTTGTTTTTTTTTTTTGCTGGTGCAATAATAAAAAGGGTGGAGGCTTCTAGGTACATGACATGGTGGTAACTATAATGTCCCTGGCTCAAATCCTGCTGGGGACCCTTGTTGCATTTCACCCTTATTTTCTATTCATGTTTCCAGTCATAATCTACTATGAACTGAGGCAATATGCCAAAAAAGGGATTATGAAGGGTGGCTGACCAAAACACCACAGATTGTGTGTGGAAAACAGGACAGAGGATATTAGCCAGAATGCTTGCACCAAAGGGAAGTGCAGCAGTTTATTGGCCACCTCTTAATCTCAGAATGGTGGTTTAATTGCAGCTGCATTGCTCCAACTTTCACATTTGAATCCCTGCTTTCTGTGTATTTCAGCATTTGCGTGTTTGAGCCTGCATGTGTTGGATAAGTCCTATCAAGTAGGTCAATCCCATGAGACAACAGCCTAAATGTGTGTCCATCTCTTCCTGCTTGCTTCAAGAATTGTAAAATTATTGAAAATTAAAAATCGATAAATGTGTAAAAAAAAAAACTTCAAAATGTGAGGTAAAAATTGTTCTGCTTATGTAACATTCTGTGCACACTGCTACTCCACATATCTACTTTCTGATCTCCTTCATTCCTTTAAAACCTTGGGACCTGGAAAGCCTCCAGGCAGAGGAGCTTCACACATTGCTGGTGAGAAGGTATGACACATACTTGACTTCAATTTCTATCTTTCCATTTTCTGTCAGTTTATGTATTTGCCAGGAACAGAGACCATGGCGCCTCATTCTCATCAGCCGTGCCAAGCAACTGACTGCATAGCTTGCCATCAGATCACTATTAGTTTAGCTGTAGGAGGGAGGGAGTCAGTCGCCCCATCTGTTCACATGGTGGTGCTGAAACACATGGCTTCCTCCTGTTTCTTTATCAGACCTGGTAGATGTGTGAGGATAAAATGTCTATATATTTTCCCTTTTTATAGCCTTGCCATTTTTAGAGTCTCCAGAGATATTTTCTGCCAAATGCATTGGAGAAGCAGTGGAAGTTGAGAGCTGATATATCAAATGTAGTGAAATGCATATGTGTGTGTGCATGCACATGTGCAGGTAAGTGTGCCTGTGCTTATAAGTGGTTCAAGATTTACTTAAGTTACCCAGCGGAAGCTTTCAGAGAAAAACACACACGCAAACATATACTCTGTCAAGACTTATCTTAGCCCTCCAGAGGCAGCAAGACAAAGCTCACACATTTTAAAGTCTCCAGTGAGTAAATGAGGCGTTTGAGGAATTGCAAATGCCAGAGAACACACACACTGACAGTTAATTTTTATAACCTTTTGTGAAAAGACTTACCAAGCAAACATTCAACCTGAGACGGGCCCTGTCACTTTCCCCCATCCACCCACTCACCCCAGCAATTTGCTGCCTGTCTATCTCCATCAACCCACAGAAGACCAGGGAATACTGTAACAGCTAAGACTAAACCAAACTTTCAGTGCTTTTCACTGGTTGAATAAAACCCTTTTTTGCAACATTATTTTACGTTCAGAAGTGTTTTATAAAGCATAAAACAGCACAGTCCATGTTAAAATGGCTAAAATCAAAATTTGTAGGTTAACAATGGATCACATGACTATGTGTATGTGAATTGGGTTGCTCACACACCCACAGACAAATGTCACCTGATTCTGCACTTTCTCTCAGGTCTACTGAGCTTTATCGTGTCTTTCAGCTGATTGTTTTCATTTATGGCCCACAACTTTACTGTTTTGGTTCTGTCTCACAGCTCTCATCAGTGTCATTTCCAGATGCAGGCAGCTGTTTCCATTAAAAAATCTCTGATAAACCAACTGTACGCTACGTGCCCAACATCAAATAGACAAAGCTGGCGACCAGCCAGTGAACATAATGGAGCATTTAGCTTCTAAAGAGCCAGATTATTCCATATGGGTTGGTGGAGACCAAAAACAGAGCTGAAAGGAGAGTGAATATTGGACTTACATTCATCAAGTCTCTTGAAACACAACTCTAAATGTATGCTTTTGCTGCTCTGTATCTGCTGGATGTGTAAATAGGTAACTGTTTGCTTGCCATATCACTTAGTGATATCAAAGTGATATCAAAGTGATAAAATGTCAATGTTGTATTTACAGTTTGTTTATGCTTCCATCAAGTGCCCAAAGAATCTATTAATGTGGATTTAAAGATACAATTTTGAACTTTATCAGGAGTTGCATATTGTAATTTAAAATTTGCTAATAAGGAACAACATCATGGTGAACCTTTAGCACTGACCTGAACCTCAATGCCATATCCAAGGTAGACAGTAATCAAGTAGTTACACTCCACTCCAGAGTCAAGTTGCTGCAGGATTTCGATGTTACCTTCAGGGTCAGTGAAATTCAGACTGCATGGCTCTGTGGGAGACAGTAAAAAGACAAGTGATTCCCTTTTTCCCGGACCACTGATCTTTCTGACAGCCCACCTGTGTCTCCATGGCTCTGTAACCCTTTAACTTTCTCTGCAGATTTCAGCCCTCTGTGGCCAGTGGAAAGGACAGGCAGGACACATCAGGGAAAATCTGATTTTTTTTGACACATGAGCAACTCTGTTATCCCTGGTGGAGAGAAGAATAACAGTGTGCAGCATGCAAAATGAACAGCAGTGATGTTGTGATGACCTGATGCTTAATTTTCTTGTCCTCTGGGATGGATGTGTTAAATCTTAGGGGGATGTTACTCTCAATTTTGAATTTCCATCGGGGAAGTTATTTGTATGCTGCTGCTATTTATTTCACAAAGTCATTTCAATGTTCTGCTCAGTACATCTTTGAAAGTCAGAGAAAACATGAACATGCCTACCTGCTGTTTGCATGGTGGTGATGGTGGTAGTTGTGATAACGGTTGTGGACGTTGTGATGGTACCTTCTTCTCGGGATGCTGAAGTTAGGTCAGGAAGCGGACGATCAGGGCTGGTTTTGTTTTTCAGTGCTGTCTCCCTAGCTTCCCCTTTCCCCATCCTCATTGAGGAGGGTGCAAAAGTGGTCTCTGCAGGAAAAGCACTCCAACTGTGAGGCCGACTTCTCTGTGAGGACTGGGAAGCCACTGGGTTGTTTTCACTGACTGAACCTCTCTTTATTGGTGTCACTTGGGTGGTGAGGGAGTCTGTTGTTGGCTCTACCTTGTCTGTCCCCCTGGTCTTCTCCTTTGAAGACTTCTTTTCAGAGAGAGACATGGGCGGCCTTGGTGTTGTCGGAGAAAATGTGGTCAGTGGGGAGGTGGCAGCTGCAGTGGCAGTAGTGGCAATGTCTGAGAAGGCTGGGGAATCTTCATGGGGCACCAGCTGGGTAACAGGGTCTCCTGCATCTGAGGCAGACACAGAGCCTGGCATGGTGGAATATGCAGCCAAAGAGCCATCCCTCCTAAAAAAGTGCTGGTCCCCCTGGAAGTCCCTTGTAAGTAGGTGCTCATGAAGCAGCAGGCCCTTGAGAACAGGCTGGTGGTTGGGGATGTTCATTGGCGAGGCCGTGGTGACAGAGTGCACTTCGCTCTCTGTGTCCTGTGATGATGAGTCCCTGTCTGGGCCCAGCGTCCTCTTACTGAGTCCGTTACTTTCCTTTGGACCTAAGAGTATAAGAAAAAAGAGAATATGGATGTGTCCAGCAAAATATTACAGGCCGGTATTTTTGAAAGTTAATTACAGAATCACTGAGTATAGAAAAATCTACCAAAATTATGCTTAATGAGGTGAGGCTGTTCTCTTGTATGGGGGGGGGTATAATAATAGGATGGGTTGACATATGTAGGTCACCACAAGTAAAGTAGCATCCTGTGTACTGTAACAACACAGACATTTCATTTCCGAGTGCATCTGTTAAAATCAGATCTTTTCTTTCAGTACTTGACATATTATACTGTACATTTCATTGAGCTACCATGAAGGACATTCTTTTCAGGTTCTTGTGGATGATTAATACTGGCAGTGGTGGGTTGCAGCTTGCAGAAAGCCAGTTTATTATCAAAGACAAATTCCACAATCACACCCCGCAGGAAGTGAAATCTCAGAATGCAAAAACACTGAGCAGAAATAGTCTAGTTACTTGTAGGATGAAAAGGTTTAAAAACACATATTTTTCTATGGCATTTGTCTGTAGGCTAGTATTCTTATTGCCTCTTTTTTTTTTCAACCTCACACACACACCACTCAAACACAGTACAGGCATTGTCAAAGTTCCACAGGAAAAGCACTCAACCAGCGAATAGTCAGTAAACCACAAAAAACCTGTGGGTGTAAACTACAAATACTCATATATCCAGGTTTAAAAGATTAAAATACAGGTATAATGACAAGTAAACTCAAACAAATGAAAACAAAAACAGTGTTCCTAATACAATAAATCAAATTTGCAAGAAATGTTCATGCACTGCATAAGGAAGGTATGTCAATTGTAACAGCAGGGAATGGATAATAAATGACTTGTCTTTCATTTTGCCTACACTGTTACTAATTATTATGGTCCATGACAGTTGACATCATATAACTGATCTAATAAAGTATTGCAAGTCACAGAAGACACTTGCTGAGAGACAAGTTTTAACATGGCATTTACAGTGTAAAAGCCAAAACAAAAGATGCCAAAATGGCAATGTCATTACTGCTAATCCATTTAAAAGACAGACTGAGCTCCAGTTTTAACGAAACAGCCATTTAAACACAGTTAGAGTTTAGACAGATGCATGCATTTAATCATTTATTGACAATAAGTGGGTGGGAAGTACGCAAAACAAACCTGATTATTAAATTAAAGATAGAAGGATTAAAGCTGCACATGTTAGCTACACCTGTCTTTGTGACAGTTGTCCTACCACGGACAGACCAGTCAATCAGTTCATGCAGTGTAAGTGTTTTTTTCGTAGCCAGATGATTGCAGCGTGAGTCCAAAAGTGCCATGTTTACCCCATTATCTGCTACATTTTCCTCAGTTGTTTGGGGAAATCTGATGAATGGATGGTTCCCACCTCTGCAAATCCTCCAAACAAACATTAGCAAAGATGAACTTCTCATGTCCTTAGTGGCTGTGACAGGACAGTTATCCTGAAATGATCAAATGTTCTCCAGCTGGCTGCTAGTTATACATACTCAGATGACAACAAAGATTTTCGCCTCCTTTATGAACCTTTGCATGGAAAGAGTTTTCTTTCAGTTTTGGAAGTCCAGTGCTAACTTGTTGTTTTAAGCTAAGCTTCTATCTTGTTAAGATCAAGGTGGAAATACAGTGTATTTCTTTCGGTACTGCTGGACATCAAAATAAAACATCTATGGCAATCACCATCCTTTTAGGACAGTGAGATGAGCTGACTAAAAATACCACAGCTGACTGTGAATTCCTGCTTTCATTTTGGCATCAAAGAAATCTCCATCTTTCTTTTTGTACTAACTGTTTCACCTTCTTCCAGCATTTCACTATACATCTTTACTCAGTGCAGCTGCTTATAGTCAATTTGCAGATACTAAAACACAAAACATTAATATATTTACCTAAAGCTAGCAATATTAACATAAACCAATTCTATGGGTATTTTGTATGGTAAATAAGTCGCTATGCTAAATACTGAAAACACAGAGGGAGTTGATATAATCCTCTTATGTGTCTACATACACGTGTCTACATGAAACAATGCCGTCTGCTTTGACACCTTAATTAGCTTGCATTCAGGATGACAGTTTGTTTTTGTGAGGCAGAAAAGTTGTCATCACACTTTTCATGCTTATAGATGATGTTGTTGACACAGGCAGCAAATGAGTGAGATATCGTCATGGTGAGTGTTTCTATTAGCTACAGCGCTCCAAGAGGATGAAGGAGCCACAGCTGAAAGTCAAAACAGATGTAATATTCATTTTAAAATGATCTGTGAGGTCAGTTGAATGGTAATATGATGTTTGTGTCCATTTTAAATGTCTAGTAAAATACAGGGGTGAAACAATATAACAATATATAATCAAATGCTTTTTCCTTTTAAATGTTTGTGCTTTGAAAGTCAATAACAGATTGCCAGAAAAACCCTCTGTCTGAGTTTTACACCTTCTAGTTGACAGTTTGTGGTGAGTTTCACAGCCAGTCTATTTTCTATACCTGTTTAATCCCCATGTGACCAGTTCTTAACATCTGATTAAATTATAAAGCTTGCATATTCTACAATTGACTGGCTCATTTTGGGCGTATTGATTACAAGTGCCAGTTGCTTTTCCTGCCTACAAAATAGATGCTTAAATCTGGACCCTGGAAAACTGACTTGTCTTTATTGATTCTAAAGGGATTCCCATAACAGGAAACATACATTTAGGTTTTAAATGAGAAATGGTGTCTGAATAAATGTGAAAATTAACTGTGCCACGGGAGAGGCTCTGCTTTGCTCATAAAACTTGTTGTAAGCCATTGACGGTGGTAAAACTGCTCTGCATCAGCATTTTGCTGATCCATCCAGCATGCTAATAAAAGTTTGATCAGGCTATTCAAGAGGAAGAGTAAACAATTTTGTTACAAAGCCTCTCCCAAGCTGACAGAACTGACACATGGTTTTACATTTTACTGGCATACGCGACAACACCACATTTATCTTTCTTGGCGACAGAAGCAATTCAAAGACCTTTTTGATGTTCTAAGATGGAGGAGAAATATTTCCTTGTAGCCTTATTCTGTCACAACAAGAGCAGCAAAAGCTGCACTATAAAGGCAAACTAAGCATATTTGACATGTCTCACAACCAGCTAGAATAAAGAGTGCAAAGGGAGGTCTTCATGAATGATTAAAGTATATAAGGCTGCCCCCCTCCTCATGATTGCTAAGTATAAGAATGTCGAACACACACATACTGTATGGTAAAGCTTGGGAATTATCCTTTAGCCAAGATTATTGTTACAGCTGCATGGAACTGGTAACTGAACCTCTTCTTTTCTTGTATTTGTCTCTATCTGTGTTGGTCAGCTTTTGACCATCCAGTTGCTGTCCTTAAGTCAGAATATCGAGTGAAAGTGGAGAGTGAGAATGGAGAACTGGGTTAAACCAGAGTTTCTCATACACAGATCAATACAGGATCAATGTGTACAGATTGGAGACCTCACTGTGTGGTGATTACAGAAGAGCTACTGCTACCATACTCTTCTCATCTCTGAACCTTAATTGGGTGTTTCAGAGAAAAGAGCTGAAAACTGAATTAATTTGTTGAGTATTAGTGTAATGTAAATCAATAAAGGCAATACAGGAAATAACCAATTACAGTCTCTTTTTCATGCAAGTCAGATCCATTGGTTGCAAATATGTGTGCAAATATGACAAATATCCTTTATATGGCAATCTTCTTGTTACGGACAGAACTGGCCGGAGACACAAGGCAATATAGTATAGTTTATTTTAACACAGGTGCGAAGATCGGGAATGGAGGGAAGTATACAGTCTCTTGAATGGAGGTGGCGGAGCACAGAGGAGAAGATCCACACGGGTTAGGAGACTGGAGAAACACTCACGGCTGAAGAGAGACACAAGGGACCCAGAGCTGGAGAGAAGAACTCACGGAGGCCTGGAGACACACGGAGACTGGAGTCGAAGAGAATGACTCGGAGGACAGGAGCACGTAGGAACCGGAGAAGAGATACTGGGTACTGGGGGTATGTGGTATAATCCGTACAGGTAGATAGAGTCCAAGGCATTAACAAAGTCAGGGGAACTAGCGTTCTGTCCTGTGGCATTAACGAGACCGGACACTGACTGTAGTGAGGAGCTGGGTTATATAGGTGAGTGGAGTGGCTGATTACGTGTAGGTGTGCGATGGGTGATAGGTGCTGGGAATTAATACTCAGGTGAGGGAGTGCAGAGTGAGGGGGAGTGACTGGAGAGAACAAGACAGACTGTGACACTTCTAATCTGTTCTGTAAATTATGTGAAAAATCTTACATCTGAACTGTTGAAAATCCTGACATATGAAAGCTGAAATAAAGATATTTACACAAACATAAGCACAACGGCATCTTAAAGCAACTGCAAGGAGTTCTTAACTGGTTATGGAAGTCATGTCAATTGTATTTATATAGCATGTTTAAAAACAACCGGAGTTGACCAAAGTGCTGTACAAAGGGAACGGAACAACAATAGCTAGTCAAATGACAGTAGCAAAGTAGCAAAAAAGGCATAAATAGTAGTAAAAAGGCACAATAATAACAATAAATGGCAATGATAGAATACAAGGCAATATCAAAATATGTGCAAAAATGTAAAACAGAAACAGAATACAATTTGTAAGATCAATTTCTAAAAAATAAAGGATTATAAAATACTAAAACCACTAAGAGCAAACAAAGACCATTACGTCTTGAGATTTGTCAATGGAGGGGGAACATTTAACATTTAATACTCACACCTCTATATGACCTACATAAGCAAACGAGACCATTGGGGGACGGAGGGTTTCCCAGTTTGTTTCGTTCACCCGTGACCCGTGCAAATCGACTCGTGACCCCCCCCTACAAATCCGTCTGCTACTTCAGCACCACAGACAGGATGGTTCCATGGATTTATCAATACACAGCGTAGCTAGGCTACTGATATTTCAGAGCCATGGTCGGGGCCATAGATTATAACTTGCACAAACCTCAGTCAGATAAAGGATCAATGAGTCAGGCAGACTATAACATATTCAACTAAACAACCCCTCTGTCCCTGCACTCTCTCTGCTGCTAGGGGATAGAGAAGGGGGATGGCAGGTTAACAAGGAGGATGCATTTTGGTCATTTTGCTAACAAGGGGGATGGCATCCCCCCTCAAATCGCCTACTGGGTATGGTAGTGCTGGTAGGTCACAGTGGAAACACTACTGCTTTTGTCCACAGGGGCCGCCAAAATCATCACAAAATGAAAGTTCCTTGTAGTTGCTTTAAAAATGCAACTAGGCTGGAAAAATGCATAGTATTCATTGGACAAACTATACAACTGTAGAGCACGGCAATCAAATTAGATGATTTCAAAATGTAAATTCGCATAGTATGTGAAAGCTAATAGCAAATTCTGAGCTTCTTGAGAGGGGCTTCATCAGGAGTGGCATCAACCCCCGGTGGAATCTGATTGGCCAACCCCGGTGCCTCCCCTTTCCTGATTCTGAACACAATCAGTCAATCAATCAATCAAGCTTCATTTGTATGGCACTTTTTGTACAGGTTAGTGCAATTCAAAGTGCTTTACATGCAGATGACTCACAAGGAGATAATAACAGTACAAATTTTGTAATAAAACCAATACAATAGATTAAAAAAACAATAATATAGATAAGCGACAATAACAAATAAAATTGATAAGAGGGAATAAAACATTTTAAAACAGGCAGGCAATTAACTTGTCATAGTTCATGTATGGAGAACATGTAGCCTGTAGCCCAACAATTGACAATGACAAACCAAACAAGTAAAATAACAGGCTGTTTACTGATGGATGATGCCAATATATTCAGTAATAATGCTCTGTGTACATTAGCAATACTGGCTCAGAAGCTACCAGGTTTGGTTTGTTGATTGTTTTACAGTGTGATAAATATGTACCTTCAACACAAGCCCTCACACATACACACAGCTACCCATTAGTTCCTTTGCTGTCAAAAAATTATTCCTTCTATCAAATATGATCTGCAGTACATTGATTCCGTATTGTGCTATGTCTAACACGTTAAATTGCAAGATCAAATCCAGCCTCTGTTAAGTGTTAGAAAGCCAACAATTCTCCAACATTTCACTTGGGACAAACAGGCAGGCAACTATACAGTAGCAAGAGGCTTTCCTAGAACAGCTATTTTTATGCTGTTATCAAAGATTAAATCAAATATTTTTTTAGCAACAAGCTATAATGTAATGCAAATGCTTAAATGATGTTCATTTGATTTGTTATCCAACCTTGTACTGTATAAGTTGAGAAAATTACAACATTTGCCAGACCCTGATTCTCTATATAGAAACACAGGCAGGCCCTGTTTCCATCCAGAGTTAGAAAATCACACCCTACTGCCAGCCAATTTAAATTTATTGTGCTTGAAGGACTCCAATCAGGTATAGATGTACTGTAATATGCTGGCATAACCAGTCTACTGTCAGAACAAAGTGATCGTGATGTGCTCTGTCAGGTTCACAGAATGGGTGTCATGCTATCATATTTAACCCTTCACACACCAGCAAGTTGCATCAAGTCATAGGTAACAAATAATCACAAAGAGATGATAGGTGTTAACATTTGTTAAAGTTGTGCTGTGTATTGTGCTGTGCTACTAGTGGTCAAAAATGTTTTGCTATAGGCTGAGTGCAAGTGACAACAGACATAGCAGACATAGGAGCTAATGTGAAATGTAATATAGCTTGTTACTCTGCACCTCAGGTTAGTTTGATTTACTGCACTAGATCCAAACAGCCCATGGGTGTATTATGTGCTTTGGCATGGTACTGGGTTGATCCAAAAGCTAAAAGTAGATACCATGCCGCACACTCAGGAGGTTATGCGTGTAACTGCATTACATCACACCACACTGAAGCTGGTTAATTAGAGCTAATTCATAAATTAGCAGTGGTAATTACCATGACAGAATAAGATTACTGTTATCTTATTCTGAGCAGAGGCACAAATACAATAAAATGCCATTTATTGTCCTTGGAGAAATTTAGTTAGTGAAATGTTTCTTCTGTGTGCTCATTTAGTAGAGTACATTCAGAATATGTCAGGGCCCCATTACATCCAGCTATGTAATGTCACACCAACCCTGTTGGTAACATTCATTACTGTTTTAAAACTAAGGCTAAATATGCAGCCATTATTACCAGATATCTAATTACTGATGCAGAAAAATCTGACTTGACAGTATGAAATTATCCAAACAAGCCTGGACGGTTCATTAAAACTAGTCTGCGAGGTCAAGCACATTGAGTTGTGGTGAAAATGAATTCACAATACTCACTGTTTTCTTCTAGCAAGGCATTTTCTTGTCCTTTAAAGATTGTACAGGGCACCCTGCCAAATTAACAAATGTTGAAAAACGTGTAGTCCTACTCTAAATCTTTAAAAGATAGCTTGCTAGATGAAGAATGAACAGGAACAGGATGTTATGCCATGGGTTCAAGTTTTCATTTATCCCATGTGCAATAAGTGCTCTTCATTCTAATACATTATAAACTGCCTCTTAGTTCCTCACACAGCTTAGCATTATATTTTTGTTATCTTTATTCTTAATGTTGCTGTTTGCCCTGCTTTTATACCCTTTATTTTATTCTGAATTGCGTGCATTGTACCAGCACTTTTAACACTGCCTTGCTGCAAAAAGAATTTGTTCTTGTGGGACAATACAGATCCGAACTGAACTGAACTGAACGTTTCAGCTGGGCTCCTCATTTGTTTTTCTAATGAAAGCATTAGAGAAGGCAAATATGATTTGAAGAAGACTTCTAAAATTACATGTTTGCAGTCCTATGGCTCATCTCTACTGACCAGATTATAATAAAGGGTATCTATGCTCATGCCCTGATATTCCATGGATCCATGACAATCTCTCAGCCTACATTGACTAAGATGACAGAGTGAGCAATCACTGGGGAATCCTCCTCAAGATGGCAACAGACAGCCTCCTCTCTTCAGTTGCATATCAATGGAGTCATCAGTGAACACTCAGTGCATGGAGAGAGAGCTAATAAGATGGGACAAGCCACACTTGAGGCAGGCTGCTGATTGACATCAATCTCCTTATATCCAGGGGCTTTATTTCCTTATTATTACAAAGAGCCTCTAGACAAGTAAATCAATAAGCAGCTTCCGCTGGGCTCAGACACGAGGCCTTCAGATCACTCTACATGACTCCTTTTAGGGTCCTCAGTGGAGGTTTGCACTCATTTACCTAAGGGGAAAATTTCCTGGTAGTGACATTTGCTGCAATTCCTGCAGTATGTGCAGATTTTACACTTGTTTGTATAAAGCGATAAGGAAAGACTATAGGAAATAATGGGGTGAAACTGATAAATGATTCCATTAGTTAACTTAATGAATTGAAAATTTAATTTGGTTTGTGGGTGTGACAGGTGCACGAAAGTGGAAATAAGTTTTTAAAAAAGCTAGCAGGAAGAAAATGAAGAAAATTAAATTAAGTAAGCACTGGTTGGAACAATAAGCCTTTCAAAAAACAAAAGGTCACAATTCTGAGACTTCTACACACAGTAATTTCCAGTCTAAAACAAGAATAGTGCATCCATGACTGTGCATATATTCCAATTTCAGAGCATCAAATTCCTTTTACTGTCTGTCTGGTTTTTGAGTCGTGAGGATAACAGCATATTGAGATGAGACACACTCTTATCCTCCATCTGCCCTTTGACTTCATTAAGCGGAACCATAACTTTTCCCTTTCATTTATTACGGGCTGTCTGTGTTCAGGTTCACTGAGCATTGTCCTTCAGACAGGCTTTAAACAAACTGTGTCTTAATGGTGCTAGTAGGCTTTTAAGACCTGACCTTTAAGCTGGAGCAGAACAAAAACAGTGCTACCCAGCACCACTATTTGCATGAAATCTACTGTAAAGTGCTAAAGCTGCAGGGGGTAAATGGGCCAACTTTAAACAAATCTGAACTCCATGGTGAAGGGTTGAATGTGGTTTAATTGGAAATTATTTCTATCACTTTGTTAGCTGAATCAATTTGCACTCCATGCCACAGTTACCCCTATTTGGTCTTCTTCTGTGCATTGTTTGATTTTCATCTTTGATATTGTTTTTTTCCTTAATTCTACCAGAGAACTAAGGAATGAATGAGTGCATGTCTTGTTGTACAAATACCTGGTATTAAAATTACATCATTTTCTGTAATCATGGCAGAATCTGTCTCATATAGATGTCGGATCCTTGTTGTATTTCAATTTACCAATGTGCTGCATCCTAGAAAATACTGGGAGGAATATCTCTTTTCACACTTCGTTTCCTCCCATTAGAGTAATTTATCTTTTCATTTTCTTCTCATTTACTCCATGGTGGAGTCAATTAAGAATAGAGCTGTGGGTGAAACAAGACCTATGATTTTAAAATCTGTAGTGGATTACTATATTGTGGGAAATTTGCCTAATGTGTTTTAACAGTAGTTGTGCAGTAGTAAAAGTTCTGGATTAACAAAAGATACACTTCACAAAACATCAGTATGTAACGGAAAACATATGTAATGTGCACATAAGTGGTCATGCTATATTTTAAATTTAATATATGCTATATTTGACAATTTATTCTTGTCATAGATTGACACGCCTATATACGCTATTACACTTGTCAATACTCAGTCAATACCTCATAGGGATGCTCTTGTTATAACACTGAATCAGTCACAGGCATAAGCAAGAAGACTCATTTCATTCTCAAGAACTCCTTCATTTTCTTTATCAGACAGCAAAGACCATCTGAAACGAGGAAAATTGAAGTGCCAACAAGATACATCTTTTTTGCATGTTTTGCCTTTACCAACAAATAGAGTGCTTGTGCTTGTGTTCATGTTAATAAAGCTAATTTGAGAGGTACTGAGTACTGTGCAAGCATGGTAGTATTTGGCGAGGACATAAAGATGAGGTTAAGAGTTGGTTAGGTAGGCTTATTGGCACTCTGCTATTTTAGTTAGCTTTTATTGCAGCAAAATGGAAGAAAAAGAGACAAAGTAAGAGAGAAGAAAAGCTCATTGAATTGAAATATAAAGAGACCCCATATTTCTAAAGGAATTACTTCACGGTAGTATATATTATATTTTTTTTGTGTAGAATAAACCCAGCATCAGGTCATAAAATTGTTTCACTCGCCCCAAACACTCTAGACATCTGTTGCCTTAGTCTTACACTGTGTGGGAGTCTCCTGCAGAGTCACCTTCCTTTGAAATAAGCCTCCTGGCATTCACAGTGAAACAGACACCGTCTGTGAGTCTATTTAAGTCCAGACATAAGATCCAGTACATTTTACCCTGTGCCTTAGTTCTCACCTGGCAAGCTGCTCCATTTGTCTACTCCTTTAAAGTGTGACCTACAGTACCACTCCTGTGCTGCCTGATGCACTCCCACACATACAGTACACTCACAGCTGGATAGTACACAGATACACAGACACATTCTCTAAACCCTGTTTTAACTCTGTAGTTCCCTTGCATATCCAGCCACACATTAGACAATATACTGAATTGTATCACATTACTCAAAGGCATACTCTTTTGTCAGTGACATCCCATAAGTGGACAAAGCAAGCCATTAAAATAAGTCATACTGAGTCATGTTTCAGCATGATATTAAGGACAGCGCTTTATGCTGCTCTCTCCAAAAATCAGGTTGAACATTTGATGTGATATCTCAAATTGTGGTTTTAGTTTTCTCATCTCTTACTTCAAGCCAGTGCTGCTCATTTCCACATGTTGCCGTGAGGAGCTTGTTAGGTAATCATGACATGAATATTATATTTCATCAATGTTTTCTGATATGGATACTAGGCTATCAGACATGAGCAAGTAATGTTTTTCTCTATGTGTTCAAACAGTTTTCCTGAACTTTTTCATGTTCTAAAATGTGGATGTAAATGTCCATGGATAAGAGGGAAAAGGTGAGTTCTCTGTAATAGCGCTGGAAAGGACAGCAGAAGCAATCTTATTCAAGTGTGAACCCTGACCTTTATGTATTTACAGGACTGGTTCAACGGAGGTGGATGAGAGACTTTCAGACAAAAATCACTTTGGCACTTACATCTGCCAGAATCAGGGCAACGTGAACAGCAAATTTTCTGTGCTCTCTGCTGAAGCAAGCAAGCAGAATACAGTATAACTGGTCAAAGAGACTAGAAAAGAAGAGAAAAGTCAGAAGGAGCAGAGAGACAACGTGTTTGAAATTGTTGTATGTTAATGCCACTTGATGGTTAAATCTCTTTTAAGAAAACACAGGTAGGTAGAAAGACCCGCCATTAGGTTATCTTTCCTCAGGGGAGATGTTGTTTTCTTCCCTAGGCTAGTGTGTATCATTCTTTAAGTTAGTACTGGTAACCTGGTAGAAAACAGAGGTCTGTTTATGGAATCTGATCCATACAGAGTCTCGAACAGAGTTAAAGGAGTACGGTGGACAGCTATCGTGAACTTTTTCACATTACACTTTTCTTTTTCTTTTACTTTTCTACTAACCACTTTAGTGGGATATTAGATTGTAGTAATAGTAGTTGTAGTAGTATTGGACTTATCAATCCTTTTTTAACAATGGAAAAACCTTTTCAAGCATTTGAAAATGTAATCGGTTACAGCAACTCTTGTCATCTTCTAACTGCATCACATCTCAGCAATTTCACAAGAACATTTTTCAAAGCAATCTTGAAACAAGAAACAGAATAAAAAACGCAAACAATAATAAGCAAATTCCTGGAGGGAGTGATGAGAGAGAACGAGAAAGAGAGAGAAAGATGTATTTGAGCAGAGGCATTTTAATATGCTGGCTGCATGTAATGCTGAAATTAGTTTTATGCGTTTTGGCAGGGGGATGCCAGAGAGCAAAGCCAGGTGAGGGCCTGTGAGTACACAAGTCTGAAAACATAAATGCTGTAAACCAAAACACAAGCTGCCTATTGGGAGGTGAGGGGAAACAATATTAACACTGACAGTGATGGATGATGCTGCTTCCTGTAGAGGTCTGATAGATACAGGGCCCTTTAGATCCAAGAAGCTCCATGTTATAGTCTCAAAAGTGCATTTGCCAGTTAGACTATTATAGTATATATTAGATATACCTAAAAGCACACATTCATACTGTATATATGTACAGTATGTATATGTTTGCTGATGTCCAATCTTACAAATTTATGAGCACCACTGTTTAGGCCTGTGACATCATCAGCCTCATTGCTGGCAATCAACTTGCACATGTGGTGTATATTAGTTGTTGTTTCCCAACACCTCATACCTCCTCCTGATGATGGTTTGAAATTAAAACCAAAGTCTTTTTTTAGATATAAGTTTTGAATATCAGTGGAACTCATGGTCAAAACAACATACAATCTGTAACTTATTTTGCTAGAAACAGTGTGGGTACCAGTGAGAAAAATGTACCAAAAGAAGTAGAGATCAACAGCCCTCCACGCCTAAAACAATGTATTATATTGTCTTCTGCTGCTACACCCTGAAACTCAAATTGATGTTACTCTTCACCACAACAGTTATATATTTAATATATCAGCCAGCCACTTTTTTTATCATTATTTTTTATTTTAAGTTTAGAGCGGTTCCCTTCAAAGTCTCCCCACATATAGCTTAAATGTGTTTTTACAGCATGGGAAAAGGTTAAAGGGAGATAAGGTCCCAGAGGATAAAATAAAACATGAAATTGTCATTGATAATAAGAAGAGATATGATGACTCTGCTAAGCTGTGAGGCAGATTGAAAAAACACAGAAACAGAGGTCATACTGTAACACTTTTAAGTTTTCCCTTTTTTGTCATGTTTTGTTGCCAAATGGATTATGTAGTATTAAGCACATTTCTGGAGTAAATGTAGTATTTTTTATATTATTTGTAAGATGTGCAATCTGTATTTCCATGCTAAGCTGACACCATGGATGCTTCTGTTGCTTAGTAATTCTGTATCCTTTGTGGCACAGTAATCATTCTGTACATACACACATAAGTACCATATCAAGGACAGGTGAAATACAAACACATATAAAAAACTACTTGGAATGGAAATTGCTTCATATTTGAAGCCATTTGAAGTAAAAATTAAATATCCAGCAAAACAAGCCTGCAATCACATAACAAGTAACATGTCACTGTGATACAACTTTGGTTAAAAAAAGAAAATAAATGTGATTTATATTGACTTGTAATACTCTGGTTATTCCTGTTTCATTAAATCAATCAACCACTTTACAGCTGGAGCGTGTTTTACCTCAGAATAGCTTTTCCAGTAGCTGCTTTAAGTAAGTGCAATTCACAGCCTCTTGTAGCTTATTGCTTTAATAAAGTGTGACTGATAGAGCAATGTACTCATGAATGATTGAGGGACTGCAAATATTCTACTCTGATCTTATTTAAACTTCTCACAGAAAAAGGAGGGCCCTGCCTCACAGTACAGGAGCAGGTTATTATGAAGTGCTATAAATTACCACACCAGGTAATTGGAGAACATCAGTAGAACCAATAAAGTTGCAGCACTGGCAGATGGTAAAAACAAAACCCAGATGATGAACAAGTGTCTTGGGAAGCAGCTGCTATTCTTTGGAAACAAACTTTACATTAGCATTGCTGATTCCATGTGTACAATCCCAAAAACACCTATCACTGCACTAAAGTTGCAATGTTGTCTGGCTTTTCTGTAATGAAAAGAATCCTCACAGTTTATAAACTTTTTATTTATTTATTTATTTATTTTCTGTGCTTTATAGCTTCACCAAAATTGGATTTCAAGCCTGGCTACCCTAAGAGGATCTACAAACACATGTGGTGCAAGAGCAAATCTGTGTGGAAGAGAGTGAAAAAATAAAAGAATGAAAATTAAAGTGGTTTAGCCTGAATGGATTTAAGGGGCTGGAAAATAAATTTTAGTGCCCAGTCATTCATCCTTCTCATATCACTGTTAATATACATTTTTAATGGTTTGTTTGTTCCAGCTCAGCCGAAATCTCGAGGCATTCATCAGTAGGTGTCTCACTCTCACCCTGTTTCATGCAGCTAAACTGTTGTGTGGGTGACATTAAATTGTTGCATCATTAATCTAGCTCTATTAATTATAGATCCCTGCAAACAACAATACTGTATAGCTGATGAATGACTTACCAAATCAAAAACAATAATGTATTAAGAGACAACACTGGAGCGATAATTCAGTTTTGTCAAACATAAGGTATGCTTCAGAAAGCATCTGAAACCTCTTTTCCCCAATACCTTCCCAATGACACAATTAGAGGTTAACGGTAATCCCATAAGCACGCTGAGTATGCACACTTCACATATGATTTCACATTTCATACATGATTCATCATGTCTCGCCCCTCTCTATGATGGCAGGTAAAAACACTTTTATAAAATATAAATACTTAGCCATGTTTGGACATCACTTACCAGGTTAAAGCATACTGAACCCTTTACTCTTTTGCATGAATTTTCATCCTGTCTCCCAAGGAGAAAACACTTGGACAAACATAAACCATGTCACATAACTGACTAAGGTTATTGACTACACTTGTATATTATATACAGTTTATACATTCAAATTCTTAAAGCCCCTGTAAACCTGGTTTAAAATCTTAAGTATTACTCTAAAACTTTAAGGCTGGGTTGCACCAACAAGGATTTATTTTTAAACCTGATTAAATTATGGTTCAATATTAAATCATGTTGTACCAAGCTTTAAAACTAGCTTAAAATTAAGAAAGATTTAAACCTCTCATTAAATCTCAGTTTAGTTTTTCCTCTGAACCTAGATGAAATTAAATTCTGTTGCACCAAAACTTTAAACTCCAATTTAAAATGTGATCCAGTATTAACTTTAAACTTACGCTTTTAAAATGGCCGCCTTTTTGAGATGGATTGAGCAAAATAATCAATTGAGTTTTATGATTGACACTTGCTGCATCATTTTTTGCCTTTGTTTTATGTTTTTCCAACAAGCTTTAAGTTGAGCAACGTCTCTTCTTTCTTTCATTAAAACAGTCTGCCAGTTGCTGCCCTGGTTTATTTGGCAACACCTATGGTTACTGGGGGTAACAGCAAGTGTGTTTTAATAATACAAGTCCCAGAGTTGAGTTTGAAAAAACTCGACCACTGGAGGAAACAAACACAACTTGAGCTGCTACTTTGTCAGAAATGTAACAGTAGAAGAGCGACTTGTGTGTCCGTTTAAGTGCCCAAAAAATTTTGAGCTTAGAGGATTAATCGTGTGACATTGTTTCAAAGAAGAACACTAAAGAAGCATACACCAGCTTTTGTCTTCTGCATCATATCCAGTACATGCATGAATTGTTTCCTGTGATTCCTTTGTAAATGGTACACAATTTGAATCGCCCGCAGGAAAGGTGGATTCAGTCAGAAACAATGAAAACTACCATAAAGATAGAACTTACATAATTTCAATTAAATGGCTATTACTGAAAAATACCTGCGAGTCATGACCAGCAGAAATCACTGACATAATCATCACTTCATCGAGCTCCACAGAAAATAAGTGTTTTCTAAACCAAATGTGTCAAATTTGTCATATTTGTCACTTCATCCCTCCATTGCCTCTTGCATATTCAAAGCTGAAGCTTGAAACAGCAGCTGCAGCTCTGGAGGACTACATACTGTTTACCCAATTTCATCACAAGTTACTATGCTCTATGCTCATACTGAAAGTTGTATTTGACTTTTGATGTAAATCTGTTGTATCTTATTTCCATGTGAGGATTAATCAGATGCAATCTGGACTAAACTGAACTGAAATAACTCTAGGATGAGCATTCATTGTTAGCTGAGCAGTGACACATACTTGGCTGACAATGCTCTAACAATGAGGGAAACTCTCATTCTCTCATTTCCCTCTTTCATGTCTCTTTTGTATGCTCCTCTTTGAACCCTGTCGAGAATCTAGCGTTTCTCCTCAAGGTCTCTAAAGACAGCAGGTGGTCACAACACCCACACCAGCACTAACCCTCGTACCATCGCACATGTAAGAGACATACATCAAAGTTGATACTCACATCTGCAGCTGTTTGTTTATTCCGTAGCTACGCAGCAAGATAGGAGATGAACAGTTCTTGATTTTAGCATGCTGGAAACATTAGTTCCCTTCAGCATAATCACACACAAGTCCTACTTTCAACTCCTCCACCATGATTATCCATGTTGTGTTATTGTTATGCTGCAAAATCAAACTTGTCAGCCACACAACTGCACTGTAGTGCGTAACAAGAGGGTCTGATTTCTTCGTTGCCATGTAATCTTTTTGTCAGCTGGGTAGCCTTTCATGAATTTCACACACTCCAGCTTACAAAGTTCAGGTTTGTTGTAGTTCCTTTCCAGATAGTGAATCTGTCCACCAGGAGCAGTAAGTAAGATGGAGATCATCTTTTGTGACAACCCCACTGTTTGTGAAGTTAGCTGCTCAAGATGTTTTTAAGTTTGACCAGTTTTGCTATCATTTGCCATCTTCTGCTGTTTAATATCGCAGTGTCACCATGGTGAATTATGCTCAGGGTTCATCGACAGTAATTCTTTAAAATTGTGAAGAACTCCACCCAGTTTTTAAGCTCAGCTAAATCTGACTGGAAAACAGCATACCCTGGAAGTTCATGGCCATATAACAGTGACATGGAATGCATTTCAAACCTTACTTTTTGCACAGATCTGTTCAAATTTGAAGTTTAACAGAAAAGTTCAGACAGTAGCAAGAGCAAAAAAATTTGATATGGCTTTGTGTCCATATATAAAAATGAAAAACCTTATCAGTGCTGATCAGTATCCTCTGGCAGGTTTCACAAACATGACCCAAAAACTTCTCTCTTATCTGTTTTCAAAGTGATGTGGACTGACAGCAGTATCATGCATGAAGCAGGGTGAATAATTCAATGTATTTTTTAAAAGGACAAAAGACTAGGGGAGAGTGACAACTTGTCAGCAGGAGATAAACTGGGCGAATGAATAAGAGATGAAGAAAATAAAAGTGTGCCAGCAGACGTAGGTAACCCAGTGCCATCCACTTTTCTGCAGCATCCTTTATATGCGTTTATAGTTTTACCCTTCCTCTTTTTTTCTCCTTTTGTTGTGTGTTTTTTAAAAAACACACATATTTAATCCTATAAATTCTTCAGTTGCTGTGTGTTACCGCACATACAAGCTGAAGCCAAGGCAGGGATTTCTAGTTCAAAAGGGGAGAGAGGTGAAGAGATGTTTAATGGTGACTAACATTGGCTGCTAACGCCTTTGGCCACAATGTGACTCAGTTTAGCTCCCGTCAAGGTGAACTCTGACCAAGTGTGTCGAACACGGCAGCCATGCGCAGGGCTGAAGGGGAGTTACACGGACAAGACAGGAGGGAAAGTGTGCAGAGCGTAACTAAGGGAGTGGCCAGGAGGCAGGTTCTGCTATGATTTGACAGTTTATGGTCAGTGCATTTAGCACAAATGTCATCTTTCATCAGAGCTGGATTGTACCACATAACCTGCATATATGAAATACATAGTAAAGGTCTGGATAGAGGCATCGGTGAAATGGAAAGATGGAGAAGTGTTCTGTGGTGATTTGTTTGGGAATCCCGCATGGTGTGAAAATAGAGAAAGTGTGTGTGAGTGGCCTCGATGAAGAGTTTTTTTAGGAAGTACATATTTTTAAGTATATTTTATATGATGTGATATTATTTTATTTAAATACACATATACCTGTAAAGGTGCATCATTTTTACCATCCACAGCATCAAAACCTCAACCCAATTTGAAAAATGTCTTTCTTTGAACAAGAACATATGAGAAATGTAAACAAAGCCAGTGCTAGTGCAGCATGGTACTACAGTATATGTGATTCTGTGCTGCTGTGTTAACGTTAGCATCACTCCACTGATTGTTTTCTCCCAGTTATCTTAACTTCAGGGGTAGTGATCTTTTTCAGTGCAAGCATTTTCACTGACTGCATGTCTCCAACCCTATGTTACTCCCCTGACCGTAGGATTTAAAAGATCCAGAAAATTCATGATTTTCCATATTGGATTGAAATGTTTTATTAATCTATAAAGAGATTAAGTTGGATATTTGTCCAATCAGATATTCTGTGTCTAAAATCCACTGCCTTGCTTATAGATTGAGTTGTAAGGAGGTTTGAAGTGATGCCACTACTACTCAGTAGTGCCTTCCACAATCATAGTGCACTAGAGCCCAGTAGGCAACAATAGAACATGTTATTAACATCAAATTGCCAAGGTTAGAAATGAAAAGTTTAATATGAAAAGCTACTGTTATGAAATTATCTCTGGCATGACATGAAGCACATTAGTACACGAGGTACTAATTAAGTAAGGAGTCATCTCAAGAGCCTGGATTATGAAAGAGCCATTATCTTGAGGATCAAATAATTTCTGTCTTTGAATTTCTGATTGAATTCCATGGCGGCAGCACTTCTCATAATGGATACATATCATTTTGGGACAAAACTTAAATTAACAGTGATACCACTCAGTACTTTGTTTCATCCTTTTGGAGTGTGAGACAATTAGACTGAAATTTGCTCCTGAATTTAATTTTTCATGCTGCTTTTAACTTGATCATATGTATGATCAGGTTTAGGGTCACAGCACTCCAAGCATTTATCTACCATACCTTATTTCTGTGGAATATAAGAAATGTTAAATTCAGGGACTGTATCACAGAGTGTGTGTTTGAGATATGGTAATTTATGGGCCTTGAAATCCATTATGCTAAAATTTGTCACAAAATATGATATATTTTCCAGTAGATATTTATCAGTACTTATACGTACATACATTTACCAGGGAGCAGAGCAGTAAACACTTACTGTCCCAAAGTAAATCTGGTGAATGTGTACATTTGCCGGTTAATCTGAGTGGAAAATGGTCGTCACAGTAGTGCAAGGTTAAGCGGTTTGTAGCACCATGGAAAATACAACCCCAGTCTAATCCCTTAAATCCTGGCAGATCTACCAGAACAGGGGAAAAACATTCCAGCCAGCATTACTGGAAACAGATACTATGTGATACGCATTGTTTCATTGTTAAATGTTTGATTAGCTTTGCCTCCTGTGAAAAGAGCTTCCCCATTTGGTCACCTGATATTTGTCCCATGTTTGGCAGGAATAAATGAAATGGACAAATAATTGCGTCCACCATTTTAATAATTATATTGCCCCTCTAAGTGTTCTGCAGATGAGGAAACATTTTAAGTATTTTTTTTTTATTAATTTTAGTGTGATTGCAAAATTGAGTGCTCAGTGTTTTATATCATTTGACAAGTGACTTTGCAGTCAAGTTTAAAGCCAGTCTTCAAAAAGGCCTGAGGTCTTAGTGGCAGCAGCCTGTGACTTAAATACTTAAATAAGAGTCACTGTTTAGGGCTTGTTACAGCATCAGTTGTCATCACTACAAAGTCTGCCAGCACCTTCACACAGCTCCAGCTACCTGTCTGCTCTGTCCCGTAGGGAGGTGAATAAGCAAGCGGTCTGACACATCAGTGTGTCAGTGCTGCGAGCGGTGCCAACCACAAGGTTAAAAGGACAGTAACCTTTATGTACAGCTGTTCACAGAGAGGTTATGCTAATTCTGATCTTAACTGAAAGAGTTGTTGTTTTTCATTTTGTAGCAACATATTTATTATTATCATCATAGATTCATCACTTCTCCTGGGCTGACTTACAGTAGAGTCGGAGAGCATCGGAACTTGTCACCCTTATTTTAATAATCTGAACCTCAAACACAAACACATGCACACATTCCTCTGCCCCAAGGCAATGTTTTGAGGTAGATGTTTTGAAAAAAATTAAAAATTAAAAATGAGCATGCAAATGTGCCACATTGACCAGAAGGACAATGAATCTAAATGAAATATTAATAAGAAAAGGTCTCTATGTGGTTAAAGAAAAAAGTCTACTAGGTTCCCATATTTATTAATTAATAGTCCTCAATCTTTAGGTCTCAACAGGAAGAATAAAATAAATACTTATATAGCTACACCTATACATCTGAGATATTTTCTCTTATGAAAATATTTCTTGTTAAAAGTTTTGGGGTTTTTTTCCCATTGGAATTAATTAAACCTCCTGTGGAGCTGGTCTGGTGGAGCATTTCCTTGATGATTTGACAATTTTCTGTGGCACTTTCCTCAGCCAGACAACTAGCCACTCACTCCACTACACAGTAGTTTCTTTAGTCAATGCTCTCTGCCATGCCGTATCCATTAAGCTTAACGTCAATACTGCTGATGGTCGACTCTTTCGATCGAGGTCCGTTGATGAGGGACGTGTCGCACAGCGCCAGAGTGGTTTTCAACTATTTGTGAAAAGGTTCATCCAGGGAGCAGAAGCTCAGATTGGGATATTTAACATACAACACATACTAAAACTACCTTCTGTTGCTTAACATTATTTTAAATTTAAGATTGCCATTATTTTAACGGTAGCAGGTATTATTGTTGTTGCTGCTACATTGCTCTGCACCATAAATGACTCATTTATATAACTACAGTAAAAAATTAAATTATTGTTGGGCTCACAGCAGGTAATTTACTACCAAATTCAATTTTATTGTTAAACTGGGCAGCCTCATTTCTGCTCTTTTACATGTTGCACAGTTGGATACAGCAGCAGCCATAACATATCAAATTGCCGGTAAAGTGGTCTTCTTATCAGCTGGGAATTTATGTCAGCATGTGTAGTGCAATAGTTACATTTACAGATAAAAGCATCTATCTCTCTCTGTCTGATGGCTGAGAACAGAGAGTTTAGGTCATGTTGCTGTTATAGAGATAACTGATGAAGCGATGACCCTACAACGAAACATAGACTGGCACAGTCTAGAGTTTTATGGCCCAGAAAAGGTCACTGAAGCCATAAACAAAATCAGGTGCAGACTGAAGGCAAGGTTGTTGATTAAATCTCCAGAATTTTGCTCATAACTTCGTTGTGAACTTATAAATGAGACACAGACTCATCGACCAATAGTACCATCAGTATAACTCAGAGACAAAGGGTTGTTCAATAAGGTGATAAAGTGGATAGACAGCTGACCTTTGAGGCAACAAGTGGCAAAAATAGAGGAAGAAAAAATAAAACAGACAGGACCGATGGCGCCATTTCATACCGTCTGAAATACGATCAGCTGCACAGCTTGCGAAACAGGGTAGATTACTGTCATTAAAGATCATTCAAAGTGAAGACTGCTGAGCTTCACTGAGTTGGCAGCATTGCCTTCTGACAGATTTAGATAAGAAACTGATTGCTTTGCAGTATTTTTATGTCTGTTATTTCTTTGACTGTCGGGATCCAGTCGGGATCACATCTATAACAAACATCACTTTAGATATCAGTGTGTAACTAATGGGAATGAAATGTGAACTCATGTACCCATCCAGATGTGTAGGGCAGCAAATGGATTTAATTTAGCAAACTGAGAGGTGAGAAACAGGTGAGGAAAAATCATTTTGTTTACAGGTAATACAGTGTTGTAATGTGTGTGTAAGAAAAGAAATTACAGTGGCAATAAAAGTCAAGGTCTTAATTCAATTCTATATATTATGTCCACTATGAGTACATCTAGTTAAGTGTCTTTATCAGATGAAGACACACTTTTCCCTGAGATGACCATAAAGATGATAGATTGATGGAGACCATCCATAGATCATGCAAGTGTCTCTATTATTCCAGTGCAGTGAAGTCCAAATGGAAGGAGTCACCAGTTTGGTTGTGGAAACTGTGAATTATTAAGCTGTTTGTCAGACATTGGCAACAGAATTTGCACTGACTTTGCATACTGCTGATGCTGCAAAGAGATGCACAATGGCATTTCATTCCATTTGTGATTGAGTGCAATTGTCAGGCTATGAGCTGCAGTGTCATAAAATACATGTTTATCGAGCAAGACAGCCAGACTCAGACAGGCATAGTTTGTAATAGGATAAGCTCTCGACAGCATCAGCAGAAGACCACATGCCGCAATAAAAAGAGAGCAATTGTTAACAAATCAGGGGGATTGAATTAAGAAATTACTGATTAAATACACAGACTCGCAACAATCATAAACATCATAACTTGTAGTCTAAACCGTTAACGGCAAACCAGTATGATTCAGTGGACTTTCTGTGTCTGAACTTGTCATGTTGAGAGAATATATTACAAGATCCTTACACATCAGTCATTCTCTGTCACCTTTTTTGCTTATTGCCCCAAAAACAATATAATCCTGATATTTTGTTCATTTTCAGATAATACTGTACACCAGTATAACCAACGATCTTTGAGATAAGATTTAAAGCCACAGAAGTAGATGGCTGTCATTGGCAATCTGTAGTTTTATTTTCTCAAAAAGGCCCTTTGATCTTCCTGCTTATCATCCACTTATGTGCGAAGGAGTACTGTTATCAGGTCTGAAATGTATTGTAATTGATTAAAACTATTGAGAGGGACAAAAGGACAAAGAGAGTTAGTAAGACAGGCAGCGAGCGATGTTTGGAGGAGATGATGGCAGGAGAAACCCCGGCCATCCAGCAGAATTTTAATTACTGCAGGCAGCAGCACTTCTCGCAGACTAATCTCCTCCACAGTAGGATTTATAGGCATTACTGATGCTGACAAAGTGATTGCTCAGGGAGAGATAAAACAATATAAAATAAAGCATGAAAATGGATATGAATAACACTTCATCCTCAAGGCAAGGTTGTTTTAATGTTCTAAACTGAATTGCTTATTAACAGACTGCTATGGATTATTACATTTTGAAGTGTGTGTTTTGTGTGTGTGTGTGTGTGTGTGTGTGTGTGTGTGTGTGTGTGTGTGGTTGTAAAGACTTAATGAAAAAATTTGATTAAATTTGAAAAGAAAAATTGTTTTACACTGATCTCTAATTATCAAGCAGTTTTGTTCTAAACAAACTTGAATAGAAGTCTTTCACTGGAACTTAAGCATCACAAGTGAGACTTTCCTCAGCAGCAAAGGTTAATGCTATTTTAAAGCCAATGTGAGTGGGAAGTGGTAATGATGAATTCTGCACTAGCTGTGATTTCTAACACTTGCAGTTAGGACATCCCCCTCACCCTCCTTTTCCCTTCCTCTTTCCCCTTCCTGACATTTCTATTATTGAGAAACAGCAACTCAAGGATAGCATACTACTGCTGCCGCACTATATCCGCTCCAACTTAATCCTCCTGGCATTTCACTAGCCTGCTCTCCTATCTCACACACGCCAAACTATTTAATATTTAATCCACTTTGGATGGGATTACCACACTAAGGGTTAGTTGAAAATTTTGGCAGGGGACGGACTTATCACTGGTTATGATGCATGGCAATTTTTCTTTTATTTCCCTTTGGCTATGAAATGGAACGTCAGTTGATTGTGCTTGTTGAGTGTGAACACGGATTGATGAGAGGTCTGAGTCTGCAGAGAGAGTTACTAATGAACAAATAAATCAAACATCTCTCTGAGATTGAGCCTCCTTGTCTTGTCTCACCGCCTGGATCACAAAGTCACACCACATCAGACTTGCTAAAGAAGATGATCAAGGGCACCAATTGAATTGTAGTATACACACGTACAGTGCAGTATACCCTACCCCCAAACAACCGGAGCTATCACCTCAACGGGCATTGCCTTTAATTTCACAGCCTGAAGTCGATTTCACAGCCTGCAATCTCCATATGTTTATCTACAGAAATGTAATTTTTGTTATTAGTGACAGTCCTTCGGCCACATGCTCAAGTGCTCACACACACGGCATGAACAAGAGACACATTCCCGGACTCAGACATACGCTGAATGAACACACATAAACCCACAAGGTTTAAGTGTGAGAGCAAACATCTTGAATAAATTCAGTGCAAAATATATTGTTCATGAATGCATTCATTCAGCCAATGTAGGAAATTCCTGGCTGATATTAAAAAGAACAGCCTGAGAGAAGTAAGTTATTTCAAAAAGAGGACACTGATGACTTTGGGTTGACATTCAATTTCAAAAAGGTCCTATGAGCAGAAAAAGGATATTGTGACTTTTGTGTTGAGCAATTACGTGGGTTGGTATAACATACTGAAGAACTGATTCAGCTGAGAACAGTATTTTCCTTTAATAGAGAGCTGATGGGCTGAAGCAGAACTCTCAAGGTATGATTAATGCTTTAAGTAAAGCTTTCCATATATCTACATAGTTGACATGTTCCCTTTAATTTCCGACACCATGACTAGCTGTTTGTCTACAGGGAGTCTTGCTGCCAATCTTGTAGATGGGGAGGATGGAGATCATTACTGGAAAAAGCAGAATGTATTCTTGTGTGATCAAAATAAAAGCAAGGGCCCCTCTGGAGGCTTGTCTGCCTAAGAATAGAAACAAAAACATCAACTCACAAATCTTGTGAACTAAACGCAGTGATAGAAATCCAATGGAATTGGTTTCAAAGCACTCCACAGTTAACCATCCTACTGTATCTACCACTGTGGTACCTGCAGAAAACCTAAAACTTTCCAGTAATACAGATAAAGGCAAAGTAATGTTTTGCACATACAAAGCCCTGCGCTATTTTCTCTAAAATGTATTTAATTTACAACTTGTGTCACACCAGGCTGTTCATTGTACTGATTTGCATCTGTTTCAGTGACTTTCTCAAAATGAAGTGGTTTACTTAAAGGCAGAAAAATACACACTAGTGACTAGATATGGAACCAATCCTAACCATATATGATTCATTTTCACACAAGTCCAGATTATGCTCCAATTCATTATCAGACGTGATACAGGTATAATCATGTTTTTGCAGGGACTGCTGGCACGAGAAGTTTATGTTTACTTGGCCTCCCCCACAATCCCGAAGTTATCAAGTAGGATAAATTGAAGAATTTGTGCAAAGTACGCTGATGCTATATAATACATGCTTTAAGAATTTTTTCAAGGTACCAAGCTTGACTCATTCCCCCTATTCTTATATCTTACAATGCAAGTTTCCTTGGTCAAAGCTCACCTGTGGTTGCAGAAATGTGCAACATGGACAGACTAATCTTAGGGCATGGAAAAACGATTAGGTATTATGCTTGTCTGGCAATGCTTTCTGCATACAGTACTCTTGAGGTTGTTCACTACTTACACTTTTTGTATGTGGTTTTCGAAAACATCACAAGTCTCATGTGGAATTGGGAACCTGTAGGAAAGGGATTTAGATGTGTTGCCAACCAGCCTATGCGATTATTGAGAAACTGCGTGAGAGCTCAGCACACCAGCATGAAGAATGAGATTTGTAATGTAGAGATGTGGACCCAGTATGACAACACAAAATGTGGGAATGCCCATTGGACTCCTTCCCAAAGCTTACGTAAGATAAGCTGCAACTATCGTGTCTTGAGCCGCCAAGTTGGTGTGTAACACAGCCTCATCTGGCCGGGGCAGTGGGCTATGACATTTCACCCCCCTGCCAAGAGGATCCTTCTTCTATCTTCTCTCCCCAAAGCCCTTGTGGCCTGTGAGAGCACCGTCAGCATGCAGCAGTCAGCTGAGGCTGATTGAATTAACTGACACAAAATGGATTCTACTTACTCAACCTGCTGGACAGATGAATGCATCACTGACAGACTTTGAATCCAGGCAATGCGAGAGTGTGTCTAATAAAGGCTTCCACTAGGACATAAGGATGCAGTGGCTCAGACAGCCATTAGAATAAACACATTCTCAGGGCTTCATCGAATACAACTGGGACAACTGTAAAATATAACAACCCTCAACCCTGGCATGGAGTTCTCCTAGGCTCTGCGAAAGATTTGTTGTTTCTGCACTGCATCATAGGCAGGGTTGGTTGTTTGACGTAAATTTATTTGTTTGCTAGCAATGGAGTAGTGGTAGCCTAAGGATAAAGAAGCAGGCTTGTGACTGGAGGTTGCTTGGAAAGTCTGGGCTGAGGAAATTAATTAGAAGCACTTTCCTGTGGTTGCAGCAGGCAAGCCCTCGAGCGTGAGTGAACGCAATTGCATACAATCCTCCTTTCTCTATTGCCCCAAGGATGTAAATGAATGTGAGCTATAAGTCAACATACGTGGTAAAATAAAATGTAAACTTTGCAACCATTAGTGCCATAAATATGATGCTGGGGCTATGAGCTGCACTATGATCAAAATACTCAAGAGCACTAATGGATGTTTAGACCAGTGTTGTTGTTCCATTTGTTGCACTCAAGGCCGCAGGGCAAACATACATACAGTTTCAGGGTTGCTGAAAGCATGAATTTCTGAACTTGTGTCTGAATTTGATAAAAGAAAAAGATTTTGGGACCTCTGCACGAGTTTCTTTTGTGGGATTATGTATATTAAAATTACCAAATAAAGAAATCTACTGAATGGAGGAACAGTGGAATTAATCTTCCATTGAACCCTTCAAAGGACCCTATGGCGCTCCCTGTTTGAGAATCACTGACCTTGAAGCCACAGCTTTACTGAACACACTAATCACTTTTTCTTCTCTTAATTTAGTTTTGCACAATGAGACATTTAGAGAAGAAACCCACATTTGGAACAACCCTGGAGGATGGGCATGGGATCAGCTTCAGGGATTGACTCATTGATTCCCTTCAGCCCTTGAGGCTAGCTCTGAGAGCCACTAGGCAGGTTTCAAGGGCTCTCATTACCAACATGTACATGTAAAGCTGTTCACTGCTGCCTGAAGCTGTCTGCAGAAGAACCCTAAATTGAGCACTGCAGTGAGGATGATGGATAGCCTTGTCTGGGATACAGATGGCTCCAGCAGGGGGTTCGGCTCCCCTTTGGGCCGAGTCAGCTGGGCTGAGGACCACATGTTGACAGCCAAAACCTCTTTGCAGTGTAACATACTGTAAGGCACCATAGAACCATCTATGACTGCTTGTCATAGATACAGACCATGTTGCACTAGTGCCACACGATCAATTAAGCAGCCAAGTGTAACACTAAGAGCATTACTGTGCATGATCATGTGTGATGTGAGACTCAGCTATTATCAACAAAATCTTCTCTGCCATGATTATACTACTGTTACATATAAATGTGCGTGTACACGTATATATATATGTTTGTAAATATGTAGCTTTGTAAATATCATTTGACTTTCAAAAATGATTAACAAATAAAAGAAATAATACTGGACATAAAAATCTTATACATATATTACATACATATTATAACACTTATATCATGATGGTTAGATCAGTTTTAAGAAGAAATTCTTAACAAATAATTTATATGCATTTGTAAATGATTGATTGTTTATTTACAGATGATTTGATATAACATGTATAATCCATTACATGTATGTGTTAATGATAAACATATTATCATTTTAATTCTATGCATTTTTAGATGATTATAACTTGCTGGTCTATTACAGTTTGTCATTTATAAACCATTAAAAGTCATAGTTTATAAGGACACATACTGTATATGTCTGTGTTTCTAAACAGAACCATACTTTCTTGGATTGGATGCATCAGGTCAAGCTATTGCAACAGCAGAGGAAGAAAAAGCAGTTAGTGTTAGTACAAATGATATAAATGAAATCAAAACTCTAAAAGGGATTTCCTGCTTCCTAAGAAGAACTGATGTACTATGTCCAACCCTAGGAGTACTACTGAATGTGCTGCCACATCCTCACAGTGTATGGCAGATACACAAATAAAAGTGCAGGTTATAGTTGTGCCATAGAATAGGACGATCTGCGCTGTATGTCACTTTGACAGAGAGAGCAGGAGGGTAGTGGGTGATGGACTGCACTTGTGTGAATGAGGGCTCCAGGGTCACATGTCTTTGTGTCCTGCCCTTTGAATAGGCCTTGCCCTCCTGGTCCTGCTGGCCCTGGCTCTTCTGTTGGTACAGGTATAGCTAATCAGAGACTATGGCTTTGGGTCCATGCAGTCAACCCTGAATAAAACATGGAGCAAAAAATTTAATCAAGAGAGGGCAGCTGCGGCTGTCTCAGGCTGCTGGTACCAACACTCCAGCTATTCACCACATGTGTCCTCATACTAATGACAAGCCTAAAAGGAGGCATAGGGCAACCTCTTTTCATAATCAAAGTGTTTTTATTCATGACATGTCTATTAATTAGTTTGGAATAGTCTGCACCATGTGCTCAGGAGAATTTAAATTGGCTGAAGAGGATTTGCCCTTTCTCTGTTGAGCCAATGATTTCTTGGCAAGTCTTTATAACCAGGGAGGGACAAAGAGGAGGAGAGGAAGAAACAAGGAGACAGAAAGGGTGTGTGTGTGTGTGTGTGTGTGTGTGTGTGTGTGTGTGTGTGTGTGTGTGTGTGTGTGTGTGTGTGTGTGTGTGTGTGTGTGTGTGTGTGTGTGCTTTTCTGTCTCTCTGTCTTTCTCTCTCTCTCTCTCTGTGAGTGACTCATAGCATCTATAAATCAGTGGGGGCAGAAAAATTTAAACTGTCAGTGGTGTTTGTCCTGTTACAATGTATCTAAGCTAGATGTATATTATTATTATATATTATTGAGGACACACAAACACATTTGAATTCAATAAAAAGAATAACTCTGCCCAAGTAATCCCTGTTTTGTGTTTGATTTGCCACAAAAAGGCAATGTAACTTAGAAATCAAATCCGTTAAAAAAGCATAGATAACTTAGAAAATAATATATTTGACAATTCGGGTTACATTTTGCCAATGAGCGACAGAGTGAAGGCCTCTCATTGGTTGTAAATGATGGTGAAGGAATATCCTTAAAGACTGTAACTTAATAAATGAGTTGAGCTAGTACTTAGCGGAAACTAGTACAGATAATGTACTTTTTACGAGTATGAGTATCATCAGAGTAAATTGTGTCAGTATCTGTACTCGTAAATATAGTAATTTGTTCTGTAAATAGTTCTCTTACTCTTGTGATCAAAAATATTGCTCAGAAGCTCAATTCTGAGGCTGTTCTGTAAATTGTTTTCTAATAAATATAGCAACGTCTGATCAACACATATCAATTTCAGGCTGAAGTGAACAACTGTGGTTTAAACCATGGTTTAAATCCCGTCCATTCCAAGTACGGATACAAATACAGATAATTCAGTTGGTTGAAAAGATACAGATACAGATAATGATGTACTCGCTCATCCCAAGTAATTTTGTCCAATAAAGGTATTATGTATTCACATAAATATATTGGATTGTTTGATAGGTAACAACACCCAAGTCTTGAGAGACAACTACATGACAAACCATATTGTTAGGATTGCGTGCACCAGTGGCTCCCATGTATTATTTCTCTGTAACAACTAGCATGACTTAGATAATTAAATGTCTTCGCTTCATGCCTTAATCTCTATCCTCTGTGTCTCACCTCCACAGAAAAAGAAACTATTAATGTCTGTTACTTCAGGCTGTACTTCAGCTTCTTTTTAACTGCTGTGACAATGTACAATAGCATTTGTTATCTGCTTTCATTCAAACTGTGAATAAATAGCACTCCATAATTCTAAAGCACAACAATGGAACCTCATACGCAACCTGTCTCTGGTACAGTTAACAAGCATGCGTGCAGTATTGACACTTGTCAAGACATAATCAGCAGTGATGTTTTAGTCATGGTGAAGGATAGAACAGGAGGCAAATTGTTTGCTAATTCTCATTTCACACTCCTAATGTGAAATCAGCCAGGCACACAGAGCACCAGTTCCTCTACATGCACAATGGTCTGGCTCACTGCGTAATACCAAATTATCTTTCCCCTGGCTTAATTATTCATTAGGCAAACATAATTAATTTAAGAAGCTTCTCTCACAGGAAGTGTTTCAAATAAAGGCCAGAAGGACAGCTTTCTGCTTAATCATTAACTGAATACAGAACACAGCCAAGAACCTGCAAGGGTCTGAATGCTTTATTGAATATAATCTCAATCTGTGCCAACAGTTTTTTACAGTGCTGAAAAGTTGAGGCCTTGTGCAAAAATGCACAGCAACGTTTTTATTGGTTCAGCTGATACAGCTAGAAATACCTTCAAATTTAAGCTCTTAAACTGTATTTTAATGCCAGTGTGTGTGATTTAACTTTCACAATAACATGGGCGAGGAATAAAACTACAAACTCCGCTTACTTTTGATAATACCACATTTCCCAGTTCTTACTCCCGCACATCAATTAGCAGGCCCTAGTTTGTCTCATCGTATCTGACGGGGCCATGATGCTCTTGTGACCGAGGGGATGTGAGAACCAGACAGAAGTATTTTCTTCTGCGGCTCTTCTTAGGCAATCCATCTCCCATCCTACACATTTACCAGAAAACCACCCTAATTACGAACAATGAGTACACAGGCACAAACTTTGCCCTCTCTTCTCCTCCTTTATCTTCCCTTCCTTCGCTCAACATTACCGACTCTAACGGAAGCATCTCAGAGAGAAGGCACAGGCTTTGATCTATGTTCTCCATGATTCTGAGCTTTCAGATCAAGGGGCGGTTTGTCTTCAAGCTCACCAAATCCTCAGATGGCCCGAGACAAAGAGCAAACATATTGAAGTGTCTTTCCAGATCCATTTGCGTAATGGCAGAGCTGTCTGTTAGTGAATGTGTGTGTGTGTGTGTGTGTGTGTGTGTGTGTGTGTGTGTGTGTGTGTGTGTGTGTTGTGTGTTAGTGCATTAACCCTTTTCTGTTGTACCTCCTTGTGCCACTCCATTACAAGAATCATTACAGACTTTTTGTTGTGGTAGGTTATTTTTTTTATTATTATTAGTAGTAGTAGTAGTAGTAGTAGTAGTAGTAGTAGTAGTAGTATTACTCTCTGTTATTCAGCCTTGATGAGATGTCTAAATTGAAGGACTGAGGCTTACCGACCATTTTTGCCATTATCAGTATTCACGTTATTTCAAGTAAAGTTTCTTCGTGGGTTTACTCTCTGCAAGCGAACGATCCTCACTTATATTACCTTGGAAACAACAAGATTTTTTTTTTCCTTGAGTATCTATTAAAACACTTCTATTCTGAGGATCTATTCACAAGTCAATGAAAAGGGTGAATATGACACCTCTGTGCTTCTTCTGTCGGTTTTAAAGGCTCTAAACCAAGCAGTACAAGCAGTAACCAAGGAGAGAGGGACTGTTTTGGTCGCAATATATTCTTGAAATTCAGGGGTGGGTGAGGTGCATTTCTATAATCAAGTGTTCAAAAAGGGCTTTTGTTTTCTGGAGTTTATAGATTTACAGTCTTACAGTGAGAGACTATGAAGTTTTGGTAGCTGCAGTCAAGTTATATGTCCACTATAGTTTTAATTAATTTGTATCTTGCATCTCTATGTTCAACAGGTACCCAGATCGTTTAAAGCTGAGAAAACCACCTAAAGAGTATTTGTCCTAGGCTCAGAAAGGGCTATGGAGCATTCTGATATGCTTCTCCCTGTGTCATTATGCAGTTGCAGATTTGTATGATTTGAAGAGATAACAGCTTAATCAAATACTGAAGTCATTTATCAACAACAGGCAAGATTATTATGCATGTTTCTTCTTAAGAAAGCTAAGTGTGTCTCTGCTATGTCCTCACTGTTTTTCCCCCCACAAAGACAAAAAAAGACCAAATGAATAGAAAAAGCAGTTTTTCTTTGTATGTCATAGTACATACATGGACAAAGTGTTTCTATGTGGATTTTGTTTAGTCAGTGACTATGAGGATAAAAATGCCAAACATCAATTTAATATCAAGGACGCTCTTACCAATCAGTTAAGGAATCACAACTCTTTTTGATATTGATTGTCATTCAATATGATAAATGAACTTATGTTTGAATAAAACTGAACTAGGAACAAAATACAACATTTGTCTGATCATATCTTTCACCATGCAAGAGAAAACAATAAAGGAGCATATTACTCTGGGATAAAGTCAATGAAAAAAATCTGAACAAATTTGTGACTAATATTTTTCTTGTAATAAGGTAATGACAACATGTAACTTTGTTGATACTACAGTTTCAAATGAAAATGCAACAGTAATTTAATATAATAATGTCCATTAGCCAGATAATACAGTATACTGAAATTTGCTAGTTGCCATGTTCATTGTTAGAGTTTTTCTTTCCAGTAACATATACATTGGAACAATAATTTTGAGTTATGTTTCAGAAACTGTGATCACCTGGTCCCTGTAGATTCCCCCCATTTGCAAGCAGTGGCATGTAAAGGCAAATGAGTGGAAAAAACCTTTTGCAAACCTTTAGAATCAGTTTGAACTTGTGCCTTGTTGCCTTGTGCTGTGAAATGAAATATGAGCTTGCAAATTCCATTGGATTATAGAGTGACAAATCCAGTTGGCTTGAAACCTTTCTCTAATCTCTGCTTTCATTTACAGTTGAGTGCAGTCCATAGTTAAATTTTTCAGAGTTTAAAAGGTTAAAAACAGAGGGGGGTGGGGCACAGAGAACCAATGGCAAGGGATACTGAGACAGAGAGTGCACACACAGACAATAAAAGGAAAGGCTGCAGAATAAAATGACTCCAAAATCACAGCAGACGTTTAATCCAATTTCCTCAGCAGTTGGAGCTGTGTAAAAATCACATAGTGGTTTGTCCCCTATAAAAGCCATTGGGATGGCTATATGCCATCCAAATAGGCAATCCCAAAACACCAAAAGCAGAACTGATCAACAATCCAACAAGAGAAAGATAGATTCAAAGGGAATCTATTGCAGCCAAAGGACAGAAGTCGAAATCAGCATGCCAGAGTGAGAAACAGGGTCGAGGAATGAAGCAATCTTCTTCAGTTTTTAATTGAACTGTTGTATTCTCTTGGCTGAGATTTAGGTTAAATATCTCATCATATCATTCAAGTTATCATTATCAGACTATTTTTTACAAAAAAAATATATGTGTAGTATTTTAGAATGAAATTCCTCAATATCTTGTCTAAAATTATAATTCTGGCTGAGACAAAATGACAAAATAGAAAATATCATATAAATGGACCTTACACATTTGATATAGCTGGAAATCAAACCATGCTTTATCTAGTTTTTGTATTCTCTTCTTGCTACTAAAACATTAAACACACTATAGGCTGACTTAAACTACTTAAACTGTGTTACTGGGAGCTTCCTCGTCCCTCCTGTCTCTGCATTACCTTTCATCACTACCTCAAATGTGCATCTACACCCAGAGCCGGGGCTTCTGGAGCGGGGCCAGGGAGCGTCCCTACAGCCTCTCAGCAGAAACAGCTTTGTCAAACTCAGTTAGCTGCCTCCGAGGGGAAACACCTCTTTCCACAGTAATACTCCAACTATTCACATCATGCCCCTGCCTCAGCCACCTCATCAATCCACACAGCAACAAAGGTAAACAGCCTTGCACCTTCCAAACAGAGGCCCGTGCTGCTTTGTTGACACAGTGTATGTGCAAACCACCTGCACAGAGGGTGAGAGACTCACAGGACAGACTGAGCTTCATTTACAGAAGGTAATTGCACTGGAGCCAAGTGGTGCACTTTTGTGATGAGATTTTTCCCAGCTTCGCTAAAACCTTGTCTAGATTTGTTTACTCGCCGGATGGAACTACTTTGTGTTTAGGTGAACTTATTGTATGTCCCTGTCAAACATGTCACCTTCAAGCAGGAACGGTCACTGATATTGACTGACTGTCCTCCTTATTGTGTACACCTAGGCATGAAATAACATGACACTTGTCTGGCAAGGATCACTTAAGATGCTCCGAATGAAAACACTGATGAATATTAACATTTTCAGGCTGAGGGCTTTGAGCCCTGTTGAATCCTGTATGCTCTCATGGTTTTGTTAAGGCACTCTGGATAAAAGCATCGACCAAATGGTGTATCTAATATTTTCTCTAATATAAATAGAAGGTGAGAAGATTCCCCACTACTTTGCTTTTATTTCTCTCCCTGTCTTTGTAATTCTACTCTCACTTTTGCACCCTCCTTGTCAAATTGTTTAAAATCTGCTACCTTAGTCGAGCCGAGGCACAATTCTTGACATGAAAACACAGGATATACCCTCACAGCTGTGATCTCATTGAAGATGTTCTACTCCTCTCAATTTGAAATCTGCAACTTTTAGGCTTTACTATGTACATGTTCCTCAGTCTTACTCTGAATTCGGCAGGGGAAAGAAATGAGAAACAGTTTTGAAAACAACCAATGTCAAAAAAAACCTGTGTCACCCCGTGTGCGGAGATAATAAGAGACAGGCACTGTGTATTGGAGAGTCTAACCCAGTCATTATTTCAACAGCTGTCCTCTCGAATTGCAAATTCAGTTTTACTCATTTTGTCCTGATGAAAAACACAGGATGTAGCAGAACATTTCATGCACAATACAGCAATAGAAATGGAGAAAACTCAAGAAGCATGAGAGTGGTTGTTAGCAGCATGGACAAAATGCCCCCAGATGATCTTCCACAGAATATTTTCTCTCCTTTTCCCAAGGCTACTTGCTGATAAACATCTGGGTTTTTTGTTCCTGCAGAATAGGCTCAGAAACCAGAGATGTGTTTATGATGCTACTCATGTTGATAGTGGAAAAAAAAAAACACAAGAAGCCGCTCA
Organism: Siniperca chuatsi; assembly: GCF_020085105.1. NCBI lineage: Eukaryota > Metazoa > Chordata > Actinopteri > Centrarchiformes > Sinipercidae > Siniperca > Siniperca chuatsi. The sequence continues at coordinate 9,202,254 of NC_058055.1, forward strand.
GAGCTCATCTCCTAAAAAGGATAAATTGGAGGGCGTTTCCTTTGGTTCTATTCAGACTGCCTCTTAAAAACAGTAATGATTACAATATGCACACCAGGCAGACACAGGGAGTTTATCAGGGCAAGGAAATTGTGCTATTAAAGTGTGGTCTATTATTCCAAATATAAATATATATAAAGATAGAGAGACAATCATCAGTTCTTTGAAAGTGGTACATTTCTAGGCAGCACGGTGTGGCACAATGGTTAGCATTGTTGCCTCACAGCTAGTAGGATCTGGATTTGTTTTTCTTTGTTTATTCTGCCCTAGAATATGTATGCTGGGATAGATTGAGATATATGCTCTTGTTAAAGAATTGACCTGTTACAGCTCATCATGTGCTTGCTCTGCTACAGTAAAGAGAACGATCCAAGATTGACCCAAAAATGACTGAGTGTCCACTCCAGTGGAACCAAAGTTAGGTTGTTGTCTTAAGAGAAATGAATAAATACCTAACTGGGTTACATAATTAAAGATGGTTTCAGGTGAAGCATTAATTATCATCAGTTTATCTCACTTATATAAATCAGTGATGTGATTGGCCATTTTCCATTACATTTGACACAAATATCACCATTAAGTTTATTGATGCATGTTTAAATTTATTAGCAGTGAAGAGAATAATTGATGTCTACGGTTCAGTTAGCAGACATTTCCACCAGAGGTTAAACTGATGTCATGGTGACATCTGCGCTGATTCCCTCTCCTTCCTCTGCTTCTGTCTCTTTCGTCGTATGTGTACTTGTATTCATCATGTCATTGGGACAAAATTATTTCACACAGTCACATTATGGGGACTCATCTTCTATTTGGGGGCAAAAAGCTGGTCCCCACAAAGCAAACCATTACATTTTAGAGTTAAGACTTGTTTTTTTTTGAAAATACGCTTATTTGTTTTCTTGCTGAGAGTTAGATGAAAAGATCTATACCACTCTTATGTCTGTACACTAAATATGAAGCGAGAGCCAGTGGGCTTAGCTTAGCATAAACAGGACATAACAATTTTTTACATTTCTGCTTGTGTGCAGATTACACAAACAAGATATAATGTGTAAATCAGGGAGCTTAAGAGGTGCCATTAGGTGGATTTTTTAACTTTTGACAGAGCCAGGCTAGCTGTTAACCCTGGTTCCAGTCTTTATGATAACATAAGCTAACTATCTCCAGGCTGTAGCTTCATATTTAGCATGCAAGCATGAGAGTGGTATCAATCTTCTCATCTAATTCTCAGTAAGAAAGGGAATACGCATTCCCAAAATGTCAAAACAATCCTCTAAGGCTAGCCTGCACAATGTACAATACCAGAACACTGAAACTGAGTTTAGCAATCTATTTATCTATTATTTACCTATTATTTATTATTTCTGTGTTTTTCCTACTGTGACATGTCAAAACGTCGCCCATGAAAAAAGACCTTTGTGTTCCTTGTGTGTTTCTGTCCACCCGTCTGCCTACCTGTTTGTTACCTTTTGACTACCTGTGAATTTCTCTGGGGGTTTTTCCTTCTTGCAAGTTTACAGTTAGGTTTCTGTCACTTCAGCTTGATGTCTGCAAAATTTGGTTCAAATATGTGAACCTGCTTTTTCACTTTTATGGGGATTTTTTTTATTTTATTTATTTTGTTTCTTGGTCATAAATGTGGATGATACAAGATGCAGTTGTCTTTCCACAAAGCAGCCGAGTGATGTCACCCTCTAGACCCGATCCTACACATATCTAAATCATTTATACTGAATCATGTATGAAGAGGAATGTGATAACACAATATAAAATTGGTTCAATATGTTAACATGTACATCCAGAACTGCTACACAGTGAACATCTGACTTTAAATAAACTGCAGATTCATTGTCACAAATGGTACTCAGGTTCTTGTTTTTATCTCTTATTCAAATACACTACTACGATGAGAAGATGAAGCTGAACTATTCCTCTGGTCACGAAAAGATTAAAAAGAAACAAAATTAGAGTGAATTGCGGGAACAGAAATCAGGTAAACTTATGTTCTCTCCTCTCCAAGTTTGATGTCAGCAAATAACAGTAACGTTAAGTTGTTGGCTAGCTTGCAGTGCATCTCTCTCTAGTACGCCTGACTTGCTTATGTTAGCTGGGCGGTACATCTCTTGCCAGCCATTTCCAGGTCTGTGTTCTGTGACTTTGTTCCTGACAAAAGTGAGACTGAAATACAACTATTTATTACATTTGATAAAAAGCCAATAGGCAACAGTGTTTATAAACTGCAGCTCGGAAAAGATAACTGCGTTGAGCGTGAACATGACTTCATATGCGCGTGCACAAAATGAAAATGCTGCTTTCCAGCAGCAACCTCTGTGGGGACCAGTCCAGACAATGTATGGGCGTGATGGCACTCCTCATAGGCGAACATAATTTTAGAACAATATTCTGATTATCTAGTCTCTCAGTCAAGGTTGAGTTACAACTCTAGACTAATGCAAGATGGAAAGCAATGGATTGACATTGACCATTGATTACAGCTTTATTGCTGAAACACGTATTACCTATGACAGAAATACATCATCATCGTCATCGTCAGCCGGATCAGGCACCATGGCGGGTGCTCCGCCCTAGGAGGAGAGGAGGGAGGGCCGGGATGGGAGCCATGCTGGTCCAGCTTAAAGTTAAGGCTGCTCCTGGCTAATGTCTGGTCCGGACGAAATGGGACTCAGTCTGGCCAAGCAATGAGAAATCAGATACTGCTGTGCCCACATCTTTACAGAGACCTGCTCAATCAACATCCCAGATCAAGCACTCGACAGGCGTACCATGTTGCAAGCTGACAGAGTGCAGGACTCCGGCAAGATGAAAGGTGGAGTACTCTGCGTTTACATCCATGATGTTTGGTGCTCAAACGCAGGCAAAGTGGACGGACGCTATTTCCCAAATGTCGAGCTTTTTATGTGAAGATGAAAACCATATTATCATCACAATCTAATTATTTCCTGGGTGTAATACTTGTATGTATATATGTATATAAATAACTATATATTGTTTTATTTTATTTTACTTATTTTATATGTTACCCTATACCCTAATATAAATTGAATTATCTGTTATGTTCTATGTATGTAGCATGAAGGGACTACAAACAAATTTTGTTGTTCAACCTTATGTTGTAAAATGATAAATAAATTATCTTGTACCTTGTACATTGGCTTGATGTTATTTGGACTACAACAACAAATTTACCCCAAATTTACCATTGATGGCTGGCTGTTCCCATATTTCCACCAAAATAATAGTCTTAACACTTTGTATTTTACATACATTATATCCTCAAGGAATCACAGTGATTGGCATAATGGGATTAATATAAATCATTAGGCCTATTCCCCCCCCATTCTTTTCCTGAATACTTAAATTTACAGTGCACATACTGACCTTGTCCAGTCTTTGGAAAGGATCATCCCCTACTATCAGAATTCCTCTTCTCTGTTTGCCTTCATAATTCAGATTTAATCTTTTGAAGCACACACAGCCAGGCTTCATGGACTGAATACATGCTCCTCCCCCAAACTGCTGAGCAATGTTTAAGAACTGATTTCTGGGTTAAATGATAAGTCAAATAAGAATTTTTTTAATTTGTCTATATGTCTTGGATTCGGAGAAAGTGATGAAACATTTGAATCAAATACAAGAAGAAAGAAGGGGGTTGAGAATTGAGCCACAGTAATCATTTGCTGAAGGACTGATTACAGATATCAGTGAAGTGTAATGCTTGAGTAATAATCTATTTAGATCATTTAAATAAATAGTATGCTCTATGAATGTGTGGGCCTTCAGCATATCAGCCAAAAATAACCAGAAGGCAACCAAGAAGTGTGACTTAACAATAGACAATATACACACACACACACACACACACACACACACACACACACACTCACACACACCCCTTAATACACACTGCAGACATCTGTTTCCAGGCAATCATATTGGCCTCAGTGTTGCCAATTCTTTTCCAAGTAGCTAGCAGTAGCTCCAAAAGTCACTAAAAGTCACCAGATGACTTCATACGCTCATTACAAGATCAAACAAACAATTTTATTTACTACCTGTAGTGAAATCTTAATCCAGAGAGAAAGAGTGAGAAAGTAACACAAACAAACAATTTACATATTTACAAGCCATAACATCCTAGTCCAGAGATCCGGAGGGAGAGAATGAAGCTGCCCAACAATAAAACTAGTGACAAAGTCGCAAAGTTAGCAACACTGATTGGCCTTACATGTAAACCAAAATGACAGATTAAAAAACACAACCAGTTAAAGAGAGGAGATTCACATCTTAAAGGTGGGGTATGCAATTCTAATCCAATTCACATCTTTTTGTCAAATTCAGCGAATATCTCCTCACGGTCTGCTAGCTGTCGGTTCTGTGTGTGCGCTGAAAAAAATCTGGTGTTTGTACAGAGCCCAGGCTCTGTAAATAGGAAACAAACACACACAACACTATCCCAGCCATGATTTGTGTGTCAGGTAACGTCAAATGACTTGCCCACGAACATTCAGCTTACTTCCTAGTTAGCCAAGATATGCTGTTGTTGTGATGTTAGCTATAGTACAGGAGAGTTGTGAGTATCGCTGTCTGGAGCTGCTGTGCTGCTCTGGGAAACCGTCTCGTCCTCTCTGGCTGTTAGCTTCTCAGCAGCAACTGTAGGGACAGTTTGCTAACCCACAACCTAGCTAACGTTAGTTACATTACTTGCTGTGTCGTTGTTCGCTCTGTATCATGGTGTTTGTCATGGTATTGGATTTCTCCAGAATTGCATACCCCACCTTTAATGTCTGCCAGACCTTTTCAATAAAGTGAAACTCCCATAATACGAATGCTATAAGGATGGTAAGCAACTAGACAAACTCCAATTTGTTCACAACGACACAATGACAATGGTAATATGCTGATGTTTTGCAGGTGTAATGTTTACCATGTTCACCATCTTTGTTTAGCATGTTAGCATGCTAACACTGGCTAAAAAACACAAAGTTTAGCTGAAGCTGATGGGAATATCAATTTTGCCAGTATTTGCTCATGAACCAAAGTATTGTTAGAAATTGGTAATGGTGATGATGTTTTAATGATAATCCATCCAGTAGTTGTCAAGACATTTCACTCAAAACCACAAATGAACCTCATGGTGGTGCTGGAGGAAAGGTCAGGGGATAACCACAGTCATTACGATTCATCCTCTGGGAACTGTGGATACCTGTACCTAATTTAATAGTAATCCATCTGATAGTTGTCAAGACATTTCACATAAAAACAAAAATGTCGACCTCATGGTTGCGCTAGAGAAAAATTCAGGGGATCACAAAAGTCAGCAGGTTTCATCCTCTGGGGACCATGAATGTCTGTACTAAATTGCAAGGCAATCCATCTCATAATTCTTTTACAAGCTAGAATGTAAAAAGAGAAGAAACAACAAATATTAAGCAGTGAGTTACATTATGTCCCTGTCAGAGGTATTGTTTGGTTATAAAAGCTTTTCCTCCACAAATAGGTATCTACTAAATAGCATGCCACATCTATTTCAAGAAATGTCAGAAAAGTATGGACTAGCTTTTACTACTAAAAGCTATAGTCCAGCAATCAATGACGTGGTCTAACAGAGCTCCAGCTGTTCCCTGCTAAGTAATCCATTCTTCAGGACGAGTATTCTTTTTAAAGGCTGCTCACTGCTTTGACAGCCACAATGAGCTGGCTCTCCATCACCAGGAGAGAAGCTGAGGCAGAGGACTGCCTTATAACTGACAGACAATTGCCTGACCACCCGCCAGTTGCTTGGACTGTCAATGTTCGATATTTTGAGGATGGCGGTCGATGTTAGAACCTCTAAATTATACACAAGGTCCCCTGGGAAATCACTTCGATACATCTCACTACAGAGAACGAGGCTCATGGTCACATCACGACTGTATCTGTATTGTCTGGACTGAAGACGTCAGCTGTACAAAATGCTTGGAAATGGATGTATGCCTGTGATACTTGTGATTCAAACTCAGTTCAGTTATTTCCACCGCATCAATTCAATGTTTATGGTGATGTTATGATCAGCTTGTCATAGGCAGCACTTGTCCCTAAAATCATACATCTCTGGAAATAAAATCAAGACAGACGTGAAAGCACAGTGGAGTGAAAAGCAGACAAGCTGCAACTGCTACTAAATGCAATAACTTTCCTCAGTGTCCTGCACACTTTCTTTGCTTGTGTTTGTCTTTGACTATTTTCAATTACTCGTGGAGCTACTATCCCCTTCCTTGATCTATCCACAACATTGTTATCTTTCTCTGCTACTTATAATATGTTTACTCATCCTGATGAATTCAATTACATCTTTTCAGTGGAAATTACTGTGGGGGTGGCTCAGCCTGCCAGAGGTCAGCACTAACTGTGAATACTAAAACTACTCCCCCAAACACATTACACAGCCTATTACCTGCTGCTTTTCACACAGCACTCTCTGACCCTACATAGGCCTTTCCAATGCCACAGATGAAATGCTTTCTAGATGGGATGTGGCGTGAAGAAGAGGGGAAGAGAGCTGAAGCTGTCCCCAGGCCTAATCGTTCCAGAGAGCCATCCCCACTTCAGCCGCAAAACACGCCAGTCCTGATTAGGGAGGTGTGTACATGGCCAGGCAGAGCGTGAAAGGTGAGGAACGGAGGCTTGGCCTAGGGGATGGCTCACCAAGCCAACTCTTTTTTCAGTGGATGACTGGTGGGATCGATAAGGCCAAAGGCAAAGCAGGTAGAAGTAAGCCAGCAACGTACTGCCGTAACAAAGTGGTAGACATCGCTTCATTTAGGGTTTTGCTAGAGGGGTACTCACTTGGAATAAATTAAATGTGTAACCCCCCCCCATTTGTCCGGGCACAGCCTCAGGCCATTGTCCTCCCAGCTGGAAGTCCTGCCCCAGTCCTCAGCTTCGAGAGGAAGATTTCATAACTGGAGCAGCTCTGGGTGCCTGCTTCCAATCCAGATGAAATTTCTCTCCTTTGTTGAGGATACATGTTGACAATTTCATTGTAAACCTGTAAATCTCTGAAAAGACCATGGTGTTGAGACAAAACACAGGCTGTTGGAGAAACCTCTCACAAAATTATATAAACGCAATAACCCATTTCAGGTCTATCCAAACTGTCAAACTGATTTAACAAACAGGACAGGAAATGCTATCAGGGAAAAAGCCATTTTTCTCCCTCAGCATTGTTATATTTTTTAAATGCTTTACTGTTCTATGTACTAACCATTTTTGTGTCCCCCAAAGTAAAGGAAAGCATCATCATAAAAAACTAACAAGTAGCTACCAAGTGTTTACTGAGTAATTCACAATTACAGATTACAATATAGAGCTCATTCTCCATCAGTGATACGATGGGGAGCTGTGTGTCCTTCATTCAGTCCTCCCTCCTTAATCTCACCTACTTCATTTCTAAAGCTGCATCAGCTCTTCAACACTGCAGGAACGACAGCAGCTCACAACTGCAGTTCAAATTAATTCAACATGAAGGTAAATCTACCCAAGATGCAAGTTTTTTTATTGTAAATTAACATGTTAGAAAAATTTTGAAAGACTCGCCCCAGTCCCCCAGTCCCTCTAGCAACAGTTCCGAGCTACTTGGTTCCACTAACATTTATGCAAAGGGCGCACACTAAATTATTTACTAATCCACTGTTATAATAAGTCAAAGAGAAGATTTATGAGTGATGGATCCGATGCATAATATACTAAGTTAATTAGCCAGCGTGTTGTGCTCCTGTGTTAGCTTACTGTAGGCCAGGTAAATACTAATTTTGCCTAGATAGGTAACTGATGCTGTGTTCAGACTACTGGTGACAAAGCGACAGACTACAAGTCATTTTGAATGGAAGCCGGTAATGGGTGTGACGCGCTACAAATCAAAGTTGTGTGTGTGTGTGTGTGTGTGTGTGTGTGTGTGTGTGTGTGTGTAGGTGTGTGTGTGTTTATGTCCACACCCTGTCATAGAGCCAGATGTTTAAATAATGTAATGTATTTGTGCTGTTAAAATATTGTGCATATTTGGATATGTTCTTGACCATTTGGACCTGTATAACTATGTGGCCATTTGTATGTTCTTGTCTGCTTTGTGCAACGGGTCCTGGTAGTTGCAAAACCGGCATACATTTGATTCATAATATAGTAGCCTTATATTGACATTGAGACGTGGAATACTGTAATTGACTTCTGAGTACATATTTTGCTGATAAGTATGATGTTGCAGTACGATTTAAAACATTTCAAATATAGTGTATGTAGAAATGAATAATAGTATCCATAAATATACAGTATGCTAACAGGGAACTTTGTTAGGAAAATAGGAAATAGCCCATTTGTCTGTTCTCTATGCTGGAGAACAGAATAAGTTTAGTTAATTAGTTAGTTTATCCCAAAACAAGGACACCAAAATGTTCAATTACTCTGGGGCAAATTAATGCCAAACACACTCATCTCTGCCTTAAGATAAACTGAAATGCAAAATGTTAAATAAAACAGCGAGGAGGAAAAACAACCTGACAAAGAAACTGATATTAAAAATACTTATTTCACTATTCATACAATGGCTGGTTGCCCTATTTTTTAAAGCTGATGCTGCATTTTGACCACACAGTAACACTATGGGGAAAAAATTAAACCATGTGTCCAACCACTTTATGTTTTCCACATCTGAATTTTAATATTGAACTGCAGATTTAGCTGAAGTACAGTCTGATTTAGTGAGAACACCAGGCTTTATTTTCTATAGGTTAAAACCAGCTGTTGGAGAACCATTCCAAGCAAAATAGTGTTAAAATTCAAAAAGATCCTTGCAAAAATACTCTTTTCTTTTGACAAATAAGGCTCCACACTTTTGAGGACGAAAATATATGAGGCAGTGACTCAAATTAGGATGCATAGAACATTCTCACAGAGTGAGAGAGGCATTTGCACATGAAGAGCTGAAAATGAGTCGCATTCAGCCAAGCTGTGAGCTCCACCTAGGAGGCAGTGAAAGAGACCGAGACAGGCACGGAGAGGGGCTGAGGCAGGCAGGCGCCAAGCCTTGAAGACGGGCATTCTGGCATAATGACTCTCATTTACCATTGACAGGCCTTGGGAAAGTTAAACTAATTATGACAGCACACAGATGCTGAATAGCCCTTGATGAAGTTAATCACTGGCAATCCAACAAACAGGTGTTGAATGATTTCTGTTACCTCCCCTGGAATTATAGGATGTTATATATTTCCAGTGCACTGCTCAAAGTAACAATCTACCCTAAATACGCAGTTTTATTCCCATGATCTTGGCAAATTTCATGAACATTTGTGAATATGAACAACAACTCCAGTGCTCGAAAAGAGAAAATCCGTGTTGTAACCTGTTGTGTTAGTGAGACAAACAGGGAGATTCACTCTTGAGTTGAATGAGTACACACAAAATGCCTTTTTGAAACATGAAATTAACTTAAATGTGGTAACAGGTGTCAATACAAAAGCGGGCCCACAGAAATGTTCACCCTCTTTGTGAGTCAAGTATCTCAATCGCTGTCAGTGGTTCAGTTTCAATATGCACCTCTTCCAGTAATAACCTCAAATCAAGATCAATATGGCATGATGTTAGAGTGTTCTAGTTTGTTTTGTCCTGTTCAGGGTCATAGGGTCATAGACTTGTATACATTTCAGGATCATAGACTTAAACAGGGTGAAAAGTGCTGGTCTCCACGTGAACTGGATGCTAAATTGTTGTTTTACACAATTTAAATTGCAACAATATTGCCATAATAATAAATAACACATAGACATAGTCAGAAATCGTCAATCAACTGATGTCTTATCCAGTATGAGTTATGACAAATAATCTGTTCTGTTCTAAAACAACAAAGATTTACAGAATCCACAATACACATTCTAGAAACCAATAGTGGCATGTCAAGGAGAGCTCTGTCAACCAGGAGGAGATCATAACTCATTTAATGAGCTTTAGGATACATAAAACATTCCTTTCCCCAACTCCCAGATCGCTACAGATCATTGTTAACAGGCGGAGATAATGTGTACGCATAAAGATAATAGGCTCAGCTGAATGTCATTAAATTGTGTAAAACTTCAAAGTGCCGCACCAGGGCCAACAAAAAGTCTCCGCACTGAATGGATGCATGATTAGCTATTAAATATTTGTCAGGATTTTATTAAACATACTAATTTGAATACTTTTACAAAATGCAATTATTATTTAGCTGCTTTGTAAATAATGAATTGGAAACAAGCGTAGAAATTACTGTGAGAGTGTAAGTAAATGTATAATCAGTACACTGACTTTTTGGTTAGTAATGTTTACACCTGGATTTCTTGTCGGAACTGGGAAGACAGATAGGATGTATACAGTGTGTGTTCCTTTAACGTTTCTGATATAGAATCTGACTTGACCCAGTGCTGTAAAAGTAATAACAGTTACATCTGATAATATGCTTTATATTAGCGTGCAAATTTTATCTGAGTTAATGTTCAGAACAAGTTCTGTCACCTTGTCCCTTGAAGATTTACATTGAGATAATTAAAGGCCTGTAGTGTTCTTACTCAGTACTAAATATGACTTGTTGCAATTTGGTAATCACATCCTTTAAAACACTGTTGCTGGTTGCTGTGCATAAGCAGTTCTAATTATCACACAACACATACCTCACTAATTCACAAAAAAATCCCCATGATTTCATTTTAATTCTCATGAAGTGGGCACTGTTTATTTTAATTAGATTTAATATTAATGAATGTATTCATTTCACACCCATTTATGATGTGAGACAGACAGTATGTCAGGATACAGTCGGCACACGCAAGTTCTAACAAAGGACAAACCAAATTTTAATATATGATTTCTATGGGGCTAACACAGACAGACAGACATACATGCAGTATCTATCAGTAATTTCAGAGTCACAAGCCACTTGACTTGACTCTAAACTGAAATGTAAGGAAATCATGCAAACTCCACACAGAACTACTGAGTCACTACGCCATTTCCACAAAACACAAGTGTAGGCTGGAGGACAAACTAAATGAGAGTGCCTCATGAAAAGCATGGGACAGATTTAGAGGCTATCCATTTTTTTATTTTTTTTTTTTTTTTTTTTTTGTAGTTAAAGGTGTATCTAAAGAACTGAGAGGTTCTGATAAGAATTTTAATCATCCTCCTTCAAACAGGGTTTCTCTCTCTCTCTCTCCCCAAATTACCTCTTAATTAATGTGAAAAAAAATTAAAAGGATAGAAGGTTTGACCAATTAATTTGCAAAGTGACATTATTTGTTACAACCACAGACTTTGTGCCTACAATCCTATGATTATATTTTTCATCGTAATCAGTGGGTAATTATTTCCTGCATGTTTACATTTCCTTTTGTTTTTTGAATGTGTTGCTGTCCATTTGGTGCTTTGCCGTTTAAATGAAATATCCAATGTTAAAAATGTAGTCAAAGACCAGGACACATTTAGCAAAAAATGTTTTTTGCAATATGTAAAAAGTCTGCTTGCACATTTTTTCTGACTTTAAAGCCAGTAACATTGAGTATTAATTTACAAAACAAGAAAGAAAATTAAGGCAGTTTGAGCATGTTGACTGAAATGCATGGTATGACACAATCCTGGTTACTACAGTCACAACACTACACATGTGACCTGCACAGTACAGGGTATTGTTATGACAATTACATTGCACATAATGTATAAAAAATACATAATAAGAAATGAGTGTTTGTCACTGTTTATATACTTATTTATGTACTTTAAATCTTCAGTGTGAAATATATCCTGAATATCAAAATCAGCCTGTAAGTGTAAGGAGCAATGCAACTTGGATGGAAAAGAAAAAATAACCCAGCAGTTAAGGAACAATCAGTTGCTTGTAATTTTTATCACCCTAACAGCAATTATTAGCCACATTTATTACTGAAAATGACATTTTCTTTACACAATAACGCAATTATGCAGACTGCAGATGGGAAAATAATGACACAGTTCCCAAATTTTGCAAAATGTCTCTGTTCCTGTGCTCACGACAGTAAAATGGATGGTGTTTGTGTTCCCTGCTAGGTATCAGACTGAAGCAAGTTCACAACAACAGGCTGTTCCACAAATGAGAGATTAAGACCTCTTCGAAAACAAAACCTCCCTCTTTCCTGTGAATGTCTACGCATTCCGAAACTTCTTACAATGGCAAAACATCACAACCATGAGAATTAAAAATTGAAATGGCCCACCTTGGAGAATTTACTAAGATGTGAACATTTGCTGGCTAAGCAACAGCAGAGAATTTACTAATGGAAGCTGTTAAATTTTATTTTGCTCTAAAAATAGTGCACTGTGTATTTTTCCTCTCCCTAGAGTGTTGAGTAGTGAGCGAACAGTGCAGGTGTGTTCTTGGGATATGTGCAATTGTGACTCATACATCTACTACTATAAGCACTACTGTACAGTGTTCCACTGCTGAGTGTGTGTTTACTCAGACAAGTTAATTAAACATTTAAACAATATAATATGTCTTCCGGCGGTGTTAGGCTATACCACAAATAACTGGATTTGCACTTTGCTTATGTAAGGTACTGAAACTCTGTATTGAAGCGATGCAGCACCTTTCCTCCACTAGATATTCAGCAGATGTTTTGTTGATAGTGTAAAATATTGTTTCAGGCACTGGTCCAAGATTGCACCTCGGTTTTGGATGGGCTGAAATGTAATGACTGAAACAGCCCAGGCGATATGAATTCATTTTCACAATTACTGCATTGTTTAGTAATCACTTGTCCCTCATAAATGTGTTCATTTTCAACATGAAACCGACAGCTTTCATAAAAGGCTTCATCAAAAGAGAATGTAGAAAAGCATTCAGTTTACTGTCATTTACTCGCCCTCATGCTAAAGGACTGTTACAATATTATATGATACTTAACGGATGATGTGATGTGTGTTCTCTGTCATAGAAAAACTCAAAATTCTTATTCTTATTTTTACTATATTAAATATTAAATCCTGCTCAGATAAATAATTACAGATGTAAATATTTATAAATGTATGAATGTTTTGCTGAGACTCTACAGTGGCTGCACATTGCATGATATTTTGTTCACCTTATATACAAGTCAAACTGTATCTGCATGCACTACATTGAAGGTGGCTCATATCTATCTATGTCCAGTTGCTTGACAAAGAAGAGATATATCCCCACAAAAAGAGGGGTGATAGTAAATCTGTGCAGACAAGTTGAAACACAGGTAGACCAACAGAGAGCATATTTATAATGATAAAGAGAGGGCAGACGCACAATAGAGAAATAATTAGGACAAGGCCACTGTGCATGAATCCTTCCACAGGCACTCAACTGTGTCAAACAGCTTGGTCAATAATCTTCAGCAATTCCTGAGGATTAGAGTCTTATTACCGAGCACCGTCTGTCACACAGACCTCAGTGCCCAGACAAGTCACTGACTGTTTACTCCAGGTTTCAACAAATAAATAAACATCTCACTGGAAAATTCATTGCATTAGGTTGAATATGGCTGAATGTCTTATTAAGTTTTATTTTCCACATGGGTTGTTTTCATGATATGTCTATGGCCAAATGCGTGTGTGTGTACGCACAGGAACCTAAAGAGGTTCTGTAAGTTAGTGATGGACAGTAAACCGCTATGTAACTGACTGTCCAGTGGCAAAATGTGAGGATCTATAACTTCTAATTAGCTATACTGCCTGCAGTATGGAGCCACATGGAAACTGATTTTCATTTATTTGCTGCATGCTTCTAATTTGATGTTTAAGTTATCTCTGTAGTTAATGAAAGGTAGTTTGGAATGTGTACAGATAATCAATGTGAGTATATTTTTAGTCTGCAACTTTTACACTAGCAATATTGTTTTTTCTTTAGCTTGATTGTGAAGATTTTAAGTTGTAAACTTAATATAAAATAAATCATTCTGTGAGCACTCCACTGTTCTCATACATCCACATACACACTTGTAGATCTGACAGTGTGGACCTGGTGTCATTGCCCAGCACTCAGCTCTAACAAAACAAAAGGAAGTACACGGAACAAGCCCCACAAAGTACGTATAAGACCCAAGTTCTTACCTTGTCCATGTATTTTGGCCATGGCAGCAGCCAGAAACAAAACCGCGAAGAGGGTCTTGAACTGACAGTCTTGTCTCATACACATGTCTAGTGAAGTCGAGGTCGCTCTTCGCGTAGCTACAGAACACGTCCTTGTGTTGAAAAAGAATACTTCCAGGGCTTAAAAACAAAAACAAGCAAAGCGAGAATTTTAACGCCTGCAAAAAGCAAACAGAGCCGTGCGGCTTGCTGTTGCACTTCCTTTATAATTCGCAGAGTGAAGACAGATGAGAATTATCAAGCGAAATGCGGAGGTCCCTTTTTAATTTGGACGCTCAGGAAGCGGATTCCTGGCTGTGTGAGCAGTCGGCACATGGAGAGACAAGGCAGCCGAGGCTTCAGCACCGCGGACAGCTCCTAGCGTCAGTTGCTGGAACAACCTCCTCCGAGTAAACTGGGGGAGCTCAAATGCTGTACCATCTGCGTTTTCTGTGAATTTCATTTACATTTTTTTTTTTGTTTAAGAACACAGTCTTGTAAATGTATATTTCACATGTATCAACTATTTTCATCAACATAATCAGGTTTAAATTTACAGAAAAGGGGACATAGGGGTTTTAGATATACCAATCTCATGCTGCTGTTGTGGCTTTCTTATCATAAGCACCAACTATATGTGTGTTCTTTTTTTTTATTTAATTCATTATTTAAACACTATCCCTTTTTCAAGACAGACCTGTGCACAACAGAACATATATGGTATGAGCATGCACAAAAACACAGAAATTCACAACAAACACACGGTTTACAGACACAGAACAGTGGTTAGACATTTAGAAAAAACAATTACAAGCAGCATTCAAAGTGCTTGAGTATAGTATTTTTAAATCCTTAAAATAAATGACAGATTCAAAACGTTTTGTAACTCATTCCTTTTGTGAGGAGCATAGTATTTAAAACAATTTTTCCAAGTTCTGTTTGAACATGCAGTATAGATAAAGTTAAAATATCCTGAACCTAACATTATTATAGTATGTATTTAGATGTGATAAGAGAGCAGAGATAATTTGGCAGTTTTTATTAAAAAAAATAATGTACAGTGTAATTCCCCTCTGTCAAGAGGACCAGCCCACCTTTTCACTGGTGAGTGGTGAGTGAGGTATTTTATCATTTATCAAAGCACAGTGCACTGTGATACACAGAGTACAGACGCTTTAAGGGGGAGGGAGAGGCATGCATGTATACAATATCACAGATTGAACAACAGTCTTCCGACAAGCATAAGAATAACATTATTTCTCTACAGAAATTCAGTTTTGCCATTCACGTGTTCCACAGTGAGTCTGTTATCTAGCCAGATACCTAAAGATTTGTAATATTTGTATGCCATTGTCCATAGCATCGTTAGATTGCATTGCTTTTCATTTCTATCCCTAAATTTAGCATACACCATTCTGACTAGTTTTTAGCCCACATGAGTCAGGACTGCAGCTGAGTGGATTTTTTTTTTAGTCCCTTTCCCAATAAAGCTTGGACCCGAGCCCTGAGGTGAGATGTTTCTCAGGTGCTGGAAATAATCATGCAGTGCTCTGAGCCTCTTATGTCTCGTTTTTTTGTCCCTTTTCTAGGTTCAGTTTATGTCTCAGGGCTGTATCTATTTGCCAGTGATGTATGTCTGCCCAGTACTTGCAGGAGAACTCTACTTAAATGAAAAAAGAGGGGTTCCTAAATTGGTTACTGCGGGAAAAGCATAACCAGTAAATACAATACTTGCTCAGTGTAGCAGTGAGTGCCAAAAACTGTGACAAAGATGTAACAAACAATGAAACAAATCCAGAAAGTTACCAAACTGAAGCATGAGCAAGACACACAAACTCCTACCAGCTGTAAGGGCTGCTGTTGTGTGGCCAGGGGTTGACCTCTGACCTCCCTGTGGAGTTAAAGCAAGTGAAAAGATCAATAAAATATCATATCATTGTTCTTGAGTAAGGTAAGCCATCATGGAGTCTCTTAGCCAGCAAAGTAGTTGCTACAAACTATGCTGTCATTCATTATTAGTGTATATGATATGACAAAAGTGATTATTCAGAAATAACTAGTCAGATACGTTTATTGAAATATGCTGTCCCATTATGACACCAAAATAAACCAAAAGTATGGGCAGATAGTATCTACTGTGCTTATCATTACATCCCCTTTAGTTATCTAGGTCAAATTAGCCTGTTATATAAAAAGAGGCCAGGAATTAATATAGTCAGTAAAATAATTGCTTTGTGCCTACATTCTGTTCATCCATCAGTAAAGTCTACATAAGTGATGCATTAACAATAATGGGTAAAATTCAGTAATTATCATAGAATGAAATAAGCAACAAAACATATTACTTTTCAGGTTGGTTTTCAACGTTGTTGTATTGCACTCTGTCACCTTAATAGAAGAAGATATAGCAGGTTGATGTGCATTCACGGGCAGTCTTTTACAGAGACAGAGCAAAACAGTATATTAAAAAAAGCAATTAGAAGATGAGAATAGAGATGGGTATGGGAGTGGGGAATAAAGGCATTGGAAGAGAACCAGAGTCAGACTTCATTGACACTAAAATAGTGTAATATGTGTTAGCAGATGCTATTTCAAAACAAGACCACTCATCCTAAAAATAAAAGGTGTGCAGTGGAGCTGTACTGAGTTCTCTGAGTTCCACATGTGCAGTATCCACCATAAGCTAAGTGTAATAGGTTATCATCAGTTTTTGGATGAATCTCCAACTCAGGTCCTTAAGACTCAACTGCCTTGGAATAATGGAAATCTTATTTCAGAAATATCATGCATGTCATTGTCATTACACACAGACTCATTTTGTACTCTCCTTTATTCTCTGTCTCCTTTTTTGTGTTGACTTTTCTTTCAGGTTTTATTTGACTTTGTCTCACTTTGCCTCCCTCCGTCCCCTCTGTCACTGCACCAACGTCTCTCTTTTTCTTCTAAATTTATCTCTCTGTTTTCCCCCACATCCCCAAGCATGGGACACTCCTTGCATCACTCCTGTACTCCCTCTGGCCTTACTCAGAAAAGGCTCTAATAGTGCAACTTTTCCTTTAGTGAAGCTCGGTGGAGCCATAAAGCAGCCCTCAGGTCTAGTTGGCAGCCAGATGGCTGCAGCCGAGCTTTCATTCTGCTAATGGGTAGGGGGGCAAAGCAGTTAATGAAAATCAGACCCTTGAAATGAAATGACCAATGTACCAAGGTAATGAGGCACACATCGGCAGCAAGCTTTTACATGCATTAAGGTAATCTTAGATGACAGGATTATGTAAAAAATATCTTATGATGACTGTTCATTAGATAGCTAAGGACTGACTGATTATTACACAGCATATTCAGCTAACAAACACACTCCTACTGACTCAGAGCACTGTCTGTGATATTTAAATTGACTGGCTTAGCTAAGTGCTTCATCTAAGCAAGGCTGTGTGCCAAATGCTATCACTGAGTCTCTACCCACGTAGCATTACAACCTACAAATTACAGCTCATATTACAGTCACAGACAGCAAGAATATCGCAGTCACAGGACTCACAAATGCATGCAGGGCTAATCATCGTGCATTACATTCACAGTGCAGAACCATGACCCCTTTCAGTCAACAATTGCAATTAGAGCACTATACCAAAATCTGTTCACTGTTCAGTGTTATTTACTGCTATTTGTTGTGCATTGGGTTATGCCAGTCAGACTTCAGCTGTTAGAGTGGAGGAAAATGTGAGAGATTCTCAGTTTGAAACTGAGAGATAATATCAGAGTTGTAGTTGAAAATAATATATACCATAATCAGTAGTTAGTACAGTTAGTAACAACGTATTTCTTTATCTGATGCAACACAAAGCCTTAGCCTAGTTTTAGTGTATTTTAAATTTTAAGGAGTTTTAGGAAAATATGTATCATTACTCCTGAAGTGCTACGAACAGTCTTAGTTATTTAACTATAGTAAACATTCAGAACAGAACAGCTGGTGTTATTGTGCATTCTGTCTGCGCAAGATTGTCAGGATCGTGTATTGATTTCCTCCAAGAGTTTCTTTTTATTGCTGGAACGTGTTTTTTGGATTTTTGAAAGCAATTGTCTACACCAGAACACCATTCAAAGAAACAGATCACACGTTTTACAATAGTAAAATGATTGTTTTCATATATTTTCACATTCACACACGCTGATTTCTTTTAATGTTGATATTATTTAAATGCATTAGCGAAGGTTTTGACGTTCATGTCAGTGTAGTCCCTAGATTTGTCTTTTTATTTAACCACAAGCACAATGCTTAATTTCACTGAATAATGTAGGGAAACTTGTCAGATTGAATTAACCATGGAATAGATAAGAGGAAGCTGAAAATCTCTCTTCTGTTCCTTAATCTTTTTTTTCACTTATTGTTAAAATGCAATTCCTAACAAATATGCATATCCTGTATGCAATGTAGTCATTTGCTGTTACTGATTTTAGTTGTCTGACTGAACATGACTTAAGTGTTATCTGTAAATACAATTTGATTTGATTTTGATGACACACTCTTTTATCACAATCTGTAAAACTCTACCTCAGAATGTGTAAACAGATAGAACAGGATAAACAGGCTGAGAGTCTGAAGCGTATAATCCATATCCCTGATGAGGAGAGGCAGGCTAATACAAGGGTTGACTCATTCTGTTCTCTCTTATGCTTCATACCTCCGCTGGAACTGACATTAAAACATTTTTCAATTAATTTACCAAATTTAACTTATTTCTGAGATCAGGTTATGGTCTTGCCATAACTCATACACACTGTAATGCTTCATATGTGTTACATACAGTATATCCATACAATGTTACCCCTGTTGGTGAATCTACAACACTGTTAATGCTCCTCAATTTTACAGGAAACTAAGGCAATTCCATCTTTACTGATGTGAATCTACAAGCCACTGTGAAGAGCCACAAATATATTGTATTTGTGTTTTATCTTTAATTTATTGTTTTTCTTATAGTCTTATATCCTGGTCCTTGCTACAGCAATGACCCAATTTCCCTATAAAAATCAAGTTTTTTTTTTATTTTCCCATGCCTGTATAGCATAAATAGTTCAGTGTAATTTGCAGCATTGTACTGTCTCCATTCTTCTCCCCCTTCCCCCTTTGTTGTGAACTTCCTCCTGGTAGAGCCCAGTTAATTGCACATTCCTCATTACCATCTATTGGAAAAGAGCTCCCTCTGAGCATGTCAGCTGCACAGTAGACAGTTTTTCAAAGCTTTCTGTACACATCAATTTTCTGCAGGAGAAAAAAGAAGGGGGAGCGGGGTTTACAAGCTCCACCTGACCTTTGACCTCAAATTATGAATTTCACAAACTGCTTCATGGATTTGTAACTGTTGAGTACAAGAGCATTGGGAGACAGTCTGTAGGAAGAAACGTTTCTCTTAGCTGCCCATTTTCTTGTTTCCACAGCAAACTGTGTGTGAGCAGTGTGGATGGTTGTTGTGCTCACTCTGCTCAGTCTGGAGTCCCAACAGTGGGAATAGAGTGGATGTGACCCCAAAGACTGAGCAGCATCTGTTAACCCCCTGATCATTGCTTCTATCTGACGGCTAGGCTGGAGCAACGTCTGCCCAGTCATGCGGGACCCTGCCAATAGATTCAGCAGACTATGGTAATGAGCCCGAAAGGATTCCCAAGCTCAGTGCTGTCACTTTGATGGCTCCAAAATTAACACAGCGCTAGAAATTCTCAACACCTGCTGTAATAACATTCAAGATAGAAGGAATATGTCAGTAATACAGGTACAAGAAAATTAATGTAACCCCTCTTGTCAAATGTAATTAGTACCATAGTGGCACAGATATGGTGCAATGAATGTTTTGAAAAGGTGAAGCAAGAAATTATTGCTGCAGTGAGAAACTCTATTTTGCTCTTATATCAGTATTCTGTGTGCCTTTGCAGAGGCGTATGTTAGGATGGAGTTTTCTGCCCATAAGTATAATAGAGTGCTGGGCTAGAAGGGTTTGTATACTACCAAACACTAAACCATTCATATACACAGAACACACACACAAAGGTAGAACAAACACTGCACACACACACACACACACACACACACACTACCACCATGCAAGATGTTATAGCAGGAACACAGAAAATTAGCATTTTCTCTCGCTCACACACACACACACACACACACACACACACTCAAACCTTTCATGGAGTGTGTGACATGTTGTCCCATACTTTTACATCCACATCTCTGTTCACCATTTCTCCTCTTCAGCTCGCTGTGTACCCCTCCCTCTCCTTGACCTTCTCTTTTCATTAGTCAGAGTGTGTCTCATGCCCCTGAGCATGCTGATAGTGCACTGCTCCAAGGCTGCATTTATCAAGATGATAAAGCACTCTCAGACAACAGCCAAGTATCTCAAGGCTAGTGGCCGCGGTACCTGACAACAAGTCACACAAACAGCTCCACCTCCATCCTCCCGATCTCCCCCTCCTGCTCTCGTTTGGTCATACACCATGCCTAGTTGGTCACAGGTTGTTGCCTTATGTCACACTAGCCCCTAATGAGAAGTCAAGTGCAGATGAAGGCGGGGGACTGCACAAGACAACAGATCTTCCCCCACCTACGCATGCATACACACTTTCCCTCACACACACAAACTGCTCACAGCACACAGATGTCCATTGCGCTGTGTGTCTGGGTTCACCGACATCCTTTTAACCATACAGGCCCTGAGTCACAGAAATGCAAGTCTTGCCACTTTAGCTTCAGCTTTCATCTTTGCCCGCTGTTCACCTCACTTTCCTCAATTCAGTGGCTGTTTTCCACTCTCTGCCATAAAGGTGCTGTCTGACTTGAGAGAGCAGGGGCTCCAGCTGGCAATCACTGTTCAGCTCTCAGACTCAAACTGACAACTGAGATGACGGGGAAGTCATGTTTTTCTCTTCAAAAGGTATTAGCAATTGCTCTAATGGGAGGCAGTAGGCGAATTTGAAAATTGTTTTCTTGCTACTCTTTTCTAGTCACCATTAAATTTCATTTGAATGTCATTTTTATATTAAAACACATGTTCAATTAGAATTAAAAAGTACATTGTTCCCGAAGAGTCATTTTTAATGAAAAGGCTCAAAAGGCAATTTTTACTTTTATTTTATTGCCACAGAGTTTGATTTCTTTTGTTCCTTCCAGCTAAAATGTGCTTCTCGTTCTGCCTTTCTCTCTTTTGCTCTCTCTCTCTCACACACACCCTCACAGATACACACAAACACACACATATCATTGAAGTGAGAGTCTGACTTAACCCTGTCGATATGCAAAGGAAATCTACTGTACATAAGCTATTCAGCTTATCAACATTGTTGTTCTGTACATTGACATTTGTTGCCTCTTGTGCCTTTATCAACGTCATCATACTTTATACATCTGTGACACTGCAAATCAACTGTGACATTGCTACTACAATGGAATATATATATTTAGTTTCAGGGTGAAAGTCATAGACTGAAATACAATTTAAGATTCAGCAGGGCATTTTGTTTATATGATGTGTGGAACCAAAAAAGCTGTTGTAAGTGCATGAAATCCCGTCTCTTGTACTATAAACATAGATGGCGAATTTTCAAATCAATATCAAGTGAAATTAATGAAAGTTTGGCAGGAAAGAGCACATATGTTGCTCTGAAGAACCATTCTCAAATGCTATAATAATAGCAATCTACAGTAAGTGCTGTGAAAGGCAATTGCTTGAGAGTTCTGAGATGGCTCAGTCTTCCACAAGTCTTGTTGTAGAAGCACAGTAGTGCACACTGCTGAAAGTGACCAGTGATGACATGTTTAGCCGCATGTCTTCATTCCGCCACTGGCAGTCGAGGTGGTGTCCAGCAAACGGTGTGGGCTTTGTAGATAATTGGCGGACTTTCTGGGGAAGACCTGGTCTGATTAGGAGAGACGGCATTCATCCCACTTTGAATGGAGCAGCTCTCATAGCCAGAAATCTGACCTAAACCATGACAACTCAGAGTTGAGACCAGGAGGCAGAGTTGCAGTCCTACACGCTTCTCTGCGCTTCCAGAGCAGTTACCCACCCAAAACTCCTTAGTGACGATGTCTGCCCCCGGACCACTTAAATTAATAAAATCTAAAGTTAACAGAAGAGGAGTTATACACAAAAACCTAAACAAAAACGTTGAAATAGCACAACAAAATAAGAGAATTAAATGTGCACTCTTAAACATCAGATCTCTGTCATCTAAAGCTGTACTAGTGAACAATTTAATATCAGAGTATCATGTTGACTTATTTTGTCTTACTGAAACCTGGCTGGGTCATGAAGAATATGTTAGCCTAAATGAATCCACTCCGCCCAGTCATATTAATACTCATATTCCTCGAGGCACCGGCCGAGGAGGTGGAGTTTCAGCCATCTTCGACTCAAGCCTATTAATCAACGCTAAACCTAAACTAAATTATAACTCATTCGAAAGCCTTCTTCTTAGTCTTTCACACCCAACCTGGAAAATACAACAGCCAATTCTATTTGTTATAGTGTACTGTGCTCCTGGTCCTTATTCTGAATTTTTATCTGAATTCTCAGAGTTTTAAGTTTAGTCCTTAAAACAGATAAAGTAATTATTGTAGGTGATTTTAATATTCATGTCGACATTGATAATAATAGCCTTAGTACTGCGTTTATCTCATTATTAGATTTGATTGGCTTTTGTCAGCGTGTACATGAAGCCACTCACTGTTTTAACCACACCCTCGACCTTGTTCTGATATATGGCATTGAAATTGAACATTTAATAGTCTTTCCACAGAATCCTTCTCTATCAAACCGTTACTTAATAACTATTGAACTGTTATTACTGGACTACAGGCCATTAGGCAAAAACTCTTATAACTCTATATATCTATACTTACTCTGATATTGCTGTTGCTAGATTCAAGGAAGCAATCCTATCTGCATTTAATTCAATGTTATTTCATGCTATGTATGTAATATAACAGAGGACTCCTATGCAAATCACAGCCCCTCCCAAATTGACCATCTAGTTGATAGTGCTGCAGGCTCACAGCGAACGACACTCGATTCTATCGCTCCTCTAAAAAAGAAGATAATAAAACAAAGAAGGTTAGCTCCATGGTATAACCCCCAAACCTGCAAATTAAAGCAAACATCACGAAAACTTGAAAGGAAATGGCGTTCCAACAACCTGGAAGAATCTTGTTTAGTCTGACAAGATAGTCTTAAAACATACAGGAAGGCCCTCCGTAATGCCAGAGCAGCTTACTACTCATCATTAATAGAGGAAAATAAAAACAACCCGAGGTTTCTTTTCAGCACTGTAGCCAGGCTGACAGAGAGTGATAGCTCTATTGAACCATGTATTCCTATAGCCCTCAGTAGTAACAACTTCATGAGTTTCTTCAATAATAAAATTTTTACTATTAGAGAAAACAATTCATCAAGTTCTGCCCTCAACCGGTACCGACTTATCTTCAAACACAGGAACCTTAGAAACAACTGTAGAACCTGATATATGTTTCAACTAACTTCAACAATTAATTAATTTAAGCCATCAACCTGTCTCTTAGACCCTATTCCAACTAGGCTGCTTAAAGACATTTTACCCTTAGTTAGCACCTCTTTACTGGATATGATCAGTCTGTGTTTATTAACAGGCTATGTACCACAATCCTCTAAAGTAGCTGTAATTAAACCGCTTCTTAAAAAGCCCATTCTTGATCCAGGGGTTTTAGCCAACTACAGACCTATATCTAACCTTCCCTTTCTCTCTAAGATCCTTGAGAAAGCAGTCGTCAATCAGTTGTGTGAATTTCTAAATAAAAATAGTTTATTTGAGGATTTTCAGTCAGTATTTAGAGTGTCATAGAGACAGCACTGGTGAAAATGACAAATGACCCTTTAATTGCATCAGACAATGGACTTGTCTCTGTACTTGTCTTGTTAGATCTTAGTGCTGCGTTCGACACCATTGACCATCACATCCTATTACAGGGACTGGAACATGTAATTGGCAATGAAGGAGCCGCACTAAGCTGGTTTAAATCCTATCTATCAGATCGATCTCAGTTTCTACATGTCAACAGTGAGTCCTCCGTACATGCCAAAGTTAGTCACGGAGTTCCGCAAGGTTCTGTGCTTGGACCGATTCTATTGCTTCCACTAGGCAATATTATTAGGAAACAGCCCATTAACTTTCATTGTTATGCGGATGATACCCAATTATATCTATCAATCAAGCCAGATGAAACTAACCAGTTAACTAAACTTCAAGCATGCCTTAAGGACATAAAGACCTGGATGACCTGCAATTTTCTGACGTTAAACTCAGACAAAACTGAAGTTATTGTACTTGGCCCCAAACACCGCCGAGACACATTATCTAAAGATATAGTTACTCTAGATGGCATTGCCCTGGCCTCCAGCAGCACCGTAAGGAACCTCGGAGTTATCTTTGATCAGGATTTATCCTTTAACTCCCACATGAAACAAACTTCAAGGACTGCCTTTTTTCACCTATGTAACATTGCAAAAATCAGGCACATCCTGTCTCGAAATGATGCCGAAAAATTAGTGCATGCATTTTTATACATTATTAATTACGGTTATTTTTTTAAATCATGACTGTATATTTTAAAACAGAGATCACATTTGTAAGGTTGATTGGCACTTGACAATGCCAATGCCAGAGCCTTTTTGTCTTGATGACACTTCACCAAAGGATTGTTCAGATAATCAAAGATCCTTGTACTGTGGAGATTGTCCACTGTAGTCTTTTGTGTGATATTTCACACCTACATCGAATTGCTTTTCAATCTCTCCTCTTTCTGTAGTGTTGTCATGTTTCTATGAACACATGACTTACTATCTACTTACATCTACTAGATCAGGACACCAGAGCTCTATTGTCACTTTGAATAAAATTAAATAAAAATCAATGCCCTGTTAAAGCCAAATATTATAACATAACCTAAAACACTTACCACTACTAATTGCAACTTTATCCTTTACTGTCCACAAACACTAAGTTTTCAGCTTTCAGAATTTTGTTTGTTTAGGTTCATGTTTGCCACATGGCCTCCACTGCCCTCCTTTATACACACAGATGCTGCTTTCCAGTCCTGCTCTGTCATAGCTTTTCGTCACAAGGTTGTTTCTGCATTCTAGATCATATCTCTCTGTAGATGTTTAACTCTCACCTTTGTCAGTCCTGCTGCATGTGAACTGTCTGCTGAATCAAAGACTACAAAATCTCTCAAGAGCTCCACAGCAATCTCCACTACCATTGTAGTGTCTTTTAAAATATATTTTCACCTTTAACATCAGTATATATTTTCAGTTTTATCATTGCTAACACTGTATACTTCACAATCTGAACTCTCTCATAAGTTCACTCTCTGACATCTCAGCAGAAAATATCTCATTCTGTATGGTGGTGTTGCCAGCTGCATTTATTTGTTTCATGCTTCACTATTTCCTTTAATGTCCCTTCACTGTGTGAGGACTTTGTTTCTTAATGGCCCTCTTGTGTTAACAGTCAACAGGAGCATGATCTGGACCTGTTTTTATGTATTTTTCTCCTCTTCTTAATCAAATCATAAAGCACTGCTCTGTTGGCTTCCATGAAACTATTGGGTCCTTTACTCATGACAGGGACACGATGGTAAGATTCACACTACAACTGAGTAAACATCATTAAAGAAAGCCTTTCTTCTTATTGCAGCAACCAGATTTAAAAACTGAGGCAAAAAAAAGAAATGCAACAAAGTTTTGGCTGATAACATATTGAGACAAAGAGTTTTCTCTAACTGGTATAAAGCCTCTCCTTCTCCTGTCACAGTGTAAGTGACCCTATTGTCTGGAATGCAATTAACATAAAACATCTAAAAGGAGTGTCACATGTCAACGCAGGAGATTAGATTGCGTATGCACCATACAAAGATGAAAATATCTCATTTTATTTTATGTATCTCATGCACTCTTTTTGCTTTACCTACACCCTAAAAGACACAAAATAAACTCTTTTTTTTTCTGTTTTAGTGCCTCCTTTCATCCTGCATAAACCACTGGCTGCATAAACAAAATTAACAATAACCTCAAAGATAAAATACAGTACATGAGCCCAGCATTGTGACTTGGATGCATGACATTTCCAGTGATTGATTTATTGTTAGTTCTGCCTTGTTGATCTCCTCAGAGGTCTGTGTCTCATTGCTGGATATATGATATTACACAGATTACTTTAAGTGATTATTGTCTGCAAATGATAACAGCCCTGTACAATATTCATCTGAGGCACATTGGTCTAGGTTTGAACCCACACTTCTCCCTCAACAGCCAATATATATGTGCCCTTGAGCAAACAACTTCAGTCTCAGCCCCTCCAGCAAAGCAGTGGAAAGTATGCTTGTTGTAAGAAGCTCCCAGGTGTGATTGTGTATGAATCTTGATGTTGTTAAAAAAACAGCAGGGCTCAGTAAATCTTGTCTAGAAAAATAACCTTTTTTAAAAAAAAAACCAAAACACTGTCAAAGAAAAAACAGCTGCTATTCTATTCTGAGTTGTGCCCCTATCTAACTGATGGTGCCTAGCTGAGGCCATGACCTGGTGCAGGTTGACTTTGACCTCCCTGAATGGCCTCAGCTGTGGTACAATGATCAGTGTTGTTTGGCCAGAAAAAGCTGCTTAGGAGCAACTGCTCTGCTCTTACCTGGCCTCACTACTGATGGAGGGGCTGAAGCTTATGTAGCCCTGACCTTACTGGACTTTGGCAAGATTTGTTCATGAGGAATGTATCTATATTTGCCTTTACCTGCTCTCAAAGTCAAAACAAAAAGAAGGCTGTGATTGTTATTTCTCAAATATTCACTTTTGCTTTCCAATGTTTCTAATGATTACATCTCCCAGGCTATTTGGGAGACATCAGGAGTAATTTGTGGGTTTTGCTATGTTAACTTGAGGACAGGTGTGGCCAGGGATCAAATCACCAACACTGCAATTAATTGATGACCCATTACCAAAATCCACTTCAAATGTTGTCTGACACAAATGATCCATTATTGTTGAATGACTCTAGCGAGACCAAGTATTATATAAATATAACCTTAGTGGGTTTGAGGGATCCAGTGAGAATACTGTAAGTGGACTTACAGCTGAAAAATTAAATAGAATTTGTAATAGCATTGTTTATGTCATCTGAGAGTAATCAATCAAACAGTATTAATGTATCTCAACTCTATAGATGCAGCATGGGTTATGCTAACTGGATTATTGAGCTCTCGGCTGTTACTGATGCCCTTCTGCTCTGCTCTTGTGCTCTTGTGCTTCACAACACCATATCAATACCACCATCAGCCTCACAGACAAATCACAAAAAAATGTAGCCATGTGACAACCTCTAAATAAGGATGATCTAATTCACACACATTTGTACGCACACACACATGTTTACATAGTTATCATGAAGAAAATTGTATTATAGTTTTCAAAATTTAATAAAAGTGGCAGACAGCAGGAAGCTACATAAAAAAGACAATAAATAACATATGTCTACAATAAATACATAGACTAGCCTGACACCATTCAACATTTTTCACACGTAACAGCAAGTGCAGTTCAATACTACAGCAAATACTCCTTGAGCATCTACTTATATATTATAAATGCAGAAGAGAAAATGGTGTATATGTTTACAGTGCAGCCAAAGTCACGTTGTAGTTGTGCATATGTAGGCCATTTGATTCCAGGGCAAGGATGGTGGACTCCGCCACTAAGAATGAAAAAATACCTGTAAAGGTATTTATAGAATGTATATATATTGAATGGTTATTGCAGAATAAATGCCAATTATAAATAGTATCAGAAAGTATTATTCAGAGTGTGCAGTAATAAAAGACACATTCAATACAATGAGGTTCTCACAGATTTCCATTTAAAATCAAAACTCTGATAATAAATAAAATACTTATAAATACAGACATATATTCCGAATCCCAAAGAATCCTGCTAAAAGTCAATAAAGAGTGGGACAGCGGCATTTCGAGCTCAAGCCTGAACACGGGGAAAGGTGCAGCCAGAAGCTGAGAGGTGAGTGTGATGCAGGTGGAATAAAGTGACCTGGGGGCTAGAGCAGAGGGGGGTGATAATAAGGAATCCATGTGACTGACTCAGAGTGATGGGTTTACCTGGCTATGAATATTTCAGACAGCAGTGAGGTGTGTTATTACAGCTCAGTGGGAGCACTCACAACATGGGGGCAAGACATGTGCGATCACAAGATAGGACTGAGCACAAACACACAAACACAAACAAAGCAATTTTTTCCAGCATTCAGAAAGAACACATTTAAAATTGTTCATTCATGTTGAATAGCTGAATAGCAAAATGTTTTCATCAACAAACTAACAAAGGCATCTCATAACATGCTCCCTTAAATCAATATACCAACTAATCAATAAGTAGGGAAAGGTTTACACACTACTGGAAGCCTAGCACTGCGAGTGGAGAGAGTAAAATAAATACATGTGCAGCATTTTACTTGAGTTGGAACAGTCCCACATGCCAAGAAGACGATTAAATAAATATTCTGTTTACATTGACTGGCTGCACAGGGGTCTGCAAACTAGTACAGCAATGCAGCCTCACTCAGACAGCTAA
The DNA here is from genome assembly GCF_020085105.1 of Siniperca chuatsi. Lineage (NCBI taxonomy): Eukaryota > Metazoa > Chordata > Actinopteri > Centrarchiformes > Sinipercidae > Siniperca > Siniperca chuatsi. The sequence continues at coordinate 9,231,110 of NC_058055.1, forward strand.
CAATCCAGAGCCTCTGGCCATTCTAATATATTCCCTCCATTATTTCACCAGCATCTGCCTCTCAAGCCACCATCTCTTTTACAAAACAGTGTCTGGAGATGAGACTGTCATAGAGCACTATGATGGGGAGCCATGTGCTGGTTTAGAGTACCCTAAAAGCAGTTGAGAAATGCACTTTAAATATATCCAGATAAGTGGGAGTATTATTCTATATGTAGTAGGCTTCTCATCAAATGTCTACAGCAAAAATACTGCACAGACATGGATGGAGCTTATTCTGGCCTTGGTTTTCTTATCTCAAATCTGTTCCATGGCTATAACCTTAGAAGCAGTTGCTTTGCTATAATTAAAAGCAGCACACAAATAAAATTGCTATAGATTACTGTGAAAACACAACCAATCATAATCACTGTCAACTGCATATTTCCTTATTTTAGTTAATGTGGCATTCAGTTGAAAACACTTCTCTCCAGCCATTACAGTATATCTGACATTCAGAAACAATTCCTCCTGATGGTGACTTCCAACATGTTCCAACATGGACACCTGAGACAATGGTAAAGCCCCGAGCAGGGAACAGCCAGTCTTATGCATTATACATGATCCCTTAGTTATTCATCAGAAAGGATGCGTATTAACCTGTGTGCAACCTAGAGAGCACCATTAATATTCAGCAGATAGCGCTGTTTGAATGTCCAAAAACAAACGGTGTGACTTGTACACGTGTGTGACTGGTAATTAAGACATGTGGTCCTGCAGCCACACATATGATCACAATATGCCATTTGGCAAACTTATTACATTATTGCACTGAATTTGCATCTGTATTTGAAATGTGTCACCAATATCACTTAAATTTGTAATTAGTTTTAGATTTTTACTTTAAACCCTCTGGAGTTCATCTATTCATCTGTGAATACACTGAGCATGTTTTATTTATAGTAGCATAACTTTATTTATATATTATGTAGAGAAAAGCTGGAAAAAACAGTTGAAAGTGCTGAGGTAGGACTTTCACACTGCATCTCATCTATGTCTGTAGACCATAAACATTTTTTGAAAGAAATTTTGAAAACATTGAATTATTAATACTTTCAGTGATTTACAATAGCGTACATAGACTTTCAATGAGAAAGGCACAAAAACAAGTTAAGATAAAATCACTTGAAGTGATCATATATTGATGCATTATAGTTTTATTTCTTACACTTTTCTTCTGTATTTGTGTGTTATAATAATATTTTGAGGGATTATCACTAAGGATTTGTACAGTTTTAAAGGTTCCTGTGTCATTTTTCTTGAATTTTGGGTTCCTGGCAACTTTATACTTTGTTAAATTGACAAAATGATAAGTTAGACTTATGGCTTAGTATGTGCAGAAAAAAGGATACCATGCATGTGGGGTAAATGGCAGTTTAAAAGGTGATAAACAAAGACAGAAATGAATACATAGAAAGTTGGCAAAAATTAACCAAAAGAGGTAATTTAATGGAAATCTAATAGGAATTTGTATCTATTTATGTATTATACACATACAAGTAAATATGTTTTTATGATACATGAAAACCCATTGTATTTAAAAAATTATCATGCTTTGCAGCTTAATTTGGATAACCGTCATCTTCCATGGATCTGATGCAATGGGGGGTTAAATGCTGTTTGATGGCACCTGAATGGTATTTGTAGAGGGATCAAGGATTATATTCTGTCTAAAACTTCTAGGATAATGCCCCCTTTTAGCATGTAATATATTTCTATGGTCAGCTCTGTCACACATGAAGCAATACTAGTGAGATGACAAATCAGCAGATAAGTTCAAGCTGATACTGCTGCAGCAGCTATTTGTGTTCTCATAGATGTTACAGAAATATTTATGTCTCTGGAAAGTCCAAACTCAATATTTTACCCAGCCAATTTAATTATTCACTGCATTTCAGGGAGAGCAAAATGATGAAGTGAGAATCCTGCCATTGCAACAGAACTGGAAAAAGTTAATGAAGCTCACCTGTCTGGTAGAAATACAATTCTATGGCTGATTCAGTTAGCTTTTGAATCATGCTGGCAGGCACAGAACTCGTTGGTTTGAGACTGGGAGAGATCCTCGGAGGAAGCCGCCATGTTTGCTAGCATGAATAGCACCTGTAAAATAGCCAAGCAGGTGTACAATCAACCTGTGTGGAGTGTTCTTGCAGAGAAAATTTTTACACCTGCCAGAATGTAATTTTAGAGGAGCAGCAGGATGCCTTCCACTTTATACACAAATCACATTGGCTTTGTGCGTGGGCAGGTGTGTGTGAGACCGTTCATTCCCTTTTCTCCAATGAACAAAGCAAACATCCTACTTATGCCAGTTTAGCTTGAAACTGAGCAGTTTTTACATCGAATAAAATATCATCATGTAAAGTTTGATTTTAAAAAACTTGTTATTTTAGTTTCATCTAGATGATGCTATTAAGTCATTTGATGTTTGGTCAACATGTGATCATTGGAGAGATCAAATAAGCAAGAAATGGCCCCAGCAAGTGTATAGTCACTATTTAGAAAATAACATAACTGCACTAGATTTTATTCAACATTAACATCTGCAGTATTTTGGAGATTAGAGGAAAGGGTTGAAAGGTGAGACGCTCATAACCTCCATCCATTCTCAACTTCTTTTTTCTCAACTGTTGAGCGCTTAACCCTGACACTGAACTTACACTGAGGGTTTCATTTGGCAGAGTTAAAACAAAATGACTGCCAACTATCATGTTTTACATCAGCCTTCTCTTATTACACAGAAAAGAAGCAAGAGATCGTCTCTCAGTCAGGTTCATTTATAAATCATTTTCATTTTAAATGGAGACCTTTAGCCACTGAGGGAGAATGGAGTCACCACAGATAAACAGGATTGCAAACTGAATGTTATGTGAACTGAAAGAAAAACATTTGTTTTTACTGCTGGTGGACTTTTACAGTATGCAAGTACTGTAATCATTCACACACAAATGATCCACATCAACATGGCATATTAATAGGTAAACAATGAAGTAAAGGGGTACTTAAGCAACTTAGAATTGCATTTCTATAAAGTTGGGGGGCTCACAAGAGAGATTAAGACTTAGAGTCTACAGCTTGCTAGTGAAGGCACAGCGGTGCTTTGAGGTAAATGCTAACGCATCTTAGTTTAGCATGTTAGCATGCTAACAATTGCTAATCAGCACTAAACTTGAAGTACATCTTAGGATGATGTGAATGTCATTAGTTTTGCAGTAATTTGGTCATAAACCAAAGTATAATAAAAAGTAAAAAGTATAATAAAAGTAAAATAAAATTTTGACCTGAGGATGGTCCTAGAGGAAAACTCAAGGGAAAAAACTGATTACAATTGATCCTGAGGGAGACATGAATGCCTGTACCAAGTTTCATGGCAGTCCATCCAGTAGTTTCAATCAAAACCTCAAACGTCAACCTGTTGATGGTGCTAGAGGAAATGTCAGGGGATCACCAGAGCAGCGCCGGTGCCAGGCAAACATCAGCAAGGGGGCATAGGGTTTTCATGGGTGAGCACTCCTTTTTACATGGTCATAGAATGGATGTTTTTTTTGGTAGTGTAACATTATTGCATTTGAATTTGGCCAGACCAAGCAGGTGTCCCTTTACTGAGAATTAATGCCCATCCTTGGACCAGTCAGAATTGAGTATTCAGCCAAGTCCAAGCCGTTGTACAATCCCATTATAAAACACGCATATGCCAATGTATCACATAAACAATAAACAAAAATATGTATACCAACTACAATCAAATGGATTATCAATATCTACCGGCACTGCACAGTGAGTCTAAACACGATATGAAGAGTGAGCTGTTCTGGCAAAATCACATAGAAAAGGCTTTTTTGGGAGGAAGTTAAACAGCAAGAACAAATATGGAATCACAAATATTTTATCGCATACACCCTCACTATGAGGGAAATGGTATAGACTCACTGCAACTTACAGGACCAATGTGTAAGATTTAGCAGGATCAAATGACATAATATGGCAGAAATGGAATATAATATTCATATGTATGTTTTCAGTAGTGTATAATCACCTGAAATAAGCATCGTTGTGTTTTCGTTACCTTAGAATGTTCCTTTAGACATCCATGGGAGTGGCTGGCTCACCGCTAGATGCCACTAAATCATACACACTGGACCAGTCAGGCAGCACTGTCAAATTTGATTTTGCAAAGGGGGCCATTATGGAGGTAAGTTAAGCCTGATGTCGGCTGGGCCATGGTTTTATTATATGTATTTTTTTTACTTTTTTAATTTGTTTGTAAATTAATAGTTTCATTTATTTATTAATACTTGTTTATCATATGTAATGTTTATTATAAAACAATGAATTTTGAGAATTTTGGGGGGGCACAAAACATCATTTGGACAAGCATTGCCCCCCAATGCCCCCCGGTACTGCCCGCATTGCACCAGAGTCTATGGGGTTCATCCTCAAAGCACCATGAATGTCTGTACTAAACTGGCATGGCAATCCATCCAATATTTGCTGAGATATTTCAATAAAAGCCAAAAATGTCAACCTGCCGGTGGCACTAGCGGAAAGGTTAGCAAAGTCAGTAGACTTGATCCTCTGGGGACCATGAATGTCTGTATAAAATTTAATCTACATCCATCCAGCAGTTAATGAGATATTTCAGTCTGAACCAAAGTGGTGGATTGACGAGGTGGACCCTAGAGTCAGGCTGCGAGCATGGTTAAAAATAGAATGGTTGAAATTGAAGCATCAGATTACATCATCAAGGTTAATTTTCAAAAACTTTGGAAAGCTCCCTCCAGAGCCACAGAAGACATGTTTTCACAGTAATACTCCCAATGACAAGTTAGCTGAGCTTCATATGTAGAATTGGTGGAGTGATCCTTTAAACAACTCAGAAGTGATGGTGTTGGTGATGAAGAAGATAATCATGACATAATTAACCAAGACAATTGTGGTAATCATTTGTAGGTATTGATGTCAATGTGTATATCCATGTCTCCCACTTACATTTTCAGGTTCAGTGGATTTTTTCTGTCAGGGCTAATTTATTAGGTTTTAGTTGCCCTAGGTGTAAAAAGGGCAACAACAATGTCAACCCTTGCATGCAGTTTATGTAAACTAAAAATAGGAAAAGTCAGCTTAATAATAGAGGAATTTAATCTAACAATAATAGAGAAATTAACTATAATTTGTGTCTAATACAGACAAAAACATGAAAAAAGCTTATTTAATTAGGCAGACAATCCAGTTGCTGCTGTCATGTCAGTGTTGATGCCTGTTGTTACACAGAATAAACAAACCATGGAGGTGGAATTGTGGAAACAGCAAATGTCAGATGGCAAAGCTTCCCTTTGCACTTTGTCTTGACAACAGTAGTATGGCTCACAGTAGTGGTGTTAATTAATCAGTATTGAGTATTGGTTAATGATGAGTGGACTCAACTAAAATTGCTAACAGTTACATCTTTAGATTTTAAAATGGAATGACATCTCACTCTCTCCCTGTGCATGCTGTTTAAAGAGCATCACCTCAGTGTTAAGAGCAGTATGTGTTGAATGACTGGGTCCTTCCCTTCACTGTTGCCAAGGGAGCTGCAGTGGGCATACATGAATAATCTGGAAGAGCTGTGAGCAGGACTTTATCCTCCAGCAGTGCCACCAGCTCTGGGCAAAGTTAGAGGTGAGGTTAATGCCACTGAAATGTACTTGAGCAGTGGAGCAAAAGAAACAGCAGCTCCTCCATCATTAAATTAGAGGAAGCAAACTTTAGCTTCAACACCTTCCCTTGCCATTTTTTTTCTTTCTTTTATTTTTTTATTGCTCAGCCAGAGTGATATGATAAAAATCAGATAGAAATGATCATCATGATTCAAAATTCATCCCAGATGTTGTATTTAATCCTTTAATAATTTTGTGCATTTGGCAAGCCAATTCATTCTGACTGTTTCCTCGCAGTAAAAGTGTAGGGTTTCAAAATGGTCACAAGTCAAGGATGAAATTGTAATGCTACCCTTACATGCTTTCTGATTAGATTTATTTTATTTTTTGCATTTTTTTCAGTTCCTGTCCAGTTCCTTAAAAGATTTGAAGAGGTTAAAGGAAATGGTCAAATCTGAGAAACATTTGGAGCATTTGAGGTGAACTGTTTATTTTGAGCTAAAAAAAAAATAACATTGCAGTTGCAAAGTTGCAGATCCCCAGGGGGAGAGTTGAATGACCTGCCAAATCTAATTTCTCAGTGTGTGTATTTACCAGAGTAGCTATAGCGGGGGAAAATGTATTGTGTCAGCGCCTGGCAGTTCTCTCTGTTATGGAAGTTCAGTGACCCATTATTTAGTGGTGTGGTGTGCATTATAGTGCATGGCAGCAAACGTGAGAATCATAAAATTACTTGATGGCATACTGAAAAATTATAGATTGGACTCCATTATTGCACAGGTCAGCTGATTAAAGGTTTTCGATGCAATAACAGGTCGTGCTGTATAAGGATTCTAGGTGGACTGTAAAAGCAAATGTCGCACAGTTTAAAGATTTGTTTTCTAAGAGACCTGAACATTCTTATTACTCCTTGAGTAGAAAAAACATATGATTGTCCTACAGCGAGAAATGTTAAATTAAAAACTTAAATGTGTGACTTCATAGAGTTAAATGCTATCTTGTCAAAGAATATGATACTAACTTACTAACTTTGGTTATCAGCATTTGTATAACATTTGAACTTCTGCTAATAACTGAATCTAGAAAGTGTTCCAATATTTAAAGAAAATCCTGTACACTGATCACTGTCTCTCTATTGGCAGAAATGAATGTTCACAGATATCAAAAAGGCATTATAGGTACTGTATATGTCAATGCTTAAAATTCAGTTGCATTGCCCTTTACATAATTATACTTATCTCTTTATCCTGTAAAGGCTAGAGTGCATGAATTCTGAATACCACTGAGCCCTGCACAACAGTAATTCTTCATTACCTCACACTGAATTCTGTCATCTAAGTGCAAAGGCAGCTGGAACAAACCTAGGAGAATCTGATTTCTGTTTCACAGACAATGAGGACCATCACTCAGCATCTGCCATGTAGTACAATGGATAATATTTACACCCAGACAGCAGATTGGGGGCTCCAGGGACACGACGGGATGCACAGGAAGCGGAGGTCACTTGACCAAACAGAACCAATGCAGGCCTGTGGGAAGAAAGCACTAGCCATACATCATGCCAGTGGCCATCCGTCACCCAGACCGCTCGATTTGAGGCAGCCGCTTTGAGATTTGCTGCAGTGACTGGCCCTTGAGGGACAAGCTGGTGACAGAGCCTCCTACAAATACAATCTATACCTCTCACAAGCTGGACACTCTATACAGGTCAGAAGTGCCAGAAGATAACTTGTCATCACACACAATTAACTGGCATGATTTTGGTTCTCATTGTTTATCTTATTATTCTACAGGCATGGCCAGGCAGTACAGCGATGGTGTAAGTGTAACATGTTTATAATGTAACTTTTCCATTAAGCAACACAAAACACTTACCCACAAAAAAGTTTTATTTATTGTCTTTTGGCAGATGGCAAGATATTGGTATTTTTTGGTTGAGAGAAAACCAGCATAGCAAATTGTCTTTTTATGGTGCAATCAGGCAGAATCTGGCAGTGGTTACAGAAGTGTAGTCTAGTTCTTCAATAACTGGAGTATTTTTGGATGAATGGAAATTAATCCATGAGTGAAAGTAGTTCCCGAAAAGCATTATGCTGAAAGCCAGAAGACATTCTCCTACATGCCAACATTGAAGGTGCTAGTGTATTTTAAACATCAGCAAATCATTGTTTCATTTCTAATGATACTTCAGTACTGATTTCTAGCTTCTGTTTTGTGGCAATCATATTGTTAGCGCTACTGTTTCTTTTTCTGCCACAAAGAGGATTTTGCCAAAGCCAGAAACTGAATGCTTTATGTTTGTGTTGGTTTAACAGCAGCCATTTTTCTGTCTTGTTTTGTAAAACCAGGGTGCAGATTTCCTGCAACATCCAGTAGATGCCACACAATTTAAAATCCTGCCAACTGTCTCAGCGATGATGTAATTTGTTTAGTGTAATTTTGTTAATGTCTCAAAATGTTGCAGCCTACTGTAAGAAGCCATTTCGAACACCTCAAAATACAATGTGATATTCAATTTACTTAGCACTGTGGATCTATGATATAGAACAAAAAACATGCACTGAATAAATTCTGCATACCATTCAAATGAACCAGAGGCTAAATCTTTTTGCCATCTAATATTGGCTACAATGCACCAAAAACCACAGAACTATCAGTTTTAAAACTTAGCTGGCATTGCTATTTTTTGCAAACTCTTTAAAATAAATTGCCAAAAATTTGCCATATTGTTACAATGCTGTGTAGATAGTTCCTAATGTGTATGGACTAAAAGGTATATTGTGGTCTAAGTTCTATTTTTGAGTTGGGTTTGAATGACACAAAAAATATAAAAAACTTTTTTTGTGAGATGTGTTTAATAATTTTAGAGTTAAAAAAAATGGTGCCGCTGCTTTTGATAGGTCAAAGGTTTGTCACTGATATGATGATAGTGGTGTGAGAGGATAAAAGGAAAGTGGAGTGGGGCAATCAAGTGATTTAACTGTATTAATAGCATGTCTTAGTGATGTCCGGCTACCATATATACCTCTCCCACAAATACACTGTACCATACGGTCACCTTAAGATGTTTTTTTCCATGGTTGTCTACACCACTTAATATCAAGCACGACCTCCTGGATTCTGTTTTTTGTACTTTCACCTGCCCCACTAAAGAGCACCTGTCGGATCAGCCAACAGAGCCATGCAGCACTTCCTTCTTCCATTGTAAATACACTGTACTATCACCCGTACCACTTATTTGTCTGTACATACTGCAGCTGCCTGAACATAAAAAGGACTTACAGACTGAACCTCAAAGAAGCCCTTAAGCTGTATTTTTCAACATGTCTGCCATCTGTTATTTTCCTGAAAAATATTACAAGCAATTTCCTTTTAGTTCCGAGTTACAGAAACAGCAGCTAGTGCTGCCTCACAACCAATACTGTACAACAGTTAGTTCTAAGGCAGTGCTGTTTGGAGAGTCAGAATTACAGACTAAAACATCATATACAGTATACCTGCCACAGACATCAATAGGAGGTTTGCAAATTATTATTTCTAATGCTGGAGATTTATAGTCACATTTCTCATGTCTTTGGGAAACCAGCCTTTTCATCCTGGTAAGGCATAAACTGCAAAAGCTTACCTCTCATTGAAATGCTGAATTGTTTAGCCAGAAAAATAGCCAGGAAAACAGCAGATAGCAAGAGACGACAGCTCTAAATTAAATGTCTCTGTATATTTGGCCCCGCAGGAAGACGTGAAATAAATGCATGTGCCCTTGTACTGTATGTGGTCTGGGTGCAGGTGGACAAGCGGTGTAGATTAATTTGTGCCTCTGGCATGGCAAGGTTCCATGCACATACAGTACATAGCTTGAGCAGCGGTCTGGAAAAGAGAAGAGCACAGAAAAAACACAAGCACTTTTGATTGCATGCCCTTGAACGAGCACTGCAAAGGATGAATGTGAGGAAATATTATACATAAATGGATCCACCTCAACGTCCAGAGGTGCAGCCCATTTTTACTCTTGCAAAGGTCTCGGGAAAAAAAAGGCCTTCCATGTTGATATAACCTTTCTTAACAGCATCACCTCCAGTACTGATTCTGAATAATTCAGTGCCTAATAGCCTACCATTTGCCTGGACATAAAGTCTCCTAGCAACATTGCTAGACTTTGTGATCAGGTAGGTGTTTTGTCAGAGAAGCACTTCTGACTGCAGGTAGTGCCGCACATTAAACATCACCATATGTAGTCGCTGACTAAAGCTTAAAGTTTAAGCAGATTATGTCTGCCTGTCATCAGGGTATCTGAAACGCTTTAAAATACATTCTGTGAAATTCAATGGACAGATATCCTAAGAATAACTTTGACTTTAGTGGTGACATGGATTTCATATTTCCACCATTAGAACATTGTTTCTCCCATTTAGATCAGACTTCATTCCAGTTCCAGGAAAAATATTCAGCTGTTCCCTTATTTATTTTATTTAATCTTTATCTGACCAAAGATTCTGTGACGACCTTGAACTAAGAATTAATCCAACCAAATACTTAAAGCAGATGGGACAACAGGCCAAATAGAGATCACGCACTATCAATAGAAAATAATGAACAAGAAGTAATATAATGATGTATGTCCATAATATATAAAATTCACTAATGATGACTCAGACCATCCACTGCGATCACATTTTGATACAGGCATGCTTGCCCACACTTTGAGGCTGAGAGATTGTAAAGTCAGTGGCTTGTCACTCAGACTGAGTCCCACATGGGCAGTGAGATGGAGCCTGCTAAAAGGGAAGACCGAATGACAGGACAGACATTAGTATCCTGTCTGACTCACTCAGTGTCTGACTGTCAATCTCTGGATATGTTGAGGCACTACTTTACCATTTTATGCATTTTCAAATTCCTATTCAGTGGCTGATTATCTCCATTCAATTCCTCACTGCTGGATGTTGATTGGTTCTCCTTGAATAACTGTTCTTCCAGTTGGCTGTGGCTTCAAATTGCTTTCCCCAATTTCCACGGGGCTAAGTTGAAATGGAAAAGAAATGATGTCTTTGATTTTTAATTTTTTTTATACTTGATTGTGTCAATACATATCACTGATGTCTTAGATTTAGGGATCAGATGTGAGTGAATATGTCTTTCAGTCACTCCAGAAATGAAAAGTTAAATCTTTGAAAAAAATCATTACAAATACCAAACATCCTGAGATATAGAATATTTTTTTATTCTATAATTTTATTCTATTATTCTATATATTTTTTTTAAAACACAAAAAATCTTAAAAATTATCTGTTTTTTACTCTTTCGCAATTTAATTTGTGACTTTCATTTCATTTCTGTGAATATTTACTAGAATGGCATCATTTCATTGATATTAGCACCTTAATTTGATGATCCGGTGATCCACTGTTCACTATATTAAAAAATATTTGTCACATTTAATTTTGTTGTGCAGAATGGGATAATTATCTGAAAAACACGTTTGAGGATCCTTTCTCCCAAATCAAAACATTTCAACTACCACTACTGTTTTTAATGCTGAAATTCATTTATACAGAAGTATACTTTACAGTCCACTACGGGTTAAGATGTCTCCACCACCTGACAACAATGACAGCCATCCAGATCTGGTATGGATTCCAGCAGAGCTGTTTTCACTCTGCACATGCCAAGACTCGATGACACAATACCAGTCCAGAGCCAAATTGCCACTAGGCTTTTGTATTAGTTTAAATAAATCCCTCTTTGTAGATGAATATGTTCCTCTGGACACTGAAGCAGTGCAATATCCTGGGGTTTGAATAAAGTGACTCCAAACACACCAATGACTTCCATCTGCTCAGTGAGTTATGCTTGTAAATTCTGCAATTAGATGCATAGTTAATTCCCACTATCCATCAGTTTATAGTTTGTGAGTTTGGTGGCAAAGACCACCATGCTGTCAAGTTCTGGCACCAAATCGAGAACATTTTATCTCTCGGCGCAATGACTCGTGCACTGACAGAGCTGAAGAATTTATTAAGTGTCTGGTAAAGTCACCATGCTGTATGTTTTCACACTTATTTTCAAACTTTGCTCGTTTCCCTTGTGATTAAAAACCTCAGTATTCTTAAGAATGGAATCATTATAAGTTTCATCAAGAAAAATGTCCTTGCAGTGAATGAGATTGCCAAGACAATGTCTAAAATAATTAGTAACAGCCTCTTGAGGTATCTTTGGGACAGGGACAAGATCCTGGGCAGAATGAGAGTGACCATGAAGTGGAACTGGAAAGCTTGGCTGCAACATGGCCTCCTGTTTGGAAGTGGGATCTGAAGATTGAAGGATCATTAGAAATAAACCTTAATACATTAATGGACCTGCAGAGAAAATGGGGGACAGTACAATCATTTACGAGCACCTCAGTCAATACAAAAAATCTACTGCAAATAGGAATTTGGTTCTTAGCATAATACTTTCTCACTCCCCACTACACTACATGTCATCACAGCAAGGGCAGCTGTGACTGCCACTTCTAGAGAGTTAAAGGGCTATTTAGTAATCTATCACTCCATTGATCAGCACATGAGTGAAGTGCAACTACAGCAGCAGCCTCCTTCACAAGTCTCCGTAACCACCACCACCCCCACAAACCCTCCCATCTGTTTGGCCACTAATTAATATGGACAATAGGGTCACATTTTCACAATAGAGATGAGCTGATACGAAAAGAGATCCAAGAGATGCAAAATACTGTTGCAATGAAACTGCTTACCTTTTAGTGGTAAGCAGACTGCTTGTCACAGGCCATTTGAGCCTGAAGATAAAGCTTTTTAGGTTTTGCGACAGAAAAATAACACACATATTCTCTCTCTCGTATCGCTGTTCTCCATCACTCGGCAGCTGAAAACAAAAAATAGACCAAACAGTAGGAGGATTTTGAAATTCTAACAGGTGGGTAGGTGTTGTTCCAAATCTGAGAGTAATCAGATTTGGTAAAAAGCCATGCATCTCAGCACACGGTAAAGCAATCACTACTGATCATCAATCATATGCACAAAGCACAAACATTGCATTTTTTGCCTATTTTGTGCAGTGAAACATTTATTTCCTCTTCAAATGTTCAGTGTAATGCTAAAAAGTATGTACACAGCACACGCTAGGTCCTCTCTGAATAAAGGGAATTCATGCTTTTTGTCACCACTAGACCTCATTAAATTAGCCATTAAATTTTTGTTTTGGAGATCAGACTTCGCACTGTACTGTATATACGTTGAAGTACTGAGATCTAAACATGTTCCAAATTTGTGTTTGACCTGTGAGATAGAGATTTGGATTGTAGGAGTTCACTTGATCTTTTTGTACATTTTTGAGATAATTTTTATTTTACCAATTCATATTTACTGGATAGTACAGTACAGTAGAGACTGCCAGGATAGTGTGAGGGAAACGACATGCAAAAAAGGTCCATTGTCAGATAAGTCTAAAGGACATTGTAGTTATATGGTATGGTTTTAACACTTGGCTTCCAGGATGCCCTTGCATCTCTTTTCTACATCTAAACAAGTTTACAGAGCTAAAAACATAATAGCAATGGAAGGGGAAAGACAACAGAAATGAAATCACATCACAGTGCGGTAGCAAGTGCTGGAGGCATTTGTGAAACAGGTAAATGATCTTTCCCACACTTTCCCACTGAGAGAGGCTAGAAGGAAGGACCATTTGCGAACCCTTTCAAATCCCTCAGATGTAGTGTACTGCTGTAGAGTATATCCCAAGTCTTCATTTCCCCCCCCCCCCACACACACACACACACCAACGACAAGGGCAGCAACTCTCCTTTGGCAGGGACACTAAGCACTGAACAGCTCTGAGCACAGCAGGAGGCTGTGGCCACCTGCATACTGTGGAGTGGAGATAGAGAGAGAAATCCAACACTGAAATTGGTGATAGACACATTTCCTTTTTCTACTCCAAGGATTTTAGACATTTTGTTTTCAAGGTTTACACTGTGCTTAGGTATGATGAGTGACATAAAACAAAATAAATCAAAGATTTCAGATTGCTGTGGGTGCTAAAACTGATTCACTTTTATGTTACAGGAAGAGAAAAATGCTTTTATTGTTCCCCAGGCCCTGCAAAGACCTATGCGAAATGTAAACAATGTTTGAGCCTACCTTTGAGCCTTGTTACAAGGGCCAACTACTGTGCAGTGTTCATTAGAGTGGAAATTGTATGTGCAAACAAAGAGAGGCACCCAAGCAGTACACTGTACTTTGTCTTTTCATCTCAGAATTGCAAATGAATGCAGCCTCCTCACCTGGTCCCTGCAGGCAGTGTCCCAGTGCCTCCAATCAGTGTTATATTGACAGTAAGCATCCAGCAGAAAACTTGGAGCGCTAATAGTTGAGGATGATGCCTGATAAACACATTCTCCCCTCTAACTGCTCCCCCACATATTTTGCTGCCTGGCAGGGTGGCCTTCAACCAAGGTCAAAATGTGGAGAAGCTTGGCGAACAGAGCTGCTTATGCAGAAAACTGGCACACAGTTTGATTTAAGAGTCAGTTCTGATTCAGTTTGGATGCTCTACATCTGCTTTGTAATATTAAAAGGTGCATATTTGTCCATATTGGCACAAAATCTTGTTGAAGGAGACAGGTGTTTTCCATGAATATATCAAGAAAAGTACACAATTCCAGACAAATTCCAAATGGAATGTAAAGGATATGACAGCGTACTCAGGTGTTCTACTCAGTAAGCAAATTAACCATATGTACAGCAATGATAAGACTACTGGCATTCTACATTATTATACATGGCAGCCCTGTCCATGGAGGTGCAACATTAGACTTCCAGCACAGTAAATGTCTGTGGCCAGACCATTCTGTCTAAATAACAGGGAGGGTGGCACCATAAACACACACTTGCTTGGCTTTGTCAAGCTAATGACTTCCTGCTCCAGTGGCTTGTGAAACAGTGTTAGAGCCAAAATAAGTAAAATCGGGAGCAGAATTTAATCTGTCACTCAATGGAAAGCCTTTAAGCAGAAACATGCAGCCACCCAGAGGGTGCACGCAAGTGAACTGAAATTACAGCAAAAGCTCCCTGGCACAGAGTGAGGCACCAGAACAGGTTGTGCACAGGAATGAGGATTACAGATTGGTTGGATAAATAGAGGATTCTTTAAAGCAAAACACACTGACTGGGAATGTCAACCAAGGTGGTAATCTAAAACCATCAATCCCTTTGAATCTAGGTAAGCTTCACCTATGTAGAATAGAGATTGATGTGGGGAGGAAGAAAGTGCTTGCTCTAGGTTTTTGATCTTCCTGAATTTGCCCCAAGCTTGGTTTTGAACCGTGTAGCTGTGCAGCAGTCATATTAACAACCAGGTAGTGTAAGCAACGCTCAGTCTTCCAACGGCTCCGAATTAATCATTTCAACGAATTGTTTGTTTCCTCTGTAGTCTCCTGAGAAAACTGGATGGGTCTGATGAGAAGTTACTGTGGGGTAGATGAGCTAAAATTAATCAAATACATCAATGACTTGTTTTGCTAAAACTGTCCTGCCTACTTTCTAACCTCCTTTTCTCCAACTGTTTTTTGACGGCAGGGAATTTGAAACAAAATTGCATCCAAATGATACCTCTATGCAATTACAGCAAGCCAACATTGATTCTGTAAACAAACAGCTGACTTTATTTACTAAAAAACCCTACAAAATCACTCATATTACAAATGGCGATCTGTTCAATAATGAAAAGAGACCTTTTCAAAAAAATATGATGAAGTATACAAACTTTTGAAACATTATGTGTAATTCCAGCAACTCCAACTTAGAAGCAATGAAACTCTTTCATTTAACAAGTCTATTCTGAATCAAAGTTTCCTGTGTTCCACATTAATATTCATGTGTGAAAGAAAAAAAAACTGAGAAAATAAGACATGAAATGCAGATTAGCCTCTTCTGAGAAGATATGCAAATAGCAAGCCAGACACTTGAAGCTTTTCTTTGCACATGTGCAGACAGTCCACATGCACATATACTGTATATGCTTCTTTATTCAAATCTACCTACATATCTACCTTTAAATAGAGTTTAAAATTCATAAGGTCACCATCATCTAAGGATATCATAATAATTCTCTAAGGCCAAATATAGAAATAACCAGCAAGTTTCATATGTGTCTGGACAGCAATAAATCACATAAAGGTATCGAATTGTAAGAGCAGACTGGCTTTAATTTAAGGTTTTTTTTAGCAGCATTCTATGAGGTAATACAGAGTAGACAGATGGCTAATGGAGTACAAATAAACAAGTCTGACATGGAAAACCCTCCCAAAACGTCACAGTCAGCATCAGAATCCTTTTAGATATTAAAATGCACACAGCCTGGGAATCACTCAACATCACAATATGAGTTTGAGTGTTGCTCATTGGTGGTCATGGACAAATAACCTCTAAAAGTCCCAATCCCAATTTTTCTCACATGCAAAAAAATCACCAATTTAACGAACAGAGTCTTTGGCACCTTAAAATGGGAGAACCATGTTGTACTGAAAAGGATGTCATTATTTTATTGCTTAAACTGATATGGCCAAAAAAACTGATATGGCCAAAAAATCCCTCAGTTCAAGACAATCTGCACTTTACACCTGAAACAAATAACAAGATGTGCAATTCAAACATGGACTTCATTATACTGAAATATTATTCTGCAGGATCTACTGTATATAATACATTAAAGCTCCTTTTAATGTTAAAAGGAGCTTTAATGTATTATATACAGTAGAAGTCTAGTGTTTGTGCATCTGCAAGGTCTCAAAAGCTCTATGGAAAGCTCCTTTATAATAGCAAACAAATACATTCCCTTTTGAATTTCAAGAAATATGAAAGTAGTGGACAAAAGCATGACTGAGCCTCAAAAGAGCCAAACCAAAAGCATTCTGGCATGCACTCCACTAAAAGATAAAAATAAATCAGGAATATGACATAAAACTTATCTTAATAAAATACTTCTCTCACTAGCTTTAAAAAATTTAATTTATTTCAATAGTTCATGTGAAGGCTTTGATTTCACGTACAATATTATATATCTGCGTATACTATATACACTTTTAGATCAGACTTTGCTTTAAATCCATTTCTCAGCATTTCAAACCTATCTATCACATCTAACAGCTTAGTTTAAATAGAAGTTTATTTTCCAAAATGATTTTGCTTTGATGTCAGCTATCATGACCTAGCATCACTTTGTTGAAATGATGGATATCTCAGCTCGGAACAAGAGCCACATGTAAACTTACAGCAAGATAATTAATTGAAAATGGGTTAATTCCTCCCACCGTGCTAGTCCACATTAATGGGGAGGAGATAAGAACAGTCTTAATAGTTGGTCAGACCTTCTTGAAGAAGTGTAGCCAGAGGGTTTATCTAAATCCTCTTGGCAGAGCTATCTGAATAGTGAGAGGAGAGTGCAGAGGAGTGCTTAAATTTGCCTGAAAAGCAGCTCTTATAAATAAAGTAGCAGCAGGAAGTTCTTCTGATAGCGCTCAACTTCACTGTTCTGTATTGACTAACTTATTCAATATGTTGTGTTAAACATAAAAGAAAAAGCACATATTAACCATAGAAGCAACATCACTTTATGATGTGAATGAGTGCACCATAGTAAGTAAAATATGCTAAAAATCCCAGGCTAATCTATCTTAAAATTGTTCTTTGTGTGCTCCTTCTCTGTCCTTGACTCTGGAAGCAGCTGGCCTCTCTTGCTGGCTGAGAAGTGGTGGTAAAGTTGTGGGGAAAGAATCTTGTCCCTCCTTTTTGCTTGGTGTCACTGAAAGGACGAGGTGACCTGAGTTTGGGTTACGATGCGCTCTCTGCCAATGTGCCTTCGCTGTTGCTCTGCTTCATCGACTGTCTGCTGGGGTCTCTGTCCACCTCATCTTCTTCATCAGATCTGCCAAGACCCAGGTGTCTACGGCACACAGGAGGGCTATAGGGGTCAACACACATACAGACACACCATTATATCATTAATTGGCTACAGTAGAAACAAAATGAAAAGGTGTAGAGAAGGAAAAAAGTTGTTGTAAAAATATGACATGGCAAACCACAAGCAATTTAGGCTGCAAGATTACACTCTTCCTCAGGCAGTAAACAACACATCCCCTGAGGTGTGCATAGCATATGTGCATATTGTTATCATGGTGGCTTACTAATTTTCATTTTTAATTAGTATATAGGAAAAACGCTTCAGAAATATTCTTGGTCCATGGTCCTAGATTAATGTTGCCGGTATTAACCCACAAGAATCATTACAAGAAACTCTCATCTATTAAATGTCAAAGCCACAAATATCTAGACAAATATTTACACTTTACATGCATGAACATTGTGACTGTGGCATATTAGTAAAAAGTATGTGCAGTTAGTAAGGTAAATGTCAGGGGCCAGATCGTGCAAGGGATTAATTCAGCATTGATGAGCTCAATAACGAATTTTGTGTTCTGTATTGTACCTTGCTTCTACTCACCACACTCATTAAAGGTCATTTAAAACTGGGGCTTTATATCCTTAGATTATGTTGCCATGACAACACATGGCATGACAATCACTAAAAGCAATACTTGAATGGCAACTTAAGTCACTGAGTCACTGTAGAGATTTCATGCATTCAGCCTGCCACAAGCACTGCTCTTTAATACACACCCTTAGGACAAGAATCAAAGAGCAACTGAAATATGTCCTTTCAGCTCAATAACACCCACATATAGCAACCAGAACTGTCTTCATGTGATTTACAATTATCCACAACCTAATATCTATGTATTTTGAAGTATTAGATTTTTGAAAAAGGCTTAACTACTTTCCAGCCTTGTCATATAAACTGCTGCATGTCATCCTTTTGGAAGGCTGAGATAACTCCCATTTGGTGTCGCAAGATGTGTAAGTTAGTCACGACAAGCGCTAAACATAGCAGGGGACCTACTAATGTTGACATCAAAATTTACAATCTCCTGCAATTATAAAAAGTGAGAAATAGGTGTTGTTGTTAATTACTGTTATGGGTGCCCTTTAAATTAACAAATTTATAAATTACTTTGATGGGTGTTCCAACAAAGTGATATGAATGTTGCAGAAAACAAGCAATGAGCAAAATAAGCAAGATGGTATGTGAGCAACACATACAAAAAAATATGTACTTTAGGTTACTTGCGTAACCCTGGTTCTCTGAGTAGCATGACGTATCCCATAGTGAGACATCAAAACGAGTGCTATGAATGAGAACTGAAATGTCCTAATAATTAATTACAGGCATGTTTATCAACAGTGAAGTGCCACTTTGTTAAAGGAAGTGTTTTAATCAATTTTGGGGTTTAGCTGTTGTTGCCTTGTAACTGGGTACTAGAGAGCAGCGCTCTTGGAAAACTGGTAGCATGGAAGCTCTATAGTGGTGTTACAGATGACATTTTGAACACACTCAAAGTACTCAAAGTGACTTCAAACTAAAACACTGTCATTGAGTACTATTATGATTGTTGACATGGTCACATATATGTGCCAGTACCATCTTCAGTCCACTCAACCTGGCTTAATTTACCCTACAGTGAATAACCCAAGAGCCAGTGTTCAACTAGAGAGGTAAACAACAACAAAAAAGACAAAAAAAACCTCAAGCCCACTGTCTTGCATATTTTTAAATCACACAACAACAAGAGGCAGAACGCTCACACTGTCAGTAAAATTACTCTTAAAATAGATAGGCTTTTGAAGCTTAGAGCTAATCTTAGCTATTTAATTATGACGCAAAGTATTCACATCAAGTAATATCAACAGTCATGTCACACCTCTTTAAACTCTTCTCAGCTAACATGTTAAAGCAAAAATTGGTGTAATTTTGTTTTTGCCTCATTGCTGACACCACTCTCTCAACACTATGTACTTATATCAGCATCAAGCACATTAGGAGAAACATTCAGATTTGCAGAGATGCAATCCATCTTTTCAAAATGGAAACAGGACAGTAACATTGCTTTACAACACTAGTATGTCTGCTGACTAGTATTTCAATGCACTGCTTCTGATGGTTGGGAGTGGGACAAATAAATGTTAACTCAACAAAGAGAAAAGTAACCTTCAATGAATTGCAATGTTGGATTACAGTATACATTTCAATAAAATGTATCCACAGCTGAAGTGACTGGAGTGTTTCAGTAATGCAGGCTAGATGTATTATTATAGTGCTGCAGTAAATTGAAGACAAATGTTGGCAGGAGCAAAGGGAAAGAAAACAGTGGCATGCACTAATTGACCAATGTGACTTTTGAAAAACGTAGCTAGGGCTTATCTAGTACAATACAAGTTAACATTAGTGTATCAAGGAAAATTCTCAGAGTCAGAATACAAAACATTCACACACAGCAGTACTAAGTTAGTACATTAAGTGAAAGATCCCAAATCAGATTCAATTATGTCAGACCCCTGGGTTATTATCACACCAAGCATCACCTTCCACTGTTGGTATCAGTCACTGTCAGGCCTGTAGAGGTACTTCATCACCAAGCTATCCATCTTCTTCTGCTTCTTCTTGGTTTCCTTCTTGCCAGATGGCCCATGACCTGCAGGCTCCTTCTCATCATGATCAGATGGTCGTTTCGGGCCCCTTTTAACACTGCTGGAGCTGCGATAGGAGATGGTTGAGTCTGAGGAAGAAGATTCAGATGACTTTGAGGAGGAAGTGGAATCCTCTGACGTACTTTGCTTCTTCTTAGATCTCTTCTTGGACTTCTTGTCCTTCTTCCCTCTTGAGCTCCTTCTGCTGTGATGACCGTCTGAAGAGGAGTCATCAGACGGAGAGACTTTACTTTTTTTATCTTTACGACTGCGGGAGCTGCTGGTACTCAGGGTGCTAGATGGTCGATTCCCGTAGTCCAGAGCAGAGCCTGATGCAGAACGGAGCAGGCTGGATGTGCTGCAGCCAAGCCCCTCGTCTTGTCCCTTCCTCCTACTGCCCTCAGTTCCTGGCTCCTTCTTCTCATCCTCTTCCTCACCACTAGACTCATCAAGTTTGCTGCGCTTGAACTTAATGGGTTTGAAGCTCAGCACCTCATTGATGGCAGCCTCCAAGTCAGGGTCCAAATAGTTGCGGTGGGTAACTGACTTAATGTCAGATGAATCTGGCAGATTGCCGTCTGAGGAGCGTGGTTGGGCTGGGGTAGAAAGGCTGCGACTGATGGAGCGGGGACTGTAAGATGAAGTTCCCCCTTCACTAAAAGCCACACTCTGGCCATCATCATTGTCGTCATCATCTACACGCAAGCCGAATTCACTGAGACCACAGCTGCGGGCAAGGGACAGGCGTGAGCTACTGCGTCTGTCGTCTTTCCAAGAGGTGCTGCGATGCAGCGATCGGGGGCTAGAGCGGCTCACGCTGCTGATAGTCGACTTATTGTCATCATCCATGTCCAACATGCCCCTCCTGGTGGACATCCTGCTGGGAGCCACAGAGGACACTATGGAGTCCTTATCAAATTCAGGGCTGCTGCGTGAGGTCCAGCGGGACTCTAAGCCCTTCCTAGCTCTGCTGGTGGCTTCAGAATAGGCCATGGAGATAACGGAGCCTTTGTCATCAAAGTCTTCCTGTGCCTGGCTCTTTTTCCAATCCTCCTGGAGGTCTCCAGACTTAGACTTGGCTTTGCGAATGGAGGCATGGTCTGGTGTGTCAGGCTGTTCTTTGAGAGTGCTAAACAGGGAGCTCTCATCGCCTGTCCCTCCTATGGAGTCTTTCAGGTTGGAACGCTTCCTGTAGCTTAAGGAACTCATGACAGACACTGATCTGTTCTGCTCTACCTCTTTCCCATCTTTACTTCCGTCATTCATCTTCTCCTTACCTTCTTTCACCTCTTTGGCGTCTGCATTTGCTGAATATCTAAAGGGTTACGTAATAAAATCGACACCAGAGACAACCAACAGAACACACAAAGAAAAAATCAGAAACTCTACATACTTAAAGGAGAAACTCTAATCTTTAATTGTATGCTACACGCAGCATATTAAACCTAACCTGATACGTGGTAACTGAGACTGAGACTAGATTTTGGTACCTTGACACGTATGTCAGATGTCGGACAGAATAAATCTGTCATTTTCATTTTGTCCTTGGGACCAGTCAAGAGTCAGGGAACATATACAATACCTCTGGCTATTACCGTTATGTACAGTATACACTGTAGAAAGTGTGGCAATCAACCAGTGAGACGATCTATCTAACTGTGGCAGAGGCGTCATTTAGCAGGCGTGCCAACTGGCCATGGGCCACTTCAATAAATCTGACAGCAGCCGCTTCCCCATTCTGCCTGCTGTCATTAGACAGATTACTGGGAGAGAGAGATGACACCTAATCACATGAAATACCCATCCTTCTGTTACAAACTGCCCCAGGTAATCCTGGGTCTTTTTAAGGCTGGGAATGTGGGTAGTTTCATCATTACATTACCACAGGGATGTACATGGTTATCTGTCATGATGCAAAAGGATGTGAGCACTAACCTGGTGCTCTTCAGACTTCCCTCATCTGACAGGGTCTTGGTGGAGCCTTTGTTCTTCGAGAGCCAGGATTTAACTCCATCCACACGGTCCTCTACCTCTGAGTCTGTTTCTGTCTCATCCCCACTGTGGAGAAACAAAATCATCTAGAGTTTGTGAGGAGCATCCGAGACTCTAACAGCACAGCAAAAATATTCATCTTAACTAGTCATTCTTACATCTTCAAGTGCAAAATTCTTTCAATCAAGACAATTCCCCTTGGTTTTAATACAAATCAACTTCTTTTAACAATTTTCATAAATCCTCACTCAGTTTTTTGATACTTTTAAAATTAACTGCTTTAATCTGCCTTGTGCGACAATTCAGAATCAATTTAGAAAAATTTTCAGGCAAGAAATCGACTAAATTACTTGTTATGTGAATATTGTATGCAGTGTAACATCACAGGAATTACACAGGCAAAATAATGGTTAGTTTTCACATATCTTTTTGTTTGTAATTTCACAGTTGTAGTCATTCTCTTATAATAATAGGGGTCAGTATGATGCAAGGCAATCCAGACAGGCTACAGATAAGCATGATTATGTGACACAACAAGCTCAACATATTCAAGATGTTTTTCAACAGAATGTTCAACAGATGTAGATGCATTATCTAGGCAGAATGTACTGTAGACGAAGCTGTTGGAGGCATAATTAACTTGTGTGTCTGGTTATGGGCTGCAAGCATCTGTGTGGCGTGTCACCTGCTCCTGGTGATTGTTATTGGAGTGGAGCCATGAGACAGCCCCCTGGCCCTTCGCTTGACATAACAATCAATATACAGAGATCTGTGGATCCCAATGAAAAACTAGGTAGATCCCACCTGGATAAGGTCAATCCTCATTCATTACAAATCCATGGTGAATTTTCTGAATTATGCATCCCATTGTCCTAGAAGGTTAAAGTAACAGGAAATGGTGAGGAAGAAGAAAGTAGAGTGGCATAACCTCTAAGTCAATACTGCTATCATGGTTGAAATGTGATTAGAGAATGCAGTACATTAAGAATTTTCCATTTGTTTGAGGACACACTGTTTCCAACTTCAGTGCTAGATACACTATCTTCCTTTGCTATATGATGTGTGAAAACAAATTTTCACATTTCACAGTTTTAAAATTGCACAGAGATGCATATGTTCTGATTGCCTAAACTACACTTGACTTGTGTTACTGTTGTAAGCTCTGTCAGAGAAAATTGCATTTTACATTATATAGTTTTTGGTTTCAGAACAGGACAACATACTGTATATTAAACTGCAGCAGGGCAAACATTGGCAACATTGATGACAGGGTTGTTGTATAAGAGCTGCAATTTTCAATTCCTCTTGATTTATTGCAGCCTTTGAGTTTCATCTTAACTATTATTTATAGTCTAACCTACAGTAACTTCCAATGGGCCACCCATCATCAATCTAAAATATTTGCCTTGTTTATCACTTAGTTGTAGATATTTCATCCTGTGTCTACAGACAGCTGACTACCATTACAAATGAGAAACAGTGATGCAGGTAACAGATCTTGATTCTTGGACAAGCTTATCTATCTGAGCCTTGGAGCATGTTGCAAAATATTGCAAAAAATACTTTTAAGGAGCAAACACAATATTCAAAGAGGTGTGAGATGACAGCCAGACTGCTGAGCTCTATCATTTGTCCACATACCACATATCCATCTATGTAGGTGTCCCGATGAACACCGAACCATTTCCTTTGTCACCAAGCTTTGTGTCTCACATTCAGTCATGTTTCCTCTGAGAACAAAGTGTCCTCTCTCCTTCTTTCTATTTTTTTTGGTGGTCTGCCTAAAAGCCTTTTTTTTTTTTTACACAAGAAAGGTAGTGGCGGTGCTGGTGGTGAATGAGTTTTGTGAGGGAGTGAGCACAGACAGAAAGAAGCCTTAGATTCTTGGACTGAATGGTATTCAGGCTTTCAAGCTTTCTACAAGCATTAACATATTTAACTTTCTCATCATCAACCTTACGGCCAGGCTTTCCAGAGGGAAGGTAATTATGATCCCAGAGAGACTAAATGGCCTGATTATATTATTTTCTACAGGAAAACCTGTTAATTTCAGAGTTTGAGAGGTGCTTCATGAGGCGGCAAGTGAAAATTGTGAGTCCAAGTTCAGCTATTATGTCATCCCTTTATTTTCCACTCCCTCTCTTTTCTATTGCATGCTAAATACAACTGATAAAAGCCCACCAAAAAAAGATAATAGGTTCATTAATACTAGAAAGTTGATTACACATGCTGCCCATTTGTCATCTCTGTGATAGTTTGACTTTTTAACATGATATATTACACAACAAAATACTGAAACCAGCCCACAGCAAAATCATCTCCCTCTTCCCCCTCTCTCTAACACACACACACGTGCGAAATAGAAGGTGGCTTACAATTGAGTGCTGTGCAAATGGTGTCACAAACGATTTGTCCTTGGCCCCACACTACTAGCTAACCAGTCCTGAGGCTCGTAGATACAAACAAGCCCCAAGAATTTAAAAGTGAACATTAATAGCTTCTGACAATTGGCCTGCACTGGTTGTAAATCTTTGTCACAAATGCTTACACTCAGCATCAAATCTCGTATGGCTATGGTTCTATCAGTTTAGCACTTGTGGTACCAACACCGTATTTTTTTGGTATCTGTTCAACATGAACTAATTAAATATTTAAAAAAAAGAACATAGGGCATCAATTTCTGTTAATAAAATAGTGTATACTACACACTCTGTGATGTAATTCACCCCATTCTCAAGGATAATTTGAAATATATGCAAACTTTCCAGTCAATCCATACTGATGGAAGCATTGAAAGAGTTTTCACTGCACAGACCTACATTATATGTAATCCCCATACTTTAATATAGCCTGCTGCACTAATGTAACTTATATTATCTCCCCCTACAATAATTATAATCCAGCTATTGTAACCTCTGTTTTATAGCATTGAGTATAATACAATTGAATAGTAATGTAAATCATCTGGAAAATCCACTTCATAATTCGAAAATCACTTCCTCCATTATTGATCATCCATGCTGCTAATGCAATGATGTCAAAGGAGGGAAAAATGAAATTAAATAAACATGGAATATCATTGCTATTTTTCCTTCAGTTGCACAAAAAAAAAGCAGAGCACTGATACACACAGGGTGTCTGATGAAAAACGGATAACAAAAAGTTAAGTGATAAAGAGTGTGATGCAATGTCTCTTTGAAGAGGCAATCAGAGGTTAAAGCGGGAAATTATGGAGTATATCCGCTACAAACTGAAGACTACATTTCTTTTATTTGCTCTGATGAAGGTTTAAATGATTTAACATGCCACAACAATCCCTTTGACTGTATAAAAACTGAAAGAAAATGGGATTCAATCAGTCAAAAGAACATATTTAACATTCACAATAAATGACTACACATTTTAAAAGCAAGACAAGGTGAACATTTGTATTTAAAGTTAAATGTTTCACGACACTATGAAATGAGATTGGATTAGTGGAGTATTTGCATGCATGGAAATCAACAGCTGAGCTTTGGGTTAAAACACTGTACCATCACTGTCCACTTGCTGACCGTGCAGCTATGGACATATACAGTCACAGTGTGCTGCAATCATTTCACAGTCACAAGCACTGCTCACACAAATGGGCTTTAGCTCTTCCAGAGCACATGTAAGTTACTCCCACCATGCTAAGTTTGTGTAAAGGGCACAATACAGATCATCTCTTTATGGCATACTTTGAAAATGTATACAACAATAGATTTCACTAAAAAAAAGCAGATAACTTACATTTTTGCATATTTTTAACACTGCAGTGTTAAACTGATAAATTATTTATTCCAAACAGTGCCATACGTTTCCATTGCATTTCACTTGTCTCTAGAATGTCCTAGAAATAAGTATAACCTTTTTTAGATAAGTTGTTTTTCTTATGAAATTAATGTGACTTTAGGTTACTTTTTAAAACAGCTTTGTAGATAAAATGTTAATATAGGTATTTTTGCAGTTTAAGTAATCCTGTAGCACATCTATGTTGAATTGTTGAAGGGCAGTGTTATTGGAATGGGAATTTCTTTCTATTCTATTATTGCAAAAGCATTCAGTATGTCCAAATTTGTCCACATTTGTCCAGTTGCATAATTCTTATCTTATTTCAGTTGTTTTCAGGCTGTACTATAATGATTTCAGCACTGGGAGTAAGTCACAGATAAATCTCAGTCTCTATTCTACTCATTTCTTATCATCTCTAAATCAAAGGAAGAACAAAAAATGACTACAATATGGAGTCAATACTAAGATGAAAAGATGAAAACAATCAGTAAATGAAATCAATTCATCTTCATTTAAGAGATTTCTTCCAAACTTTCAAACAACCAATACTGGAAATTTGCTTACATATTATATCTTTGATTTCACATGGACATATCATAAAATGAAAATAATCTGTTTATTCCCCTTGCAAACTCAGTGAGATATGGACTTGTTGCATGTGCTTTGGAAAAGCCACAGAGGAACAGAAGAAAGGTGCAGACAGGTGTTCAGTGCAAAACAAGTTTAAACCTAGATCCAAACAAATGCATGATGAAGGTGTATGATGATGCTGCAAATTTAGCAAAGGATGGTGCCTGATACAAAAATATTCATGGAGACAATGATGCAGTATTACCTCAGGTCTCTAACATTTTTCTGTTTTTCATTTGGGTCATGTTTTCCAAAGCAGTGAGATTGGCTTAGAGGAGAATGCCGGTGTCATTTAGAGTTGTAGTCTATTTACCATTCTAGTTTACATTTCTTCTAACATTGCAAAGTATCCTCTGTGCCATCACATTTTTCAAATAACTTTTTGTTGCTCTGAAGGTAGAAAAACAAGCCCTTAAATCTCCAACGAGGCCGACTGTGTACAGACACCTCCAGACACTTGGCACAAAATAAAATGAAACAAAATGAAACACTGGGGCCGTCCTTTAGTTTTTATCAGAGATGTATAGCACAGACACAGCTTTCCATTCTATTTAACATTACTTCTCCTCGCAGTGTTATTGCGAACAACACAAACTGAAAGGATAAGGAATACTGCATTATTCTCTCTTGTGGTTGAAATGGGTGAGAAAAAAAACAAACTTGAAAACAACCATAATGACAGAAACAAAGGATGCATTTTCCATTCTCACGTTTTGTTCTTTCTTTTCTGATATTTTGTCACCATGTCTTGCAAACTGCCAGAAGTGTGGAACACACCAAAAGTGGAACAAGGAAAAAACAGAAACAGAGAAGGTGAGATACACAAATAGTGCAAAAAGAGGACAAAATGAGATAACAGCAAATAAATAGTTTTACACTTACACACACACATAAAATAACTATCTATTGTAAAGCAGTGACTCGGTAAATCAACACATGCTGTTGCTGGCCTCCTTCTCAAACAGAGCTGGTTTGTGTAATGTCTTCCTTTTTAGAGGTCTGTTTACCTCAGTGGGCTCAGAGCTAGCATAACCCTCAACCCCACTGCAAAGAGGGAAGGAGTAACCAAACAGGGAACACCAGCACCGAGACAAAAGATCAGAAGCAGTGAGCCGAATTAAACCATGTGAGAAATATTTGGATAAAAGACAAAGTGCAGTATGACTCACAGAGTACAAAAGATGTTTGAGAGAAATTGATGTAGGAAGATGTGGGAGATAGAGAATGAAAAGATACAAGTTGTGATTGACAGGATACTAAAAAAAAGCAGTTCTCATTTGCTACGTTTCTTGCAGATAACTTGTTCTGGTTCTCAGGCCTCTAGCTACAGTACAGTATTCCCTGATGTACCAAGCACATACTACAGTGAAGCAATTGTATCTTCCTTTGTAGAAGATTAAAGCTGTACCGTACCTGTTGATTAAGTCATCATTGTCGTCACTCTCCATCTCGTCCTCTATGGCAGCCTGCAGGTCACCTATCCTCTTGAAGGCCAGCTTAAGGTCCACTTGTAAGCTCTGATTTGCCGCCTCTAAGCTCTCAATGTCCATTTCCTGGTGAAAGGATCACAGCACAGTAGAAGCACTGTTACCTAGTCTAGTGTGAACTCCAGTGAATTGTAACAAGACTCCCAGCACCCAAAGCCTCACCAATTCATGCTTCTTCCGGCTAGCCTCAGCCTCCTTCTTGGTCAGCTCTGCCGTTTCTTCTTTCATGTCCCTTATCTGCCTCTGCATTCGCTTATTCTGGTCCTTCTCCCTGTTTTCTGCAGCAATGCGTTGGTTTCTCTCCTCTGTCATCTTTTCGAGGTTCTCCTTCAGACGACCCACGAGAGTCTGGGGAGGATTCGAGATTCGAGAACGACTGAGTGAACTTGTTCTTACAAAGGTCACGTGTGTGTAAGTGAACAACTCTTGATAAATGCATGAAATTATCTCCTTTGTTCTGTATTTACCCTTAAATGTCTGTCCCTAGCCCAAGATAGTTGCTCTCTGTTTGCTTTTAACATTTATGACAATGGCATTAAAATTTGAACAGTGGTGGTATACAGTAAGTTGCCCATTTCTTCTTGTACTGTAAAGAGGGAATGGTTTAGGCTACATGAAGCTAGATGCTAAAAAACGTCTTTAAAAAACCAAGCATTACTAATATGAGAGGCGGTAAAGGGGACGTGACAGTCACAGAGACATTAGATGGGATAATATTATAGACTACAGTATATAATGTTACACTGTTGGTGCACCAGAGGGTGATAATGGACAGAGACCTGCATAAAGACCCTGACGCAGCTGTCAGAGTGAAACAATTTTCCTGCTGAACTGTAGAAGTTGCTGTGCCAAAATATGCCAATAATAATCTAAAACAAAACTCAGTAAATTGGCAGCCATGATGATACGGTGAACAGAACAATACTTTTGCATTAAGTTTGTCTTAGTTATATATTTTATTTGAGGTCATTTCAGTATCATATTTAAACTTTAAATTTATTCAGATTATGATTTTAGGTCAAATTAGTGTTTTTTCCCCTGTGGAGAGATGCAAACTATCTGTACATAAAAATTAGATAAAACTGGTGAATGCCACTTAAGAACGAATATGTTAGCATGAGTGGTTTATGCATGAGGCCCGTTGACTTTCATTAAAGTTTATAATGTTCACAGGCAAACCTGAAACAATAAAGCCTGCAATAAATTCAAGTTATAGTCAGTGACGGTTGAATGCTTTGACTTGCATTTTGTAGTTTCTTGCTTTTCGTCAGCAAATGTCTGCACACACTGTTAAGTTGTATTCATATTATAAATAGCCATCAAATTGCTGTGCTCAAAAATTACTGACTGGACCTTTAAAGCATGCAAAAACGCAAACGTTTTGAACATGGTAGTTTTCTCAATTATGAATCAAAATATATTTATTCCCTGATTGATGCTTTTCTTAACCAGCACCTCAAAGATATGGAGCTATGCTAGGGACACCATACCCCCACTTTATATCATCTCTACATCTTGATAAATAGCAAATGAAGAGTCAAATTTGCAGTTATAGCTTCACAAAGCTATCTGTTACATTTACGAGACACAGAGGATTATCTCACCTCCAAGCGTTTGATCTGTGTCCTCTCGTACTCCAGCTTGGTCTCCAGCTCACGGATCTTGGCTTCCTGACGGCACACAAGTGACTTTTCCACCATGGACTGTTCTTGGAACTCTAGCTGGCTCTGCAGTGAATGAAGCTAGAGGAGGGACACACACATACATACATGTAAACACACACAATCACTCCTGAGGCGTAGCGCTCACTGCACACCTCCTTCCTGACCTCTGCTTTTCCACTTCCTCTTAAGCGAGGACTATGAAACTTAAGAGGAAGTGCTGGTGTTATGTGCATGTATTAAAACTAAATTAATGTTCACTTTTTCACCCTTTTTGTGTAAATTTAATCTATCTTGGTACATGTAAATATTGTGCATCCAGTCTAAAAAATGAGTTGTAGATAAGCCTCCAATCTACCATAAATGGTCAAAAGAAGAGTTTGTGGTTCAGGCTGAGTAACACAGAGTCACGGTAATTTCACAGGCTTTGGGAAAGAGCTGAGCATGTTTGTTCCATCTGAATGGTTTTTTCATGACTGATAAAAGGAAGAAAGATACGTCCCACCAAAACTGGCCCAAAGGGCAGCATGGCACCTAATGAGGGACTTTGCATCTGAGACAAGGAGGATTTGGAGCTTTCCTTTGATATTGCTAAACAAGCCAGACTTCCCTCCTACTGGAGATGAGATAACCACTTCAAGGTCAGATCCTATAGATGGCTATCGCTGCCTTCTCTGTCAGGTTTTAACAATGCCTTACAGCCTGATGTGTATCTCTAGTGTAATCAAAAATATTCTGATGGGTGGGCCTTACATAATTGAGTGGACCAAAGCTTTGGCACGCATGTAGCTTAATCTAATAGAAATAGAGTCTGCTGTTAGAGGGTGGCAATAGCTCAGTTCTGTCCTTTAGTGAAATTATATTTGAAACACATTCTGTTCAAGGCAGATGGTTTTCTTTGTTTAGTCTAATGCATATCAACACTTAAAGGGAGACACTTTCTGAAAGTCCATTTACTCTAAGCCTGAGCGTGTGTAATGTGCATGAAGACACACTATAAACATTGCTATATTATATACTAGCTATATTCATCTTTAATTGCCCAGAGGAAATTGATTTTGCAAACAATGGCATCAACAAATTAAATGGCCATGCATTAATACATGACATGTTAGAGGTTAAACTCTGAAGAAAAAGTGCTCCATCAGTAACTATTATTATAAAAGCACTATTTTCAACATAGGCCTAAATCAGGTGCATTGACCTTCTTACCACATTTATGCAGAGCCTTAATCATTTAGCTGACAACTCAAGCACAGTTACTTACTGTTATTACTAAACCAATCAGCCCAAAATCAGCAGAGGGTACTGTAGCTCCAGGTTTATGGCAGTTATATAATTCATATACAAAGCTGTTAGTCAGTGAGCTGTAAGCCAGTTGCATAATGTACTGATGTCAGCATGCTAACATGCTCACAATGACAATGTTAACATGCTGATGTTTAGCAGGTATAATGTTTCCCATTCCCAAGTTGACCATTTACTTTAAAATGTTAGCATGCTAACATTTGCAAATTAGCACTAAACACAAAGTACAGTTGAGGCTGATGGGAATTTTGCAGGTACGCTATTTGGTCATAAATCAAAGCATTGGACAAATTAAAATTTTGACCTGATGATGGTGCTAGATGAAAAGTTAAGGGATGTCTTGTTACAGTTCATCCTAAGGGGGACATGAATGTGCATGTCATGGCAATCCAACCAATAGTTGTTGGAGAAATTTCACTCTGAGCCACAAATGTCAACCTCATGGTGGCACTAGAGGAAAAGTCAGGTGATCACCATTAGGTGAAGTCATTAGGATTCATCCTTGGGGGACAAAATTTGTCAGTCTATCTGATAGTTGCTAAGATGTTTCAGTCTGGACCAAAGTTGTGAACAGACCGACCAACATCGCCATCCTTGGAGCCATGCCACGAGGCTAAAAAGAAATAAGAACCCATAGCTATACTGCAGGCTCACAGTTTAGAACAGCACTTAAATTCACACAATGCAGAGCATAACACAGTTTATAGTAGCGCTGAGAAATAACGTGATCTTTATCTCATAGGAGAACATAGGAGATTAAAAACTTAGAAGACTTAAAAGATAGCAACAAACTCTGCATGGACACAGCAACTGCTATGGGCACTGTACAGAGTTCCTGGGACAGTTGAAAGTCTGGTGTACAATATCTATATTATTAGAAATATTGATATTGATCAACGTGAGAACAATATTCAATATGATCCTATTTTTGGATCATATTGTATAGCCCTACTCTATAGTAAAATCTCCTTAGGCAACATTCACTAAAGAATCATGGATGCATGCTTTTTTCATTCAAGTTTTATGCAGTCAAAATTCTAAGTGGTGATATAGCATGTAACCAACAGCAAAAGTAAAATAGGACACTAGGAATATAGCTTGTAACCATGGGTTATGCCTATGAGTCGATATTTAAATGTGGGCTATGTTTCTATCATCTTTGATTGTTTGTAAAATTAAATGAACAGTATATATGTATCATAATGTAATTAAAATATAACGTATAAATGTGTATTAAATGTTTATGAGATAAGTAAATCATTGTACTTGGGCTAACACCCCAAGGCACATAAATGAATGGCACAGGGCTACTCGTCTCTACATGGTAGTATAGTGGGTGCGTGTGAGTTAGCAAGGCAACTGGCAAATACAAAAGTCACAAAGAGCATCTGTTGGGAGGGTTGTTTTTATGTGTGAGAGTAAAATGGCACCTTCGCAGTTTTTCCATTGATTGGAATAATCATATGAATCACACATAAAATGGCCAGCGTACAGTAACAAGGTTTTGCTATTATGTCCAGTTATCACATTTTATCACATACAAAGTTAAGTCATCTCATGAACAAACAAATCACATCACCTGACACTGTTTTTATACTTGTTTCCATTTGCCACCTTTTCATTTCCCTGAATTTTCTGATATTGTAAAATTAAATAATGAATTGGCATTGGAATGACAATCAAAACCACAACTGAGATAAATCAGTGAGACAGAAGCTGCTACATCAAGTTGAGAAATAATCATTGAAAGGACCAGAATGAGTGCATTAATTGTATCTAATTTGTTAAACCATGGAAACAAGCTGCTGAGTTTATGTACATGACCCTTCCTTTAATTGTGAGTACTGAGAGGCAAAAGAACAATTTCTCTCCTTGACTCAAAATCTTTGCTGATTCCCACTATTTAAATGCAAATTGCATTGCAATTTTGAGAAGAAAGCTGCCATGGAAATGAAGCATTTTTTGGTCACAATAATCAGAGAAACTCTGTGAAAAGCTGGGGTCTAATCAGAGAGAAGTTCCTGGCAGGCAGCTATAGTGTTTTTGAATACTTTCTTGTACCTTTTCTTGGATCTCCTGCTTCTCCTTTGTGGCCTCTTCCAGCTGGGCCTGCAGGTCACTGATCTGGCTCAAGTCCCTGGCAGACTAGTACACACACACGCACATGCACACACACACGCACACACACACACACACACACACACACACACACATACAGACACACAACGTCAATAATCAGAGAATTAGAGTATATGTATCTGTGTCTGTGTGTGTGAAAGAGAGAGACAGGAAGTGTGAGTGTCGATATATGTTTCAATTATCTGTAAAAATATATATATCTTAATTTAAATGAGTAATGAACATAATACATCCTTGCCAAATAATTTGTCATGTGATCTGCTGTAGAACAGATTGCATCTCCCTGATTGCAGAGCACACACTGTGTTTAGAGGGGAATATGTCCTCTAAACCTCAAAGCCACTCTGCTTAAACATGCAGAAAAGAAGAGAATGTTAATGTCAGTGTTAAAGATGGTATCCCACAATGTTTCAAACTAAATACAATTAAACAAATACAAATAATCAAAGGAATTACACTATTTTTGTGGTCTGTGTCATGGTCCATTTCACCAAGGTGTTAGGCAGGTTGGGTTACCTGTGCAACTGCAGCTTTGTGTTTCTTCATCAGCTCATTCATGTCCTCCTGATCCTCCTCTAAACGCGACTGCAGGTCATTCTTCTCTCTCTGCAGACGACTGATCTGCTCCTCCAACTGAAAGACAAAAAGAAAGGGAAACACACGCACTTTAGTATAGAATGACAGGATTTATTCATGAGCTATTGAATATGATAAATGGTCATTAGCTGGCCAGTCCTGGAATCTCATCTAATGGCAATGAAACACAATCTGGACGGGGTTCTGGCTGGAGGATGAGACAAATTGGAGATAATCAATTGGCTCATTTAGGCAGGGAAAAGTGCAGCCAGTGCAGCATACTGGTGATGTCCTATTTAGAGTTCATCCTCTGTGTTCAAGGGGGTAGACTCAGACCCTCAATATGCATTCTGTAATCTGAGAAATTTACAAGACCTTCCCCTGCCATAAATGCAGCAATTAACAAGCAAAGCACAGGCACACAGCACTCTGTGTGTCATCCCCAGAGACACAAACAACCCCAGTCTACGAGTCTAAAATGCAGGCAGTATTCTCATGAGACAGCCATTAATGAGCAGATGGAAAGAAAAAAACATTCGACAAAGCTTATTTATCCATTAGAGCAAAATGTTGAAATCAGATATATGCCAAAGGGCATTTATAATTTTAATATCCAACCATGGCTTGTTGATGTATGCATATTAATGTTAGAGCCCCGCTTCATTTTGAAGAGCCCTCCATTAATTAATTGTTTGTTGTTTTTTGGTTTAATATGCTCATCAAAAGTAGGGTATAGAAACATTTTCACAAACAACTTCTCTTTTATCAAAAAACGTGTATGTGGTAGGTATACTTCATCATCTATAAATGTGTGAAATTATGAACACACAAAAAACGTATTGTGTTAGTAACAAGCAGAAGTGAATAATTGGAACACAATGCACTTCCACTCAACATCTCTATCACATAGTTCAAAACTCACCGATATCTTAGCTTTGACCACGTCCTCCATTTGAATATGCAAGTCCTCTATTTCAATCTCCATGCTCTTTCGAGCCTTCACTGCTGCAGCGCAAGTGAACTCTGACTCCTCCAGCTGTGAGAAACAGGAGGAAGGAAAAGGTACCGGGGAAGAGGTGAGGGACAAACATTAGTAGGCCAAGATCAAGGATCTATCCTGGATATGCAAAGGAATGTTTTTTTGTTGTATCAGTAAGTATATACACGGTTTCAAACCATCATCTGCTGAGACACAGAAAAGGGTTCAATAGAGTGGCGTACTTGATTTTTGAGCTGGGCGATCTCCCTCCTGCTGGGGGCGTTACTCTTCAGGTGGTCCAGCATAATCTGTGCATCAGCCAGAAGGACTTTGGTTCTCTTCAAGTCTTTCTTCAGCTTCTTCTCTGTCTCCACATCCCTCTGACTCACCTGAAAGACAAAACACACCTTTCTAGCCAGTATTGTTACACATACTATATTTTTCTATCCTCCTACAAAACCCATAGCACCTCTCAAGACTCAAAAGAAGCTTCTTTCCAATCTAAAGAAGTGGCACACACTTAACTGCACTGACAGAAACCAGAGGCAGAGTGATGGAAGTACCTGGTCCTGGGCGCTCAGTAGTTTAGACTCCAGCTCTCTTCTCTCACGCAGCACTTTCTGCTTGTCTTCATACTCCTCCTCCAGCTGTACCTCCATCTGTTTGAGCTGCAGGACACATGAACAGAGCGTCAGGATGGACCAACAGATGATCAGTGATAAACAAAGTCAGACATAACACACCATCGACTACCCTGTTTGACATGGCTGCTCTCACACGTCAAAGACAAATGGATCCCCCCTGAGCAGATCTGCTAGCCTCTACATCCATCAACACAGCTTTGGAAATAAAATATCTTTTTCATTTTTTATATAGATACAAATGCAAACACTATTTATATCATAAATTGTATTTATTTTGTTATTAATATGTATGTACTCTGTTGGGTGGATGTAAGATCTTTAGCTAATGTTGTTCTTTTTAATACATGATAATACATGATAATATGTGGTATGTAGCCTCTGCAGTGTATAGTCCATAGAATAAAAATACTTTCCTCTGATGAATACAGTATGTTTGTATACCACATAGGACACATTCTGAAAACTAACATGAACTTAAAATAACCAATTCAAGAGCATAATAAGCTGGGCTATGCAAGAATGTCTAAGTACAATGAGCTTCATACAAATGTGTGTTTCTCAGTGCTGCCTTGACCAGGCCTGGTTAATTGTCAGTTCGAGATAGAGAGGCTATGTAAATGAAAATGAAAAATGTGCACGAACGTAAGAGTGAAAATGAGCAGCACCTACCTTCTTACTGCAGGACCGTCTAATCTCCTCTACCTCTTCATCCTTACTCTCAATCTCTTTAGAGTGGGTCTGCCGCTGCCTCTCCATCTCCATCTCAAGTCGCAGCTTAGCCTGAGTACATGATGAGAACACACACATATGGCACATAAAATAAATGCACAGAATTTAAAAAAAACACAAAAATGAAAAAGAACAATAATCTTTTTCTTCCAAAATGAGATATCTACCAGTTGTCAAAAATGAGAGACAGACTCTTATAAAATGATTTCTTAAACAAAATGTATATAACATGATGGTACTTTTGAAGGATATTATGGTAGAAGTGAGTTTTTTGTTGAGTTATAGGACTTAGAGTTTAGAGTTTGAAACACTGAATAGCATGGTATAAGCAGCTTTTAGCAGTAAAAACTCAAATATTTCTCCATACTGGTATGAAATACCACATCTGCACCACCCTGTACCTGCTCAAGCATCTGGATGGTTCCAGCCTGTT
The DNA here is from genome assembly GCF_020085105.1 of Siniperca chuatsi. Lineage (NCBI taxonomy): Eukaryota > Metazoa > Chordata > Actinopteri > Centrarchiformes > Sinipercidae > Siniperca > Siniperca chuatsi. The sequence goes on from NC_058055.1 coordinate 9,267,773, forward strand.
CGTCCAGCTCCTCCTCCTGGTCTTTCACCTTGGCCTCCAGGTCGCGAAGCTGCTTCTTGACCTTGGCCAGCGAGGCTTCATCCTTAGACTCCTGGGAGGACAGATCCTGTAGCTCTGCCTCCAGCTGCTGCACCTTCATATTTGCAGCGCACAATTCAATGTCCTTGTCCTGCAGGCGGAAGAGACACAATGAAGTGCACATCTGGACCAGCCCAGTTATGTCAAACAGAGAGCAGAGAGACCAGACATGTAGTCCCCGAGAGAGGACATCAGATTACATCTGAAGTATGTAGTGTAAAGTAGCTTACCTGCAGCTGCTGGCGGAGGTTAAACATCTCACCAGTCATTAGGTCTTTCTCTCGAGCCAGCTTCTCCCTCTGGCTCTTTTCTCTTTGTACCTCAGCCTGAGCCTGGTTCTGCTCCAAATCAAATCTGGAAAAAAAACACACATGAATACACACACATGGTCATGGATACACAGCTCAGCTCAAAAGGTTGATTGTACATACGACTAAGTTCCATAGGGTTGAACAGTCTTAGTAAACTGAGAGGGATCTGTAATTACACAAAGTGCCAATATGTGCCAATTCGCAGAAAGCTGAAGGTTACAAGAGATGTAGATAAAACTGGTGCATCATCAGTCATTGAGCCTGCTAACACACTATCTAACCCTAGCTCCTGTTACTTAGTAGATTTTGAGCTTATGAGGCAATCCTCGACACAGAGCCCAACATCACTTCAGCGCTACCTCTATTTTAGCCTCCATCGTTATCCCCTTCCATTAGCCATCAATTTACAATTGGGTTGTAATAATGTGCAAAATGTTTTCTTCAATTGTCAAGGGCAGAAACACTTATGGTTAGTGAACTTAACAGCTAAGTGTTTCATGCTGTCAGCTCACTGTAATTCCCTGTTTTTCTCTCTGAAGCGCAGCTGAAAATAATTTCACCCACAGAGCATCTTCAATTAGCCACAGGGGAGAGATCACATTCTGCCATAGCGATAGCTTCTCAAGTGCTTAAAGTCTGAGTCATTTTCTCAGCTAATGCAATTCCACAGATTACAGAACATCTCAGTCACTATTCAAATTAAAGAAAACGTTAGTGTTCTGCCGGGTGGGTCAGAGTGTCTACGCCTGGCCTTCCAAGGAGAAAAGAGCAATATGTTCTCTGTAATGTGTCTTTATGAAAGATTGAAGGACAGACAGACAGATAGACAAATAGATCGTTATATAGCCAGACAGATAGACAGACAAGGAAACTGACTTCCTCTGTTTCTTCTCCAGATCATGGTTGCGGCTCTGTAGGCCCTCCAGGTGAAGCTTGGTGTCCTGCAGCTCTGCCGTCAGTTTCTGGCACTTCTTCTTCAGCTGCTGCACAGAGCGCTGCACATCCTCATTATCTGTCTGCAAATCGGCCAGCTGCAGGGCATATACACATACACGCATGAACACATGCAAACAAACACACACGTTTTTATTATTCTTGTATGACAGTTCAATGCATATCATTATTATTACATTTATATAACTAACTGGCCACAAGTGTGTGGTAACCAAACATTAAAAAATACTTGATTTGTGATTTAATATCATAAAAAGTTTCTTGCCCTTCTCTCAAGATGTCTTTTGCCCTGCTGCTCTGTCTCCAGCTTGTCATCAAACTCCTGCTGGAGTTTGTTTTTGATGAAGTCCATTTCACGAATGGCTCGTTTGTATTTTATCCGCCACTCGCCTCCTGGAGGAAAAACATACAGTACAATATAGAAAATGCCACATGTGACATTTGGGTGTCTCATGCCTTTAAAGCAGGGCTAGCAGAGTATACAGGAAAAATAGGCTCAAAAGCTTAGAAATGATGGATGCTGCGGATTATGGAGTGCACTGTACTGGCTGTGATGGTTATCACATTCAAGGGCCGAAATAATATAATCTTTCAGGAAATAAAACTTCTTTCATCAAATCCCGACCTTATAAGATCAAAAATGTCGACAGGAAACTACAAAGCAGCCTCCATGTTTCAACTCTAATCTTGGATAAACCTGAGGTAAGAATTCAGAGCACACCACAATAGTAGTTAGAGAAGGACATGTCTAAGTGGCACTTTCCACAGTTCTTAGCCGACCCTAATTCTGGAGCTGTCAGAGGCTATCAGAACTATAACAGCAGCCAGGCAGACATTCAGGTTCAGGTTCATTTCCAAGCCTTATCATTTTAGAGGCTGTCCATTTCTCCTTCACATAGCAACACCGGCTCCTCCATCAGTGCTGCTCATTAGCATATATATAGCATAATGACAACTTGCAGGGCCACCGGCTCTGATCCCAACGATTATTTTCTCATTCATCTAAGAATTCTGATATGCTCTGTAATGTCTGCTGATGTGGGTTGAAGGGGGATGGTAATGCAGAAAAAGTCTCATGGACAATATGCTCTCAGTGGGAGCTCTCTTTCCCAGCAGGTGGAGATCAATCGGCAGCAGGCATTAGTTGTATGCTTGGGAGGGAACATCTTAATCCCCTAGCGGTAAATCCCAAACTTGGAAAATATACTTAATAGCATTATGCAAGATGTGACCAGGTCTCACTGCCATGTCTCCTGCTGAAACAGTCGAGCAAAGCCACTAATTCCCGCAGCTACAATTAGTATAAGGGAGATTTTTCAAACTGTGCACATTTTGCTGGTATGAGCGGTTCAGTAAATTATGCTTCTGACCTGAGCTGACATGCCCATTAGGCAGGCCTAGGCAAGCTGCAGCTAATGTCACAAAGAACAATTAATTAGGGAATTGAAAACAAATGTTTAAAAACACTGATGACCAAGATTGTGATTCCAAAGAGAGAGAAAAGTCACAAAGTCTCAAGGGTTTTTCTTCCTTAGATTTTGGGCATAGAATGGAATACATAGATGGATGGACAGTCTTTGGTGTCTATGGTGTCACCTCTATGACAACTAGCAGTTTCTAGCTCAACTAACCAGCATCGTCATCATCGTCGTCCATCTCCCCGTTGAGCTCTGACGTTTTCATGAGCCGAGCTTCCATCACCTCCAGCTCCTGCGATTCTAATTGTTTCTTCATGGCATCAAACTTGGCCTGAAAAAAAATCACACACCAATTAAGAGTCACATTAAAATCTGACTTTTTTAAATATCATGATGTTACAGTGTGTGTTAATATCAGTGTGTATATGTGCCTGTAGATCCTTCATGTCCTTCTCCAGGCGGAGTCTCTCTGAAGTCTCAGTCTCCAGCATCTGGGATGCTGACTCACTAGTGCTTCTCTCATCAGCAAGTTCTGCCAATAAGTCCGTGATCTGGACACAAACACACACAGACACACACACAGACACACACAGGGTGTAATGCAAAATTACAAAATACTCGCCACCGTTCTTGTGCAAGTAAGTGATCAAATCTTTAACTGAAATGAAAGAGTGTAACTCCACTACCAATCTCAAACACAGTCCTCCCAGCATGCATTGCTACAGGCGAAGGGACCTACCCTGCTCTCCAATCGATCTGTGTTCAGTCTCAGCTCATTTCGCTCTTTCTCCACCCTTTCAAGCTTCGATTTCTGCTGCTGTATCTCTTCCTGGAGCACAGAATATAACTATATAGGTTACACGTAATATTACAGGTAAAACTGTGATATGTTAAGTATTACAAGAAATATCAAAAATCAGTAACAGGAAGTTCCGTGTTGCAGTGGCAAGTAGTACATTTTGAAAGTGGATTAGGGGCTGTCTAACTGAGAGGAATCTATAAGGTGGGGTGTATCAGACAAAAAGGTCTCCTCACGTCTTTGCCTCGCATCTGCTCCTCAGTGAGCTGAACCTTAATGAGGGGCTGGACTGTGGTGAAGAGCTTCCACCATGGCCAGTCCTTCACGCCACGGTTCTTGTGGATGTTTTTCTGGATGCAACGGATTGCTAGATCCTGAATCTAGACACACAAAGAGGAACACATATGGAAATGCAGGTGTTTGTTGTTGTAGTGTACAACCACAGAGATACACAGATTGAGTCAGTGGTATTAACGTGATTACTTGTAAAAAATATCTGTAAATTGATCGTCTAATACAAATACATGCTTCATAATGAGGACAACAGAGACAATAATAGCTTTACTGCAGCAATATGTTCAGTACATGGCGTTAAATGCAGTGTATATAAACAGATGGTTAAGAGTTTGAATGGAGAGAGTGTAATAGACAGGTATCACAAGGCAACAGTGTCCAGAGGTCCATGAAACAATGCCAGAAAATTGGGAAAATCTTAATTACTCACTGGAATAAATGCTTCACAGAACTCATTTACTGTTACCATATCATCCTCACCACCGATGAACAATATTTGAAAAATATTTAATTCCTCAGTCTCATGTTGTATAGCCTGTGTATGGGCTAGCAGCTATCCCAGGACTTGCCAGCCTCCTCTGGAGAGTTTCTGCAGAGTGTGTTCCAAGGCTGGAAGCAAATTTTTGATTAATTAAATCAAACATGTTGGCAGCTAATTCCAAGTATTACACATTCTCCATGCTGCTTATGCATTAGGCTCTCTAGCAGCAGCAGATTATGGGCAAACCCAATTAGAGCAACACAATTCTCAGCATCAGGTACATTTCGCCCTGAAGGTACTCTCTATGACCAATTAGGATTTGTCACACAGTGAAAGCCTTAACATGGAGCAAAATGCAGCAAATTTCTGACAGGTCTCACTTGTCATATTTAGTCTAAAATGAATAGAAAATAAAACAAAAGGTTATACTACATGAACACCGTGGATAAACATTTTGGTATTCATATCACATTAAGAGGGTTTGACAACTGTAAAACAGTGTGATGTGAATTAGGATTGTGAGCCAAGATCAAGACAAAAACATGTTTTCCATTCTCTTCCTCACATATACTTAGATGTGTTTTTAGTGCGTGTGTGTACGTATATGTATGCAGGTATGTTTGTATACATGTAAGACATCTGGGTGCTGCAATGCATGACTGCAGAAGCGTCTGATGTCACTTTGGTCCCACTTCTGAAGCAAACATTTTACACTTAATTGGGGATTTTTTCAACTCGAAATAATGCCTTGCTAAAGGACAGCAGCTCTGATTACATCTCTGGCCCTAATCAGAAACCTATTGGTTCGTCATGCCTGGCTAACATTATTATCATGATACTATCAACTGACATTTCAATCCTGAAATACAAATACATTTCTAAGAGCTATAATCCTAGCTGTTACTTAGCATGACCTTAAAAAATTATTATACAAAGAAATGTACCTCATACCAATGCAGAGCCTATCCACGCCTTTACAGTAGGAGGTATTCATGTTTATTCGATATGGAACTATGGGATTGCATGTTTCAAATGAATGAGATATCCTGTCTGATGAAGGTATATCTTAACATTCAGTGAGCACTGAAGGGAAAAGGTTCAAATGAATTGGTATAGTATTACTAGGCTAAAGCTAGCCTATGCTTGCTGCTTTACACTCATTTCAATGCAAATAACATTTTTTTTTTATACATTTGTAGGGTACCTGAAGGACAAAACTCCCAATGCGGTAAGTGAGTGCTGAGGCAAAGTAACAGACTTTTAAAATGTCAGGTTGTCCCCTTGAGAAGACAGTTGAAAGAGGGGGGGGGAAGAAAAATTGTGGTTTTGTCATTTGATGTCACATGAGCCAAGCTTGCATAGCTTCACAAGGTTAATATGCCAGGGAATATCAATCAAGGGAAATTGTGACTTTCTGTCACATTCATATACATCAACCAGCAAGTGTCTGAGAGGCTTCACCAGAACTCACCCGCACTGTTCCAGAGGCAAATTATCATCTGCTGTACCTACTAAGACTGAATACTTCAAACAGTGCAAGAGGAGCCCGAATCAATTTTCACAAAGGGATAACAGGGTAACAGCAAGGGCACAAGTGGATGTTATTATATGATGATTATTCTAAGATTGAACAGTAACACACTCTATAAATCCTCTACATGGAGAGAAGGGGAGAAGAAAATCATGCAAAAATCCACCACAGCCCTGCTTCCGTTCCATTATTTTGCTGTCAACTAATTGAATCAAGAATATAATAAAAAGAATGAGATTCAGCAGGGGAAAATGCCCTTCAGGTAATCATTGCAAGAAGTGATTGTACTGTATACCATACTGTACATGTAACAGTTGAACAGTAATAAATCAAGCATACTGTAGTTGTTTGAGCAGTAGGTGAAAAAAGGTGAGCAAACCAGATTTGGCACTGCTCCTCACTTCTGATTTCTCTACAGCGCACATTTTCACATTTAGTGAAGTAATCTGAGTCCAAAAACAACAAAACTTCTGAGGCTTCATATGATATCCAATATCTTATCAGTGAGTGTCATCCTCTGATATTATCATAAGTTAGTTTAATTACTGTGTGGGAATGTCTTAAAGGCCTGATTTCTAATTTCTTAAGGGGAAATTTTTGCTCAGACAGAATCATTTCAATGACAAAACAAGAGTTAATTTCACAAAACCTTTTTTTTAGCACATTTGTATTGTGATCTATAATAAGCTACATTTAAAGGAATATATTTTGGGGGAAAAGGCTCACAGTGTTCACTTTCTTGCCAAGAGTTAGGTGAGAAGGTTGATACCACTCTTGCATCCGTCCATTACATATAAGACTACAGTAAGCAGCCGGTTAGCTTAGCTTAGCTCATAGACTGGAAACAGGGGGAAAGAGCTAGCCTGGCTCTGTCCAAAGGTAACAAAATGTGCCTACAAAAACTGAAGTGTAAAATCGACACACTGCGGTTTTATGTGCCAGACTATTCTTGGCCCAGCGCAGTAACAAGGTGGATTTTGCTAACTTTGGAAAGAGCCAAGCTAGTTGTTTCCTCTGGTTTGCAGTCTTTGTACTAACCTAAGATAACCAGCTGCTCATGTTGCTTAATATTTACCATACAGACATGACAGTAGCATCAATTTTCATCTGACTTTCAGCAAAATATTATGTATATTTAGAAAAATATTGAATTTTTCCTTTAAAGTATAGACAACTGGTCCTTGAAATTTGTTGAGATATATGTGTTTGTGTATGTGTGTGTTTGTGCTCTCTGCTGCATATACTTTTTAATTGTCCTGCTGGGGATGAATAAAATGTTTTTAATTGAACTGAAAGATTTTTGAGAGAAACTGGGTCTGGCCATGAAAGTAATGTGCATAATCATGTGCACAGTTTAAATAAGCCTCTGAACTAGCCCAGAATCTGCAGTAGTTTTCATCACATTCATAATTGCATGTTACATCTTACCTTGCCAAACTAAATTGAGTTTAAGAGCAATGAAATTAAAAGATAAAATAAAAATAAATCTTATCTTTCTATTATAGATACATTTGCAGGAGAAAAGGGACATACGAGGGCAGAGGAATAAAATTGCCTCTTTGCTAATGGATTTTGTAAGTGCACGGTTGCCTAGCAATTTTGAAGGGTTTCTCGCTGTTGATTTTCTTCAAGTTGTAGCAGATTATGAAGCACCAGCCTCTTAGCCTGCTTCACTGTGTAAATAATGACCTTTGAACTTAATGAAGAAAATACATCGGCCTCTCTTGGTCCTCCATTTTCAATCAATATCCATTACTCAAACTCTTATGGTAAAAACAGTAATAACAGAAGAGAGCTGGAAGTCCAGTAATATAAAAGGTCATATTGATTTACCTTATTGCAAAGATGACAATTTAACAGTTTTACTGGCATCATATACAAGTGAACAAGACATCTACTCACTAACAGCATGTTATACTAGATGGAGAGCAGTAATGTTGATTCTGTTTCTGCTGGTTCATCACTAGCCAGCTGAAGCAGCACATTCACTTAAATAGTAATCACAGAGAGGGAGACGGACTGCGGGGCGCCATACATCACAAGAGGACATGTATGAGGTCCAGAGAGATGGACCCATCACATGCTGGGAGAAAAATCGAAGATGGGTGGAGCAGATGGGTGTGTGAGTCAGCAGCATGTTTGATAAGGCTGCATTTAAGGGGAGCAGTTTGATAAAATGCAACAGAAATGGACGTGTCACTATCAAATATCCCCCTTGGAGAGCTGATGGGATGGATTACAGTACAGGAGACAGGGGGTAAGGACTCTAGATTTAGAAAACACATTTGTAATTAGTTGAAGATTTACAGCAGAGCTGGTTAGATCTATCCCAAGAGCAGAGCAAACAGGCACTAAAATTAGCTCTAAACAAGGAACTCTCAACTCCTGGTGGACTCCTAGGCAACAAGGCCTCTGAAGCTCACATTCATCAACAACTTTATTAAAAAAAACAGCTAAGCAGCAAAATGGACCTTGATACTTAATTTGTTCGCAAGTATCAGAACTTGTGTCTTGCAATATTAAAGTGAATCCATTAGATTTTCCCTCATTCAAATGATAATTTGAATGAAATGTGTGATAGATAAATACTGTATATTCTAACTCAATTTAGATAAATATATCTTTGGTGTTTTGGGCATAGACTAACTTTAATTTAAGACTAAGCCATCCTTCTCAGTGTGTGTTTCCTACTTTTCTCTTCTTGAAGGCTTGCCGTGCCAGGTAGCCTCTACAGGCAGCTTGGAACAGGGTTAGATTACGCTTGGTCTGCTCATCCCTCTGTTCCTCCAGCTTAGCCAAGGTGCCAGCTCTGAAGAACAACTAGAGAAAAACACAAACACACACACAAAATCAAATTAACTTATTAACAAAGGATCATGTAATGCTTATTTTAGCCAGGGGGAAATTAGATTTAGAGGCCCTGCTTTAGTGTGACGCACTAAAAACAGAACTGAGTTAAAAAGTAAATAAGTGCACTGAAGCAGTAAATCAATATGAAGCAGTGTAATCCATGGACAAGTGAGTCTTATCTAAGTGAGAAAGCTGGGATTTAGTTATTATCTCAGACAATCAGCCTTGTCTGTTTCTAATCTGGGCCAAAGGTAAAACACAGGTAAACAGCCAATAGAAAGCAGATCATGTCACGGCCTGTCTATACCTCAGAAGAATTAAGTACTGTGAATGCATTCCAGATATGATGGCAGCATGGATGATGGACTGTCTCCACCTAAGGTTTCTCTACACAAGTCACAGTGGTTTATAAATTGCCAATCCATATGTGATCTGTTAAGAAAGCAGAAGCTGGAAATGACCGAGCAGCTTCAGTAGTCTGCAAACTTGAGCTTGAGCAGAAGCTATTTGTCTTTCATCATCAGATGCAGGTAGTTACTTTCTTAAATGTATATAACTATGTTGTTTTTAGAAATCTTCCACTACCACTATCTCCACTGGCAGATTTTATCTTGTCAAAAGCTGTGAGTCCACTGCTATAAGGTTATTTGGGGCTGGTGTAATTGGCATGCAAGTGAGGCATGTTGCTAGGAAGCCACTGGAATGCTTTGTGAATGGCCAACTGTGCTTGTCTACTTCTGAGCCCATTTCACACTCCAAAGTGTGGCACCATGTGAAGCTGCCTCCAAACCATTCTTGTGTCATGTGTTTTAAAAGGGCCCTGTACAGTGTACATATCTGAGAGCATAAGTTCCACTATTTCGTATATTATTGTTTCCTTTGATTTCCTTCTTGGCTGATGGCCACTTTCCGGCTGATAGGATTAGACCTCAGTGTGCCAGGCAGTGTTTACTGTGATTACTTTACAACGGTCATGGTGAAAAACAAAGAGGGCCATCAGTTGTGAGAATTTGCTCTAATGACCTGAAAAGAAAGAGGGAATTACGGTCACATAGTCGGGCAGGGTAGAGACATGCCTCTCGGGAAGCCACTGGCTAAAAGACTGGAAGAATGGGCAAGGCTTGGCAACTCTCCAAAAAAGGATGGCAAACAAACCTCAAAGAGGGACAGGTGTAATGAAACACATACTCCCCCAGACAGCAAGTGTCTTTAAAAAAAAAAATTCCAAAGATAAAAAGAGCTGTGTACTGCTGTTCTGTGCTTAGAGCTTTAACAGGAGTGAAACTGGCAACGATTCACAGCAAAGGTTTATTGAATCATTTTAAAACTGTTTATTTGTTTGAGATAGCATTACTCACCCTACTCAGACCCATGTGGTAGCTGCTCTTCTCCAAATCCAAGGACTCCAGTAGCTCCTCCACAGCCTGGGAAAAAGCACACATGTACACAAACATACACACACATTTAGTCTTTCAACTGCTGGATCCAGTGGGAACTTCTACTGACACCGCAACACCTCAGTAGTCCACAGTTCCCCTAAGTTCCCATGCTGAACTAATGGTACAGTGCAGTTTCCCCTCTTCTCTCACATCCATTCCCGACTGGATTTTGTTTTGAAAGTAAGTCAGTAAGCATGGCAAAAGTTTGGCCCCTCAGAACCTCCCAACCCGAACCCCAAACCAGAATCCATCTGCTCCTGGCTTATTCCTCATGACCCCATGGTGGTCTTGGCCCTATTGCAGCTCTGACCACGTATAGCCTATGCAGAGGTACACCATCAGACAGCCTGGAGCCTCTCCCTGTCCATCTACCAGCCTTTGTATACTGTAGGTGTATTGTTGTCTCAGCCTCTTCTCTTTACTTGAGCCTCCAGCCTGAAAGACCACATCTAGATTACACCAGGAGAGGTTTGCCACGAGCACTGAGAAGCTTTTGTTTGCCAGTGTTTCCACAGAAACTCAGCCCCAATACACAGACACAGGGGGAAAGAGCTTTTCTCTCCCTTAACCCCATTCTTTCATTCTCTCTCTCTCTCTCTCTCTCTCTCTCTCTCATTCCTCTCTAGAAACAAACTTTTGTATTATATATTTTTCTCTTGCAGAGGACCAATGCACCACTGCACAGCACGCCATCATTGATATTTAACTTCTAAGAATAAAACTCACACCAAGCTTCTTCTCAAGCTTTTTTAGACAATCATTATTCATATATTTAAAACAAAAGCACTAAAGAGGGAAAGCACCAGTACTGTCAAAACAACATGGAAAAACCTTGGTGCTCCTTTGCCCAGATTACAAAAGATAATATAAGTACATCTACTTGAATGGTATTTTGTAGCTTTGAATGCAGTGAAACACTTTCTAAACCAGCATATCGATCTACCTCTTTAACAGGCATGATACTGATAAGGTTAAGTTGATTAGATCATTACAATGGCTCTGATGAATGAGGGTTTATTTCTCTGTCAGTTGGCTGCTGACAAATCAGGGGCAGATGTAATGAAGCTGCCTCTTCACAACATTAATCTTCACTGCGCTTGGCCACTGGAGGAGCTTTACATTTTCCTCTCTCGCTGATTGACTTACTCTCTTCTCGTCCTTCACAATGTAATTCCTCCCATGCTTCTTGGTGAGGTGCGGTGCCAGCACATCAAAGCGTCGTCGGAACTCAGAGAACACCATGTGATCGGGGTAACCTGTGAAGGTCAGTGTTGAATAACAACATTATATTCTGGGAATGTTTGAAGATTGTAAGAGATATTTTGGGAGAGAAAAAAACTGATTCTGGTTAGATTTCTTTTTCAAATACATTTGGACGAGGAGGTCTGTGTTTCTATGCCTCTCCTTAGTATGTGATTTAAGCAGTTACCTCACCTTGCCTGTGGATCCGGAGAGCATCAAGCAGCTTGGAGCCACGCAGCTGAGCACGGAGCAAGGCTACATCCAGCTGCATTAAGCCAGGATCTCCACTCTCCCCTTGAGCCTCACATTCCCCTCCTTTGAACAGGGATCCACTCAGAGCCTTGAGGGCATCTGCCTTGGGCAATATGCAGTGAACAAAGTGAATCCTGGACCTCCGCACCATGTCAAGGAGGGCATCCTGGAAAAGACAGAGGAGGGTTAGGGACCCTGGTAGGAACAGGCCAACAAGGCAATATCTTCCACTAATGTATCGACATGTAATCAGTAGCTTAACTTCTTTGCTTAAAACATCCGAATGATATACATGCTGCTTGGTTACAATATTACATTTAGTCAGAAACTTTAGCAAATTTGTGTTTTAAATACCCACATGCAGGTAAAATCTACCATCATAATTCTGTACAATGTGGTTGCCCGGCATTTAAGAACTCAGCAACTCTATGACAACACTGGAAGACAGATATTAAAAATTTGAGCCTTGAGGCTACCTTTAAGTGTGATTTCCATAATAAGGCTCATTGCCTTCAGTTTTTACTATTTTTGTTGAGCAATACACACATTTTCATATTGATTTTATGTCCTTGATCATCTAAAAGTTGTGTTCCCGGCTGCAAGAAGGGGCTATTCACATGTTACAATAAACAAGGTCTGGGAAATGTTTTTTGTTTTTTTAAATAAAATCTAAAAGTAATGATCCATAGGTACATGTTGGCTTTATAATGCCTCTATGAATACTATACAATGGGTTATTCTGGTATTGTTTGAAACAATTTTCTACCACAAAGTGTTGTTTAACCTCTCATCTGGTTGTTGCTAGTTTAATTTTAAGTACCCATTTTGTGGAGCATACAGCCCAGTATTCCTAGGAATTATTACACTGGGTGAGTCCACACTTCACAGCTAACATCCCTAACCATATCTTAACCATAATTTATTTGCCAGAACAATGCCATGTACAGGTATTGCAGAAAGCAAGAATGTTAAAAACACCCTGGCATTGGCGTAAAAAATGTTCTCTGTGAACATAATCCGGGGTTTTGCAGTATCATCCAATAACAACGTTCTTGTCAGGCAATAGGGTTGGAAGCAAAATGGCTGCAGAACTATTCTCGTGGCACACTAACACCAGGCCTAATATTTTCAAATCTATCTCTGGGGTGCAGCCCAAATACTGGCCTTCATCCCATCCATTTTATTTACAGCTACATTAAGCAATTTGTGACTGCTATAGTATAAGGTCCAAAGTACACTACAATAAAAATTCACAACTATGAGCCATATACTAATTACATCAACATGTTAGCAAAGCAAACAGGAACTGATTAATGAAAAAAGGAGCGGACTGGAATGTTGATTCTCAGTGTCCTTGGCAGTGCAGGCACATGACTCTCCTCTCACCACTTGAAGCTTTATCTGAATGCACAAGGACTTCTTCTTGATAGCAGCCACCCCTGTGGTGAAGGTCTTCCTCATGCTAGTGGCCCGTCGCAAGGACAGCTGGGAAACACCTTCGAGGCCTGCAATGGAACCGGACAGAACAGTGGCTCCACCTGCCCGGCTCATGAACAATGAGCTGATGATCTTCCTGCGAGAGACACACTGCTTCAGCCTAAAGTCTTGTGAAAATCCACTAAAGTAAAACTTCATGTGATACCCCCCCCCCCCTCCTCCCCATGAGTGTGATGCTTACTTCTGGGAGTCCTGCAGGAGGTTTGTAGCATTGGTAGAGGCAGGATTCTGCTTGGCATAGTTCAGCCACCCACAGGCATCGTACTCCACCCAGTCAGTCCCGTGACTGTGGCCCAGCAGGAAATGATTATCCTTCTCACTCTTCAAGAGGAAAGTGTGACCTGATGTAAATGTAGGAGGTAGTGTGAGATTCCCTGGCTCATTGCACATATGCAGAGAGATGACAAAAATGATCATTCTCCCTCAGGAGTTTAGGAAAATGTTTATACAGTCTGCATGAAAGGTTTAAAGGTCCAGTGTGTAACATTTAGAAGGAGCTTTTGGCAGAAATGTAATATAATATATATAAGTATGTTTTCATTAGTGTCTAATCACCTGCAAATAAAAATCGTTGTGTTTTCATTACCTTAGAATGAGCCGTCAGAGGGAGGCTACCATGTTGCACTGCCATGTTTCTACAGTAGCCCAGAGGGACAAACCAATCACTGTCTCTAGATAGGGCTGTTCACGGTTTTCGCGAGTTTCGCGGCCACTGTAGTTTCTCCTACACGCTTGGAACGGGAGCGTGAGGTGAGCAGTATTCAAATGGTTGCAAACTGCAATTTGACAACTAGATGCCACAAAATCCTACACACTGGACCTTTAAAGCAAGCTGATTCATCTTGTCTTGATTACTCTGTACAGTCTGTCACAGACCTACATAAACTTTACTGATACAGTGATAATAAAAGACAATCTGTTCTCATCCTAGTTGTTCGCGGACCTCGTTATTCTGTCCATGCAGTTTTAGTGTGAAATGTTTAAATCCATGGTAGTGTACTACCATAAATAATTCAACCGTCTGACTCAAACATGATGTGGTAGACTATCAAAGAGATATGGGTGATAAACTAGAGAGAAAAGCTCAAATCGGGCCTATATACAGAGTATGAATGAGAAGCTTTCAGATGTTGTTTTGGAAGGCTGACACTTTGCTCTTTATTTTTCTAGAATTCTTGAGTTCTTTTATGAGAATTTTTATAAGCTGTAACCTTGGCAAGTAACAGTTGTCAAGGTTGCCAACAACATACATAGAAAGGATTTCTATGACTCATCTACATGATACTAGTGAAACTGTCAGTGCTTTGTGTATTACTGTATATCAATATGAAGACCCCATTCTCCATGATACAATATAGTATACTATGACACAAAAGGGGAGTCTTCACTGGAGGACTGTAGTCTTGTTAAAAATACACGGTGAAATGTCTAAAATTAAACCTACTGTGAAAGAGAGAGTAAACAATGATTCTGCTCTCGCAAATGATCACAGATTCATAGAATGCGTGCCATGCTTTGTATTAGCTTCAAGCCTGAGTTTATGTGCTCATTTGTGTGTGTGTTTGTCATCTCCTTGCCTTTACTCTCGCCCTCAGCAGGTCCGTAGTAGCTAAAGAGACGTCCCAACAGGGTTTCCTCTGATCCCCCAGGCTGCAGCGCCTCCTCCTCCATCAGCCACAACAGGCCCCGTGCTTCATCTGTTCGTACTGTCCGTACCTGTCAAATTAACACATATACACACATAGACACACAGGCACAAAGATCCTTAGTGCAATCCTAGCCTGGACACAAAATGTTCTGTTTCACATTTAGCTATGTAATAGGAACACACTGATGTATCAGAGGTTATTTCATTCTTCATTGTTTACCCACCTCCTGGGTACAGAAAAAGCAAGATTTTGCTATTCATGAGAGATTCAGAAAAGTATCCTTCAAATGCTGAGTGCTGGCCTCTATAGTCAGTGTTTCCTTAAATATTCTGTTCTACGACATGTCAGTAAAAGTAATGTGCTGTACTGTATGTTTTCCCAGTACGAGCCAGTTGTGACAGGCCCGATAGTAATACTAACATCAGAAATTAAAGTTTCAAAAGCATTTGTGGTCTCTGCACCCTCCAGCAGTTGCTGTGATAATGGCATCATCAATTTAGCGTTTTTTTTGTTTAATCGAAATGGAAACAAAAAGGAGTTCATGAATACAAAGAGTGGCGGGGGAGAAGGGATTAAAAAGTAATACAATTAGTATTACAATTAGTGTGAACACAGAGAAGAAAATAAAACCCACTCCAGCATCAATAATCATGGAATAAGTGTAGGAAAGGTCTTGTGACAGGTAAATGTGACTTGAATGGGCAGTGCAGCTTTCCGTTCATATTTCATAGTCCTAAATTTGAATGATGCACTGTTTGTCCTAAGACACTGAGAATAAGCCACTATTGTTTTATGGATAACAATGAGCTCCAGGGAGAACGATCCCCACACAGAGGCAGCCGGCTTGGTTAGCATGGCGAATGTCTGAATCCACCCAGGGAACTTGGGAACCAAACTCACAAAACCAAAAACTGTTTTAGCAGCTATCTGGAAGTTACACAGGAGACATCCTTATCAGCAGTGCACACTACACTGACTTTAAGTACAACACGGAATATCAGTTTGGAGGAGACATATGACAACTATGAGGCTTGCAATGAATTGAGCATTAAGGCTGTTTGTGATAACGGACATCTGAGCTACAATAGGAGAAAAAAATATCTGGGAGTAAAGAAAATCTTTGAATCAAAATGTCTTCTCATTCTAAGCAGCAGATCTTTAGAGTTGACTTTAGAAATTACTTTGAAGAATCAGTGTTTTTTTGACATTGCCATTAGAGCAGGGACCCTTTAAAAAGTAAAGCACTCAAACCAAACACACTGCAATTATACCCAAGTGATCTATGACTCTCTAAACTCTGCCATTTCTGTTTCCATGGTGCAGATCACAGGCTGCAAAGGCCAAACATTGATTTTCTTTCTTGAAGTCAATTCTCTAACCTTTCTTTTCCTGCTCCTACCCTCTCTTTCGAGCCTCTGCCAAACAACACCTTTCAATATTTAAAAACTCACATAAAGAAAACTTCTAATGCTAAAAGATGATATTCATTGTTGAATAAAAAAAGGGTGCCCAGAGATTACCATGTGAAAATAGATCATGAAAGTGATGCAAGTCCCTGAGGTGTTCTGAGATACATTCAGAGGCAAGTTATTATACCAACACCCCATTTATTTATGCATGAAAATTTTAAGAAACTCAGGAAAGAAATGAAGACAATAGACACGTTCAAACATTGAACTTACCAGCGCTTGGCTTGAGGCTTGGTCTACCACTGCTACAGACAGAGATGTGCTGGGCTCTGTCTCATCTAAAGCAATCTCTATGTTCTCCTGAAGGAAGACAGGCAGATTGACAGACTCCTTAATGAATTGTGATGATGCTAAATAAAAGACAAACTTTTTTACAGGAGAAACTGAAAAAGGAAATCTGTTTAGATTCTTTTTTTGGAATCAAATTTTAAAAAGCCATTCAGGGATTGACATAGGTTTCAGCATGCTAGGCAGCTTGGAGCCCAGGGGTAATATCTTTCTATGGACACAGCAGACAAATATGTTTAATTTAGAGGGGCCTGATATTCATGAAATTGTAATGTAGATGATGAGGAATAAAACAGTTCTTCCCACTGTCCCTTTTCAAGCACCTTTTCCAGGAACCCAGGAAACTATGGAACCACAGTTTGACTGTAAGAACCTACTTCCTGTTTTGGTCGTATCTCCCTTCCCTAAAAAAAAACATGATCTTGAGGTAGTAGTTTTAGATTACCCAGGAACTGTGGAGTCTGCAGGACTGAACATTGTTGACTGGGCCAACACAACCCTGATCCCATGCTGTCAACATCACAATTTGGTAATACACCACAAGGAGTCACAGATAGGGCTGCAACGATTAATCAATTAGTTGATGAACAGAAAATTAATCTGCAGCTATGTTGATAATCAATTAATCATTTCAGTCATCTTTCAAGCAAAAAACCAAACATTTGCTGTTTCCTCAAATTTGAGTATTTATTTGTGATACATGATAGTAAACTGAATATCTTTGGGTTTTGGACTGTTGGTCTGAAAAAACAAGACATTTGAACATGTCACCTTGAACTTATACGGGCATTTTTCACATTTTTCTGACATTTTACAGACAAAACGATTAAGCGAAAAATTGTCAGATTAATTGATGATAAAAATAATCGTTAGTTTCAGCCTTGTCTCAGGTACTGGGCATTCTCCAGATGAGACAGAGGAGACCAGTGCTGGTCCCACAACTATGCACACAGATTCAAGTCATCCAAGTCATTTAAAATGCTGATTCCCCTTTATGATGGCAGGGTGGCTCTGCCCATGCACCTAGTGAAGGTGCAGGCAGCCATAATAGTTCCGAAGATTTTTATGGATATTGAAATGAAAAAACAATGGCATATTAGATGTAAGAAAACTAAAAGCCACAACAAATCTATTATAATAACAAGAACGTTTGGCATTTACGAAGATAGGTAAATGGAAACCCTAAAAGATTTCATTACTGCTGCAGATAACATTTCTGGAATAAAGTGGAAATAAATATACTAAATTACCTTCACCAGAGCAAAACAGGCGTGCAGCAGCTCACAGTGACAAAGTGCAGGCTGCACTAGAAATGTGGGAAAATGTTGGCAGTGCTAATAGTATGGCCGTGACAGATGCCAGTGTTCGAGTTGACTGTGTTTATGAAGTAGCCTGAATGATTTTTGTTCTCTGCTGTGGAGAGTCAACGTGCAGAGGAAATACAAAAACTATCCACACAGTTGCAGCACTCAACAGCATTTAATTAAAAAATATAAAGGATATGCCTGTTGTGTGTATCACAGTTTAACCTGCCCATCACTGCCATTGTTGATACTGTGCGCTGTTTTAAATGAGTTTGACCCAGTTTTCACAGCTTCTTATATTTTCAAGATGCACTGACAAGAGAGAATTACACTACACTGATTTATGCAATACTTCATTTCGCTCCAATTCCCTTTCTCCCAGGCAGGGGATGTGGGTGGGAATGTGG
This sequence comes from Siniperca chuatsi, assembly GCF_020085105.1. Lineage (NCBI taxonomy): Eukaryota > Metazoa > Chordata > Actinopteri > Centrarchiformes > Sinipercidae > Siniperca > Siniperca chuatsi. The sequence continues at coordinate 9,286,036 of NC_058055.1, forward strand.
GTGGGAAATCACAGGATCCTTGCTCACAGTATTAAAAGTAATATAATGAGGATTTCTGCTTAACTTTGGTGTGCTATCAGCCGAGTTTTGAATAAGAAGGATATTTCTGAGATTAGAGTTGGGACAGCAGTAATGGATGAATATATTTATTTTAGTAAAGAAAGAAAAAAAAAATCTTTAATATCTATCCTTAAAAATTCTTAGGGATGACTGTGCCCAGTTATTGCGGTCCAGCACTGCAAGACAGAACTCAAAGGAGAAGGGAAGAAGAGTAGTTCCTTCATCAGGGAGCAACACCACTGCTGTGCAGCTGGGCGTGCCTCCCAAAGGCAGTTGTGAGTGACTTTACTTTGATCTCGGCAGAAGAGGTGAAGACTGGCATCACTAATGAGAAGGTCTAACACATGAACTACTTTGGCTTGTCACAGTTTGTGACAGGTGGGAGGGATAGTATATCTGATGTGTGAACACATACACTATTGGAGTTGATATATGTGAGAGAAAGCAGCAGACAAAGGGAGAGAGAGAAAGGGGTAGGAGGAAGAAGGAGACAATGAGAATGAGGCTGTATGTATGCGCGGTGCATACTACGTCACACATCCTTACCTCTTTGTATCTCTCCAGCTCCTGAACGAAGGTACGCTGATAGAAGAGAGTATGCAGACGTTCTTGAGTGTAGTTGTGGTATAGGTCCTCAAAGGTTGCGGCGCATTCGCGCTTAGCCAGCCTGGGGTTTTGAAAGCCTGGTGTGTCCACAATGAGCAGAGAGCACAGGGAGTTCTGGCTGGATTTCAAGGCCCTGAAGCATACAGGGCAAACACACACGCACATATACACAAACATTAGCACTGTGATACTCAAGACAACATTTTATTGATTACATTGACTGCATATATCTCCTATCTAACATTAGCTCTCTTCACCACATCCTCACTAAACATAATCATTATTCTATCTTAAACCCCCAAAAACCACGGTAATGTAAAATCTTATTCAAGATGCCAAGATTTAGAAAGCTATCAAATATGTCAAGCTGAATTAAAGGTATTTATTAAATGATGCACATGGCATCTGCACGTTTCCTTTATATACTAGTGCTGCCAAAAGCATGACATCTTCAATTTGATACAGCTTCAGTAAAGTATTGGATCAAAAATACTAACCGGTTTATTAAAGAAATGAGGCTAGTGAAGAGTTCAGAGTAAAGCCCAGATGCCATGGCCTCTAAACACTCCATGGCTGTAGCCTTGGATCCTGGTATGAGAAGCAGCCAAACACAAAACAAATCAGAAATAGTTCACAACACTATTTCCATCAACAAATAACATGAGAACCAGGTGAATTAAAAGAAGAAATATTTTGAGCTGAAAAAAGCTAGAATAAAACGGTCATTACATTTGTTTCTAAAAGGATGTACAATAGCATCATATTTGCACATATTATGCCCAAAGGCATTCAAACTGGGTCTGAAATTGTCTCTGTAAAGCAATGTCATTTAGGACTCAGGTGTTTTCTGAATTGGTCAGATCAAACAGCGCATACTCATGTCTATGCCTAGCAGCAATGGCCACCTGTTAAACTCTCCTAATTAATTCCACTATCACACAAAATAGTTTATGGTGACAGGGGGATATTTTTATGTGTGCATACACATCTTTGACTGTAAGTTCATGTGTGAGGGGAGGTACAGGAAAGGTGAAACAGAGGTGAATTCTGTCCATCCCTGCTGTGACAGACTTTTAACTGTACCCTCATGCCCTTCAAAGTGTGTTGCAGTCTTGATGAAAGTCAGAGGACCCGCACATGTGAAAAATCAATGTGAGGCAATTATGATTTCAAGGACAATGAATGAAGAGTAGATCCAAAATTGCTTGTCCTGACATAGTGTGTGTACTTATCTGTCAATAGCCATTGTTAAGCTGTGGTATTCATTACTAAGATAAGCTTTACTTTCTCCAGAGCATGCAATTTCCCTCAGGTGATGAGCGGAGGCGTATATGTCTGCATGTGTGTGGAAACAGAGTGAGAGTGACAAAGAGAAGGGGGTGAGAAATGAAGAGGAAAGAGTCTGTTGGTAAATGTGGTCTGTGGAGTACCTGCATCTGCCGTGCCATTTTCGTCAGAAGCCTGGCGAATGGTTCTGGCTCTGGGCAGGGTGCCCTTGGCCTGGTGCTTGAAGATGGAGGAGGAGAGCTCCTCCAGGGTGCAGCCCAGCAGGTAGGCTGCCTTCTGGGCCCACTCATGACGTGCAAATTGTTTCCTGCCAGCTGAGACACGTGCATGAAAACCTCCATTAGCCCTTCTGCCAACTACCCCAGGCACATGGCTAGCCTAGCTTTGTGAAAATCCTGTCTCTGACAGGGTAGAATTATGTCTCTGGTCAAGCTGACACTGACACAGCTGGTGAGAACATGCACTAAAAGCATGCTCAAAATGTTAGTGGCTTGAATACATTTAACTACAGTTGAAAAAAAAGACATATCCACTAGCTTCAACAACTATTGTTTCATGTTCAAAAACGTCTGTGAAGTTGAAGTGATAATTGCCCCTTTTATTATCTTGAGAATGAAAGCAAAACTAATTAGGGGACACAATTAATTTATTTACATAAAGACCTCTGTTGGAAAACACAAGTTTCTTTTTAATCTAGTGGCTGAGTGATGGAAAAATGCAAACTTCAGTTTTAATCCACCATGAAGTGGTATCTTCTAAGACTTGAGAGAGGAACTGAGGGATTTCACACGGAGCGAAGTAGGCTCTATCTGTTTCATCAGCGCTGCAGAAGCCTCGCATATTTTCATGATGATAAGCAGGATGGTTGTAAAGACATTTCAATATTTGCTTTGATAGATATTCACCACCACAATTATTAAAATTCTGGTAAAACATCAAAAAGAGGGAATTGGGTTTGCCGATATAACTGAATATTACTGAATCAAACATTAAGAGGCGTATGACTCTTAAAGATTAATAAACTGCATATGTACAATATTATATCCAGACTCACAGTGTGGTAAGCCTGTTTTCTATCTATGCTTATTAGATATGTGTTGACAGCACAGTACACAGGGAAAAGCAAGTTTAGTTCAGGTGGTCCTTTGATTCATTTTGGTAGATTAGAGATCAGTGCTGCCCTCTTGTGTTACACCATGAAGCTGCACTGCCTATGAACATACAATACAGTATTTAAAATTTTTAGTATTTTATATGATATGTGATAGTCAAAGCACATACAAAGTCCTGGCAGCAAAAACCTTTTTAATTAGAGTATGATTAGAGTATTTTAATGAATAAAAATGTATCAATATCCCCTAAGACAGGGAGACAAAATCTAAATGCCATCAATGTGTCAACTCTTGGTCATAACTTTTGTCCCATCATGCATTGTTTCATGATGAGAACCACTCTGTGTTTAACAAGAGCACAGCAGTCCTATGTCCATAAGTCAAAGACACCCAGTAATTTGCAGATCAGATTAGTGTCTGTATTCCCAATAGCAGATTCTACATGGGTCATTGCTGAAAATGTCAAAACTGTTCCTGGATGGTGTGATACTGCTATCAAAAAGATTGTCAGCCAGCTGGGGGGGATAACTTAAAATAATCTGGCAAGCAATTCTGCATAAGTGAGTGACAATTACTGTGCAGACAGACATTGAAGAGTGAACAAACATATCAAAAACACAAAATACAGAGTCACTGCTACTACACATTCCTTGTGATTTGTATGTTGTATATTATTCTGATATACTGTTTAACAGAGAAAGTCAGACATCATGTTAATTGATTTGCATTGCAATGACATTTGCATTGCAAGATACAGTATCATTTGCTAAATTTGCACATCGGAGGTGCACTAAAGAGAGTTCAAATGAATAATATAGAGAGAATTCGAAACATGCAATCATTATTAGATATAAATGAATAAAGATTTTTAAATCTCTGTTTTGGAAAAGTCTATAATTCCATCCTTAAATAGCCATCTATAACTGTTTTTAAGCAAGGGCCTTTCATACATAAAATAATAAATAATAAATTACAAAAAATGTAACCTCACCAATAATAAAAAATCTTTTTGACAGCCTCAGCCTTTTCAAATGGCAGATATCTCATTTTAAAATGAAAGTCAAATGCTGTTGGAGGCAGTTCTAAAAAAAAAAACAATCAAACTCTCTTACGTTAGGTTTATTATAAAAAAGCTTCAAAGACAGGGACAAATCCTCACATTTAAGATGACTGCTGTTCCCATTAGTCCTATGATGCATTCTTATTACAAGATGAAATGTTTGTCAAGACTTAAGGCCGAAATTAGACTTTTGTTTTTCTGTCCTTGACCTGTCACAGTGTTTCCTAACAATTAGACTCTGGTTGCCAGTGGTTTCAGCTGCTGAAGCACAAACAGTGCTTTGTTCATCTAATAGGATCATTCAGTACTGATTAATAAAGTAAACCTGACAGAGTTCAGATCTAATAGAAAAAATACAATGTATCACTTCACCTGCTGTATGTGAGCATTAACAGCACCTCAAACTATGAAGACCAGAGCCGGCAGGATAAATCTGTGGGAATTATTTCAGTTAGTTTTCATATGGAAGTGCTATTAGTTCTGTTCTGTAATGACCCTTAAAATGCCCTGGGTACTGCTACAATCACCCAATTTTTTCCTGTCTAAACTTTCATTTTGGAGCTGTAGATCAGTGTAGTAGAGCAGGGTAACTACCTGTGCACTGTGCAACATCTTTTAAAGTGCAAATGCAGTTATCTGGATTACAGCTGTCTTGCATCACACTGAAGATGTTACCTACAGTGAGATAATGGAGGCTTGACATTTTTGAGATTACATAAAGTGTTAGTAAAATGATTCTGGCTAAAAAGGGTTATTTTTGGCCATTTTAACTTTTTCATCTCATACTGTAGTTTGTACAAATCAAGGATGATCCTTTGCAGGTTTGAAACTGGTAAGTCTTATATAATGATTAACATTAGCCATACAAATAAGTGATGCTGCTATAGAATGGAAAGCCATTTGGTGAGCAATCTTACCCTTAGTAGCTCCTGCAGCCCCTAGATGGTAGATGGCCGCGAGGATGAGCCAGAAGGCCCTCTGCTCATCACCACTGATCCCCAGAACCTTCATGGCTGCTTGTAGCTTAGAAAACTGCTGGGAGGTCCGCTGCTTATCCTCAGTCTGGCAGATAGCACATATATTCAAATAAAATTAGTTTTTGAACTATTAACGATAAAGAAATTCCTCTCCTAAGAGGTTGAGCGACTTGTCAAATTATAAGTTAAAACAGTGTTAGCAAAACTGACTATATAGACATATAGACAGCCAGATATAGCTGCATTCATACAAAAGCACTTAAACATTCAGCTTTATAAAAGGTAAAAGTAATACTTTTTCCAATTGTGGTTGTTCAAAAACAGGTCAAACTCCAATTAACAAGTAGTGTTTACCTGAGGCAGGATTCCAAATGCATTGTTTTCAGCAAAGTGGTTAAGGTGCAGCTCAGTTCTGATGAATAAATGAGAAAAATACAGAAGAAATCAACATTTCTCATGTCTACTAATGCCTACATAATTAGAGTTAGGGAAGCAGAAATATATCATTGCAGCATATCAATGTATTCAATCCAGTGCAGAATGGTGATGTATAGTGCATTTAATTGGCATAATAGTATTAATCCTGACCTAAGAGAGCTGTCTGCTCCAGCCATCAGATAGTAAAAGACATTAAAAGTGGACTCCCCCTCTGGTCTTCTTGTCACCCTTATCTTCTCCAGAAGCATGGTCTGCAAGGCCACAGCAGAACAGGATATTAGCATGATAGAAAATGACATTTATTATAGGCACGGCAAGTAAGTGTAATAACAAAGCCTGCTGGAGTTTGGCTAAAATCTATACTAGTTTATGACATATTGTCTGAGATCATAGCAGATATGCAAGAGTAGGAAATTCAGAAGTTGAGCACCAGTGACTTGAATAAATAAATAAATGTGTTTATTTGTACCTGGATAGAGGCTGAGGTTACCAGGCCTGCCTGGTCAAAGTCCAAGGAAACAATATGGGAGAAGCGACTAGCGTTCCCATTCATACAGGTAGAGGCATTCCCAAATGCCTCCAAAACTGTGTAGACCGCCTGCCATTTCTCTGCTACAGACAATAAAGAAAAATGCAGTCATTTGGGTGGGTCTCAATAATACATTAGCAACAACATGCACTAAATTTGATTTTTTTTTATTTAGAGATGGGATCCTTTCCAACCTACTAGAGAATGTTTTGTTGGTGCTGCCAGCAATGGTGAGCAGGTATTGGATGATGTGTTGACAGTTGGTGGTTTTGCCACTACCACTCTTGCCCAGCAAGACAATGGACTGATCCTGGCGAGTGGTCAGGAGGTTCCTATAGGCAGCCTGGGCCATGCTGTAAATGTGAGGGGCAGTGTCCTCCCTTCTGCAGCCCTTGAACATTTGCATCACCTGGAAAGAAAACAAAGACACAGTCAAGAAGAAGAGGACAAAATCACAGAGAAGATGTTTTACATATCACTTACTATATTTGTAAGATTATTTAATTCTGATTACACATCTCATATTCTGCTATTCCATAAGAGATGTGTCATTATATGCACAGGCTACAGCCTACCTTCTCAGAGTACATCGAGGGGGCGCTAATGGGGTTAATGACCACCATGTTGGGCCCAGTGTGGGTGTGCACCAGGTTACTGCCATACCGCTGCCGCAGGGTGTGCATCACGCTCGACTCATTCAAATACTGCAGAGAGGCCAGGTCCTCCACTCGGTCAAACATCGGAGGGTTTGCCTAGAGTTCAAAGTCAGAAGAGGTCACATACTCACCCAGTGTCATCCGTAATTGATGTGGTTCAGAGTTGATTTGATGATTAAATACCTTCTCTACATCATCTTCTTCCACATCCAATAAAGATCCATCACTCTCCAGGCGGATTTTCACCTTCCCCTCTGGCACACTGCCTGCCTCTGTCTTCAGGAGGGTTGCTGCATCACCACAAAGTGTGGAGTTAATTTATCACGACATATGATCTCGACCTGAGTGCAAAAGCTTCATCTTATCTTACATGTCTGGCAGTTGTATCTCTTTTAATAATGTCTAAGCTTCATTAAAACTAAACAAGCATTCAATGTGGAAAACATGCTTAGTCTAATTATATACAGCCTGAGGTAAAATGGAGTAGTCTAATCAGGAGCCCTCTTTTAACATCAATCAACATCAATATCTAAAGCATTTTCTAAGCTTCAAAAACCTATATAGTTCAACAATCAAATGACACCCAGAAACAGACACACCAGCACTAACAGGATAGTAAGTTAAGAATTTGCTTTAAAATACTAGTATACAGAATTTACAAATAAACAGATAAATACTGAAGTTTTTACTAACCCAAGGAAAATCCATCCTTGTGGACAAGCCATACTTTTTCTGTGTTATACCAGGCTCTCTCTGTCGTTATCTGCTCCTCAGTCTTTCCCTGCTAAAACAGGTTAACAATCAGGATGAGAAAAACTTAAAACTATAATCAATAATTGAACATTACAAAATGAAGCAATCAAATATTGATATTGATATGATTAATGATTAAATCAGATAACTGCATAGTGGACACTTTCACAAACACAGATTAACATGCAGCTCACATTCATATGAGACAGATAAGGGGGAACTGAATTCACTTGGCAGAGGGCTGTAGAGTATGTGTGAGCTGGTTTGTTTTCATATTTCACCCCTCCACAGACGAACTACTCCCCTTTTAAAGCACCTTTCAGAGCTCACAGAGTGTGCATTGAGCTCATTGAGAGTGCATTTAATGTGTTCACTAAAAAGACGTCACAGACAGAAGGTGAGACAGGGGTGTTTCATCACAATCAAGTACATCAAATAGACAAAAATACATGAGTTTAGGGGGACTGCACAAAGAAAACACCAAAATAATTTCAAACACAACAAATAGGAACAGCCAAATCAAGTCAAGTGTTTTGAGTGAGTCATGCATGGAAACACTTAAGATACACTATACTCAGACATGCAATCAACTAGCAACTCAGCTAACATAATGAACATCGGATAGTTGCACCAAAACTGCATATTGTTTGTCTTTTCTCCCTTGGATTAAGATGTGGGGACAGCAGATAATGAACTGCAAAGTGCGCAGTGATACTCAGCAAGGGATATAGGGAAGATGAAACCTGGGCGGTAGGATTGCCTCACTAACTACTGAGTCATTCTGCCACACCCCTTTACTAGTTCATCACACACAAACAACAACAAAACACACATCTCTCTGAAACACGGGGGGATGCAACCAGAACTACAATCAGTTGTAGCCATGGTCAAACCTTAGCTGCAGCTGAGTGTGCTGCCTGAAGGATGGCCACAGGGTCCTCAACAGGCTTAAACTGGAGGGAACAAAGGGAAGGAACAAAAAGTCAGCTGTATTTTTAGTGATTGAATTCAACAACTAAACATTACATTCGATCGCAATTTCCAAACGCACAAATTGAAACAATGCAAAATATGGCATGGTGAAAAAATTTACTAATAGGTCACAAATTATTATGAGTAAAAAAAAACACAATACAAAACACTGCAGCAGTTCAACAATGCAATAGTAAGTCAAGCAACGGTAGCAGAATAAGTGAGTCATTCAAGTAATTCACCATAAAAAATTACAATATTAATGCATTAATGAGTAGGGATTACAAGGTGCATTGAAGTACAGTGCATGGGTCTGTTGGGACTTGTGCACAAAATGAATGTTCTGTCATATTAACAGTCACAGTTAACAAGATCAGTTGTACATAGTAAGGTATTAATGCAGGGCACCATGCAGCCAGTTGTAAAACAATGTAATAGTCAATTCTAATTAACTTAGCTATAGAGACAGTACAGTACTGCAAAAACACAAATATATAATATAATGATATAGATATATACTATAACACTGCAAGGAAATTCAGGGATTCCTGGAATTTTTTAAGTCACAGACACCTATTAGATAATAATTTTTTAAGAGCAAGGTTTTTGAGAAACTGTTTGCTATTGCATATGACTACAGTATAACCTCAGTATCTACATGTGGGTGCAAAGAGCAAAAGCAGCAAGACCAATACACAGCTGCACATTGTGTTCATTGTAAACTGAATGCAAAATTAAGCTATTATTAATCTTGTTGAGACCTCGAAAACCTGGTCAAGAATTCCTGACCAAACTTTGGTAACCACTTTTTTTTATGCCACATTACTGCATTCCAGGCCCATTAACCCAGAATGAACTGCAGAGAGCAGTGTGGGGACAAAGACAAGCGGGCAGGCACAGACAAAGTAGGACAGTGAAGGGTCAGTAGAGGAGAACAAGCTTAGACTCCAGCGCTCTACAGGCGAGGGAGTGCGGTGAGCCCACTGTCGAGCAGGCTGTACCTGAGAGGATTTGTGGGCTCTGGCACACTGGCCATGCAAACAGCAAAGAGCACAGCAGCAAGTCAGGATTCAATGACCCATAGAGAAGCAAAAGCAGAGACATGGGACACATTCAGAGCAAAGAGAATGAATAAAATAAGTGCCTTTCAGTGCTCTAGACTTTGAGAGAAGAAATAACCAGACACTATAATCAAGCATTGCCAAAATCACCACAATGGACAAAGTACATCGTCATACAGTACAAAGGTGCTCCTCTGGACCTGATAACAAAGTAATTACTACTACAGAATGAATGAGAAGGCAATGAGAAAGAGAGACACAGTTAACACTAAAGCTGTTAAATTCATTTTCAGAGGTGTACAAGTCAGTACAAGAGTACAAGGACTCAAAAGTGTGTTACCAATCAATCACATCGCAAACAATTTAAGATAGCATTTATGGATCCAGAATTGGAGATCATGATCAGTTTTATCAAAGTATCCATAGAATGTTTTTTTCTCCGATATATTATAAACATAAACATTTAGGGAACACAAGATATGTTTACACAAGTCCAGCTCATATTGCCAAAAAAAACTTTATTTTCTCCTGAACTAACTCTGAAGTAACCTCCATAACTTGTCATAGAAAATATCCCTTTGGTCTCAAAGTTTCAGATTTCACACCAAGTGGCCAACAACGCAGAGGACCACTGTAATTGGAACCTTGGGACAGCTCCAGATAGCCTGGCATGGACCTGGGTAATTTTTGAACACATTTTCCTCTATCTGGGGAAGCTAGCAGTTGACTCAGGCTGGTCACAGGCTAAGCCTTAGTAAAGCATGGGAGGTGCAAACCAAACAAATTGTGTGAGAGAGAAGTTACATTATTGCCATCGACGGTGAAGATCCTCCTCACACGCTTGTAATCTTCCTCAGTCGGAATCAGCTCTGGGACCTAAAGTTGGATAGCAGGACCAGCAATTGCAATTGGGTAGCCAGAAAGTAAAATCAATGATCCAGAGGTAATTGCTATGATTGACCACTTTAGACAAACTGTAAACTGAGTGGGCACATAGAAGCATGCCATGTAACAAGTATCTAGTGCTTTTGAATGTGAGAAACACACACTGTTACGTGTACCTTTGCAGTAAGATGAACACACACCTGTTTATTCGGTGCAGACTGAGCTTGGGGCAGTGTAACAGGGGACGGCTTGCCATTGGGGGCCACGGAGGGACAAGATGTCTCCTTTACCTTTACACAATATATGCAAATGTTCACAAACACACAGTGTGACAGACAAATACGCACACACAGAGATGGAAATAACATGGGAAGATGACGATGAGGATGACATTTATGTTTTAGTTTGGTGTATTTTCTTTTAACTTTGGATTCAATTTAACACATCCAGAACTACAAACAACTTCAAGGGGTGTTTGTTCCTTCTAATTTAATTTTCCAGTTAATTCAATCAGGAAATGAGTAAGAGCAAATGACTATTAAAGGAAATTGGATCATTAAGTGCAGCAGCAAAAGAATAATGGTTCAAGGCTTTTGTTTGTCAGTGGTTACTTTAGCAACAATCTGTTGCAAATTTCTTCATAGTAATTAGACAATTTAGCATTGTTTCAGCTGAATTCTCAGACAACTGCACCAACATCCAAGGAATCTGGGAGTAGCTCCTGAAATTAAATCATCACATTTTATGACTTTGCTCTGTAATTTTATGCAGCACTGTGGCACTAGGATCAATAATTCTGGTTTTGTCCCATATCTACTGCTGTTTCCATCTAAGTTATTGTGATTGTGCTGCTAAAAACTTTTCTAATCATGACAAAATCATTACTTCTGATTCATTTTTGTTTTTGGATGACTGTAAGGCTAAGTAAGCCATTACAATGCTAGTTTTAATTTAATTTTTTCTATGTAATGTACATTAATATGCTAAACATTAGAATTCAATAAACTTCCATACAAAGCCTAAAGGTGAAAACAAATTAGGATAGTTTAGTTGTATCTAATGGTAATTGCTGATGTATGCCATTGTCAACAACAGAAATACGCTTTTTGTCATGTCAATATGTACCTCCAGTGAGAGCAGAAAAATCACTAGACAGCACAAACCTCCAAGAATGTTAGTCACACATAATGTACATTTCTAAGTTCAGCTGACATCTTGCTTTTGCCCTTAATATTTGAAACCTAAATCTCTCCCTAGAGCAGTTTAAAACACAATATCCCTCAGCAAAGATACCAGGTGCATATGTCCAAAATCAAATCCCTCACTCCGTGGCCAAATACCCAGCTGTTCAGCAGATTTCATGGACATCTGTTGATAAAATTTCAGACAGCCTGCTGACAGACAAAATGCCAAAGCCACTAAATAACAGGACAAAAACATAACCTTGTCTGAGGCACAAATTGAAACAGGGACTATGAAAGTATATGCGTTTGAAACTGAAAGGACAGCTACAAAACAACATTCCTTTTCAATCCAAACATCAATTTTTAAAGTTTAGCTGAAGCTGAATTTAATTATCCAAGCAACAGCTCCAAGCTACACATGGTGATACATGGACAACTGGGATCTTGGTTTTCTGGTCAACTGTTTCTGGAAAGGGCTGTTTAATTGACAAGAACTACAGATTACTTTACTCTATTAGAATATTATTCGAATTCTTATTGTAATTCCTGTTTCTTTAAAAAGCATCCGAAAAGATCCTTAAAGCCCCTGCCTCGGTGGTCTACAGCAGACAGAGCACAACTTCAATGCTCCGCCTGCAGAAAGTGACAGTAATGAGTCACAGCTCGGTGCTCATAGACAACTCCAACTGACCAAACTACCAGAGTGCAGGCCATGAGTACACCCTAATACCCACTTATGAAGTCTTATCATGAGCTGGTACATGCACCCTGCTTCCCTTCTCTTATTCAGGGTGGCTTCATTTTATCAAGTCACGTTTTTGTCAGATATCAAGATCAACTTGTACTTTTTTTTAGAAGAGTAATTTTGTTTATCACAAAGATGAGATGTAGCCTTATTATAATGTCAGCCAAAAGAAATGATGATCCATAACCAGAAGCAAATCTGCTCAAGTTGAAGATGTCTTGTAGGGTAACCATTGTGAGGAGGTTGTATGTGTATGAATAGTAATGTCTTTGTTATTATCACACGGCATGCTCTGAGGTTGAGTAGCAAACATGCACTTTTTTCACTCAATACCTCCGGTTTCTTTACAGCAACTGGACGAGGCTTTGGGATGAACCCTGCAGGAGGAGCCAGGGGGTCTGTCTTTGGGATAGGGATGAATCCTGGAGGTCTTGCCAGGGGATTCTGTTTTGGGGGCACTGGACTGGATTTTCTGGCAGGGATGAAACCAGGTGGAGGAGTCAACAGATTCTGTTTGGGGACAGGGATGAAACCAGCAGGTGGGGCCAAAGGGTCGGGTTTGGGAGCGAGGGGGTTAGACTTTGGTGGTGCAGGGTTTGGTGCTGTAGTAGTGGGCACAGATGTGGATGTGGCCTCCTGGGTTTTTTCCCCGGTAGGTTTTTCCTCCTCTTCCTCCACTTTTCCTTTGTCCTCCTCCTGCTTCACCTCTTCTTTCATGTCCTCTTTGCGGTCTTGGGTGCGGGTGCGAGGCCGGTGTTCCTTGGTTCTGCCTCTTCCCATTAGGCTGGTTAGGCCCGTGGAGATATCATCCTTGTCCTCCCCAGCAGCTTTGGTGGTTTTGAGCACAGAGTCTGCAGCAGAGGCAGCCTTAGCAGACTCAGAAACAGCGGGCTGGTTCTGCTCTTCTGGCCTAGCAGGAACCACACGTCTAACAACTCTTCTCACAACCCTCACCACCTTTTTACCGCTAGAACTCTGCTCCTCCCTCGGAGTGTCTGGACCACCCATAGCAACGTTACTATTGGACTCTTCAGCTGTTGTTGATGCAGTTGACTGTGGACCACTTCCTGTGTCTAGCCCAGGTTTAGTGACTGCCTGAGGCTGACTACTATCTACATCCAACTGGATACAAACAGAGCAAGGCAGACAATAGTGCAGATTATTTCCATGGTTGACACAGATAAACTGTCAAATATTTCAACAGCAGGTTCTGGGCTCAGAAACCCTGTATATAGGATTATTCATAAATGGATTTATATCAGCTAGTGTATTTCCATGTGTGTATCTTAAAACGCTTACTCAAGCTAGTGTATACAACCACTCAAGTTAGTGTATGCAATCAGGCCATTTGATTCAACATTTTCATTCAATTCTAACTTTGGAGCTTATTGGCAAACTGTTAGAAATGTACTCAACATATTTGGCAGACCTCAAGGGTGCACACAATGCATTCAGGTGAGAAACACTAAGTGTAAACATAACTTTTGTTTGTTTACAAGAAAACTCCACACGGCACCTTTGAGATTGTAAAGAATAACTGTAAAAATGAGGTAGGTGAATGTAGTTCCACAGAGGTCAAAATCCCTTTATCATCATTAAATTGGCAAATAAAGACAAGGGGACACTGTGTTTCAGACAATGGGAAGAGACTAAATTGTTCGAAAATGTCCCTTATTAAACCCATGCTATAGTCATATTCTTGAAACAGTAGTTGCCCTGAGAATAATGAACATCACCTCAAGCCTCATCGACTATTCCAAAATTCAACACATTGCAAGCTAAGTTCCCAGGACAACAGTAACGTAAATTGACTTTAGCTTGGAGAAGGTCGTGATTATGATTAGTAGCTACATTTTTTTCTGTTAACTTGTACCACAGCACCCAAAACGGTTTGCATCATGTGAACTAGTATCCAAAAGCATGCAGGTGACAAAACACTTACATCTGGCTTGTTCTCAACTTTAACCTACACAAGAGGAAGCAACACAAAAAAGATCAAACCACACATTCAGACTAAAGCTTTTCTCTATCAACACAAAGGAACATTCCACAAATTCAACAAGCAACAGCATGCGGATATGAACATATGAACTGAAAGGCAAAAAACACAGAAAAACGAGACTTCCCTTTTGCTCCCAGAATGAAAAGCGTGATTTGTACGCCATGGTGATAGGCCAGAAGTCATGGAACAAGCTGGGAGACGTGGAGAATAAGTGTATGGAATGATGAGAGGAAGAAAAAAAAAAGAGACCGCAGAGGAGAGGAGGATGTACTGTGCGGAGCGATGAAGAATGGGAATTTAGGGGTGAGCGGTGGAAGTCTGTGAACTTGTTTTCTGCAAACAACAGGTCACAACAGGTGGGACCATGCAGCACTGAGGACAGAACACATGAACAATATAATGAAATGGTTTGCTTTCTTCACACTACAAGAGGCAAGTGGGAAACATGAACATGAAGATCTAACAAGACCTCCTGCAAACAAGACAAAGTCTGTACTCAGAATTATCGGCAGTGGTGTTATTTATTATATGTGAGCCTTATTCTCAATCAATCACTATAACTATGTATGAAGAACTACTCTTTACCCGAGTCAGCACACTAAAACGATTACATACAATGTTGGTCATTTGTTTCATTTGTAGTGATGACACAAAATCAATAGTACACTATTGCAAAAACATTAAAGCCATATTAATGGTCGATTGACATAGGAATCAAACAAACATACATATTTTCACACTTACACATCACTACAGTTAATGACCAGGCAAACATGCAACTTGCTCAAATTTGTTGAATGCCTATCACAACTTTTCATTAACTGCGCAGCAACATGTTTCACCATCTCTGGCCCTGCTTTCATCAGAGTCCACTCCTATAAATAGTTTCAGCAGCAAAGGAGGCCATTCTGAGATGCCATCAGAGCCCAAATGGAACTGCTAAGCAGAGCATGTACACCCTGAGCAGATCACGCCGCTCGCCACACACACACACACACAGTCCACCAAAGGCCCGAGCCCATTACCTTTTCTCTAGGCCTGGTTAACCCTCCAATCTTCGTTCTGTCACTGGCCAAGACAGGGTAAGACCTGGGTTTGCAAAGAGCACACACTCACTAGTCCTGAGTGAGTGGGAGGGCAAACTCGAGGGTGGGGTCACAGTCAGCACAGCACAGTAAAGCTGTGGTCTGAGGAGTGGAGGGGGGTAATGTGAGAGGAGCTGGGCAGGGACATAGATGAGGGACAGCTGCTGAAATACAGAGGGGCTATAAATAGAATTTGCAGAACCACATCAATTGACACAGCCACTTTTCCCTGCCACTCTCTTCCCCCGCTGACAGGGAATCAGTGAGGTGGTCTCCTTCATCAGGTGATATACTAAATTTTATATGCACACACTATTTATCTGCCTATCAAACAAGAAACCTGTTCATTCACTGTAAGGTGAGTCTGTGATAACAAAAATGTTCTCTCTGTGCAGCTACAGTAATGCACACATTGAGACAGATAAACATGCAAAGAACCTAAATACAGACCTATTATCTAAGGCCACAACATGTATTTATGGAGGGCATGTTTCTCACCATGCCTTTAACACCACAAGAGGGAGCTATAAACTAATGTTTTAATTTCCCTATTTCACAGAGGGTTCAGCTTAAGAACACTACTGACCTAAATTTGACATGTTGTATTGTTTGGTGACAAACCTTAATACGAATGTAACACCAAGCCACGGGTGCAGGTCCCAAACCCAGGTATACGACCAATAACAACACTCATTTCATGTTTGTCTGTACTAAAGTACTGAACATTGTAAATATTTTAAAATGAAACACAGACCAGTATGTCTGATTTATAACTACACTACTCTCCCAATCCAAACTAAATGTTTCAAGACATGGCTTGAAGTGAAAGCTCTGTCAATACTGCATTGCTGTAAAACCAGTTGGGTAAAAACACATGTGAGTTGCCTGAAGGTAGGCATTCAGCTCACTGGAGCCATGGAGTGTAGCCACACAAGGAAAACACAGAAATGTAGCAACAGGCTTGGCTGGGCAGGGATGAGCTAATCCAATCTTGGCACGCTCTTTTGCTCTTCATAAACTCATTGACAGTTTCATTTATCAAATAACCAGTGCTTAGTAGTGATAGCAATTTGGTGTTTGTTGAATTAATTCATCCAAAATCATCATAAGCAAAAGCATCCATGACCAGAACTTATTTTCCTTCCTTAGAGCCTTCCTGCAAAAAACTTCTGCTATAAGGTGTTTCTTCCTCATGGTAAAATCAGAGGTTCACATCTTAGCACTCAGCAGCAGCCAAACACACAGCCTAGCTGGTCTATCTAGCACAGTTTGCTAATCCCCAGAGTCAGTTACTGGGACACACCATCGTGTTGGCTGTTTGTCTACACAGACCAGATTAAGGACTCTATACACCATAAACACTGCAGATTCTATCCCAGTTAAATCTTTCAGTACTATGAAATCTGTTCAAATCATGATGCAAATTGTTGTGTAGTGTTTACTGGAGTTATTTAATACCACATTCTTCTAATATATATTGTGAATATGACATACATGTTATATACAAGTACAACATAGATTCTTGGTTTGTCTACAACAATATCTTCTATTTCTTCATAATCTGGGTTGTAGTCCCTGAAATAAAAGATTACATTTGTTGATGGAAGAAATTTAAACTCATGTATGATCTCACCTGTGGTTCCTGTATTGAGGGGGGAGCAGAAAATAGAAATGGCCTCATGTGACACACAAAGACAATTTCCAAATCAAAAAAATAGCACACACACAGACACCAGGAATGATGTTGGATGCTTGGATGAGAAAGCCAACAACCAATTGATACTAACACTGAACACAGTTGTAACAGCACACATTCATAATCCCAATAAAACAGGAATGCATATTGTATCTAACACTAATAATAGCATCATAAAACAAATAATGGTGCTCAATTAAAATAGTGTGTATGTCCCATCGGCTGATAGACATAGTATCAGTCACACACCCAAGAATGTTAAGTATGTCTGCCTTAATATGTCAAACTGCAGTCAAAATAGTTAAAGTTACTCATTTCAGCTGACAAAAATTAAATGAGAGGTCAATGTCTGAAACTTGTGTCACTGTATGTGCCAGGCAAAAAAGTATTACAATATGAAATATTAAATGCATGTAAAGAACGGAGGGAAGGAGAAATGACATCTTAAGTATAGCCTCTATCATGAATCAAACAGCTTTATCTTTGGAAGCCCCGCTTCTTTCTAATCCACGCCTGTGTTAATACTCTCTGCTACTGTAGCATCACCCCACTGGAAAGGAGGAGGATGTGATTTAAATGGGCAGCTTGGGGAGGAGATTATACCATTTGCTAATTTACTAATGACAAAACTGTGTCTGGACTGCAGAATGACAGGAAATGTATGGGATGAGAGATAAGTGATGCAGAGACATTAGATGAAACATTTGGCAATATCAGGTCAGCCATGGTCCACTCTGGCATTCAAATGATTAAATGTAAATAGGTCAAATTAGCTCCTGCGAGGTTTGATCTGGGATATTATTGAAATATCACCTGGATCTGCTTTTTCCTGTTTGCTGTTATTCTGCCATATTTAAACAATGTTTTTAAAATAAAAAAGTGGTGCTGCCAGCTTGACTGACTATTCACAAATTACAAAATGACAACATTCAGCCAAAACAGGCACTTACTTCAAAAGTAAATCAAGATATAAAGTCATTGTAGAAATATAGATATCATTTGCTCATTATTAAATATGGGAGTAAAAAGTATCAAATAAATGTCAAGTCAGCTCTGCCAAATAGACTCAGGTGTATAGCAAAGTGGCATGTGGTATTTATGAAGACACTAACCAGTTCACAATTTGGCACCACTGACTTGTTGAGAGTCACCTCCAAAAATGGCATCACAACTTGGTTTCATAATGCCTCTGACCAATTGATTTACCTCAACCAGCTGGAAAATTGAAAATTGTCTAACAGTGCCCCTCCCTTTAGAATGTCTGTGAGACAACAATAAGCAGACACAGGGTATCACAGCCCCACTTACACACTACATACAAACTGAACAGATGTATGGTATGAGCACTCATTTTGCACCTTGTTCAGACACATAAGTTTAGTCCATCCTCCTTTAGTTCCCACCCAGACTGGTTTTGGTTGTTTTGAGCTTTTTTTTAATTCTTCAATCTTTCTCCTGTTAAAGGACCAGTGTGTAGGATCTTGTGGCATCTAGTGGTGAAGTTGCAGATTGAAACCAACTGAATACCACTCACCTTCCAAGCACGTAGGAGAAACTACGGTGTCTTTGAAACTTGCAGAAAACGTGAAAGGCCCTATCTAGAGCCAGTGTTTGGTTTGTCCGTTCTGGGCTACTCTAGAAACATGGTGGTTCAACATGGCGTACTCCGTAGAAGAGGACCCACTCCCTCTCTAGATAATAACGGCTTTTTCCAACGTAACAAAAACACAACGATTCTCATTTTCAGGTGATTATACACTAATGAAAACATACCTATGAATATTATATTCCATTTCTGCCAATAGCTCCTCCTGAATGTTGTACACTGGACCTTTAAAACCGATCCAGAAAGCCAAAAAGTAGAGCAGATATGAATCTCTGAAGTGCATATTCAGAAAGTCTGAGGTCAAATGTTTGTAACGTTGCATAACTATGAATATGATCATTAAAGACATTCACATCCTTGTTTGAAAGTTTCAAATCCTGGTTTTTACTTTTCAAACAACAGTTATTTTGTTTGAACTTATTTTACATCCAGTGGTGTCATCTCAGCAATGAGATGTCCACTGATCTGAGTGAGTGGTCTAAAACCCAGTGTCTGTGATGAAGAGCCTACAGTAAATCAGGGAAGACACTGAAAGCCTGGGAAATAAAACAGAAGGGACAAAACAGAAGAATAGTTGTTCTGGCCTCATGTGTGGACAGTGGCTGCCACCCAATGGACAAAAGGTTAATGTGCTCAGCTGTGCATACTTGGCCTAGCCATGAAATAATTTAATTTAGGCCTAGAATAAATGTAGGGGCAGTTTGTCATGGTCCACCTTGTGTTTCCTGTTTGTCCCCTGTTGGTTTCTGTCTGTATCGTTGTTGAGTGTGTGTGATCTGGTCTAGGCGTGGCCTTCGCTCCCTCTCCTACACACCTGCAACCAACTACCAATCAAGCCTTGCCACCAAGCCTCCTGCACACCTGCGAATAGTCCATAACCCCCTGTAAAACCACAACTAGATATAGATACTACAACACAGAGATACAATGTGTTAATCAGTGAATTTTAGAGGCGATGGTAGGACAGAGCCAGGCTAGCTGTTTCCTCCTGCTCCCAGTGTTCATGCTAAGCTAAGCTAACAGTCTCCTTGCTGTGGCTTCACTTTTAGCGGAGAGATATCAGCAAGAAAGCGAATAAGCATATTTCCCAAAATGTCAAACTATTTTACTAACCTTTAAATAAATTCAGCCAACATGCAAAATATGCTCATGCATCACATATGGTTCTAACTGTGTTGCGGAGCTCTAGATCCAGATCTTATTATAACCACCTATAAATAGTGCTGTTGGTTCTAGGTCACGCTCACATGCACATTTTCTGCTTTTTAAAATGGCCTGTCTTATGATGATCATCAAGATCAGTTGAATGTAGGACAAAGCAAAGCAAATGAATTGTGTCTCTGGCAACGTACACATTCATTCCCACAGTCCCATGTAATTCAAAATCATGGTTACATGGGTAAAAGTATTGGATGGAGGTAGAGACAGTGTGAGACAATATGACACACAGATAAGCACATATCAAGTTCACACCTGCTGTTTTATATGCACTTCACACCAATTGTGATACACCATTTCTGTTTAACTTAATACTTGATCAATAACTGGCCCTTTCCCACACTCATAACATGGGTCAATACATGTAAAAAAAAAAAAATTAAAAAAGCAGGCCTCCTTAATTGTTACTTCTCTATGGGTGGGTACCTAGTGTCATCAGAAGCACATGTGTGATTTCCTGGTAACCATAGTAGCCCACATAAGACGCATTTGGTTCTTAAAACAAGAGAGCCTCACAAAATGGCACTGGTAACAGTGGTATTGTTAGCGTCTCTGTTGTCACTGCTGTAATGTCTCAAGTTTCTACACACCAGCCTTGTACAGGGCACATTTTACATCTTATTAAAATGCCTGTGCAACAAGCCAAGTACGGCCCCACAATATGGGTTAGGCACTGAACTTTCACACCAAGCTGAGCAAATCTGACCCAGGTCTCAACCTTGATGTGGTCTGAAAAAATGGAGACAATCTTCTTCATTACTCAAACACTTATATTAGTGAGTTAGTAAGTCAGTCAGTCTATTATTATTTCACCATTCTTGTATGGCGTGATTCCGAATAAATCTCTATCTGACAACTGGCTTAATGTGGTGCTGTCAAAAGGAATTTATTTTACTAACTGAAACATCTCTCTCATAGTCTACATATTTATTCTATTTGATGTATCCGAATGAATACACACACTATAATGTAATTAACATGGGGCTGTTCAGTAAGAAAAAATACCATATCGTGATATTTTATTTTGAGTGTGACGTTCTATTTATGTAAGTCTATCCTTATAGTTTAAGTAATATGTGGGGGCTTTTAATCAAAACTGTCTATTTTATTTTGTTCTAATTTTATGATTACAGAATAAAACCTAAATCTACACATTGGAGGCATTTTTATAAAAATGCAAAAGGACTGTGAAAACATGACAACAGTACACTGCCCAGCCTTAACCTGAATCAAAGTTTATCTCACCCACTGTCTAAACTCTACTACCACAAAACCAAATACTTAAGAATGTTCAAATTCATGTTTGTTGTGTCGGCTAATGAAGAGTTTAACTTGATGCTCCTCTACTTGTTACACACGATTATCCGAGCAAAAAGAACTGAATGGGCTGCCAGCCATGTCTTAAAGACCATATGGCCATGGTCTGTGGTGGCGTTTGGGCCGTTGTTTCCTTCAGCGTCCTATTGTTTGGTGTCAAAGGACTGGGGGGAGGGAGGGGGGATTATATATACACCAAAACACATTCTCTCTTTCAAAAACACACACACACACACACACACACACACCCATACACAGAAGCACAAAAGCACATTACCAGTGCCATTACAGTTCCACCCATAATCCAGACATCTTTAATCTAAATCCACTATATATGGGTGCAAAACCACATATTTAGGAGAATGAAATACTAAAATGAGAAAACATGCTGGCATATACAGTAATCTTAGGTAACCAAATAACACAGATCCAGAAGCACCAGAACAACACAAGCTCTGTTTCTCAGTGAAATGTAAATATGGAGAATATTTTTCAAAAGTTTGAAATTGTCACGAGATCCAAAGTGATGTCATAGCCAACAAAAAAGCAGCATTTTGAGATGTAAGCACTTAAAGGTATGAAATTATTCAACGGCAATGAAGAAAAAGAATCAGAAAATGTGGAATTTGTGTTTGCAAGTTAATTCATTCACTCAGTGGGCTGAAACTCATTCAGCAGTACAACTTACATCAAAGACTTCTTTGTCCAGGTCTTGAGTGGTCCTCAGCCAGCTGCGGTTCAACTCACTCAGCTCCAAAATCGTCTGCACCTTAAGCCGGACTGTCTCTCCAGACTGACGGATCATCTCCACGATCTCATCCCTGCTCTTGATTTCCACATTGATCCCATTGATTTCCACCAGCCTATCTCCTGGCACCAGGCCCAGAGCCCGGTCCTTGGTCCCAGCACCTGGTTCGGCAAAGTGTACCACACGCCGACACACTCCCCCATCGGGCTGCCTGTCTAGCATGGTGGTCCTCCGCAAAGAGAAGCCAAAATCCCCAGTGTTGCGCCTCTGCAGCTCAAGCTCTCTTGGATCTGGTATCGGTGGAGCAACAAGCATAGGCAACTGTAGGTCTGTACCAGGGAAGGTCTTCTCCACAATCTCAGGAATGTGAACCATGTTGTTGCCGTTTGGGTTGGGGTGGGACTTCAAAGGAGATGTAGTCCAGTTCTGCTCAGAAAGAACTGAAGCATCCAAAGCATTGTCCTCTTTGCTCTTCAGCGAAAAAGACACGTGCCTCTGGCCTACCACAGCATTCAACTTGGCCAATTCCCCAAACTTAGCTGCTCTCTCCTTTACAGAGCTGCGATGATGTTCCAGTTCACTTCCCTTCATGTTTTCACCAGAGGTACTTGCACTTATTGGCCCCACATCCTGCTCCAGGGTTTTGTGAAGGCGCTCAGCCTCCAGGTCTGTCAGGCTGAGCTCCATGTTGCTAGCCACCTTAATTGGGATTGGACTAGAGATCTCCAACTTGCTCCTACTGTCCCTCTTAGAGCTCCCTCGATTGAGGTGGAAGAAGCCTCTACGTATGCTCATCTCTTCCAGGCTCTTTAACTCGGCCTGAGACATGCGCTCTTTCTTGTCTTTCTTGTCTTTCTTCTCCTTCTTGCCCAAGTCCTTTTCCTTCTCCTTGTCTTTCTTAATTAGGTTAAACATGCTCAAACTTTTCTGCGGTCTTTTACCAGTTTGAATTGTTTACAGCGAGAAAAGGACAGTTTGATAGAAATGATTATGAGAAGATCTCATAAAAGTACCTGAGAGCATCTACAGTAGGTACAGACCTATAATGTCATCTGTGGGGAAGAGGAAAAAGAGAAGAAAATTAAGAAAATATTTTCTTAGAGCCATATTGTTTAATCATGCACAACTGTAATACAGATACAGTAAATTCTTCATAGGATGCTTTTTTTATCCATATTTGGCCCCTTTATTAAATTCAACTTTCATATATGTTTGTTATATTTCTGTTTTT
This sequence comes from Siniperca chuatsi, assembly GCF_020085105.1. Classification (NCBI taxonomy): domain Eukaryota; kingdom Metazoa; phylum Chordata; class Actinopteri; order Centrarchiformes; family Sinipercidae; genus Siniperca; species Siniperca chuatsi. The sequence goes on from NC_058055.1 coordinate 9,309,264, forward strand.
ATTTATAGAATATTATATTGGCCTTAAAAATCCATAATTGGTCGTGTTCTTGTTATAATATAAATCTTGTTATATCTATAGATCTATCCCCATAAGGCAAAGAAGGCAAATCAGTAGGTTCACAGTCCAGCTATACTCAAGCCCATAATTGTTCGTTTTAACATACTTCCTACATCTTATGGATCTTATGCAACACAAAAACATTTCTATCATATACTGTATATCACTCTTCTCATCTTGTAGATTTCTTATTTTAAGTCATTTTTTTCATCCAAAGTATCAACACACAATCAAAATAATTCAAATCAGAAGTAGAGGTAGCCTACCCTGTGGCTGCTGTGTGTAACTGACATCACCTAGTTATATATTACAGTGTCAACAAAGGAAATGGCCTGCAAACATAAATATATTCTAGATTTGGTAGTTATTATCTCAGTCCTACACACCGACACATGTCTATACCACAATACATTTGAAGTTGCCCTACATACAGACACTGTCTGGAAGAGCATTGGCCTTATCTGTCTTGCTGTCAAACGTTCAGCATCACCATTAAAGTGATGCAGAACATCTGAACATTTGTGCATGAGATTCTCAATCGAAGCTGCCTTGCACATGCAGAGCCTGTGTGAACCCATAAACAGTAAATTCGCACCTAATCACACTTAATCACATCCCCTGAGGTCAGAGAGGCCGTGAAATAGCCTAAAGCATTTACAATCACTTTACAGCACTTTGCAATTCTGTGAATATTCTCATCGTCACTTTTCACAGGAAATGAGAAAACATTCTTGATTTTTAGCTTTACTGAACTTACTGTACACATGGTATAACTAGGCTGTCGCTGCGACTAGTCCAGAGCTTGGCCGTAATGCTCTCCCTTTAAGCTGCTTTGCCCTCATTCTCTAGCACCGGTGGCCTTAGGGAACACTTTCAGTAGAGAGCGTAAAAATGTCATTAATGTAAAATAATGCAGAGAAAACCTTATTAGCAGATATGGCACTGACCTACCTGCAATTGTTCCCAAATAACCGCGTTGTTGTCTTGCTTGAAGTTTTCAGTATTTTCTTCCTTGGAATTGACAGTAGGTGCGAGAAATGTACTTGTGATGCCTTCAAATGCTTGTCGTAAGCTCCGATTTACGGCAATTACGATCGTTAAAGCGGGCCTAGCACACAACCAAGCCCCTATATGTGTTTTTAATTTAAAGAACTGGCAGTTAGTAGTCATGAATAGAATAGCCTATATATATCTAAAGATGACAATAGAACTTGTTTGAATTATGAGAATAGAACAACACCACAAAAATGAATAATTATTTCAAGAATACTTTCACCACCTTTTACTTATACTGCTTTCATGCAGTCCACCTGTATATGTTACATATAGACAAACTGTGCCAAAACTAGCCCTTTACAATAATATGTGGGTCAACAATGCTTAAAACTCTTTGGAAGTATAGTAATTCCAACAGTGCATGAAGGCAGCACCAGTGTAAACCAGACAGCAGTGACCTCTCCTGGTTTTGTTTTTTACTTACTGTAACACTGAATGTGCAGGTACATTACAGGCACAGGTAAATACTCCCAGGCTGCCCAATTTTGCTTGTCAGGACTCACCTTTGAACTCAATGCCCAAACACATGTCTTCATTTAGAGATCTGATATTGTAAGGGATGTTGACTTTAAATTTGATCATTAAATGTTCTAATAAATCTTGGTATTTGTGTGGTGCTAGCCCCAGTTTATACATTTGAGACTTTTGCATATATGATTACATTTCAGCTCAAATTGTATTTCTGAAATCTAAGCTCTTGAGGATGTGATATATTATGGGATATAACTGCCATGCAGGACAGCAAGAAGATTTGTTCAGCTATATTTGACCAAGTCAAGGAAAATCAAGCCTTTTGTCCCACACAGACTTTTCTGGCACAGATACAGGTTACACTCCACTAACTTTGGTTAAGTTTGCTTTCTTGCAGCACAATTTAGAAAGACAAAACAATGAGAATCGGTCCAAAAGATATAAACTTTCTTAACAGGCCAACCAAGAATGAAGCTGCTGATGTTTAAACGCATCATCTGCCTATTTAAAAAAGATTCTTTGTGGTCCTTCTTTCTTCAACAAGGGTAAGTAGGAGTAAGTGGAGGTATGAATAAATCACAGCAAATGCATTGGTTTGACTATATCTACAAATACATTTTCATAAAATGCTGCATTACAATAATATCAGTGCTTCTCTCTACAGTACACCTAATAAACCAAGGATGGTGAACAAATTGCAACACCTCCAAATCATTCCAAAATTGGAATCAAATCATTCCAGGTTATTAATGTTAAGTACTCTTGCACTGGTGAGATTTTCTGAGGCTGGAAACAAATACTCTGAATCTGTCACAGTTTCTCTCTAAAATTGTATGAATCATTTTAATAATCACTAACTTCATAGCTTACTTCCATCCTGAAAAGATTTCAATTTCAATCAATTTTGAGATATACAAGGGCAGTCATAGATGGAATATGTATATATATATATATATATATATATAAAAAAATATAACACAAAAGAAAAATATGGTTTGAAATCATTTACAGCCATGACTTTTTGCCTCTTCCTACTTTGGCCATATTGTGCAGTCTAGTCTTGGTGCGTTCCTTCTCATCTGGATTTCTCTTTGAAGTGCACTCCAGTGTAGAGTCTGTCTCAAAGGAGATGGCCGGGGCCTGGTTTGGGACACCGCTGCTCTTGTCCCGGGACATGGTAGAGGTGGTCTGCAGGACGACCCTGCCACGTAAAGAGTGTTTGAGCTCAAGCAACAGCGGGTTGTTGTCAGAGTATAATTCCACCTGCTGCACAGGGCCTCTATCCGACTGACAGCATGTACAGCATGCAGAGAACAATACTCTGAAAATATAAATCCAGCCTAGATAATGCAGCTCTACAATGTTCAGGATGAAGCAACCTAGACTGACACTGAACATGAAGTTGAGAAAGATGGTCTTCTCTGTTGCTCGAGACACAAAGCAGTCAGTTCGGTTTGGACAGGGGTAGGTCTCACAGCGGAAAAGGTGCGGAACTTCAAATCCAAATAGGTAATACTGTCCAATGAGGAAGATTATCTCCATGATGGAGCGGAGCAAAACATGTATGATGTAGATTAGCAGTACTTGGCTGGAGAGCTGGGTTGGGTCCTTTCCTACCTCTCTCAATTCCTCTTCCAGCTGGCTCTTCTCCTCACACTCACCTTCCTGGAGGCTCCAGTCCTCATTGTTATAGGTTGTGTTATAAGGACTGCCGGCTTCCACTGTTGTCTCTTTATCTCTTCCTATATGTTTGTCCCTTTCAAGTGAAGGCAAGGACCTGGGTACCACTTCAACCTTCTTAACCTCTAACTTTTCATTCTTGGTGATTTTTTGCAAGACGTAGACAATGTAGAAGATAGAAGGTGTGGAGACCAGAACGATCTGAAAGACCCAAAAGCGCAAGTGTGAGACAGGAGCAAAAGTGTCATAGCAGACATTATTGCATCCAGGCTGTAGGGTGTTGCAGGTAAACTTGGACTGCTCGTCGCTGTAGACAGCATCCCCTACCAGGGCCACAAGCAAGATGCGGAATATGAGCAGCATTGTCAGCCATATCTTGCCAATGACTGTGGAATGGTTTTGCACCTCCGTTAGGAAGCGGCCAAGAATGGACCAGTCTCCCATTTCTGTGGAAACACAGTAGTTAAAAGACTATTCACAGTAGTAAGGCAGAATGTTTTTATCAATAACTGAATCATAATCAAACGGAAGTGGTTGCTCATACACCCTGCACTCCTAAGGAGAAAACAAATGTTTTACCAAGGAAGCAGGTGCATGAAACCAGATAAACTTGCACATGTATAACTTTAAATATTATCTAGATTTAAATCTTGAAGTAGAAATCCCCTCTAAATATACAATAAATATCATAAAATAGCTTTCTCTGTGTGTCATCACCTCATGTTAGTATGTCACAACCTGGCATGACCTTTACTGTAATTTTTCACAATGGATTTTTTCAAAAGAATAAACTGCTTGAGTTATGATCAAGAATTATTTTATCATGCATGGTTTATTTGCTATTACATAAGAGTAGGTATTGCATGAAGCTGTAAATGACCAGCAGCTTCTCATATTCACACAAAAAGTTTAGTTACATTCAATGAGACACAAGTAATATCTAAACTCTTCTCCTAATTCAAGAATTAATCATGAAATGCATCTTGTTAAAAAGTCAAACAAGCTAAAATGTAATCAACTTCTACGATATTCATTTGGTTCTCCTGTCCTGGAGGAGCTTACCTTTGGAGAGTCTTTCTTATCCAAAGCTGGAACAATATCAGAGGAAGCAATCTGCATAACTATATTTTAAAGTGGAGCCCGTTGCTGGATGTTATCGTGTCTTTTGAGCTGGATGAGGGGAGAATGGGCTGACGACACATATTCCCTAGCTCTAACTGAAATGTTCATTGCGTTGTATGTGAATAAAGGCTTTCAATGTACAGTGGGACAAAGATTGAAATGTACAATGGGGGCACCTTCCCTGAACAGCCATTCACGGGCGAGCAGAGAGTTCAAAGAACGTACTGGAAAGAGTGTGCACAATACTGATTCAAGCATGGATCTGTGTCCACTTTCATTTTAGAGCTGAAATACAAGACTCATTTTCCCAGATTTTAGTACTTTGGTCTTCGTGGAGGCACTTTACAAATCCTCAAAATGTAATGTGAAGAATCCCCACAGCACTGCAAATCAATTTTCTCTTATCATCACATAGGATGACAGCTTTAAGAATTACCAACAACTTTCTTTTTATTTTCCACTTTTGTTGTTGTGGAACAAAGAATATACCTCAAATCTTATTCATAAATGTAACGTGTAACAAAGTGTGAAAGTGTGAAATGTTGAAGCAAAATAACAGGAAATTCCTCTTGGAAAAAACTAATATGAAAAGTAAGTGGTACACATGTACAGAGTATGTTACACATATGGGCTGGAGAGACAAAAACCTTTGTTCAGCTGAGGGCATTATAAACTTGCAGTCTTTAGTGTTCAGATTTGAATTACATTAGTAGCTTGTTTTTTCTTTGGCTGTATGCAGTTTAGAAGAAAAATTCAACTCTTATTACTTAATTTGAGATACTGTGATAACTGTGCTTTGTAAGCCCATGTGATATAATTATTTTGATGCTATAGTGTAGAATGATTCTGTAGGAGTTGTCAGTGGAATAAGGATGATCTTTTTATCTACCTATACAGTGGTCCTCCTGTCATAACACAAATTTAAAATTGTTTGACATGCTACTTGCCTAAGTGTGTATTGTGTACATTGTCTGGTGCTGCCAAGCAATCAGGGCCCTGTTGCTTTGGTGACACCCAGGTAATTAGTTTTAAACAGCACTCTTTTGCTGCCTTGAAACTGATTGTTGTATCCACATAGGCTAATTATTAGCTCAATAGGAAGGTTTATTTTTTAGTTTATTAAGATATTTTACAGCCAATATGGAATTAGAAAAGGGCAAGGGGAGTGATATCTTTCATACAGAATGTGCCTAGCTGGATTTGAATGACAGATGTTGGAATGACATACAAGTGTCTTTGTTATTTGAGCCTCTAGGACAGCCCTTTGTGCTTATGAAGGTCATCTGGCATTACCTACTGTTCTTGTAACTCCAGATGCTCTGTACTTTTTGGGTAGGTTGAAGGTGTCATTTGACCACAGAGAGGCATCCTGTATTCCTAATATTGTCTGCCTGCATATGGTAAGGCCTATTACCCTGCTCCAACAGATATATCAGTCATCTATTGATATTTCATAGTCATATATCACGTGTTTCCTTCTATCAAATGACATGAAACATCTTTGAGACAGGATCAGGATGACACAAGGCAGCTATGATTCATTTCCAGTGTGTCAGTTACCACTCTTTCTGAGGGTTGAGTCCACTACATGTTAGTAAATCATTAGTTATACAGTTTGATGATGAATGATATAGCACAGTGAAGAAAAAAACTGCATTTGGTTCTGAGACGAATCATGAATAAATGCATGTCTGTCTCATTTGTAGAAAGAATGCTGACGAGATATGGTTTGTATATTGGTGAGACACACAGAAAGGGTCAATTCCCATTTTCTAAGTGTTTGAAACTATGTAGAAGATTTTTTTTTCCTACATACTCAGCAGCCTTAACATGTGAATCAAACATGTTGTGTGAGAATAATCTCAATAAACAACATTAGAAATGACTTATTCATCCATAGGACTTAACTGTCAACTGACAAAAAAAATCCCTGGGGTAAATGCACAAATATCAAATTCTGCAGGAAATAATCCTATAAAACAAACGTTGTTTTTTATCGCAGTTTATTTGATTTAAGTGGCGTATTCATCATCACGGAGTAGACTGAACGTATGTTATTTTAGTCCACTGGAGGCATTACGTGCAATTTATGAGCTCTGTCGTTTTCATTCATCCTCATCTCATGAATGAAAATAAACTGCTACGCACGCGGATTATTTATCGCTCAGTTTAAACTGAAAAAAAATATCATTATGGGAGAGAATACAGGACAAATGCTTGTAATGCAGAACAAACCGCTTTCCAATCCCAATGTTCAAAAACGAATGGAGGGTTACTAAAACACAATCATACCCCAACCACATGCGACAGGAGTCGACTATAACAAATGCCCTCGCAGAATCAGCGAAAACGCATCCAGAGGGGTGTTTACAAATCCAACTACATCAAATTAGTTCTGTGATAGGTGAGAGACGATTCAGATCATCTCTTACAAATATATTTTAGGACACATTTTAAGTTGGCAGTCTTTATTTATTCATCTATATCTTGTAAACCGCATAATCGATTACATTCATTATTTTGAACATACTAAATTTAACCCTCCCCCCCTAAATAGTATCAAAAGTGGTACAGCCCTCGAGGTTACCGGAAGTTGTTTCAGCTGCCATGTTTGGTTGCTTTGTTGTAGGCTTCTACTAGGTTTCCTACAGAATTAGTAAGTGTGGAAATGGAGCCGAGCTGGAGTACGTTTCTTTTTCAAGTAAGTTGACTCTTTAGGAGGGAAACTGGGATAGCTCGTAAAACAACCGTAAAAAATGTAAGCACAGGATATCTTAGCGGTAAAACCAGTTTTTAAACGAGTATTGCCAAGATCAAGTAACCAAGCAAAACAATGGTATATGAATCCAGGCTTCCAGCTGTGAGGCTTGGGAATGACGCTAGAACAAAAAAAAATCAGTTCTCCACAACGAGTGCTTGAAAAATGTGGGTTGTTTTTGCATTGTACGAATATTCAAATAATAGATGTTGAATAACTCGACAGCGTTTGTATTTTTTTAAGTTTCTTTGCCAAGTCGAAGCCAGCAAAACATGCGGGATGATTTGAAGTACGTTAAGGCTGGAGACGCCACTGCACCGTTACAATCGAGACAGACCTGTTTTTCCCTGTGATTGAGGGCTTTGATCGGACGCCGTAGGATAATGAGATGTAACGCCGGCTCAGATTTTCATTGTAACGTGGATAATACCACAGATAATTTTGATTTAAAGCGATTAGGTTGAATACGTGTATACTTTGATTATCAACTGTTGAGATTTACTAACGGCGATTCGCAAGTCCGCGGTGAACTTTCCGCTTGCCTCAGCCGGTTCGACAGTAACTAGCCAAGTTAGCTAACGATGTTTAGGCTGCCTTCATCAAACTCGCTGGCTAATTTAGCATAGTTTGGGCGAGGCTGTCGTAATGAGCTTACAAAACTAACGTTACTTACAAAACTAACCAGCTCTGTACTGCTCTCTGTTTATTAACTAGCTATTTATTCTGGAAGACCGCGATGGGAAGGAATTCAAACTATGCACACAACATCAGCTAACACTAGCAACGAAGAAGCAGATTTGAAATTAGCAACGACATTATGCAATTAAAATAAATCCATTTTGCGCCACAAAGTGAGTGCCGCTGTTGAGAGTGATGTGTGCCACGGTTTAGTGGTTTTCACTGTGTACTAAGATGGAAGGCTATTGTTCAATGAAATGTTTTATTCCCGTGGCCTTACTTAAGCCTCAAAGAATTAACGTCGAGCGGAGTGTGAACATGAAAGACCCCCAGTTTTTAAGGAGAGGGAATATTTCAAATTATTCAATGTTTTGCCGCACATATGATTGTTTTATTTTAATGCTGTCATTTTGTCCGGTTTTAATCAGTATATGAACCTTTATCCAAAGTATATCATCATTCTGCAGCCTTCTGCTGCTATTTCAAAGTCTTAAGAGGGAAATTTCTGTGTATTATCTATGATATGTTTTAGTGGGTGTGATAAACTCAATGAACTTTGCAGCAGTTCAGTATCATTCACAAAATACTTGAACCTATTTTTTAGAAAATGAGCTTTAAGTTGCTGGCTGCTAAGTTTATTATTTTACTGGATTTCATATGAGTGACTGTATGTATTTGAGAGCAGGGTCAGGTATAGATATGAGTTCTTGTTGGTAGTACTTTCATCTTTGAGTCTCTTGCCAATGCCAGCCACAAGGAGAAGCAGTCAAGACAGGTCAAGAGTTGGTAGAAGTGGCACAGGGGAAGCTTGAACTATCATAAATATGTTAGAGAACTTAAATGTTTCTCATTAAAGATGTTTCTAAAAACTGTGGATAAAGGTGTTGCTAAAGAAGCCAAAGATCCCCTCCATACATGTATTAAAACATATAGACTGCTTGGAACAATAATTTGTTTGATATGTCTTTCTGCAAAAAAAAAGTATAATTTCCACATTAAAATACTTAAAAAGGCTTCTACAGCTCATTCATCAAAGGCAGCTTCTACCTCATTCAAGAGTATATGAATATGCAAATTTAGTTCATTTCTAAAGTTTTCCTGCTTGACACAAGATGTCTCCTACTTAACTGTAAAGTCCATTCTCAGTGTGTGTGCACTGGCGGCTTCAAGTTTCTACATCACACTTGTATAAGTTGCAAATAGGGCCAGGATTGGCTTCCAAATTATCTGTGATGTCACAAATCAAGCTTGCAGGTCCACCCCTTTTTAAAATCAGATTTTCTATCAGAAAAACCTTCAGCAGATGAATGTGAAAACAGCCTTCTAGTGTCAAACTCTGCACATACATCATTCTGCACAGTGAAGGTCAAACATCCAACTGTAGGAACAAGAAGAAAAACATATTTTTGAGTGGAGGGGACTTTAACATTTATTTATTCAGCGGTGTTAACACTAGCCCTGCTTAGTATTAGGCAAGCAAGAGTTGGAAAGAGTATGAATAGTGCACTGTGGGATACTTTTATCATATTTATAATAAAGTTTAGGTTGCGTATCGCAGCCTTTTGAGATACGTCACCTTTACTGTGGTATTAGTAACATTTTGCCCTGCTGTCAGAGACTGATCACTTACATCTTTGAGCACTATTTCTTCCTGATGAAAAAGGCAGATGGACAGTGTGGCTTGTTGTGGAGTGTCTGGCACCTAGCCAGAAGCCCTGCATGTATTATGTACCTCACCGCTACTGTGTCAGTCTCATGTAAATCTGTGTGCAGTTAGCATTCGGGAGCTTGACGTAAGGAGAGCAATATTTCATTCAACTATCAGTTGACACATGCTTTGCAGCATTTTTAGTTTTAAAGTTCTTGACTGTTACCTTTTCTAGAAAGGTATTTTATGAAGAGCTGTAAATTAAAAGATGATGATTACCATATTCTTTTTAACTACTTTGTCAGGCGTTTTAAATTACCCGTATTGTTGTGTAAATGAGCTTGAATATTACCATAAGTACAGCTGTATCTATTCTTATTTTGGATACATGTGCAGTATATTAAAAATCCAGTATCTGTCAGGATGTGATACACCAGTAATGCTACAAAGTAAGGAACTGGTAAAGAGTTCCCCAAAGTGAGAAAGTAATAATGCAATCCTTCTGTGCCTGAAACTCCATTCTGGCCACTCAAGGAAAAACACTATAAAATGTATAAAAAGTGCTACGCATAAGAGGTGTTTACCAATTTACCAAAGCATTTGCCTGATAAGTTCCCAAATGTCTAAAAGAAAATGTTCAACAGGTGGACACTACACTGAAAATGTTAAATGTTTGAAATATTGACTCATCTTAAACTAATAAATTGCCTTTACTGGACACTGCAAGACGTATAAACATGGTTTAAAGAAAGCTGTTGGGGATATACCTTGCATTTGGAAGCCATTTGTTGATTTGTAGGTGTAGATCCATTTCTTAATACAGTAAACAACAAAATGACATTTTAGATCTTCACATTCAGTGCAGTGACAGTTATCTGGGCCTTTAGCTTGCTAGATGTTCAACTTAGTTTACCAACTAGTCACTAACTCTTTCTGTCTGCCATTTGGTGCTGAGCGGGTAGCTTACAGTGGGTTTTTATTAGAGCTTGTTTTGCTTGAAACAGGTCCATCACAACAAACCACTCCTTTTGAAATGACACAAAATAATTTGATTAACTGTATATGAATGAATTGAGCTTTAGCATCAGTCATAAACTTTAGGTTTAAGTCCTAATGCCGCAGTACATCCTTTTTTCTAGACTCAACATTTGTAGTAGCCCCATCCCCTCATTTTGTAGACTTTAATAAAATTATAATGTATGGAAAAATAGACTCAGCAGCCTTTGTGAAATTAAGGCTTAATAGTGCCAGTGAGAAGTATTTAATCAGTTTCATATATTGTACTGCTCATTCATGTTCTACATACATGTTTTTAACAATAGATCTTTTTCGAGGCAGACATTTTGACTTGTTGTAGAAAAGCACAGGTGAAACAAATTTCGTTTACGATGGCTCAAAAAGTGCCAGTGAGCCAGCATGCACAATACCAGAGCTCTGGAACTAGCTCACCTAAATGGAATGCATGTTTTTAATGTTATCAATTATACCTGTGCTCTTCTTGCCATGGCAAGCCAAAATGAAAAAGGTCTATTACCTTTCAGAATTGTAGTAATAATGCCTTTTGAGAAAACAAAAGCTGATAATAGAATGTTAGTGAATATTACTGCATAGCACAAATTCAAATTAGGGTGAGTTTGGAGTCCAAACAGTGTTTTACATCACTCTTACTGTTCACCAGGTGTTCTCATCACTATGTGTTTGTATTGTAGTGGTTATGCTGGCAAAAGGTGAACTTTTTCGGTAACTGTTAAAAGTTAATTCCTTGACGTATGTCAGTGTTGGCCTTGGGTTTTAGGGTTAAACCCCCAAAGCATACCAGTACAGCAGAGGGGTAGTGTTTGTCAATAATGTAGGCTACTCATTCAATTTAGAAATGTTTGCAGTTTTCTTGAATCAAGAGAGCTTTGTGCTCACAGGTAATACATGTTTCATAGATTTTAAACTGCATTACATCTCATGGAAGTTTGTATCAATTCCTTGTTCCTGGCAGTACTGTTTTCTATGGGATGTTTTAAATGCCACCACCTTTGGCTGAGTGTTTTTGGGAGAAGGATGACATGGTGAGTTAGTTAGAAATGGCTTATATCATCCTCTTATGTGATGCAGTCCAAGCCCAGGTGAAAGAATTCATATATCAAAAAATCCTCTAAAACATTTTGCTCACAGATCTGAAATACCTCTTCCTGCAACCTATAGCATCAACAAGCAAGGTACTGAATCCCTGCAGTATTCGTATAGCTTTACAGGCTATGAAAAAATCCAGAAGGATTACAAACATTACAAAAGTGATGTTTTGTAAGAACTTGTGTCAACTCAGCAAAGGCCCTGAGTAGCAGCTAAAGATTTCAGAACTAATGAAGAACGACCTAGAATAAACTTGGCGAGAAGACTTTACACGTACCAGGAAAAAAAAACAAAATTATATGTTTTCTGCAGTATAATCTCTCCTCCTTCCTTCCATTTTTATGTTATCAGTTATTGTTTGTTGGGCGGGGGGGTTGTAAAAACTGGGATTTCAACAAGCAGCTGTAGAGTGTGACACAAAAGATTTCAGAAAGACAGTGCATAATCTGATTCAGACCATGAGCTCAATTCAAGTCTACAGTGGCCCGTGGAGCCATCAGGACACTCCCTCCATTTTGATGTTATTTATGAGGGAGCAGCCCCAGTTGTCAGAACGCATTTGTGTCAAAATGGTCAGAGCTGCATGAAGGCACAGCAGCTTACAGGCCCTGCACCTCTGTATAGAGGCAGGCTGTCTGCAGTGGCTATGTCTGCTGTTCACAAGCTTCACAAAGAGAGTTCCCGGCTGGTATCCCCCCACCCAAACATAAAGCTCCCCCCACCCCTGGTGTGCCAGCGGACTGGCATGATGATGACTAATCCTTGAAGGTGGCAAGTGTGAGCAGGTGCTTAGACAAATGGATGGGTGGGCTTGGTGGCATTCTCCACAAGTTCCCAGGTCCCATTGCGTATGAGGGAATGACTGCTAGTTTAGTTGAGTAGTCTGTGGATAAACAATGTCCCTGTCTCATGAATAGATGAGCCAAATCAATGAAGATGAGCATACAAAGATCCCCTGCTGAGGCATCACTGCTCAGATTTGTGTCTTTCACAATAGGCTAGATGACATAAGGAGGACATTGTGCGGTTCATTTTTCTTTTCTGTCCCCTGCCTCCTCTTTTGCAACTCCTTTCTTTGCTGGCCTTCTTCGACGGATGATTGAACCTCAAAGGGAAAGGTCAAGCATTTCACCTTGGCCTTTCTTGCTGGTTGTTGACAACACCGTTATCTCGACTGTGTCCGTTTACTGTGATACAATATTTGTGCTTTGATGGGGGGAAAATGCTGTCTTTAAAATAGAGGACAGCAGAGTTACCCCTAGAAACTTCAACAGAAGTAGTAAGTATTTTTCTCATTACAAGTTTAGCCAGAGCTATAGAGGAATCTGAACTGATAGAAATGAGTGATTAACCATTAACATCTGTCCATGCTAATAGTGTTTGCAACTGTGTCTCCTTCTCTGTTAATTTCGATGGATGTAGGCAGGTTAGTTTGTAGGTCAACAGAAATCTAAGGCTTTCTTATGAGGGGGAGTAACTAACTTGTCAAAAACTTATCTGAGCTGTGTAATTGTCAAAATGTAGATTTAGACCAGCTTCTAACCTGAGAATATAACTAAATGGTTAGAATATAACTAACCTATGCTGACAAACCCCAATGATTATAAATAGCGTGCAGCTGCAAAAACTGTTGTCTGCTATATAATCAGCAGCATTATATCACTGAGTTACATTATGCTGTTTTTCCTTGTTTGTTTCATTTTGTATTTCCCCCACCTCAGTGAAAAACATGCCTAAACAAAGTGCACTGGAAAATTTTTAGCTGGAGCGACCTGACTATTATAGCGCTCTGATCTCCTTTTGGGTCACGGCTGTGGCAAGAGATACAGATTTCATCTTGACCTCCTCAGTCGGGAGATTTGATTACTTAAAAGAGTGAAACCCAACTTAGCAACTAGTTGTTGTTGCTACAGCTAATTGCACCCAGCCACTTCCTTATTTGTGTTGTGGCAGTAGTGGGAATTGGTTTGCAGCTGCAAAACCCCAATAACACAAAGTGGGAGGCCACATACTCAGAAAGCGGCTGTGCCATCGAGATCCACGTTGTTTTGTCTAGTTTAATGAACTGTATTTTCTATAGTGTGTGTGCAGTTCCCTCTTTTACTTCACTGTCTTCTAACTGAGCTCCATAGCTGAGCTGATGGCCTGCTCTTCAGAGCACTGCACTCTGCTATGCCTCTAATTTGGTATGCTTGCTTTGCAGTCACATGATGAATCAGCACTGTCATGATGGGATCATTTTTCATCTAGTATATTTGGATTCTTCTGCATTAGTAGCATGCTGCGTCAGCCTCATTAATGACAGATCCAGTGCGTATTTTGTTTTCTGTAACCCATGTTGTTTTCACGGACTTGTCAAAGCTGACTCCTGACAAACTTACAGTGGGGGTACAGCTTTTAGTTAAATGTTACACTTTTGGTTTATTCTGGTAATTCTTATGCAGACTTTGGAAAGTAATGATACAGTGAGGAATTCCTACAGTTTTGATATCGAGTAGTGTATAATATACAGTGCTCAATTAGAAAAGATGTTCACCCTTCCGTATCAGCTGTTGTATTGCCTTAAAGCTCGTATTAAATTTTGCCAACAAATTCATCTCAGCTCAACCAAATATTTATCTCTGTGTGTGTTTGTTTCATCAGCAGGCCAATGAAGCCCTCCACCACCAGCACCAGGTGGCCCAGAACAGCCTGCTGCCACTTCTGAATGCAGGAGCTGAACAAATTGACCAGAAGCCTATCCTGCCCATCCAAATAGACCAGAAGCCCCCTACCAGCGCTGCTGATCTCCTCAAAGACCATGTGGCCAGTGGAGGAGGTGCACGACCACCAGTGCCTGTGATAAAGAAGGAACACAAAGGCAAAACACCTTTTGTCTGCGGCTATTGCAACAAGGCCTTCCGTGACAGCTACCACCTGCGACGTCATGAGTCCAGCCACACCGGTATCAAGATGGTGTCACGGCCAAAGAAGACTACACAGACGGCCCCCACCATGGTACCCATGATATCCACCATGCCACGAGAGAACAACGGCCACCCTTCCTACATCTCCACGGTAGCAGGCATCCTCTCCACAGCAACCACCTCTGTTTCCTCAGGCACAAGTATCATGACATCATCGGCAATGGGCAATGTGCCGCAACAAAATGTCCCCAAGAAACCCGCCAAACCTGTCAAGAAGAACCATGGGTGTGAGATGTGTGGCAAGGCCTTTCGTGATGTTTACCACCTGAATCGCCACAAGCTGTCCCATTCAGATGAGAAGCCTTTTGAATGCCCCATCTGCCAGCAACGCTTTAAAAGGAAGGACCGAATGACCTACCATGTTCGCTCTCATGACGGGGGAGTCCACAAGCCCTATGTATGTTCTGTGTGTGGGAAAGGCTTTTCCAGGTAAGGATCACATTTTTGGGCCTTTGATAGGTTGTTCAAAATGTTGTCTTTTTGAGGTAGTAATCCTATAATATTGTGACTGATACTCAAGTGAAATAGGTAGCGTTTTTTTAAATGGGAACGATGGCTACTTGCAGTATTTCTGTAGATAATACAACTGACAAGCACACACTTTTATTGGGAATAAGCTTGTTCCCTTTTTTACTTTACATTTTGTTCAAAGTGTTTTTATAATAATGATAGAAACGTATTTCTCTGCCATAATGTATTATTTTTCCACATCTAGTTCAAATATTGTTGAAGGTATATTTTTGGGAAAGAATGAATAACTATCAGTGCAAAAGGTGGATAAAAAGGTGAAATGGATCTTTTAGTATCTCTAATGTGAAGAAAATGTTTCTTCAGGCTGCCAGACACACTTGTCATAGGGAGTCAGACTGGCAAACCCTGAGCAATGGATGACTGTTAAGTGCTAGCAACTGATTTCATGGGGTGATAATATTACCCGTTTCAAATGTCTTTGTACATTCCTCATCTCTCTTGAGATGGTGGAATAAGTTGTTATGGTTCCTCCTAGCCCAATAGCATAGTGGTTAAAAAAGCATGACATACTACATCAACAGGCATTTGAAGTGGACTAAACTTGCAGGAACAGTCACTTAATAAGCAACTTAGTAAAATGCTGAAGGCCTGTGAATCTCTACATGTCGTACTGTTCCGAAACTGCAGCAAAAAGAAAAGGCTTGCAACTCTTCAGTATGTGTATCCGAGGAGGTGTTTGGTAGGCAATGGGATCAGCAACAACAGGGACAATGCACAGTGACAACAGCAAATACTAAATTGGTGAGAAAATGAAGGCAAATGCAAACAAGATTCTTTTTACAACTGCTCTAGTTTATTCATACATGTTCAATCAACAAGTAACAACAAGTAACAGGGCTATTGTAAACAGGAAGTATGCTTCTGAGATCTAATTTACTCTTATGGTAGTGGAGGCAGAAAGTAATTTCATCCTCTGATGGTTGCATTCCAGGGTCAAAGAGAAAAGTCTTGACTTGTCTGCATTGAATTAAGTATAACATGGTGATAAACAAATTCTAACAAACATACCTTTTTTGACTATTTACTTGGCAGTCCAAAAATGCTTTTGCTGTGTTTCAAGTAAGAAAACATGCTGGCTAGACTGAAGTGTAACCGTATATACTAAATTTGCATCTTTCATGTTTGCAGTTGTTCACTAGCATGTTTTTGGCAGTGAATACAAAGAGTGGATTTATTTAACAAATAGTGCAATCACCAGATGCAAAAACAATTTCTGCTTTACCAAAAGTTAAGTGAACAGCAACCCTATTGCTTGTAGCATGACTTGTATGTGAATAATTTAGCCAGTTGTGTTTGAGTTATTCAGTCCCACCATGATTTCATACAGAGGGATGACTGTATGGCCATCTACTCTCCGTGTAGCTTTCCAGTGGCTATGTTTTCATATTTATTGTAGAGCTAAGCAGTTTAGATTTGTACTTGTATTGACCCCCACGCCATTTCAACCACATGTTTAACAGTCGCACTTGGGAGAGCACCAGTGGTAGAGTATCAAGGGAGGGGGAGGCGTCACTTGTCACTTTGCGGTTCCCGCCAGCATGTCACAGACTCTCTTTCCCCAGGGAATTCAGTGAACCATGCGGTAATGTTCAGGTCAACACGTTTACTATGTAGTGAATAAATATTTTGTTTAAGAAGGTCTCATGGTGGCTTCTTATTTAGATTTATCAACACAAAAAACATTTCACTATCTTTTAATGAGCCAAAATATCCGGTGGTGGATGTAAATAAGCATCGAATGAGCAGAGAATATTGATAATACCAGAAGAGTTCTGTGCTGCAACACAACTTAAACAAAAACATCATTGGCAGTGTACTCTAGCCAAGCTGTAACATTAGCACTGCTGTGTAGGGCAGTTTCAGGCATGCCTCCAACACAGTGACGTGGGGTTGGGATTCATCAGCATACTGGAAAGTGAGAATGGGGACTGAATAACAGGGCACTGAGTCACTGCCACTCAGCCAGATATGTAGGCAGGCACTGTCTGGTGTCTGCTCTCCTTGTCAGTGGGACCAAAGAAAAGAAAGGGGGGGAAAACCTGATTCCGGTTCATGGCACCACTGAGAAGACTCGACTTGACGACTCATTTGTATTAAAAAAAAAATTCAGCAGCATGAAACTTTGCAGTTTGGGGAGCAGCTGCCAGTGCTGTAGCCCTTACTCACTCCATTATGGCACTTCTAACATGATTCAGCTCACAGCTTCACTAGAACTAACACGCTGATAGAGAAGGATCAATGCCAATAAGAATTTGTGAATGCTGGAGTTTCACTGTAAAGGTCAAGAGGCAAAGGGCTGTTTTCTAGGCAACTGCTGATAAGCAGGGAATAGTAAATTATACAGTAGAACACTGAGGATTGTGTTTTCATTGATGTTTGTTGTTTTTTGTTATTTTTAACCTTCAGTTTAACAGCAAAATATGCTACAAAGATTTTTGTATAGGCCCTTATTTTAGGATACCATAAGTATTTGGACTATAAGTTGTATTATTGTGTGGATAAAATGTATTTCAATGAGTCATCTGTAGTGAGTAAACATCACCTGTTATTGTCAGGGTTCTTTTTCAGCCATTAGTCATTTTAATGTGAATACAGTATGAATTACATGTTGGTGCCAAATTGGTGAATGAAGTAAACAAGTGTTAGCTTTCAAGCTAGTTTCATAATGCAGTTCAGTGAGAAAGCAAGTAAAATGCAACAAAAAAAGTGCTGTTATTTATTTTATTTATATTGACAATCTAAAAGGTTGTTCAGAACCATGGTTGTTCAGACTGATTCCTCACATTTTTTCATAACTGTAAACATGCATTTAATACTTTCTCACAGTTGTTGACTTTTGTCAGAAATACAATAATACAACCCCCCATTGCATTAATGAAGATGAATTAATTTTGTGGCCCACAAAGTCTCTTCCGAATCCTCAGAGAGAGATGTTGTGCAAATTCAGTCTATTATTTTTGAAAACTGCCACCCAGCCCTAATCCAATAACATTCTCTTCATATTTCTGTGAGTAATGTCAGGGCTGCAGGAAAATAAACAGTAGTAGTGTAGTGTAATGCTAACTGTCAATTTACTCAGAAACAGAAAAAGTAGAAAATGTACAAATTTACCATCTCAGTGTGGTGCTTTTTTGAAACTAGGTCAAACTAATTCATGCACGATTGATCATGGAGAATTAACAGCCATTGACTGAAATTGAGGGGGGGGTGCTCATCCCCTCATTATCAAAGCAAACAGAGCAGATCCGTATGCTTCTGCATTTGCAATGTATAGAAGGGATGTGTATAAGGCTTTTCACTTTGTGCTTGTGCACTTACATGTGGTGCTCTGATACACTTTTTTTTTTAACAACCTATAAAGTAAATGTAAAGTTACTGTAATTACCCCAAAAATATATTAGATATAGTCACTATAACTATTGCTTATGACTTCTTCTGATGTTATTGAAAAGGGCCTGCATTATTAACACACTAATTAGGCGTCTGTAGCAGACAACATACTATTTGTTTTACAATTGAGGGTAGCACTGACTGTGTTTTGAAAATATGTAGTCGTTTACAGTTCAAGGAAATCACTATTAAAATCCAAATTTCCTTGTTAATGAATATAATCTAAGAATCTGAATTCGCAAAGGGCTGCTCTTTAGTAGTTTTTCTAGATGCAGTGCTGTGTGACTCATTTAAAACTCATGGAGCTCACTGCATCAAACCAAAGATTCAAGTTAAAGATTGTGATAAAGATTAAATGTTATTGTTTCTGTTTTTTTAAATCTAGGCCAGACCACTTGAGCTGCCATGTGAAGCATGTGCATTCCTCAGAAAGACCGTTTAAATGTCAAGTAACGGTAAGAGTCATTACTGTCAACATCCATATTATTATCATTATTATTATTATTAGTATTTATATTGTTGTACTCCACTGACCTTTGACCTTGTCTGCTGTGGGGCTGCAGGCCTGTACCTCTGCTTTTGCCACCAAAGACAGACTCCGTTCCCACATGATCAGGCATGAAGGCAAGGTCACCTGTAGCATCTGTGGGAAGATGCTCAGTGCAGCCTACATCACCAGCCATTTGAAGACTCACGGACAGACCAACTTTAACTCCTGCAACAAAGGTATGTCACACTTGTCAGAAACACATACCCCTAATATCACAACTTTAAGGTGTGCAGTTAGTGAAAGGTCCTAAAAAATCTTTATTCACAAGTCATTTTTATCATCAACATTAGCGGTCAAAACCACTAAGTCTCATACTGCGTTATCTTCCTTAGTTTGTACACCGTCCTCCAACACTGTTGAATTTTTTGGCAGTGTGGAATCTTTCTTTTGTCTTTTCCTTTTTTTGGTGATAATTTTGCTTAAAAATCTCTGCCTCATTTTGTTATCTCTTTACTTGGCAAGTAGCATTTGTGGGTCACATTTCTGCTGTAGTAATCATGAAAACAGTGTTAGTCAAGCCTTACATATTCATTCCCATCACCCTGTTTAAATTCTGGTTGTTACATTAGAAGGTATAATGTTTTGGTACTGTTAAAATCTTATGCTACATTAGATTACAGTAGGAGTAATGAGGGTGTTGCCCATTTAGCTATCCTCTTACCAATGAACAATTATTTGGAGCTGCTGCAGAACAAAAGTTACAAATGATACTCTTTATGTTTTTCCAGAGGGTAACGACATCTGCAATTCTGCCTCAGCTACACCTGTGTCCGTTTCGGCCGCCATCACCTCGGCGATGAACCGGGTCAACTCCAACAACCCTGTCACTATAGCCGCACAAATGAACATTAGCACCAACACAGTCAATATCACATCTCCAGTCAGCCTCCAGCACCCAGTTACCATCACCGGGCCTGTCAACATTGCCTCTGTCAACATCCCAGCCACGGCACCCATGAATATTGCCCACCCAGTCGCGATAACGACCCCCATGCCGATGAATATGGCTGGTCCGCTCAACATCGCCATGAGGCCAGTGGATAGCATGTCTTTTCTGTCCCAAGTCTTGCCTTCTTCCCCGCCCTGGTAAAAAGGAGAGAGCACTGAACTGGCCAGAAAGAAAAGGAAAATGAAGTGAAACAAGAGACTCCTGTCCTCCTTATTTGCACCTCAAGCCCAGCTCTTTCTCTTCCTGACCCATGTTTACTTCATCTAACCCTGAAGTGAATATTTACATGAGCTGTGCGGCCGGTAGGAGTTGCCCAAGTCACAGCTGCATCCCAACTAATGTTAAGTGACTGACATGAGATGCAGAACACTTGAGTAGGAATCAAGTAGGATTTATCTTGAAATCAGGACAACCGTGAGACTTAGTGTAGTCAGTTAGAATGATGAAACTGTGATTTGTATCATGACAAATGAGAGGAGAGGATTCTTCCTCAGTAGGAAAACACACCTGTACTTTGTAAAAGGGAGATGAAAAATGGACTAAAGCAATAACTATAAATTGCTGTTTTTGATGTTTTACAAGTTCTCTCCCCAAGACTCTGGGTGTTACTTTGTATGCTGTTTTTTAACTAGCCTGCTAATCACTATCTATTTAATGTTATAGGAAATAAGTCTAGTAAAAGGGACAGCAGCTTCCACTTGCATGGAAGAATATTTTTTCACAGTGCTATAGCTTTTCTTTTCTTTTTTTTTCTCAGATGGTAGGTATGCTCTTGAGGTACAGTGACTAACTTGTACAGTTGACATAGTAATGTATTTTCATGTCAGCATTTTAATTTGTGCTCTTGTCATTCGAGTGGATATCTCAACACTGTCCTCTTGACGATGAAATATTTGTACTTTGTTTTCTATTTGAATGGAAACACAAAGCTTTGTTTTTATTTGCCTAGTTGTAGTGTTCATTTTTCCATGAAGTCAGAATGGAATGAGTCTTGCACTGAAAGCATATCCTACATACAGGTGAGCAGCAGTATTATCAAAGATCAAATTGGAGTCTTAAGTGTTTTGGTTAGCCTGTCTGCCCTTGAGGGCTTGAGGGCCATCTAGTGGCTGAACATGGAAAGGCCTGGCCTTGTAGTTACTGTCATCATAATGGTGACTAATTAGTTTAGTTTTGTCTGACTCTTCTGTACACTGTTTTTTTTTTTTTTTTTATCATTTATGCGATAGTCCCAAGATGATACTAAGGACCCTTCACTCAGGAAACACAAGCCCATTACTCTTGAACTTGGTTCCTTTTAAATTGAGTATATCTACCATGTATCTTGATTCTTGACTTCTCCATGTTCTTTTTTTAGATTTCTTAAATCATTTGGCACTGTGGTGTTTAAAAGACTTGACTAGACTTCCATCACGGACAAGAAGTCCAACAATTATTGATTTTAGACATAACCGTCCATTTTAATAATCATTTACTGTGCAATGGCAAACATGCTGTACCTTTTTTACATTTCAGTCAAGTTCAGTCTCAGGCTGCATAGTTATGTGGCTGAGATCTGAATGAGTTTGATAAAATGCAAGTTTGTGTCCATTAAAATAATGGGACAAGATTGATGTTGCATGACCCAAAACACTGTAGCTGTTGAACATTAACAATTTTTTAATGAATGCCATGTTATTTTAACAGTGTTGCGGCTCTTTGAATTGATTCAGTTTATACTGAAAAATGCAATATGCATGTTTGTCATTTTCCCAAGTTTTGTTTTAAACAAAATATTAGTGTAGCTTTTTTTGTTGTTCTTATGCATATAAGTAGATACACTATGATAGCCTGTTTGCCAAATTTGATACAATAATAATGTGATAAACTGAACATTTCTTGTGGAATTGAACATCTCTTTATTTTTAAGGAAAAAAAACAATTGGAAATTCCAGATCCCTTGTGAAAGCAGTTGAATGTATATCTTTGTACAAAACTATTTTAGTTCCAAGGATATGGTAGTTACAATAGATGTTAAAGATAAGATAACCTTTTTTATAAATCTTTTGTATTAGAACATTAACAATGGTAATTTTGTATATATGAGAAGCTAGGCTTTCTGATTAGCAGAAAGGTCAAACATTCCTACATTTTTTAAAAATGTATGTTTGTCAAATTATTACATAAAAATGCGCAATGTTATGTGCCTTTTATTTGGGTTGTCTAAATAAAAGAAAACTATCAAATGTGTTGTATTAAGTAATGTATCAAATACATAGGAGTTAATTACTATTTATCTCTTTGGTAGAACATTTCCAGTGTTAAACAGAAGAAAAAGTTTCTAGTTAATGAACACCATCGAATACAAGCCTATAAAATGCTTTGTATGATGATATGGTGCTCAATTGGCATGCATGGTTATGTAATTAGTGAAAGTAAACTTAAATGAATTCTTATATCAAGAGGTCTCTCCAGAAGAAAGCAGTTCAGGAATCTGCAGGACGCTGTCGGTTTCATTCGTGAACAGTTTCTGTGCTCTGTACTGTACTGGACCCCAGAGGGGTTTCACTGAGGAATAGCAGACATCTCCAGAGGTGGAATTACAGATGTGCAGTTGAATCTACCTCATAAAGCTAGTGAGCTGTATTTGTATGAGTCAAAAAAGCAACAAAGAAGAAGGTGACTGAAATGCTGCATAGAGTCTGGTTCTGTCGCAGAAAGAGCAGACAGCATTGAACCACCTGCAGAGATACATCAGGAATGCAGACCAACGCAAGCTGGAAAGCTTTTTGCGTTTTTGCGCAGGGTCCTCTGTTCTTTGCACAAATTAAAGTAACCTTCAATGTTGAAACCGGTTTTGGTAGAAGGTTTGTTGCTAGAAGTGTGGTGCAGTAATTGATGTTCCTTATACATACAGCTCCCACCCAGAAGTTTGATAATGACCCTTAGGGGGCTCTGTAGCTTTTAAAGATGAAAAAATAATTCTGCCTGTTTTACAGATGAAATACTTTTGTTTTGTTTTTTTGTTGTTGTTTTTTAAGGTACTTAGAAAAATCCTGGGGGGGGGCTGTCACCTGTTTGTTAATTATAAACACAGGAGAGAAAACTGTTTTGATCAGACTTGGAAATGGAATCAACAGGGAAAAAAAAGATTTCTCGCTTGCTTTTCAGGGCTCCCATACAGTATCCATCAACTAGGTGGTTTTGCCTATCATTTGCACATTGTGGTTACTTACATATTGGCAACCATTTTCCAAAACACATTTCTAGTTTTTAGTTTGGATTGCCTTCCACGCAGCAGCTGGTTTCCATTTATTTTACTACAATATAAAAAATTAACCCTTAGCAGTAACCTGATTAAAATAATATGGTGCATTCAGGACACTGACAACTGAGAATTTGTAGTCAGGTTAACTTTGGTATTTCCTGACCCTAGTGGCTGTCTCCATTCGCTGTAGCCGGTGCAGTAGAGCCACTATGACAAACATAGCGCATTGATCCAGGTAGAGCACAAGACTGAATACACTGGCTTGGCTGGAAAGCGCTCTCAGTGATAATGGCAATAACATCGAATCACCAGAAACATGTGGGCTTCACCTTCATGAAGTGATGAGGCAAGCCAATTGTCTATGTAGGTTTGAAATCTCGCCTCTGTCTCTGAGAGGTTTCAGCGTAGTCGCCGCTGATGATGTCTTTATGCTTGGTCCTGATTTGCTGCCAAGTCCGTTTAACAGTACTGGTATTGCAGCTAATAGAACATCAGTTAGAAAACTGATTAGTCCTTTGGTATTTATCATGGATAATAATAATTCAATACAATTCGTTTCACTTTGATTTGGCCAAAAACTGAAGTGATTTCTACGTATCCTTCATTAAGGGACATTGTCAGACCTAAATGCAATTCTTGAGTATAATGTTTAAATATGCTGTAGGCCTATCAAGTTTAGAGTGCATTGAGTCGATCAGCAATTTTCTGCCAGCATTCCTCTTTTGCCTTATTTGCAGCAACAGTGTTGCTTTTTGCTATAATAATTTTTTCATATTCTTCATAGCTCTCCATTATAACGACCTGTTCCTCTTGACTATAGTAGGAGGCACGCAATCGCTCCATTTTGTGCAGAAGAAGAGTCCAATTCTGCATCAAACGGCCCCTTTTATGGGAACGAGCACAGAGCCTGATGAAGAAAACCTGGGTTAACAAGCAAAGCTGAAAACTATGGAGCACCATTTGCGCAAGTAACATGTTAGAGATTACTTGTTTAGACTACATTAAAATGAGTGTTAACTAGTAGAGTTTTGTAGTATTAACACGAAATATTTCTATACGTTAACACAACAAAAATTAGGCCTTAACATGGCTTTTCTGGTTGTGGCCAATGAGGGATTCTGAATGAATACGCATCAATGAAGTTGAACAACGACGCAAGGGAGCATGTTATGCATAAAATACTGACATGGGCCTCTGCACACTCGTTACAGGGACCTGGTTCCCTCATTGGCCACAACCAGAAAATCCACGTTAAGGCGTTAAATTCCTATTAAAATTTGGCTTAAAATATTTGATAGTGTCATCCAGCCCATTGCGCTGTATGGTAGTGAAGTATGGGGTCCACTTAGTCATCATACTTATACCCATTGGGGAAAACATCCAACAGAATCTTTTCATGCAGAATTCTGCAGATACATTTTACACATACACAGAAAAACACCAACAAATGCATGTAGAGCAGAATTAGGCAGATAGCCACTGATAATTAATATTCAGAAGAGAGTGCTCAAATTTTTTAATCACCTTAAATCCAGCTCCCTAGACACCCTCCATTCCAAACCCCTTCAAACCCAAGAGCTGAGCCCAGAAAAGAGTCCCCTATGTCAGTTGCCCCCTCTCAGACACACTCTGGCCAGTCTCACAACAACTAAACCAAATTATAACGCAATGTAAAGAAACCTATTTGGAACATTGGAAAGAAGAAACTAAAAGCCAAAACAGATCAAAATCTTATCTGGCCCTAAAAAGAGTTTATGAATTGGCAAAATATCTCTCTACTGTCAGAGACAGAAAGCAGAGACAGATCCTAACCAAGTACAGGGTCAGTGACCACAAACTGGCAATTGAAAAAGGAAGACACAAAAAATCATGGCAACCAAAAGAAAACAGAATATGTGGTCACTGTTTGACAGGTGAGGCTGAGATAGAGATGCACTTCCTCCTACAAAGTACAACATTCAATGAAATAAGGAATATTTACTTTAACAAGTTAAATTCTGTAATCTCAGATTTCAAAGAGCTAAATGAGCTCTCAAAATGAAAAATACTCCTAGGAGAAGGAGACAGGGCAGATCTTGCTGCCGACTATATATCAACATGGCACAACCTGAGGGACAGTGAATGACCCAGACACACACACATTCATAAAAATAAAGGTATAAAAATGTTGCAATGTTTATGTAGTAGTGTATTTTTAACTGCAAGTCTACAATTTTTTTATTATTATTATCATTATTATTATTATTATCTTATCTTACCTATCTGTATATATTTTAATAGCACGTCTTCTGTTTATGTATATGTTTTTATTTTATTTCACACATTGGCAATGTTCACATCTGTTTCCCATGCCAATAAATCCCAATTAAATTGAATTGATAGTAATTCAGGCCAAAAAACTAAGTCTGCTCATTCTTCTCTGCTCTCGCTCACTGACAATGTTTTGAGCAACAACAACAGCAACAACTGCCTCTGTCAATTGTCAATTCCAAACACCCTAGCACATGAATGTCTCTCAAGGGCAGCTTTTCTGAGATGGGGTGGCCACGACTTCTGGCACAAACAGTCATACAACATCCAGAGTCACTTAGATCATGCTTTCCCACTGTTTGGTCAAACCACTGAAGCTTTTGAGCTGCCTGCATGTTTACTGATTTGCAACCAAACAGAGAAGCTGGTTGGAGCAGGTGTTCCTAAAGTGGATTAGTGTAGGCAATATGTAACCAACCATAAAAGCCATCAGCCCAACACATGTTCTGTTGAAGTATTTAATGTCCACTGAAGGTTAATGTGACACAAATATGTTCCATTTTATTGACTGTTTTAATAATAAATTACATTCTCTGTTTCCAATTCAAATCAACTTGTTTAAGGAATTTCATAGAATCAAAAGTTATTTTGCAGATTCTAGATTCTAATCTTAATCTGTCTTGTTTCAAGAAATTTCAGAAAAACAAATGGAAACATCTCACTGCACTAAAGGGTCTTGAAAACTGAATATCAGACTTAATGTTTTTTTTGCAGTTGTCCAGCAGATGGAGTTGTCTATGCATATTTCACTGTTCTGTGCCATTTGAGCCCTCTCTAGTTTCATCTAACCCGTGTTCCCCCTGTAAGGAATATTCCAACTGGTCCCTGGTATTGATTTACATTCTCCTATGTGAAAGCAGCCAATTTACTTAATTAATGTCAAAGTTTTAATTTTATTCTGCCTGGATGACATTTATTTCATGGGGAATGGTGATGGAAGCAACTGAGACATGCAAAGACACTCCAGAGAACAGTTTCTTGTGGTGGACATTTAATAGAATGGACCACCCATACGACTGGGGTGAAACAATTTAATATTAAATCAAATGTGCAAAGGCAATTGTTTTTCTTAGATTACAACACAGTGTGGCAATGTTACATCCTACTTCATGTTGCATCCTGCATGCTACTTCATGTTATATTGAGCCAAATGTATTTACATTCCTAAAGGTCAGTAAAAACAGAAAAGGGGATGAATAAGTACCATTCACTTGAAGATCTTCAGCAATGTCTACATTTGTTTTTTGCCTTTAAATATAAATATAAACGGTTAATCCTGCAGCACAAGTCTCGTGCTGGGAAAGAACTGAGGCACACCAGCACTCTCTCTCTCTCTCTCTTCTGTGCACCCCCCATGCTGCCTCCATCTCTGTTTTCCTGCTGTATGTATGCCGTCAAAATAGTAAAGGTTAGAAGGCTGCCCTGTCCCTTAAAAGAAAAAAAACTCACTTGGCTACTCTGTAGGGTGGAGAGTTCAACTAGAGTTTACAGGAGGCCTGCTCTGTCTTACATCCTGTTTTCATATTAATGTAATAATATCGAGGCAATGGACATAGTTCTATATTTTAATAGAATAAAATACAACAAAAACATTTCAAAATGAGCGCTATGGAGCTTTTCACGGCATCTTGGATTTTAAAATCTTTGATGCAATGGCTTTCTGTAAGTGTTCACGCAGCACTGGGAAGCCTAATTGGAAAGGAATTCTTTCACTGAAAATGTGAGATGAATAATGACTATTTTCTGAACCCCGTTCTAAATTTAAAATAAATCATACTGATCGGACAAAGATTTATGATTTAAGCTGTTCAGACAAGTAACAACACAAATAATGATGATTATATTACATCATGATACCAGTATACTGTGATACCAGTATGATGGTGCTCTCTTGAATGCTATGATTAACAACACACAACACAAATTTCACTCCACACCTAAACACCAGTTGACATTTAATGCTGAATTTCTGCTCTAGTCATGACCAAAGCTGACACATCTAACCTGTGAGTTTGTCAACATGCAGTACTTTTAGGAACAAACATGTATTCACTGCAGACAGCTAAAGGCCTGTATGGTCAGAAACATGCAGTTTCTCTTGAATTGCTCTAGACTGAGGCATGGCATTGTGAGTGACTGCATAACATATTGAATTGGGACCTTGCTCAACCAGTGACTGTTTGCTGCCCTTATGACATGTGGGAAGTGGGAACATTTACACAGAATTTCCTATAAACTACATGGAGTTGGTGGGTGTGGGAATAAAGAAGACGCCAGAAATAGTCTTAAGGATGGTCCTAAACTTTGACTTATGAGTCAAAAAATTCTTAGAAAAAGTTACTTTCAGCATTAAGAAGCTAAAAGTAATTTGTGATAAAGTGTGATTCTTAAATGTCGACTGCAGTGACTCCTAAAGTAACTGTGTTGTAAAATACCTGACTACAATCATGTCTACCCAAAATATGCTTTTTGAGGTATTATTAATAACAATCTTAAATGAGTTAAAGAAGGATAGTAACCATTATAAGTGATACTCATCTGTGGAGGTCCTGTAAAATGTTTGGATTTAATTCAGATTAATTGCTTTGGTTCATGAACTTTTCCATGTTGTATAGGAGTGTGAGTATTAGTATTAGTCTATAAATATATATAGATTTGCACTGCACAATATTTAATAAATGTGAACCCTGGATATGTCACGTTGCATTCACATACAGATGAATGTACACACACATCAGTGAGTCTGTGAGTTTTAAAGGATCCTGTCGGGGCTCAACCTCTCCAGACCTGAAGGGTTAGCTCCTGGAAATCCTGGCCAGCAAAGAAGATGGAATCAGACTGTCCACAATCTAATTTAATCTGAAGCTGTGAGCTCCATGCTACATGTGGTGTGTTGGCTGTCCAATAGTACAACAGTTTAAACGGCTTAAGAGACCGTCAGGCTGGGAAAGGATCATGCTATCCTCAGCTGAGTGAGTCATGTCAGCAAGCTGTCAAGTGGCCTATCTGAACATTCCTCATGCAAATGTTTTGAAATACATTGCAGGTACTTTTTGGCTTGCCTCTATGATGCACATTATGTATTACTAAACAAAGGTCAGTAATCCTCAAGTGAACAAAATTGAACAATATATTGAATACTGAACAAAATTATATAACACTAATCTACCTCACCTTTTTGGTGTTTGTACAAAGTATACTGCGTGTGTTTGAAGTATGATATTTAGGCAATCATGATGTGATTGGGTGATTCCCCTCTGTGCCGCTAATTAGTTTGACTGAGTATGCTCTTTAAAAGGTGAACATATGCAACCAATATTAAATATCTTCTTAAACCCTTCCTTTACTCTGATCCCACTGCAATTTAGTAACTTGATTTTGAAGGCAAAGAAGAGCTGAAATTGGCAGGGCGTTCTGCTGGCATGTCACCATCAAATCTGTGCTGTTAATACAGCAGGACTGAATTTACAAAGTACTGGACCAACAACAACAAATAGTTGGTGATTGAAACTCTGGCTTTGTGTCTGTTTCATTCCATTGTTGCAATGGTGTTAGATGGATTTACAATGTCATGTTAAATCAATGTCAGATTTCAATGTTATTTCAGAGGAATTGACATTGTTAGTTTCAGCTGATTGGAGGTTGACTCAGTGGTATACCAAAACACTCTGAATGAGGTTTCTAGTTCCTTTGTTTGGTTTTTCACTCTGATCCCTATATGTTACCATGCAAGGCTGCTATTTGGACTGGTGCATGTCTGGCCAGTGTAAGATACATTACAATTTCCCCTGCAATCAGAAGAGACAGATAGACAGATGGAGAGGAGGAACACAGGGCTCTGTGAGAAATGACTCATGTCCCATTGTATAATCAGGGTATATTAAAGGAAGGAACATCACACCCTCATTGCAGCAATGAGCCATGTGTACTGTTGCTTCATGGTTGTGGAAACCTGCACACTCCTCCCACCCCCATACATATGATCTGCACTGTCCTGATATGAGGACAAACGATGTATCTTGGTCTTGAAGTTGCAGTAAGTTCCATCATAGTGGAGATTTGTAACATACCGTTATTTCTTCATTTTTGGCTGCATGCTCTTATTGCTTTTAGTGTGGAAATAAGACCGTGAGTGGGAGGATTAAGTGATCGGTTTCAATTTGACCACCTCATTTGTAGTAGCTGTTGAGACTTCTAAGGAGTGAGATTATATGCACCAGACAATAAACTAAAATATGTACTATTAAAGGCCCTATACTTTCTAGGTGCACAGCACCCTTTCCACACCAAACAGCACATCATTGTGGAAAGTGCACTGTCTGCATTTGAATGCAGACCATGTATACTCAACAACATGCAAGTGGAATGTCAACTATGTGGATTTGTATTGGCAGGATGGAAAGGGGTGTGTACACTGATCACAGATTGTACCTTTGATAAAATACATAAATATGAATCATATTACTAAAAATGTATATAGTATTCCTGTAGGCCTTATGGTGCATCTCTTTCGCTCAACACAGAGTGTGTACTGGCAGTGCATGGTACTGCAAGTGAGGTGAAAGGTGGTGATTATTCTTGGGCCCCAAAGCTACTCTTGCATTGCCAGCCCTGTCTCTCCACACTACCGTGCAATTGTGCTGTACCAGTGTAGAAGAAAGAGGAGTATTCTGAGAGTTCCTCACAGCACCCCTGTAATGCAGATCCTATCATATTACTTTATAGTATTTTTGATCTGCTTTGTTGTCACAAAATAGGCCTTTTCCAGGGCTGACATTTTGACTTGTTACAGCAGGAAAAGCACAGATGAATCTAATACATAAATGATGGCTATTCCACAAGCATCCCAGTAAGCCATACCAGTGCAGCATGCACAACAGGCCTTTTTCAAAGCAGATATTTTGACTTGTCAGAGTAGGAAAACCAAAGGTGTTACTATTGACATCAACACTTGTTCTGTTCTATTCAAATGTCCCAGTAAACCAGTGTGACAGTGAGCCAGCATGCACAATACCCGGACATGTATGTCAAAATGTCTTCTATGAAAAAGGGGCCCTAACTGGAGCAGCTAAATGGAATGCAGCCATTATTAATCTTATTAATTACACCTGGCTTTCCTTATCTGATTTTCCTGTGATCATTTAAATGAGTTTTCCTTTAAAAAGTAATGACGTTGTTGTAAAAAAAATCCCAAAACAATTACTGTTGTTCTTTTTTTGTTCACGTGTGTGTGTGTGTGTATGTGTGTGTGAGAGAGAGAGAGAGAGAGAGAGAGAGAGCACGCGCACGAGACGGTGGGAGAGGTTGAGGGGATGTAGCGTGGAGTGCAGTTTTTGTAAACGGTGTGACTGCATTTCCCAGATTGCACCGCGCCCCATGATGTTCCCAACAGCTGACAGACGGTAAAAGCCTCTGCCAGAGCTGTCGGTAGAAGCGAGTGTAGCCTCTCGTCGGTAGCTTACACGGACTGAAAATACAAGCCGAGCATTACTGGACTTTGGATCGCTTCTCAACCTGGGCTGCCGTCGAGCATCTTGTTTTGATAAAAGATAATAATAATTCGTTTGCATCCTGACTTTTCCAGATTGGGAGCTGGGGACATTTGCTGTCAGCTAACTTCCACATTAGGTCGCTGCGTCGCTGGACTGCTGCATATGTTTTATTTGAGCTTAACAGTTTGACTCCAGCCCTTCCAGCCGTGCCCAATGCTGAGGAATGGATAGTGTGTCTGCTAAAGGTGGGAAGATGGTCGAGAGTGATGAGCAGCCGAAGAGGGATAGTGGCGGTGGCGCAGCGATGGCCGCACTACATCAATGCGAACTCATCCAGAATATGATTGAAATCTCCATCTCCAGTTTACAGGGGCTACGGACCAAATGCGCCGCGTCCAACGACCTCACGCAGCAAGAAATACGCACTTTAGAGGTAATGAGCTTTTCAGATATGTCAAAGCCCCGTCCTGCGATACAAAGCAGTCTAGTCAAATTGCGGAGTCATGAAGCTCTAACGCTATGTCCGCCTCATATCAGACTGAGTATTGGCTGCGAGCAAGTCGCCCTATCACTGAGTGTCAGTGAGCTGAGCGCATTGTGTCGCTTGCAATATAGCCTACTACTGGGTCGATGCATTGAGGTGGAGATGACTGAAAAAAATATATTCAAGTTTTGCCTTGTACGAGGGGCGTCATTATGTTTCTATACGAGACATAAGTGGTCGAGATATCAGTGATGGCCGATCCAGCAATGTGTGACCTCTTTCTCTAGGTGGAAATATTCGTCAGGAGCCCCTCTGACAGTTCACAGCACCGTGCTGTGCAGCTGAATTCAGCCTGGCCCAATGGCACATATTCAATAATCTGACACTGCGATTATTTCTGTTACCGTGTTCTGTTCTCTACACAGGATTTCGTGTCTGTACAGAGGCATGCCAGTCAAATGCACAACGAAATGTACAACGTGTTCCGTGTGTTTATCTGTCTCCCAGGCGTGAGCAGGCAGGGTTGATGTGCGCGCTGCTTTCCTGCATCTGGATGCAGATTCAGTTCAGTCGTGTTGGGATGACTTGACATTGCATTGCGCAAGAGCCATGGCTTTGTAGGGCCTCAGCATGTCCTACTATAGTAGGTAGTGTGATCGAGAAGTCATGCCCTGGTAGCATGCATGCATTAGCAAGGGATGCACTCAGTATTTTCTGTCTCTAGCCTTTCGGCATCACTTTGCATATTTAAACAAATATATGCAAAATTCAGATTCGAAAATGCTCTTCTCAAGTAACCACACGATAATCAATAGTACCTTTTATGTAAATTGGGCCTTATATGTCTTGTAAAATTTAAATTCCTATCATTCCTACTATGTGAATTTTATGTAATGTTGATTTAACCCTTTTCTTAGGGCCAGTTTTATCTCAGGCCTGCATGTTTCCACCCATGGGAAGTTTACAGTCACATATTGTTTTTGTTATATTCTCAG
Source organism: Siniperca chuatsi (assembly GCF_020085105.1). Classification (NCBI taxonomy): domain Eukaryota; kingdom Metazoa; phylum Chordata; class Actinopteri; order Centrarchiformes; family Sinipercidae; genus Siniperca; species Siniperca chuatsi. Next base: position 9,341,775 of record NC_058055.1, read on the forward strand.
CTGCAAGATGACTGAAGGAATCATGTCATGGAAAGTCCAGCTTCATGTTGTTAGTAACAATGCCATGAGGGGACAACAGGCCCTGCTTCTGCTGAGGAGGGTAATGGGAAGAGGCAGTTGGTGTGGGGTATAAAAGGCCGATACAGTACATTTTGATGTGACATGGAGTTGTGAAAAACAGTGGGATAGTAGGTTAATGCCTACAAATGTGAACTTGTAGAAGGTAGATTAATGCATCTTTGGTATCGGCTCCGGACATACTGACATTCTACAGATATAATAGATGGTAAATGGGTTTTCTGGCTCATGGTTTATTTAAGCGTTATACCTTGGATAAAAGGAATATTCACTCCTGATTGGCTAGAGGCTATCAATTATCCATGTCTGTTTTATTTCTGTATAACTGAACACCCCATGAACAATTGTGCTGATGCCCCTGTAAACTAATGTTCCAGAAAGCTCTGAGCATTTAGTTTCAGCCACACAGAGATGCAATAGCCCGGCTGAACCGGTTTTCAAGTGACCTTCAAAATCGTCAAGAATCATGGCTGATGAAGAAAGTAGTTAATTTAAAGCAAGTTACAATGTATCTGTAATCTCGTTACTGTCAGATTGTTTGCCTCAGCAGGCCAGGTAACAACACAATATCGCCTGCTCAAAAGAAGAAAAAAGATATACCTTTAGTACAAGGGAGAGATGACAAAGCAGTTCTATGTTTTTAGGTGCAGCTTTTTATCCATTTTCATCATATTAATGTCTACAAAATAATTTGGTAGCTCCTTAGCTGGCTGGCAGGCATCAGGTGCAAGTTGTCAAGCCACTGTGTGGGAACAAATTTTCACAGCCTCAAGTAAAGAAGCCCAGTATTAAATGAAAAAAGTATTAACTGAAATAGAAACCAGACCAGCTCAGTTTGCATGTTTGTAGTTGTCCATTGTAGCCTCCTCCTACTTTTGTACAGTGAGTGAAAATGAAACCCATTTGCTGTACATAGCATGTTGTCACATCTTTCTTTTCTTTGTACAAAGAAATGTGATGTCAAGTTCATGGCCTGTCCTACTCTACATGCTTCAACTCTTCTTTATCCCTTGTCGTGCGTACCTCGTCACTGTGTGGAACAGGACGTGATCTGGCAGAGTACTTCCTGAGGTGTGCTGTCGTGTAGATGCATTTTGGCCCCGGCATTGTTCTACATGACAATGGGCAGGCCGTGCCAGCTCTTTCTTAAAGGCTATTAAACTGCTCTGAGGTCTCTTTTCCGTGGTTTGAAGTTATAAGGGAGTATCCCTGAAAGTCAGAAGTGCAAATAGTGGATCTGATTACCTCAAGTTCGCTTTGCTGGTTTAGGGTTTAGCAAGGTTCAGTGTCCTTCCCTATTGTCTCTCATGGATCAGAGCAACTAGGAACCTTTGTTTTGCTGCATTGGAAACAGGTAAGGTAAATACTTTATGGTTTACAGCACAGTTAAATGTAGGTCTAGAATGGTATGTTTATTTACATTTGATTTAATCTTACTTTCACTGATTATAACTGTGCTTTTGTCTCAATGATCAAGCTGTTCCTGGTTAGCAGTGAGTTCAGAGTGCAGTTATTCAGCCTTGTCACTCGTACGTAAAGCTGTTTTGACTGTTCCAAGTCTAAAGTAAATATAAAATGTGACTAAAAATTGTATCAACTTGTTTGAGAACATATGAGTAGCCATGTCTTAGGTCACAGTACTAGTCAACATTTTTAGAAACCTCCCTTGAACTGATAATTCGCTGTTGGTCTCGATATGCATCAGCAGAATTTAAGTAAAAATCTTCCCTACATTGTAGCTGCAAGTGTTTTGGTAAAATTCTTTTGTGTTCCATTTAAACTTTTTTTAAATTTACATTGACTTCTAACATGTTTTACCGTTAACTACTGTTTTAATGTCTTATTTTTCTTTCTCATTTTCTTATGTTCTTCTTGTATGCCATAGATACAGGGTGGGTGGAGAATGTATTAGAGTAGTTCTTCTTGCTTTTCATTGATTTGGAAATACTTAATGATTAAACCAAGTAGCTTCTTGGAAACTACTTTCCTGTCATTTAAACATGGGAAGAATTCACAACTATTGGATGTAAAGAAAGCAATGGAGAAGACAGTTGTGAAAATGACAGCTGAAATGTCTTCAATTTCTAAGATTAAGTGACAATACAGTTGCTGTTACTACAGTTACTGTCTATTGATACATTTTCTCCCTTTTTAAAACCCATATGTCAATTTAAACAGAAGTTTTGGAAATGTGGCCAAGTCTGCCAGCTCCATGGTTGCTGTTCTTTAGCTGCCCTTGACCTTTGAGCCCCCTGTGAGGGGACATGAGAAAAGAGAGATGACTGAACTCATGTTAGAGTAGCTGGCTCTACATACCATTCAAATACAATGTCAAAGGTTCATTATCACTGCAAAGAAGCCTGGTTTAGATGTCTTTCAACAATCTTTCAAGTGGAACTGGCCCTGCATAGAGTGCTGTCTTGATCAGCAGTCTTACTTCCTGTCTTTGCTGGCACACCATTTTGAAAACACATCTTGCCATAAGTGTGACTTTCACTTCTTGCTTTACCTCTCCTTTAGATTTCACTTGCCACATGCCTCAAATATTTTAAGTCAGCAGATTGAGGAGTTAGTCATAGATTTAGGCTGGCTCTATAGATTCTCGTACCAATATGATTCCAAATTTCAGCCTATATGTATTTCATACATGCACAAGACATCCCATCTCTGTTGTGTCTAAACCTTGACCCATTGATGTGAGAGGTGTCTGGAAATTCTGCACTGGCCTACAACTCCCACATCAGTGTCCAGGTGATCGCATGTAAACCATGCTGTAGGAGTAGTAGCTAGATGTAATAGATGTCATTACTACTAAAGCTTTAAGCCACTTTAATTCATGTGATGAATTTGAGGGAACTGTGTGAAGTCAAAGTAGTTGTCACACTCGTGGTGCAAACAGGTTTCACAACCTTATTGCACTGGAGTGCCGTCAAGAGAGGCTTGAACTCACTTTATACTCTCATTGAGAGAGCTTTATTATTCCACTTGAACTGTGTTTTTTTCTGCCTTGCCAGTGAGAGGATAATGATACTGGCCTCTCAAATGGAGTGCTAACTGGTACTTCACTTTTCACATGTTAATCCCACTCAGCCTGGTCTCTGCCTCTCATGCTGCCTCCGTGTTACTTTTACTGTAGCTCTTAATGTATTCCTGACTTTTGCTTTATCATATCCACTTGCACTGCCTTAGCAGCTTGTTTGTTTTGAAACCAGGTCCAAATCAGTCTACATGATCCAGAAACTCAAGTGTGTTTTTCTGTGCTTTACACAACCTTAAACAAGTGTCAAATGTTGCTAGATATTTATTCATTGCTGTAAATCTTTACATAAAAACAAATGACCATCTTATCTTTTTAATCGCTGCTCTCAGTAATGATCTTCAAACAGCAAAGAGTCGCTCTGTTTTGTCTCATGGTGTTGGAGAGAGTTTGCTGTGCACTCGTGGTGCGAGCTGTTGTGGCTGCATCTATATTTAGACATCTTTCTTCCTACGCATTTTCAGGGTTGGTTGTTAAATAAGAAAATAAAATGACGCGCAAAGAGCCTGTGCAACAGGGAAGAGCAGGGAGGAAAGGGGAGGGGAGAATCAAAGCCAATCCGCTGGACTGCTTCTTATGACATGACAACCGCGCTGTGTGGGTGGGTGGGTGGGTGTGTGTGTGTGTGTGTGTGTGTCCTATGAGAAGACAATGGAGAATGTTGCTCACATGAGGGTACAGAGGAAACACAACTCTAGTGAGTGTAGCAATGCCGACCCTGTCTCTGTTTCCTTTTTTCCCTGCATTATGGGTGGTGTAGTCAATAAGAATGGACTACGTGATGTGGAAATCAAGATGGTTGAACAGTATAGGCAGACCTTAATCTATTCTTAAACTACACTCAGAATGAGTTGCATTATATCCTGTAATTTTGAGGTCTGCTTCTTTTGTGGAAAAGGAGGGGGGGATTTGCTTCACCCCAGCTCCAAATCATAAGGAAGTTAACATGGTGTGCCTGATTGTAAATGACTAAAATTGCTGTATGTTGTGTGTGTGTGTATATATATATATATATATATATATATATATATATATATATATAGCAATGTACTTGAATTATAGTGAAGTATGTCCTTTTGGAAAAAAGTATATCCCTAATTTTAAACTTATTTTAATTTATTTACTCATTTTCAGTTTTTGTAAAACTTTTATATATGTAAGCCTAAATTAGGCCAAGGTTCTGTCTGTGTGTATGTGTGCAGGTTGTAGGCTGGGACATAGACTAACCTTGCACAACCTTATTAAAGAGAGTTGGAGGCCACTCTTATCACCTCCTCAGCCCCCCAGCCCAGCATATGGGTCAACTTGCACTGGTGGTAACAATGATGGAGGAGGGGCAGCAGGCTATTGTCTGGGACTGTCCACCATGTACGTTCAGCCCCCGCAAAAGTCCATCTGACCTAGCCTCTGCATAATTAGGTCTGCCTGGCTCCATTGTGTTTTTGTCTTATAACATTTTTGTCATTTTTTATGTGTTTATAAAATTGTGCATCCGCCATAAAACATCAGTCTACTCACCAGGGTTCACTTGCATGATCCTGTATAAACGTGTCTTTGAAAGCTATATTAAAATTAGCCGTAAATTTGCATTATCTTCCAGCTCCGGTGCTACTGTTGTTACTGTCACACACCATGTTGACTGTGACACTGACTGGAGCTGCTACTCGTGTCCCTGTGTTGATAATATTGTGTATAGATATGGTACACATTTGCATTTGTCTCATAGATTATACTGTTGATTAAATGTCTGTGAAAGAATCACTCGATTTTGCTTGGACTTTTAATGTTCAATAGCTAATATGACACAAGGAGTCAAAATGGTTCAGTGTTTTTATTCACTGAGCCTGTTCTGACAACAAGAAACGTGTGCATTTTTAGTCATAGAGAAGTTAAGTGACCTTCCTGTGCAAATATCATTTTCTGGGATAGAGCGTTGTTGCTCAGTTCTCAGTTCTTCTATCCTTGGCAGGTGCACCAAAGTGGCTGTGTCAGCAAGAGCCTTGAGAAAACAATTGGGAGCAGTGGGATCTGCCCCCCTAGCCTGCTGTGTCAGGCAGGCCGCTGCTGGGACTCTTCTCCCCTCTCTGGTGGCTGACACACTGGCTGTCACTCATCTCCTCATAGCATTAGGTTGTTACCATGGTGTTGTTTAGCTCTGCTGACAGGTGGGCTCTGACGCCATTTCTCCTCCCCCTCCTCCCACCTCCAAGCCACACGTCAAATGCTGCTTTCTCCACTCTGCACCAAAAATAATATGCAAGGGGCATGTCATTATCTCTTGGTTTGTTGATGTGCCTGACTGTCCTCCCAACACAAATACACACATTACTGATATCAATAAGGGATTTGGGGACTTTTGTGCTTGTGTAAGCCTATCCACCTTATTTATTTAGGACGATAATAGGTAAAGTAAATGCTCTGCGTGGGACTGGAGATAAAAATGTTGGTCATGTTTTGTAGCTACTACAGTTATTGTCCTGTGGAGACACATGATGACATTTGTATGTTGAGATGTATTGTGTCTGAGCTTTGTATTTCACATGTGTGGGGAAAATCCCACTGAAATGTTGCTGACGACTCAGAAGAGGGGTTGCTAGGTAACCTGACGTCACAGCACTTCACTGGTGTATAGGGAGGTAAAGCAGGAGGCTAGCTCATTAGCCACAGCGAGTAAAGGCCTCTCACTGCTGGCCATGCAAGTCCAGATCTCCACAAACTTCACTTTGTTCAGTCTCCCATCTACTTGGTATACATGCTTGTCTACCAGTATGTTTGCATGTGTGCTCATGGCTATATGTGTTTCCAGCCCAATTGTGTATAAATGAGAATGTCAGAGGGGGGAGCAAGCTGCCTATCTCTCTCTTCCACCCATAGAAGGAGCTGCTCTTACTGGCTGGGTTCTAAGGTCAAATGCATGCAACTAAAAGTAGGTTCAAACTCTGCAGATATTTTGGAACCAACAGTGCACCACATTACACCACATAATACTTTTTATAAGCAAATGTTTTTTTTATGCTTTTTGAGAAAGGATTGTGCGACATTGACATGTAAGGCCTGAAAGTTTGCATTTAAGCATTTACCCCATTTATTTTCTTCTGGACCAATCAGCTTTTATGACATGGTCCTTGCTTGTAAGTTTTGAAAACGTCACATTTTATTTGTTTGCATTCAATAATGCATGCTGTTTGATTATTTTATAATGCTCTCAGTGCAACTGATAAGAGTAATTGCAGAGCTGAAAAGCTGCAGTCAGAGAGAACACGGAGAGCATTTACCTCCTTTCCATCCTCTTTCATCTCTCTGGCCAACAGTGGAGATGTTTTTGTTAGCTGCCACAAAGCAGCCTTTTTACATCCCAAGGCCACACTTTCTGAGCGTAAGCATGGCTGTATGAGTTTCTGTCTGGTTGGCGAGTGGATGTGTCAGGGAGAAAGTTGAATAAGCAGAGAAAGACACGCGCTCCTCATTGTTGCTCTGGCACTCGAGAGGTGTGTGGTGGGTCGAGAGCTAGCTGGTGTTGCATAGCTCATCCGAAGGTGCTGCCTGCTGTAATGGACTCTTACAGATAGACTGCGAGATAAGGAGACACACTATACGGCCGCACTGAGCTGCACAACGCAAGCCGCTGCAAACCAATACCATGGTGTTCATTGTAATACTTACTCACAGGACCACTGCGCTTGACATTGGCTTGGAAAGCGTTGGGGTAAAGTCTCACAGGTTTATACGTTGTGGAATATAGTGTTTTGAAATAGTGACAGGTCTGGCTTTTGAGCACAGCAGGGTTTGGGATATTCTGGTAAAGTTAACTGATGTGCCCCATGTCATGAAACACTACAGCAAAGGTCTTCACCAGGGCCTTAGTCATTAATGTGCTGATTAGCAGATGCAAGCATCAAAAGGAAGTGGTGAGGGAGGTTAATGTGCGTCAGTAAGCTACTATTCTGAGCGATGTTGAAAGGACTATCTCGGCAGGCAAGCTTTTGTTCTTAATCTTCTCACTTCTCCTCTTCATTCCGTCCCCTGCTTCATCAGCAGCACAACCAGAATGTGGAGACATTGGGGCATCGCGGCATTGGAGATGCTCTCATGAGAGGATGAGGAGACATGAGTGGAAGGAAGGTGATGATTCCTCGTTGCTTTGTCCACAACTACAAGCTGGAGACTTTTTTTTTTTTATTGGCTCACACAGGAAATGTGGCTTTTTTAATGTAATTGTTATGCCATAGATACATATATGGTTGATTTGTGACAAAAGGTGCAATTCTTTACCATTTTTTCTAATAGCTGGTGATGAAAAGTGCAGTACCTCTGAAACTAACTGTAAAACTGACACTTTCTTCCGTCATTATGTCACTAAGCTGCTTCCTTGTTCCAAATATACTTGTTTGCTGTGCCAGCACCGCAGATGCTCTCATTAGATGACCCACTCATTGTTCCTCTATGATAATAGCTGTTTATATCTAATTAACTGTCTTGTGCACTGGGGGCACTGGGAAATTGGGTTAAACAAACACTGGAATCGTTACTGCAGGTACATTGAGTTCAGAATGGAAAAACGGTGCGAGTGTGGAGTAATTCATGCATCATTATTGTATTAAAGAGGCATCTGTTGATGGAAAATATATAGTAGCTTATGTCGGATTTGGCCTTATCGAAGGTCACTTTTGTAGAAGTGACAGTAGTCAGTAGTAACTGTGCTATTGCTTATTATGTGTGGTTTTGCAGTAACAATAAAACACACATACTGCATAATTTCTGTGTCATCTCACTCAGGCCATTCAAAACAACTTCCACTGCCAACACAGAGGTGTGACAGCTCCTTTGCTGTAGCTCCTAGCACGCTGTGAGTCTCCCCTCTAACCTGCCCCTCCCATCTGCGCTGTGTTCTCTATTGCTCCCTGCAGGTGAAGCTGATGAAATACATCTGTAAACAGCTGCAGTGCAAGCAGAAAGTGCCAGAGACAGAGAGGCCCGAGGCCCTGGACAGCTACCCGCACTTACGAGACTGGCTACGCACCATCAACCTGCGACCAGAGCTCATCCAGGTAGGTCAAGTTGTTTTGTGTGAATATCTCTCTCTCTCTCTTTCTCTCTCTCTCTCTCTGTCTCTGTCTGTCTGTGTCTCTCTCTGCCCTGTGTGACTGTGTTTGTGTCACATTTATGTGGATTCAGTATGTGTACTCAGTCCCCGCTCACATGTACATGAGGAATACTTGACCAGTCACCATCAAAATGTCTTTGCTCTATCATTTTTATGATCATGATATTTAAGCTGCAAACAGTGGCAACAAATCTGAACTTGAACATACATTTTTTTCAAAACCATATATATATTTACAACATGTTTCACGAGACTAATATGGAGGGGGAAAGTGACTGTTCACTATCACTCAGACAAGATTAACTTTAACTTGCTTTAGACAAATTCCTCTTGGTTGCCTAACAATCTAGTTCTCAGCCTACTGCCTTTAATACAAGTGTGTGAGGAATTTCTCCATAGTAATTTTTTGTTGAAGAGTGGAATATCTGTTGTTGTGCCTCCCTCTCCTGGCAGCGGCAGATGGCCGCCCACTCTGAGTCTGGTTCTGTCCAAGGTTTCTGCCTCTTAAAGGAAGTTTTTCCTTGCCACTGTCGCCAAATGCTTGCTCATGGTGGGATTTGTTGGGTCTCTTTAATTAATATTAAAAAGAGTACGGTCTAGACCTGCTCTATAGGAAAAGTGCAATGAGATAACTTCTGTTATGAATTGGCACTAAATAAATAAAATTTAACTGAAAATTGAATTGAATTGACATTTGTATGTGCACTGAAAATATAATAAGGTATGTTTAACTGTTCCAAATATATTGCTCATCTATTAAAATTAATCTTTTATTTTTGTTAAGATGACAAGTTATCACTCCTTCTCCTTACACCAGCACCCAACACCTAGCTGCTTATGCACACCTGACAAAAATACACCAAATGCATTCATTTCCTTATTTCACAAGTTTAGTGCAATTGTTTTTCCACCGCATGATTTGTTTGTCATATTTTGTAATTTCCTCTCCTTCCACTGGCTCCCCTTCCTGTGCTGCTGTAAACTGTTTTAATCCTTCTTAGCTACTGTATGTTTTTACTGTTCTTGTCTGTTTGTCTTTGCTTTGTGACCTAACTAACCTGCTTATTTTAAATGCTTCTGCACTTGTTATTCTTTAATATGTCCCAAGCTTGTGCATGCTTTTTGTTTTGTTTTTCCGCCTTGTTCCATATCTGATTATTTGTCTTCTGTTTACGGTTGAGTCATATCTGTCATGCTCAGTGCTCTGTTTGCTTTTCAGTTTGAATCTCCCCACCTTCCCTTCAAAGAATTTAGCTTTGTGTTAGAAAATAAGAGTTTTTTGATAGCATTGTGAAAGTGCTCATTTGTATGTCTTGTATACCAACGGGGATTTCCCAAAACATGTAGAGCCGTCATGGCATAATGATGACCCATTTAGATCAAACCTCATTAGATTGAAATTCCTACAGTCCATCTCCTCACTCTATGCTATGAAGGCTGGATTATGTAATGGATGGCCCAAAAGCATTACAATGATTGTATGTAGTATTTATTTATTATTATTTTTTCTAACCTGGAATCCAACATCTCTGCTCCCATGCTGCAACTGACAGTAAGGAATTATTGCATAATGTTGTAAGAGCATGTGGATGCCATGTTGCCATGTTTGTCTTTCTGTACACTAATTAATTTTATCTGTGGCTCTACTAAGAAGCCTTATCTTGATTAACCCAAGGCTCGCTACAAGAAAAAGGCTGCCAAAGCATTTTGAGTCAGGCCAAAGTGAGACTAGAAACCTCCCTAAATTGTAAAACTACCAAAAATAGAGTTTAAATGTACAGTTTGTCTGTGTATATTTCTCTGTTTGTATTATAACCTTTAGAGGTGCATTAATTTTCAGTTCTATGTCTAACTAGAGTATGTGCACATGAGTAGTATATTCTGAGAATGCTAAAATGCCGAACAGTACGGGGTTCATATTAACTAAAACCCACTTGACTTAATGTGTAGACTCAATAACCATGTGATGTTAATTGCTGTGTACACATACATAGCAATTCTGACCAATAATACTGTATCAAGGAGGCCACAGTACAGCAGTCATGTATGCAAGCTATGCTGTTCGTGGGGCTAAAATTGTAATGTTATTATGAGTGAGGCGGTGGGAGGGGAGGGGAGCAGAGGGCCCACAGCCACTTTTGAATATCACATCACTCACCCTTGCTTATGTGTTTGTGTGTCTGCATGTGTGTGTGCCTCCTATTGCTTACAGTGTACACATGAGTGTGTGGGACGTTGCCCTAGTTTTCTGCTCAGTGTTTGCCCTCTCAGATCAAGGGTTTAACCTGGCTGATAAGCAATTGCGTACTTCCCATGTCAAAAAACATCCTCAACTCTATCTCCTATTGCCTTCTGTGATCCATGAACTGTTTGTGCTGCCGTTTTGCCCACTGTCTCAGTAACTGATCACTAAATAAACCCATTTACCTCAATACCTCAGGTTTGTAGGTCTATATCCATACAGCTTCAGTTTCTGTTGTGAATCTTTCCTTCAACCCCCGTACTCTCAGCTTTTCTTTTCCATTCTATTCAAATATTCTAATAGTGGTTTATGCTATATAACTGATGGAAATGAGAGGAAACAGAGAAAGGCCTACATACTTTACTAAGTGAGAGATGGGGGTTTATGGAACCAGCTTAAGAATTGTTCCTACATGTACGGCATATTAGCAAGGGATCTTCCTTCAGTAAAGGTCCTTGCTTGATGCTCAAACCAATATTTATCTAAATGGTGATCAAGCAATGTAAAGGTACAGTTTAGATTTAAGTTCACTTTACTGCTGTGGCAAGCAAGCATAATGTCATAATCTAAATCTGCTACTGAAAATGAACTACAATTTAAAAGTACAGATGGTTAACTTGCTGCACAGAGAATCACAGGCACAATCACACTGTTAAGTGTTTTTTAAGTAGTTATAAATGTAATTTTCCACTATGAATTTGTTGCTAACAAGGGCCAATGCTTGTCATTCATCTAATCTCATTGTTTATTTGAGCACTGTTTTACTGTCTGCTAGTTTAAAAACCTCATCCAGTACCCTGTTGCTCTCTCTCTCTCAGTAATGTTGCCTTTGGCTGTCTCTTTATTGGGTGATAAAATAGTTGATTCACATTATATTGTCTAATTTGACAAGTTGTCAATTACAAGTAGTTGGTTGCAGGTTGTCACATAATGTGGACCTGTCTCTTCTCAGTTTGGGGAAAAATGTCTTGTCATTTTGTTTTATTATTTTTATATATTTGCCCACACACACACAAACACACACATACAGTCCCAGTATGATTGCAAATCAAACCAGGTTGCAGTGTATTCAGTCTTTGCAGAAATGTATCTGTGTCTTGTCTGAGCCTACCAGTGCTACCCAGTCTGCCTCCCACTATGATTTTGCCTTTCGAATGGAATCCTCTACTTGCACAATGCTGTGCTGTGTGTATCCACTCTGCATATTACATGTTTTCTTCCTGTTAGCTGCTGTCAAAGTTTCCTTCACCTCTCTACAGTGATCACTCTATATAATAATATAGATGTGTTAGATAGGAAATCATGAGTGAATCTGAATGAACATAGCTCACTCTCAAACAGCAGAATAAAAAAGTATTTAATGGACACTGATTAAGTCGTAGTTCAAGCTTGATCTTATAAAGTCTCTGCCTTTACTTAGACTGTCTAAAGTCCTGTCTAAAGTTTTTACTACTATCTACTGATCCAGGCATAAAACCATGTATGTAGTACTGTATAATATGCACTTATCTCCTAGATAAGTAGAAGTGATATGTGAAAATGCCACAAACAAACAGGATTACACTGATTTCTGGGAACAGTGCAAGGTTGTATGACCTATTTAGTACCCTACCATGCTGCCCTTTTAATGCTGAGTTTCAGCCTAATGCAGTCCATGGTGTTGAGACCACTGAAGTGTTAGATGACTTACAACAGAAGTTTTTTATTGAAGTTATATAAACAACTTCCTTGTATGTGTCAACCTACTCGGCAATAAACCTGATTCTGATTCTGAACTTCAAGCGGAGTCTCTTTGCTTTCTCCTGTGACACAGATGTCGTTAGTTTTAGGCTAATATACATGTTGTTTCTGAATATGTAGCACTACTTGCCTGATTACTAATTATACACCCATAGTGGTACAGTATATGGTAAACCTGCTGATTGGTTTACTTGTTTTAGAGCTTCCCACTGATAGATCATGTATTTTGCTTGTGTTTTTGCTCATTCTTGTATAGTTATTGAGTGCTCACCCTCTCTTTTTTCTGGTATTGCTCCTCTGCAGGCCGTGGAAGCAAAGTTGTCCCTGGATGCCTTACTGCAGATGACAGGTACTCAGGTGAGGGATACAATGCGAAGACTAGGGTCCAGTTCAGAAGAATGTGCCAGGCTCAGTGCTGCCCTCTCCTGTCTGAAGAGTGCCACTGAATCAGGTATGTGTTTACTCCATGGGAGACTCCATGATCAAATGCATTTCATTGTGTTCTCCTTGGGGTTTGTACTGGTGGTGTTTTATCTGTGTTGTCTGCTGTCCAGGAGGTGAACTGAGGGAAGACGGCAGTCCCTGGTTGTCTGAGCCCACAAGGAGGGACAGTGGCTCTCTACTGACTGCAGACCAACTAACAAGCCTGGGGACTCCACTCCGCCCTCACAGTCCTTCACCTCTCGCCCGCCCATCCGCCATCCATTCCACCCCATCCACCCCCTGCGCTACCTTCCCTCATCCCCGCTCAGGCTCGGTGTCAGCGGTGCCCACACCTGAGGCGCTGGCATCATATGTCCACAGTGAAAGCCCTCTTACAGATCCATTCCCGATGTCCTTAGCTCACGCAGCTCGGCTTCACAGGCACACTTCCACCCCACCCATAACTCCGCCCTCAAAGAGGCGTCACCGACTGAAGCCCCCCTGCACCCCTCCACCCCCATCCCGCAAAGTGCTGCATCTACTTCCCAACATCACCCTAACGCGCAGCAAAAGCCACGAGTCCCAGCTGGGCAACCGCATCGAGGACCCACCCACCAACAAGTAGGTGCTCAGAAAGCTGTTTGAACAAACATTCTGTTACAGAATTCACCTTGTCAAGAGCTTTTCATAAGTAGGTCAGATAAGAACTAAATGGGAATCCTCAGATCACATTATAAATGCAACAGATTTCGACTGTTGGCTTTGTACGCACAGGTTTACGGGCATTTGGGGGAAAGTGCTGTGAGAGAAGAGCTACAGTATCTTTTAGTTAGTTAGCATTTGATTCTTTGCAATTCTTTAATTGTATTATGCAGGCATTATTACAGCCTGATTCTGAGGTTTCATTTGCTGTCTACACCTTGATTTCTTTGTCATTTTACTAATGACTGGTATGATAAATCAAATTTGCAGATACAGTATTTCTAATCTAAGGATCTGTTAATGCTAACAAAAATGTCTTGTTAAAAGCTAAACTATCTGAAAAACTATGTTTACTTTCTCAAGCCAGATTTTTCGTTTGGAGTCTACTGCACTTTGACTTCCATTACTAATAGATGGACTAACAGATGAGAGAATACAATTAATTGTCATTTACATACAGTATGTTTATGTAATGGCTAGCCAGTCACCCTGCTGTTAATTTCTTACATTGATTAAGTGATTAATTGATTCACACAAAATGAATTGATGACCATTTTGATAAGGGATTAATAAGTCATTTATCAACAAAACTGGCAAACATGATCTAGTTACAACTTCTCAAATGTGACTGCTTTTGACTTTTCTTGACAGTCGGTAAGACGACTTCATACACTGTTAGCCAGAACTGTATACATGACAAATATGTCAACAAATAGCAGTAGTGGATGCTGTAGCCGTTACAGCCTCGTGTTTCTTATCCATACTGATGAGAACAGTTGTTGATGCAGTTTTCCTGAAAGTATCTGTCCAGTGTCTCGTTCTCACCTCAGTCTTGCACCGGACAGACGCAGAGCTTTCTGAAGATTCTTTCTCGTGTGTGTGTGTGTGTGTGTGTGTGTGTGTGTGTGTGGAGCTAATCCCCACACAGATTCCCAGAGATTATGAGTCATGTCAAAACAGGAAATATTTCCTAGGACTAATGCTCAGAGGTGGCGACACACACACAAACACATCTCTCTCTCTCTCTCTCTCTCTCTCTCCCTGTCTCTCTCTCTATTGTGATGGGATGCACATACACAAACAAGCCACATGTTTATCCATAATATCCTGTCTGTTTATGGAAACAAAACAAAAAACTGGCACAAGCAGAAGTAAATACAGCTGACATAGATCAAACGCATCTAACGCACACCCAGGCGATCCTGCTAGTTTATCCTGGCTTTGTACATATTGTACGGTTTTTACAGCAGCACTCTGAAAACAGGTCACAGGTGTGATAGCTGATTGAACAGAACTCAAGATAAAATTAGACAAATGGATTATTTTTCAAACTGTGATTACTCGTGCGTATGTGCACGTGTGTGTGTATGAACCACAGAACTGGCACTGCTTGGTGCTTCGGTCCTTGTGACTTCAGTCTGGGTGTTAAGGATGACACCCTTGGTATCCTGTGCCAATGCTATTTAGGTACTCCAACGTGCCTCTCCCTAGCCCTTATATAACCTGCCCCAGACAGTATGGTGTTCAAGCGATGCTGTGGGGACCTGCTGTAGTATCCAGTCTAGTTTTTGCCAATATACAGGACGTACTGATACTTTTTTTGCTTTCCCTCTATCCAGGTGTGTTAAAAAGAATAAGTTGCTCCAGAATATGCAAGTCAACGGGAATGGATGTGAGGACTCGCCTTCTCGTTACCCCGTTATGTCTGCGCGCGCGCCTGGAGTCACCCCAGCTGCCACCACAGCATCTTACACCCTCCCTGGCACGCCAACCCTCCTGGAAGAGCACAGCACCATTAAGAGTGAGTCATGCACGTATATACGTTATATATACGTATATATTTTTTTATTTTGCTGATTTGGTGAATATGCATGTTTGACATGTCAAAAAAATAGTCTGATTTAGATTAGAATGTTTATCCAATATGACCTGTCAAAAATAATACGGATTTCTGGACTAAATAAGCATAGTTTGTTTGTGCAATTGGTTATGAAAAATTACTTTTCCTTTTTCCATATGCATTGCAAGCATGTGTGTTTGTGTTTGGGCTTGAATGCGACTGAAGGTTTTGGGTCGAACATCTCCTCAATAACTTCTGTGTGAGGGAATCACATCCCAAATGTGGTAGATACCAGTCTTTCTCGACATAACCCAATCCTCCCCATTGATTGTTCTCCCCTTCTTTCCATCCTTCCATCTCTTTCTCCCTTGCTAGATAACGTAGCAGGGCATCGCAGCTCCCCACAAGCAGTGAGGAGGGACATAGGCCTAGCAGTCACACACAGGTAGATCTTTCTTTTTCACACTATATGTTTTATCCTAAGCTTATGTCATATTAAAGGAAACAAGATAGATTTGTTATTAATGAAATAACAAATTGACTGTATGAATAATAACTAAACAGTAATGTAATACTGTAGGTTTAACAGCATTTCTTGTGTTTATGTAGGTTTTCAACAAAGTCCTGGCTGTCCCAGACATGTCAGGTGTGCCAGAAGAACATGATGTTTGGGGTTAAGTGCAAACACTGTCGGTGAGTTGAGCGCTTTCCATTTAAAGGGTTAGTCACTTAACTTTAAGTATTTTTCATTGACTGAGATAGTAGAACATTAGCACGCTAGTACGCAGAATAAGGAAACACAGGAGAGGAAGCTCTGACAGGATTTAATCCATGGTCGTGGGAGTGCATGGAGCTGGACTTGAAAGAGTGCATTAGGTGCCATATACTGATAGCTACTGGGTCTCTCTTATGCTGCCTACTTTCTGTGCAGGTTAAAGTGCCACAACAAATGCACAAAGGAAGCCCCATCCTGCAGAATCTCCTTTCTACCAAGTAAGCTTTGTTTTATCTTCAATCTGCAGTTGATGGACACAGTGTATTGTGCATCTACATTGTGACATTTCCAATTTCTCTTCTAGTCGCCAAAATTCGGAGGACTGAGTCTGTTCCATCTGATATAAACAACCCTGTGGACCGGCCGCCAGAAGCACCGCAGTTTGGCACACTACCAAAGGCCATTACAAAAAAGGTAAAAAAGGCTTAGGAGTTCTGCATTACAGCTACTATGACACCTTGATATAAAGTATCTAAAACAATGAAGCCATAAAGAGTTTTGTCTCTGGCACTCTGGTTTGTAAAATTAAGACCACATTTGCCATAATTTCCATTGGTTCTTGTTGCATAGATGACCTTTCCCTGATCCAATTGTACATGTGTTTGTTTTGGAGAGAGAAGACAAATAATTCCGCAAGAGATTTTGCCATCGGCATTTCAGTCTTTTCACCATCTGCCCTTTGAAAACATTGTAAAGATTAGTGATGCTCTCCCTATTTTATGCCATCAAGCAATCCTTATTTCTGCCATAGCACAATCCAGCAGACCTTCCACTGAAATATTATCGACTGGTGCAATCTAAAATGAAAGTAAAACAAAGTGCAGAAGTCTACTTATATATAATATAATATGACTGATCCATCAACTCTGATTTGTGTTGTTTGCATCCATCCCTGCCCCACCAGGATCATCCTCCAGTGCTGAACCAGCTGGACTCCAGCAGCAACCCGTCCTCCACCACCTCGTCCACACCTTCCTCCCCAGCACCCTTCCAGCAGAGCAACCCCCCCAGCGCCACGCCACCACCCAACCCCTCACCCAAAGGTCATCGGGACAGCCGCTTCAACTTCCCAGGTATCTTACAGAAGCCTGGATACAGAAACACAGGTGGAAATACACACGTTTAGATACTGTAGCCTGACAAACACAATACTGTACATACTGCAATGTGCATGCTAACATTGTACTCTTGATTTCTCCTCATTATTACCACAACCACACGAACACCCTTCTCTTCCCTTCTCTCTCCATATATGACATTAACACTGTAGAACAACTGTGTTATACAAGATCTGTTAATTCAAAGCTTCTCTAACCAAAGGTCTCTCTCCCTGCCATGCTTGTCGGCCTTTCCCTCTCTTGTTTTTTGTTTATTTTATTTTATTTTTTTTTACAAAAGCTGCCTGTTACTTTCAGCACAGACAGCAGTTTATCTTCCCTGGTGAGTTGACGGTCAAAGCGTCATGCTGCATTGTTATTCTACCATCGTTACACTGTCCCTGCCGCTCTCTCTGTCCTCTGCATGTTTGCTTTTAGGGTTGTGGCAGTTAGTGTAGCTATCTTTCACTGTGTGCCAGCACTAGGATTGCATGTTGACACTTAACTGCCTTTTGACACCATCTGCTGGTGGTAGTGAGAAATTGCATGAGCAGTCATGTTCTGTATGTGGTGGGCCATGATGCTTTCCTCATGGGGGGTGGGGGACAAAAGAGGGATAGAATTTTTGCTTCTCGCATTCCTTCCTAAACCATCTTATTTGTCTCTACAGATGTCTCCAGTCCTGCTCATTTTCACCCTGATGTCCTCCAAGACACTGTGTAAGACATTTATATTAAAGTGCTAAATGTACACTCCATTTCAGTAGTTGAATTTTACCTCTCTGATATCAGTTCTCTGTATCACAGCAGTGAGATAGAGCAATCAGCAGATGACAGACATGCCGAGCTGGTAGAAGATGAAGATGAAGAGGTAATGTTGTTGTGTATGCAGTCTAGAAAATACACTTTAGCTCAGGTTTTACTGTCAGTATAATGAAGTTGTTCAGAGTCATATTTCTGAAATGTATCTTGTTGCACATTCTGTTAAATTTTTGGACACTGATGTTGCGCCCATCAAAGGTAACACAGAGTGTCAGACTCGGATGTCATTATGGAGCGCACTGAGTAATAATGAGCGTAAACAGCCTTGGCAAGCACTGGACTGGTGACACAGGATGCAGAATAGTCTGTTAACCTTAGACAAAGCTGAAAATGGTGGTGTTGACCCAGATCATTATGACAGAGGAACATCTGAATGGATGTTTGTTATAACACCAAGATGAGTTTTGAAAATCAGCAGATTGCAGGTTTCCTGTAAATAATTTCAGCATGAATGGCTCACATTCAAGAATAGAAACATTTGCCAGTAAGTAGTACATCTTCACATGTTACGCACACTTAACTTGACCTTAACTTGTATTTTGGGTAGACTTTATGTTTTATGCACAGTAGATTAACAAAGCCATCACCACACTCTTGCAGGAAGGGGAGGAGGAAATTGAGGATGAAGATGAAGACCCCGAAGCGGAGGAGGATAATGAGGAAGAAGAGGAGGAAAATGAGTACGAAGGGGAAGATGAGGATGACGAGGAGGACATTAGGATGAACGTTGGCTCAGACGGTGAGTGCGATGAGCTGGATGATCTGCCCAGCTCTCGGGGAAACCAGTGGAAGGGCCCCATCTCCCGCAAGGCGAGTCAGACCAGTGTCTACCTGCAGGAGTGGGACATCCCCTTTGAGCAGCTCGACCTTGGAGAACTCATAGGAAAGGTGAGGAATCTGACCTAGACGTTGATAGTATACGTATCATATTCCGAAAAGGCACTTTTGCTGAAGTGTTTGTTCATGTAGGGCCGCTGGGGCAAAGTGCATAAGGGTCGGTGGCATGGCGAGGTAGCTATCCGACTTCTTGAGATTGATGGGAACAATCAGGACCATCTGAAGCTCTTTAAAAAGGAGGTGATGAACTACAGACAGACCAGGCACGAGAATGTGGTCCTCTTCATGGGGGCCTGCATGGCTCCACCCCACCTAGCCATCATCACCAGGTGAGAGCAGAAATATCAAACACACCTCTAAAACCCAACTTTTAACCCAAATGCATGTTTTCATCTTCAATTTAATCTTTTCTTCTCTCTCCCTACAGTTTCTGCAAAGGGAGGACACTGTATTCAGTTGTTAGAGACACTAAAAACACTTTGGATATTAATAAGACAAGACAAATTGCTCAGGAGATTGTAAAGGTAATTGTTTGGGGGGTTTTTTAATATATTGATGCCATGATTTAAGCACTTAGAAGTGGTGTTAAAGCCATATTTCATGTCCAGAAACTGACTTTTACAACCCTGAAGTTACATGCCAAGAAATATTTTTATTATAAGTAAAAGGAAATCTGTATTATAAAAAAGCCAAAGATATTAAATATGATGATGTTTATTGAATATTTTTCTGTTTTGGAATATATGTTTAATTTTGCTCTTCGTGTCCCAAGTATATGTTGCTAGTTCAGTCCAATTCTTTATGTGCACAGTAGTTACATAAAAAGCCAATGCCACAGCAAAAAGAACACAATATTTTGAGTAAACCCATTGTACAAACACGCACAACCGAATTCCTCAGTGTGCACTTTTGAATGATCAAAAATGTGAAGCGGAGCAACTTGAACGTACACATCCCTCTCTGAATCAGAGCCTGTATGACAACACTTCATGAACTGTCACTGTTTGTCTTGCTATACAGGGAATGGGCTATCTGCACGCTAAAGGCATTGTTCACAAAGACTTGAAGTCAAAGAACGTTTTTCATGATACCAATAAAGTCGTGATCACAGACTTCGGGCTGTTTGGGATCTCTGGAGTTGTTCAGGAGGGGAGGTAAGAAATGCCACTCGAGAGGCCTTAAAAACACAACCTCAGCTGAAGTGCTGTTCACACTATTACCTGGGGGAGGTCCAGTGATTTGTAATAATTGCTGAGGTCCACAGTGACTCCAGTCCTGCAGGCATCTCTCTTGTTGGCCAGTATTTTTTACAAAGACTGAAGTCTCCTGTTTGTTAAACCTGAATAATTTCCAGCACACTCTTGTTTTTGAAGTACATTATGAACACAAAGCTTGCTAATTTTGTACACAGGAGTTGGGGATGGATTGCATTTAGTTAATGCATTTTCCACTCCAGTTAATGCATCTTTCCACTTAGATTTTCCACTTCATTTGATTTGTTACTGAAAACTGTGTACCTTTTTTATTATTTTTTTTATTTCTATGTTTTTCAGGCGTGAGAACAAACTTAAACTTCCACATGGCTGGATTTGTTATCTCGCACCAGAGATTGTGCGCAGAATGAGCCCAGGTAACAATGAGGACCGCCTTCCTTTTTCCACCTCGGCAGATGTGTACGCCTTTGGGTAAGTTCTGCACAGACATGCATCTTACTTAACTTAGTTTAAGCTCTGGAGACCTACTGTTCTGTCACACCTGTTTCTGACTGAAAAGAGCTTACTTTACTAAGAGAGTTTCCTGTTTTACAGAATAATTATACTTTTGCTTTGCCCCTTTAAGCACCATTTGGTATGAGCTTCAAGCTAGGGACTGGCCAATCACCAACCAGCCTGTGGAAGCTACCATCTGGCAGGTGGGGAGCGGAGAGGGCATAAAGAAGGTCTTGGCGGAGATCAGCCTTGGCAAGGAGGTCAATGTGAGTTGCAACAGAAGTGTGTCAGTCATTCACAAAAGTACATGTTTATTCTGCTTGTATAAGAGTGGCAAATAATCCTCCACGCTCTAGTGGTGCAAAGATATCAAGATGTTGCAAAACTTTTTAGATCAATCATCATTCATAGTCCACAGTCCAGTGAGTGCAGGGCTCAGTGCTTTGCCAGGTGCTCTGACTCAAAGTGGTTTGTCGTCTCAGGAGATCCTCTCTGCCTGCTGGGCTTACGACCTGAGAGAGAGGCCGACCTTCACCCAGCTGGCCGACATGCTGGAGAAGCTGCCCAAACTCAACCGTAGGCTGTCCCACCCTGGACACTTCTGGAAGTCTGCAGAGTAGGTATCCAGAAATGAGGGACAATGTGAAGACACTGGACATGTGGGGGGGGGGGAAATAATCCCTTAGTTCTTATTGTGTATCTCCTGGTTCCTTGTGGTACAATGGCTTGTCAGTGATGATCCTATTAGTCACTGACTCCAAACTCTATAAACAATATAGTTTTTTCAGCTTTGGGGTTAGGGTTGGGGTTACAGTCTTATTTATGAATAAGATTCATAAATTAGTTTGATATATTTTGAAAATAAGATAAGTAAAATAGGTTTGAAGTATTTCATAATTTCTGTTCATCATCACACATGACCCAAATACGCTCTCTGACACTGAGCCAAGGCATAGCTCTTCTCAGCTCTGCTGTTGCTTGCTCTGTAATGAAATGTGAACTTTGGGGTTTTTGTATGTAAATGTGAATGTGAATTTTAGAGTTTAATTTATTAAATGTCCAACAACACTCTTGACAACTGTCTCAAGACAGAAATGCCGTATTTTTGACAGAAAAAAGTATCACAGGGCATGACTGTTGCTGTCTCATACATGTAGAATTTTGTAATGTTCTAATGCTGCCAGTGTAATTGGATAGTTTGTTGTCATGGAAGTTTCCACTTTTTGTAAATGAGGCTGGCAGGACAAGTAGAAAAGACAGATGTAAAGTTGTAAATTGCATTTGTATTCATTGCTGTCCTCATGCATGTGTGAGACAGCAGGAGGAAGAGGTTAACTGTGTGATCACTCTTTTAAATAATTTCTTCGTTAAGTCACTGTCATCTAGGTATAAATATGGGCCATTTTGTGGCATATCATCTTAAACTGAGTGTAACTGTCCAAAGTGTGAAACGACCAATTAGAAATGGAGCGGAATACATACAAAAAAATAGTCGGGAGAATTTTTGGACCTAAAAAGTCATGACCAGAAAATATTGGGGGATAAAATCATTAAGAACATGCTGTCATCTCCATTGGAGTGTGGTAATCCTATACATTTCTGCACCAAAATGGGTTTCATCCTCTTTTTACCCAGACCAGCTGTTGCCACATCCTGCTGCCACATGCCATCTACACATTTAAATACATGACTTCATTACAACTTCACATTCACACCATGTTTTCCACTTGTTTTCTGCTTTTTATTTATGATTTGCTTTTTCACAAACCTCTTATTGTGTTTGCTTCAAGACTGTAAAATCAGTAGTCAAGGGCTTCACTATCAATCCTATATAGTTAAATGCCAGTTTTGTTTAGCTGGATAATGGGAGAGATGCAAGCATGTTTTCTTTAAAAGAAATCAATACAAATGACTTTAAAGAGAATGATTTAATTAATCTTAAAAAATAATTTCTTGATTGAACTCACACTGTTTTTATTCAGTGAGTCCTTTTAACTAATCTATGTGTATGTAATATCTTGCTGCTTTTCAAATTATGCTTCCTTCACTGTAAACCTGTTACACTTTCACTAACCGTCTAACGTTTGTGTTTTCCTTTGCTCTTTTCTCTCTTTTCTTTTTCTCTTTTCTAATCTAGGTTGTAGCAGTCACTCTGAAACATAAGCAATGCAAAACAAAGCCTGGGTCTGCCTTGCATGCTCCTGTATCCTTAACTCTTACAGGATTGATCAAAGCATTGCCTCTGCCTGAAACAGACACTGCTTTCACTAATCCACAGTCTGATCTTCCATGTCTAACCGTTGTGTTTTTTTGTTGGGAAGAGAGGATCAGTGGCGTGAGGTGTGGCGGGGGGGACAGCTGTCGTCCTTCACGCTTTCCGTCCATTCGTCTAATATCTCTTTGCCTTCCTTTTGATTTTGTTCTTTATTGTTGTTCCTGACTCTGAGGCTTGTGAATAACTGGCTTGTGGTGTCTGTGCTGAGACTGACTGGTGTGCTGTGCTCTGTGCCTGCTGATGGCTGCCCTGTCCTCGGCCCGCTCACCTTCTCTGTGCTGCTGTGATGTGGTTGTTCTCGCCGGGGGCCCTGGCCACACGGCTCTTTTTCTCTCTGAAAAACACACACACACACACACACACACACACACACACACACACACACACTCTCTGCTGGACTTAAAATGGACCCTACTACCAAATGGACCACTTCATTTATCTATGTTTTCCCTGAAGGGGTTGACACACGTTTGACAGACTGCTTGAGTGATGTTCTCAAACCAACTCTCTCTCTCTCTCTCTCTCTCTCTCTCTCTCTCTCTCTCTCTCTCTCTCTCTCTCTCTCTCTCTCTCTCTCTCTCTCTCTCTCTCTGTCAGTTTTAAATGTTTGTGTGATGGCATGTGCTGAGATGGTCACCAGCCCATGTCTAGACACAATATGCACTTTGTCAACAGGAAAAAAATAATCATGAACTCTTTTTGTTGTTGTTTAGTTTGGTTTTGAATAGTCATATTTGCAGTGTTTTCTTTTTTCTTCAGGAGGGTCTCAGAGGCTTGGACAGAGTGATATGCTCACTTGTGTGTTGTCTTTTTGGAGTATGAATTGGTAAATTCACTGTTTTATTGGATGCATTTGAGAAAAGGACACTGATGAAGATTTCTGTATGCTAAACGACAGTTGAAATGAAAAGAAACAGGTGAAATATTCCCTTCATCATTCACAATCCACATGGGAATAGAATAATGCTGGTTTCATTTATGATTAAATGATTTTATAATAATAATGTCCATCCATTGAAGTGTAAAGTGCACCTTATAAGAATATGAGTTATTTAGAAAGATCCATCTTTGATGAAGTTGAGTGATTTCATTCTCTGCGCAAAAAAAAGATAAATCAGGAACCTGGCGCAAAAGTGTCCTATATCTTCCTAAAACATTACCTCTTGTGCGAGCTTGTGTATACTGTTTGTGATTGCTGGCTTCAGTTGGCGTGCTTGTATTTGTGTTGTGTGTGGGTGCACGTGCGACTGAGTGAGCGTACTGTGTTGGAATACGTAGGGTTGGTTTTCGTGAAAGACTGCAGTAAATGTTGTGTTGCAAATCCAGTGGTATGTAATGTACATACATTATTTAATGTACAGCAAATGAACATGACTCTTCTAATATTTGTATAAACATTTTATATGTAAAATACATCCCAACATTTTTTAATTGGTACTGCTATGGCTATTACAGATGTGTATATATATTTATATTTTTTTCATGTATAAAAGCTGTACAATTTTTTAGAATGGGCCAATACATGTTTTTTTTTATGTTATTGTAAAAATTCATATTTTTGTATTGCATGTGACTACCATTCTGTACACGCAGTTTCTGTTTTCATCCATGGAAGACAATAAAATGAGGCTTGTCATGTAACAATAGAGTGGGCACTGTTATTTCACTGTAATGCAGTTATTGCCTTCCTGGCAGTATGAGGTTACAGTATAATTGACGTACCTCAGAATAACTTTGTTTTCTAGTCTCACTTCTGAACAAGAGATTTATAACAGCATTCCAGTTCCAGTGGTTGGATTATAACTATGTGCACTGGATGCGTACAGTATATAAAAACAAATGCAACAAATCATTCAGGTGCAGATAAAAAGAACCATGAGCTTGTACTGAGATTTCAGTTTTATAAAACAGAAAAAAGAAATGCCATGAAATATGCAAATTTGAGGAATTTGTAATTTTGATGAGTTGATTTGGCTTTATCAAAAAATATAGAATAGTTAAGCATACATTTATTTACAACAATAATTCTACATTTTACAATCCAATCAATGGGGTATGTTAGTAAGATCAGTAGTGTAGTGGGTAGATGAGTGAAAATAGGCTGGTTGTTCTCTTGCAAATGTGTAGGAAAAAGCTCGCTCCTGCAAGGCTTATACACACATCATATCAGGCTATGAGAGCACAACGGGGGGGGGTTCAAGTTCCTAATGGTCCTGCTTGAGAAGTTTAGCCTCCTGCAAACAGAAAAACACAGTTTTGTCAAACTACTCTTTCCAGGGTCAATAATGAAACATAAAGCTCATTTGAGTAGAAGATTATGTTTATGCTTGTAGCAGCTGCGTAATGTACAAAATCCCAGTTTGCCTCTAGGTGGCAGAAAGACCCAACAGAAAGTAAGTTATCTTCAGTCTTTGCTGTTTACAGTTGTGCACATTAAGTTTGGTTAGATCTTTTTTTGTGGCATGGTTTGCTTTTTTCATTTGTGTATTATGCAATATTCAGGTGTGATAGAGCCCTCTCTATAACCAGTCTATAATCAGTTTATGTGAAAATGCTGCTGTGTCCTAAATCTGGAAGCCACTTGAACTTGGGAGTTTGTCAGCTGAAATGTCTGGAGCTGCACTGGAATGGATTGTGAGAAATGGGAAAAAAGTGACTGAGAGTTAATTTAAACTTCTCTGGATAACTACATATTATCCAGTTCAAAACTGATAACCAGTACAGTTAAGTATCTACATTGTCCAAATCAGGTCTGGACATTTTATTTTGTTGGCAAAGGCAATGCTTTATAAGCTTCAGAAAGAAACTTGTTTTTTCACATTTGTGTTTATGCAGCTTTTCAGTGATGACTCTAAAAAGTTTAGAATATGAGGCCTTGGGAGCTGCCAGTAAACTGAAAAATACTGCTTGCATTCAGTCCTTGATACCTGTTATCCGTAAGGATGCATCTGAAGTGTGGCTTTGACTAATAAGAATGATAGACTGATTTCTGTTTGCTGGTATCAGTTCAACAGAAAAGAAAGGACCTTGTATTCTGGCTGATGATGCTCTGCAACCAAAAGCTCTTTGACTCCAACTGGTACTGGATCACATGATCAGTATTTGATGAGGAGGAAACTGTTTCCTTCACTGGGAGGCCAGACACAGAATGTCCTTTCTTTCCTGCAGGGCAATTACAATTAGTCATTTGTTTGTTTCTGTTACAAATTTCTGGACCTGCTGATTTAACAATGTTGGATCTTCAGGAATATGTGCAGAACCAGTGCCATATACACACACTTATGATCATATCATGTATCAAATATGTTTTAAATTGAAAGGTGATGATTGTAGCAAACCTCAAATTCTCAGAAACATCATCACACACTACATTTTTTAAATAATTGTCTCAAACTACAACACATTAAGGTTTCCTATAACAACAAAATTGTTGGGAGGATAATTTATGACAACTCTGGGTTGCAATTATCGACTTTGAACTGGCTTCTGTCCCACAATGTTAAAGCGTCCCAAACAGTAACTTAGTGGACTACAGATAGAATTGTGTCCTGGACTGCACTAAGCCTCTCTGCTCATCAGAATCGATGAAGTGCACAGACTATATCAACAGTCATATATTGTTACAGAAGATTGTACTCAAGACAACCTGCCAATGTCTTCTGCCGGTGAGTTAGTTCATCAGAACTCACCTCGACAAGATTGAATTGGACAGCTATCTCTAAATGACACAATAACAATAAGTCAGGTGCTGTGAATGGGAATGGGAACTTGCTCTGATAATCAAGATGCTACCACTGTCAACCCAAACCAAAACTGGTTTGAACCATTAATTAATCTCAATGAGACAGAAGAGGTGGACCACTACTAATGGTCAACAGAGGCATCAACAAGTTCAGCAGACTCTGAGGAGTCAATACATGGCTCAGCAAAGCCTGGGGTCTGAAAGTGATCAAGTACATTGATAACTTCAATCTGTTCTGGGGATGTAGGCATCTTTTCAGGGCAGGTGGCCTCCACCCAAGGAGATCTGGAGTTAAAGTACCGATGGACCATTTTTGGCACAGTCTGCGACACCCATCGACCAGGCCTAAGATGATGCACCCTGACACACAGCAGCCTCAGCACCACAAAGACAAAATACCACAGCCTCGATGTCAGCATGTTGACAACCAGCCCGTGGACCTCCTAATTCCTCCCCCCTTCACTCTCCCCTGCCTGACCCCTTTTGGGATTCACTGATAAAATGGAAGTGCTGGTTAATGCTGGCATTAAATTCCCCAATCACTGCCACATCATCTGCCTCCACCCTAACCAAGCACATTCTGTAACACCAACCTTGCTGATAACGAAGACAACAAAAGGAGCTCTTTCCTGCCCGGGCTGACAAGACTGATAAGGCCAGCAAGGTTACCAAATGTTTGCCTCATCAGCCTCCTGCCATCTCCCCTCTTCTCTAACAAACTAAGATCAGAGATCACTAAACTGCCCTGCCGTATCTTGAATCACAGCCATTCAAATCAACACCAAGCAAATCTGCCTGGCATCAGCGCAGACAGGAGACAAGATGGCTAGGACAGACAGGTTCAAATCTGCCTAAAAAAAGGCAAAGTTTTTAACACACTAAATTTAGCTTTATTAAACATCAGATCTTTGGCAGGCAAATCATTATCAAGCACAATCTTGATTTTAGTTTTTTTAACAGAAACTTGGCTAGACCAAGATAACCAAGTGCAGTAGTTCTGAGTCAGCCCCTCCCAACTTCAGTTTTATGAGCGAAGCTGGAGTGCATAAGAAGGGAGGTGGAGTTACCATTTTGTTTAATATTTCTATCCAGTGCAAGTAGATGTCTTATGCAAAATTTGCTCTTCAGTTCTCCTCATGTTGAGCTGCAGTCTTATATCTATAATATCTATAGGTCACCTAAATACAGTGCAAATGTTTTGACCATCTGCATTGACTTGTTGTCAACCTTCAACATTCATGTTGATAACCCCCAGGACAGCAGCAGATAACTATGGACTGACTCAGCATGTGGCGGAGCCCACACACAATAAGGGGCACGTTCTGGACATGGGTCTCCACTTCTAAGGTTGCTCTTTCTGATCATTCTGTTTTCTTTGCGATCAATATCTCTGTGCACCAAATGTTCTCACTTAACCAGAAAACGGTATATCACTAAAAACACCAGTGAATTATTCAGTCAGGCTTTCTCTTCGACACCCACTCTTGCTTGGGTCTTAGTCAATGATCTTGTAGATAATTTCAGTTCTACAATTACACATGTTATTGACACCATTTCCCCCACTAAGTTAAATGTACTCTCTGGTAAGAAAAAAACACCACATCACACTGGTAAAAACATATAAGAGAGTGCTGAAAGCTGAACCCAGGTGGCCAAAAAAATCCCCAGGTGCATTATGACATATATAAAGAAAGGCATTTTTAATTTAGAACTGAGAAATGCAGTCTTCTCTGACATCATTGCCAAAAACAATAATAATGCATGTGCCTTATTTGCTACTGTTGACAGACAAACCCTCCTGTGTCAGTAGCCACTGAACTTTTATCCACTAAATCATGTAATGAACTTGCCTCTTTACTGGCAAAATCAGAAAATTAGACAAGCTGTCAGTTCTTCCATATCAAGTATAGGGTCTGTATTGTCCTTGCATCCACTTATATCCAGTTCAATTAGCATGACACAATTTGGTCCTATCAGCTATAAAACCTTTGTGAATTGTGCAACATCTGAAATCCCCTCTTGCTGCCTTGATGTTCTACCTACAGGCTTTTTTCAAAAATGCATTTAACTGCAATAGCAAATAGTCAAAACTACTCTCACTTCCCACAGGCCCTGAAAACTGCAGTTATTAAGCCACTCTTAAAAAAGAAAAATCTAGACATCTCACTAATGAACAATTACAGGCCCATATAAAACCTCCCATTTTAAGTAAATTAATTGAAAAGGCTGTTTTTCAACATCCTCTTGACGCTAAACAATTGTTTTGATGTTTTCCAGTCAGGATTTCGACCACACCACAGCACCGAGACTCTTCTTAAGTTCTTGAATGACATCCACTGAAACATTTTCAGTTTCACTCTTGGTAATATTAGATCCCAGTGCTGCATTCGACACGGTCGACCATAACACATTGCTAGACAGACTGAAAAACTGGGTTGGACTTTCTGGCACAGTGCTAAATGGGTTTGAATCCTATTTAAAAGACAGGAACTACATTGTGTCGATTGGTAATTACATAGCTGAGTGTACAAAAATGACGTGGAGTTCCCCAAGGCTCCATTCCCGGGTCTCTTCTTTTCAACATTTACATGTTCCTACTAAAGCACATTATGGAAAACAACAAAATATCTTACCACAGTATGCAGACGACACACAGATTTATGTAACGATACAAGGTAACTATGGTCCCATACAAGCACAGTAAGTGCATTGAGAAAAAGCAATGATTGGATGTACCAAAATTTCCTCCAGTGAAAGAAAGATTTAAAAAAATCAGTCAGTGCTCACCTCCAATAAAATCAGCCTACTATCACCTTGACAATATATCAATTAAAGGACTATTCAGCCCTCCGTTGTGTCTACTTTTTAATGTCACTGGCGACCTTTCTCCCAAATGTCACATTAATGGACTGATTATCACCTTGCCTGGAACACATCTGAATATTATGGCATTGATGTTATTTGTGTCCCATGTGTCCCACTATTTGGCTTCTTGGCATTGTCCTTGAGAACAAGCAGTAACAAAGAGTAGTGAAATCCTACATTTCTTTCCCTATGTGCAGTGTCATGATACCGTTTTGTGTTTTTTGTATAAATTCTGGTGTCAACTGTTCCTGTTCTTCATCCTCAATCTCTGCAGCATTGATGGCAAGTTTGATGTGGCTTACTATGCCAATGTGTTGATCAGCAGCAGTGGTTGGATGTACTGGCTGCCTCATGCTATCTACAACAATAATAATAATAATAATAATAATAATAATAATAATAATAAAACTTTATTTATAGAGCACTTATCAAAACAAAGTACAAAGTGCTTCACAACAAGAGAAATAAAATACCACAGTGAATGACGAAATATAAAGAAATAAAATACATAAAATACACAAAAGCAATAAAATAAACAGTAAAATAAACAACCAGTTCAGGTAAAATCAGGATATGCTTTCAGATAAAAATGTGTTTTGAGACGAGACTTAAACGAAGACACTGACTCAGACAACCTAATTTCTTCGGGCAGGTTGTTCCAGAGCCTCGGGGCCCTGATAGCAAAAGCTCTGTCCCCCTTAGTTTTCATCCTGGACTCAGGAACAGACAGGAGACCCCTGCCCGGGGATCTCAAACTACGTGAAGGTTCATAAGGGATTACAAGGTCTAAAATATAATCTGGGGCCAGGCCATGAAGAGCCTTAAAAGTAATCAACAAAATCTTAAAATCAATCCTAAAACCAACAGAGAGCCAATGTAAAGAGGCTAAAACAGGTGTTATGTGGTAGTACTTCTTGATCCTGGTTAACAGCCTAGCAGCTGAGTTTTGTACAGTCTGCAGTCGTGTCAAAGTTTTTTGATTAAGACAAGTGAACAGGCTGTTACAATAATCAAGGCGTGAGGAGATAAAAGCATGTACAACAGTTTCTGCATCACTAAGATTTAAAATAGATCGTATTTTTGCAATATTTCTGAGGTGATAAAAACATGATTGGACAAGCTTAGTGATATGTTGCTCAAAATATAAATTGCTATCAAACAGGACACCAAGATTTCTTGCAACAGGCTTGATATGTTGTGACAGGTTACCAGTAGATAGCAGTATTTGTTTAGTGATGTGTTGGGGCCCAATAACAAGGATTTCAGTTTTATTTGAGTTGAGCTGAAGAAAATTTATCGACATCCAATTTTTTACAGACAGGCCAACTCAGCGTACTAAGGTTAGTGGGCTTGACAGGGAGGTACAACTGTGTATCATCCGCATAGCAATGAAAAGAAATATCATGTCTGCGGATGACATCACCCAAGAGAAGCATGTTTAAGGAGAACAATATTGGTCCCAGAATTGAACCTTGAGGCACACCGTACTTGGTATGGGAAAAGGATGACATGAGGTTATTAAAGCTGACACAGAATTTCCTATTGGACAGATAAGATGAGAACCAGTCTAGTGCAGTGCCAGATATGCCCACCCAGTACCTCAGTCTATCTAAAAGAATGCCATGATCAATTGTATCAAAGGCAGCACTTAAGTCCAACAGCACAAGAATTGAACACATGCCTGCGTCTGCATTCATTAAAAGGTCAGTGGTGACTTTGAGAAGGGCTGTCTCAGTGCTGTGGTGTTGACGAAAGCCAGATTGGAACTTTTCAAAGGTATTATTGTTTTCCACAGCAGCAAGAAGCTGCTTAGATACAAGTTTTTCGAGAATCTTCGAAATAAAAGGCAATTTGGAGATTGGGCAATAGTTATCCAGGAGGGTGGGATCAAGCCCAGGTTTTTTTAGGACTGGCTGGACACAAGCTGTTTTAAAGAAATCAGGGACGCAGCCAGTAGACAGCGAGCTGTTAAAAATAATTTGTAAAAGGGGCGCAATACAATCCATAACTTCCAATAAAAACCTAGTTGGGATTTTGTCCAGAGGGCTGAAGGACACTCTTATAAGAGACATGATGTCTGCGAGTTCAGGCAGAGTAACAGCAGAAAAATTGCTCAAAGAATCCCTGAGCGGGTGATCCACATCTAAAAAAGCAGGATTGGGGGTGATATCAGATCTTATTAACTCCACCTTTCCAGCAAAGTGCAAAAGAAACTTTTCACAATCAGCATCACACTCAGCAGGGGCACAAGGAGAGGCTGGGTTAACTAACTGATCCACAGTCTTAAATAGGAATCTGGGGTTGTGCTGATGGGCAGAAATAAGTGCAGAGAAATGACATGTTCTTGCATCCTTCACCATCCTATTATAAAGGCGTAATAACTCTTTCATGGCCACAAAGTGGACCTGGAGACCTGATTTCTTCCATCTGCGTTCTGCTCTTCTGCATTTCTTTTTACAGCTTCGAATACTGTTATTTAACCATGGCTGTTTTCTAGTCTTTGAGTTTGGTCTATTTTTCAGAGGAGCTATGAGATCTAAGGTTGAAGAACACAGGTAGTTAAAATAATCAACCAAATCGTTGGTGTTGAAGGAATCGGGAAACACACTGCCAGGAGAATTGAACAGTGTACAGAATTTTAAGGTACTATGCTCATTAAGGACGCGTGTGTACTCAGAGCGGGATAAGACAGTACTAGCAGCCTCTAATTCACAGTTAAAAACAATGCATAGGTGATCAGATACAAACATGTCCCTGGTTTCCACAGATGGGGTTATCAGGCCCAAAGTAAAGACTAGGTCTAAGGTGTGGCAATGGGAATGGGTTTGGCCAGACACATGTTGTTGAAAGTTAAAAGAGTTAGTGATATTTAAAAAATCAGCAGCAAGGGCATTAGAGGAGTCATCAACATGAATATTAAAATCACCACAAAGAAGAATTCTATCATAATTTAACACAAGACTGGATAAAAACTCAGGGAGTTCAAACAAGAAGGAGCCAGCTGGTTTAGGGGAGTGATAAATAATAGCAAATATGACCGGGAGGGGGCCACCAAGTTTAAACATGAGCACTTCAAAGGAGGGAAAAATCACTGCAAGCTATGAGGTTACACTTTAAATGCTTCCTATGGACAGTAACAAGGCCCCCACCTCGACCACAGACCCTAGGGTGACTAAAGCAGTCATAATCAGGAGGGCACAATTCAGCCAGCTGACTGTGATCACCAGGACTTAACCAGGATTCAGTTAAGAACATAAAATCTAAATCAGTAGAAGAGATAAAATCATTTAAAATAAATGTTTTGTTAGAGAGGGATCTTACAATGAGAAGAGCCATCTTAGAGTCTGTGCTGCTTCAGATTTGAGGTTGAGCTTGGAGGTAGGGTTCTGGCCCAGCACTTTATTAAGTTATTATTATTGCTGTGTCGGCTGTGTCTGTTTCGCACTAAGGACCTATCCGAAATTATCACAGAAATGTTAAAAGTGGCACTAGAGGGATCCGGGCTCGAGATAGCAGCACTATGATCAGTCCACAAGGGGGAGGTAGTGACAGCAGAGGGTGCGTGGCGGTTTTTGGTGAGCAGAGAAGAGGAAGAAGAAGCACAAGGGGAAACAGGTGATGTAAATAGTCAACTACAGGAGGAGGACAGCACAGCGTGCTGCAGGTTAGCTGCCAGCATGCGACTACCTGACTTGTTTGGGTGAAGACCATCTCATGCAAACAAGGAAGAACGACCCCAGAATAAGTTAAAGTTGTGAATAAAACCAACGTCATGGGAGACTGGAACCAGGTATGAAGGCTGAGGATTCTGCTAAAACGGCCAATTCCCCGACCCAGTGTAGGAATTGGACCCGAAATGAAAGCATGCTTTCCGGTGCTGTTGAGCAGGTCAAAGAGGCGGATGAAGTCTGCTTTCGTCAGCTCCGATTGCTGATGGGCGGTGTCATTGGTGCCGACATGGACTATGATTTTCGTGATATTCATCGGGAGTGCAGCCAGAAGTCCAGGAAGCTTTTCGAGGATGTCGGGGGTAGTAGCTCCGGGAAAGCAGCGTGTGACCGCATTAACAAAGCGGATATTCTTTACTATGGAGTCTCCAACGATCAGCGTAGTTGAGGGGATGAGAGGAGGCAGAGTCGGTGATCGTGGAGACCGCCGAGTTCCATCAGCCGTCCCTGGGATAGTCGTGGCCGGGGACTGCTGCGGCGAGGTGGCGGCGTCCTCCTTAGCAGAGGACTTCTCTGCCGTCTCAGGACCAATGAGACCCCCAGAGCTTCTCCTGATCACGGCCTCTTTCAGTAACTTGCGGAGAGAGGAGGAGGAAGACTTGACCGCTGGAAGAAGGGAGCATCCCTCCAGTGGAGGAAAGTCCAGCGTGTCCAGGATGTCAAACCTGTTGGCCAGCGGGAGGTCCCGATGTGAAGGTGGAGGAGGCGGGCGCTTTGCACCATGTCTGTCGTTACAGGCTACGGTCCAGTGCTCCGGTTGGCGTGGAGTCGAACTCACCGGAGCCTTCTCACCACCCCCGCCGGCGAGTGACCATGCATCCACTGGGGCTCGGCACGGAGTAGAAATGGCAATTGCTTTGGGCTTCGCACCCATGAGGAGCCACGGATCTTCAGGCTTAGCTGAAACGGCTTCATACTCCGGGGCGCCAGTGATGATGGAGCCGAGCCACGGAAGAGTGGGATCATTGTCCAGTGCTGGAGTGGAGCAGTCAGGGGTGTGAGAAGGGATGGTCGCAGTCCGGCTGCCGCAGCCAGAGGAGCTGAGGACCGCCAGGTGTTTTGCCTGGGCCGAGGCGACAGTGGAGAACTCCAGGATGAGCTGGTCTTTTTCTCTGAGCTCGGCTTCCAGACAGGCGATACTTTTCTTCAGCTTTGAGACGGTAAGGTGACAAGATCCACACTCATCCATGAGGCTATCATTTAGTCTGTGAGAGTGCTTCGAAGCTTAAAGTCCACAGTTAAGTCCATAAAAGTGCTACAAGCTTAAAATCCTTAATAAAAGCGACCGGCTAGCCTAGCCACCGGGCTAAAACAAACCTAGCTAAGCTAGCAGCAGTGGAGGCAGTCCGGTAAACCAC
Source organism: Siniperca chuatsi (assembly GCF_020085105.1). Taxonomy (NCBI): domain Eukaryota; kingdom Metazoa; phylum Chordata; class Actinopteri; order Centrarchiformes; family Sinipercidae; genus Siniperca; species Siniperca chuatsi. The sequence continues at coordinate 9,376,148 of NC_058055.1, forward strand.
GTGGAGTTGCAGCCAGCTTAAAATCACTTAAGATCCACACGTCCGATGACTAAAAACCTTTTCCAAGTTAAAACATACAGGTAAAGCAGTGTAGCGTAGAAAACCCAGCTTAAAAACTCGATAAAATATAAATTTATGATGGTGTAAGACGAAGTTTCTAGCGACGCTTCTGCCGGGTGCTTCACAGAGCGTGAGCCACCCCAGAAGTTGCAGCTACAAAATATTGTAACATAAAACATTAGACATAAGTAAGCAGAGTTAAAATAGACATATGAAAAATAATACATGTGAAAGTTATAGAAATAAAAAAAATAAATAAATAATGAATTAAAACCATTAAAAATTAAGAATAAAAACAACTAAACAAGATAATTACGACCTACAGTTGACCAAGAAAAATAATAGGACACATGCGTTAAAACCTGGTCTGCTTATTGTCCCTTGAGTCAAAACTAAACAAAGAGAAGCAGAATTCAGTTTTTATGCACCACATGTCTGGAAACCTTGAGATCTGCTGCAACTCTCAGCTCTTTTAAATCAGGGCTTAAAACTTTTCTGTTTACCATTGCAATTTAAGTTAAACTTGAGACTATTTATTAATATCTTGCACTGCACTGTAACACAAATGTTTTATTCTACTGTTTGATTTGTTTCATTCTATTTTAGCTTATTTTTATCTTATTTTATTTTTTTACTCTTTAAAATCCTATTTATGTGTGTATTTTTATATTGCCTTGTGTTTCTTTTATAACGTTTTTTAATGCATTTCTTTCTTATGTACAGCACTTTGAATTGAATTTAAAAGATACTATACAAATAAACATGCCTTGCCTATACTTTGATTGTTGTTAATGACAAATGGGACTTTCCATCACTCAAGGGAAGCTGTGGGACTTTTGCGATCATCTGTCTTCCTTCTATTCTTACTTCCTCTCACACATAATTAACCTGATGTTTCACAGCTGGTGTGAGCGAGGCAACAGAGCTAGGACCCAGATGCAGATGATGCAGACAGACTGGTACTATTCAGTGATTTATTGCCCCATTGAAGGTATATACAGGCTTACAGGCAGGTACAGGTACAGGGTCAAACTCAAGTTACAGTTCAGGTTCTGATGGCTTGAAAGGAAAGGTACAGAGCACATGGCAACTTTGAAACATAGAAACATCAACGATCTGGCAGAGTACTAGTGGCAATGAACCAGTATAGTAAGTACTACTGGGCTGATTAGGGGAGGTGGGAAGCAGGTGAGTTAATGGGACAGTCAGAGGGCATCTGGTGGACAGGAAGAGAATGGCAATAAATGGGTTGTGAGGAAGTAGGAATGCAGCTAAAGTGAGGGATGCTTTTCTCCTTTATCAAATTCAATCAGCATCAAGGATATAGAAGCTGAATTAACACTCAATATTATCTATGTGGGTCGATTCTGAATTTGCAAGTGCATTGGAAAAGTTTAGAAATGTTTTCCTCTTAAACTTGTATGTCAAACACAGCCACTTAACTACATTGTTTTCTTCCAAAAAAAATCAAAACAATATACTGTATGGTAAAGGTTTCAGTCGTAGATGTTGTTCACTGAATTTAATCAGCAGCTACAGCCACTACCCATATGTGCTTGGACCAATTCTAGTCACCTTGTATATGCTTCCTTTAGGCAATATTATTAGGAAACAATCCATAAACTTTCATTGTTATGCGGCTGATGCCCAATTATATCTATAGATCAAGCCATGAAACTAATCGGTTAGTTAAACTTCAAGCACGCCTTAAGGACATAAAGTAAAGTAAACAAAGCAATTTTCAGATGTTAAACTCTGACAAAACTGAAATTAATGTACTTAGCCCCAAACACCTCCGAGACACATTATCTAACGATATAGCTTCTCTAGATGGCATTGCCCTGGCCTCCAGCACCACCGTACGGAACCTCTGAGTTATCTTTGATCAGGATTTGTCCTTTAACTCCCACATGAAACAAACTTCAAGGACTGCCTTTTTTCACCTACGTAACATTGCCAAAATCAGGAACATCTTGTCTCAAACTGATGCAGAAAAACTAGTCCATGCATTATCCATGTCTATCCATCCCTATAGTTAGGGCTGGCTTGAGTGAATCCTGAACCATCCCTTGGTTATGCTGCTATAGGCCTAGACTGCCGGAAAACTTCCCATGATGCACTGAGCTCCTCTCTCCTCCTCTCCCTCTCCATCTGTATGCATTTTTATCCCATTAATGCATATTACTAACTCGACATTTTCTCTCTCCCGTAGTTTTGTGCTTTCTCGTCTCTCTCCTCTCTCCTTCTGTCGCTTTCAGCAGGTATTTTTCCCTCTGAAGCTACAGAGTCTGGATCTGTGGTTGTAGGCCACCTGCTGCCCCGTGTTCCTGCTCGACAACCGCTACTACAGTTGTTATTATTAGTCTTATTACTATTATTGTCATTATTACTACCATTACATTATTATTATTTGCATAATGTGCATTGTAACTATATAAAATAAATTATTTTTTACTTTTATGTGCGTGAGTTGTGCTGCACCACTTTCCACCACATGAGCACTATATTCAAAGTCATCTGTGAGCAACTGTGGCTTGGACAAAAATAAATAGATGATACAGAAAAAGACAGACGTGTGTATTATTGTCATTCCAGTTATGTTACGTTAAATGTTTGTGGGCGCCAGCAAGACGACAAAGTTATTATAAACTATGCAAGAGCTTGTCAGCATCTCAGCCTCCACAAAAGAGAGACCTGTGACAGGCTTTAAAGACAGTACCATTTTCAAAAATAAAATAAAAATTGCTGCTTTACCACTTGTGTTAAACCTATGCAATTCATAACTTTGATGTCATGCAGATTTTGGGTTGGATCACTGTAAAATTTTGTAGATATTACTTTACGTTGTAGATGCAGATAGCTGCAGTGTTCATATACTGTTTGAGCTACTCAGTGAGCATTTAGCATGCTGGAACTTTTTATAATCTACCACACCACAGATGTCTGCGTGACCAATTACACCAGTGAACAGAACACCACTTCCTATTCTTATTATAGTCCAAATGGAGAAGTAAGAACAAGACAGTCACATTGAATGTACCACTGATTTGGTTTACTGTCAGTGTCTCTCAATTCTTTCACACATCGTTCTTCTTCATCAACATCTAAACCTTATTCTTCTTGGAACTATATCAAGATCACCAACAATGTAAGTGGCAGATTGCATTAATACATACTTTTATTTTGAAACCTGTAAACACTGACGAATGGACCAAAGAATAATAGTATGAATTTCATTTTTAGAACACAATGGGTAAGAACTTTAAGAAGAAGAATAACATTTTTTATTTAGTATTTATAGTTAGTGTTGTTGCATGGTTCTGTCCTAAATCTTGATGAGAGAAATGTGTGATATTTTTGCTATTTCTAAAAGCCTTTTTTTTTTTAAACCTTACATTACAAAAGATGCAGTAAACTGTTTTAAGGTTTAACATGAGTTTATATAATTTTTAGGAACATACTGTACGTGGCTGCATAGAAGGAAAAAATGCATTTAAAAATCGAAGAAATTATGAAGTTTTAGAAAAAGCTTACAAGTAAAGATCAGTAGCAATATGACAGTATAGAAATACTCTATCACAAGTAAAGGTCTGCCTGCATTAAAAATGTTACTTAAGTAAAAGTACATAAGTATTAGCCTCATAATATATACAAAGTACCAAAAGTACTCATTATGCAGAATGGGACTTTTCAGAATCATGTATATTATATTATTGGATTATAACTACGGATGCATTAATGCATAAGCATTACTTTAATGTTGCAGCGGTAATGGTGGGGCTTATTGTAACTACTTTATATACTGCTGGGTAGCTTAATCTATAATATTGTGTCATTATTTATTTTGTATTAATAATTTGAATCTGCAAAGTAACAAGTTAAAATAAAGTAGTAACTAAAGATGTCAGATCAACGCATTGAAGTGTAAAGTACAATATATACCACCAAGGTAAGGATAGTAGTAATGTAAAATAGCATAAAATGGAAAGTACATACAAACTGTACATGAGTACAGTACTTGAGTAAATGTACTTAGTTACTTTCCACCACCAGTGATTTGTAAGCAATAGGCTGAAACACAAACACAACAAAAATACCATTTTGGTTTGATTATGGTTACCCCATAGATTATATAGTAAGGTAATTTCAAACTAAACTGCCTTTCCATGTCTTCTCAGATACCAACATGAATGGCCTGATCCTCCTGTTGTACTGCATAGAAATCATGGGTGCACTATTGTGTGGAGCTGAAGTTACCAGAGGATTTACTATTGCTGATGTTGGGAATGATATGGTTCAAGGTGAATCAGACAAAGCCTTCCGTTCTGAAAGTTCTATAACAACACTGGTTGCTGATCTAACCAGTACTGACAGCACCATGTCTGAGGCCAGCAGGTGGATGAACACTGAGTCACCAGCTGTTTCCCAATTCTCCAATAGTCACACCACTTCACCTCCACCTGGCCCACAGCCCACCACCACACATAACAGTGTGTTTTACAGGAAGGAATGTCTTACAGTATTCATGGTAAGTGGCGGACTGATCATAGCCTGTGTTATTCTGCTGATTTCTACTTTGTTGCTGGCATGTAAGGTGTGTCAGTTGAGCAGAGACATCAAGGTGCTGAACAGCAACGTTGATCTGATCAGCAACTCTGAATACCGGATGGGAACCAAGAAGAACAAAAGCAAGTCAGAGGCAGAAGCCACAGAGACCAGCATGTTGATGGCCGTCGTCAGTCAAACACAGGAGGAGATGGGTAATAGCACCACCATAGAAGATGGAGGGAAGGTAAACAAGGATGGACAAATGGGAGAGGAGAACAAGAAGGAGGTGAGAGCCACTGCCAACAGTGAGGAAGCTTCAACTACACTTGTAACCACTGCTGAAAATTCATCCTCCTCTAAGCCACAAGAGGAGGGTACCAATTCCATGGCAGCCTCTTCCTCTGAGGGCACAGAGGAACCAAAGGATGTGGTGTAGAGTTGCATGTGTGAAGAGTTTCCTGAGCAACTACCCACATTCACTTCCTTATAGCTTTACAACTCCTTTACTTGAAATAGATGATACTTTTTGCAGCAGCTTTTGCTTTACAGCTAATTGAACAACTGCGTGTGCTGCTAAATCTGTCAAAATGAGCACTGAGCTTTTCTTTTCTTTTTCTTTTTTTTCCCTTTTTCAAATGATTGGTTGGTTGTATTTCTCTGTTACTTGTGTGTTTTGAATATTAAAATACATACATATTATGATGTACTTTTGTGCACGTTATGACATGTATGACGTGCAACAAGCACAGGAATAAAACAGATTGTAACCTCAGTCTTGAATTTATTACAATGCAGCCATTTCCTATTTAGTTGTGGCTGTGTAACATGTGTGGATGTTTGTATGTGTGTACTTGAGAGAGAGTGAGAGAGAGGTCTGCTTGATTAGCAAGCAGAGAATGTGCCTCTTCTGGGAAGTGCTGCTCAACTCAGAAAGAACGCTCCCTTTCACCTCAGCCAGAGCCGACAAAGCCACACAAAAAACCTTTTCAAAAAACCAATATGCAGTTGTTTCCGCCGTCTTGTGCAGATATTTGTTCATCGACTTACTTGTGACGTCATGATGGATGTGCACCTTTCATTAAAAGTCTGAATAGTTTGTCCCTTCTCAATGCAGCCTCTGCTTCAACTCGAGCTCAACTCAAATAGCAAGGAGCTGCAAACACGTTGAGTTTCGGTAGCTCTGGGTGATGTGCAAGTTCAGAGATAAAAGCCATCCTCAGAGAAAGTAAATGTGTAATATTTCTCAGGCAGGAACTTATTTCTATATTATACATCAGTGAATAAGGCAAGACTTGGATATGAGAGATTTGGATGATTTTTTCTCTCTGATGCTATGTGGTAACACAGGTCAAATTGAAATGCCGAAAGCAGAAGTGGGGGTTTGACTTTGAGGCTTGTTGTAAGGGGTAATGACAGGATACATGAGTTTTGATCTCATGCAGGTAGCTACTGGATGGATAGATAGGCAAGAGAGGAAGTACCAATCACAAATGAGGTACTTTGGTTAGTTTACATGGCAACTGAGCAAAGACAAATACCAAACAAATACAAAAGGACTCTCAGCTGCTGCGTTTTAATAAATCAGGAATCTACAGTGATGCAACATTATTTTGTTGAATATGTCACATTTTATGAGTTTAAACCCGGACTACCATCTGTATCATGGTTTGAACTGTCCCTTAGAATCCGAGGTAATTATGTGTGATAGAGTACAGCATTGCAGTGCAGAATGGAGAGTTGCCTGTATTGCTGATGGTAGGAAGCTGCAGTGGACAGGAGTCCTCTGCAATAAATCTTGAAGGTTTTTGTGGGAGTGTCTAAATTTACACAGGAAAAATAGCAACCAATTACAGCACAGTATTACTTTGTAAAGGGATACTTTAACGAGGGATAATATTGATTTAGGTGATATCTGATAACAGTCTAATTTATTTTGAGTACAAACAGAGGCAGAAATCAGTCATTTAATCTAACCACAACAATAGTTGCCACTTTAAATGCAGAAGTAAATCCTGAAAGCTGCCAGATAAGGATTGAGGGGTTTCCTTTGTAGCAGCCTTGTATGCAGGGACCCCTCCGTTATGCGCTCCATCCACTCCACTCCACCCCCCACCAACACCCCACCTCTCCCCGCTCACTTGCACTGCACAGAGTAAATCCAGAGCCTGCAGTGCCTGATCGCGCTAACCCAAAAGATCCATATAAGAGGCAAAGAAGAAAAGGATCAAACTGCAAGGCAGTGAGGGCAACCTCAAAAACCTGCACTGGACAAGTGAGTAAGGGTCAAATTCTATGAGGGGAATTCAGGCATAGAAAAAAAGATTCACCTTCAGCTGAGCAGCAGCTGGTCCAGAGCTTGAAAGCAGGAGAGGGAAGAGGGGCTGTACAGCAAAAAGGAGCAGAGAAAAGTGACTGGAATGATAAGATGATAAGGTGAGTTATGGACAAATTTAAAGACTCTTTTTTTTACACACACATTCTGCCACACCATGGCTCATACTGCAGTGTATGGTTCCTGGCTGTGTCTTTGCCTGCCTTTGCACCAGCTGATGCATGAGTTCTCTGTGGAGTCATTAATAAAACCCATCTATTGAGCTAGTTTTCCTCCTCTGAGAGCATTGCACCGACTGCTCTGACAACCACTGATGAGTGAACACCCATACTGATGCCAAGGTAAATGACTACAGGGATTCCTCATACTTTGTGGTGAATGAAATTCTTGAATAGACTAGAATTATCCTCTTACAGATCAGGTCAAATGTTTATCAGTTATAGAAAAGGACACATTTCAATCGTCTACTGATGGTGCATATATACAGTATGAGCATTTCTCGAAAGGACACTGCTACAGCATCCCTGAAAACATTCCTGTATGGTTAGGGGAGTCAGTTTGGCATGTGATGTGAATGTGTGTATCTGCAAGCAATGCAGTGATTTGCAGCAAACACTGAGCAGCCTGTGTGTGTGTGTACAGTACAGAGAGAGAGAGATTCTGGCAGAGGGTGGAGCTTTAAAGAAATGATGAAACAAGTTTTCTTCAGCACATCCCTCTGCAGTTACTATGCTTTTCTCATTCAGATAGCAAATGAATGTTCCCTGTGTTCACTATCTAAGCACACTGCAGGCATCACTTCTGCTTTCACAGTGTCCCTCCTGGAGGTAAAGAGGATGCTGTGTAAGACAAACCCTAACATTACTGTCTCTCCATCTTTCTTTTAGCAGGCATGTGATACTGAAGCTCTCTCCTAATGAGGCCCTTTTGGAACTGCTGCTTGTGTTGTTGCTGGGGTTGCATGTCCTAGCCGTGTGCCCCTCCATGTGCTCCTGCAGCCGCAGCCACAGGGAGGTAGACTGCTCCTGGAGGGGTCTGAGACAGTTGCCTGATGGCTTGCAGCACAACATGCGCTCCCTCAACTTGTCCCACAACCGATTTCACAACCTGGATGGCCAGCTCACCGCATACACCCATCTCCGCTTCCTTGATATGTCTCACAACCGGCTGAGCCACCTGCCCACCGGCTTGCCTCGTTCCCTCTGGCACCTCTACGCCGCCTCCAACCGCCTCCAGTTGCTGGACAAGAACGATACGGTCTACCAGTGGAATCTGCGAATACTTGACCTCTCCAACAACAAGCTGGAGCGGGCCATCTTCATCAACAATACACTGACCAATCTGTGCACGGTCAACCTAAGCCACAATCACTTCTGGACTTTGCCCACCAACATGCCTGTACACCTGGAAACCATTGACCTGTCCCACAACTTGCTTGTGAAGGTACTGCCAGGCTCTCTGGACCGGCTCCTCAGACTAACTCACTTCTATCTGCATGCTAACCGCTTTTCCACGCTGCCCTTTGGAGTGTTGGACAAGATGACATCACTTAGAGTCATCACTCTAGGAGACAACCCTTGGGCCTGTCACCTTTATGCCGACATCACCTACTTACTCTCCTGGACTCAGCATACCCCTGCCCGCGTCCTGGGCTGCCCCTGCCACACCCAGCCTGTCTGTGGAGGGGTCCACCCTGGCAGGACCAGAGGGTGGCACTTTGCCTCCTACAACCTGCCCCCCCTGGCAGCGAGTGCCATGCCCTCTCAGGCTAGTGTCACTGGGTGGTGGTACTTGTCTGTTTCTGCTCTGCTAAGCACCCCACACACCCCCAAAGAGACCACACAGCACCATCCCTTCACAGCCACACCCATCAGCATCTCCACTCTGCCACCCAGAAGCACAGGCACACGCCTAACTATTAATCACCTTTCTGCCGCAGAGCACATGCTCCACACTGATTCCCATCTCATCTCTGGCACAGAGGAAGCCTCACCCACTGACTCACTCCACAACACCCACACATCCTTTTTTTCTGACACAAGCTTCATTACTGAAACACCCATCAGGGCTGACATGACGCTGGCCACAGACCGATTCTTTACAACAGAGAGCTCCTCCGTCCAAACAAAGAAGACAACCACTCTTCGTACCAGGAGTGTGAGGAGGCAGAATCAGTCCCTTCCGAGTGGCGTCAGCAACAGCAGCCCGGCTCTTGCTACCTGCTCCTCGCTCCCTTTCCTACACAACCTGGGGCTTCTGTCTCTCATTCTGCAACAAGTCCTCTGAAAGACGAATGTGTGCATATGAATTTACAGCACAAACAAATGCAGCACACATACTGTACGGGACTGTTGTTGTACTGTTATGTATATTACCAGCTTTCTCAGCAAAAGGCCATTTACAATACAAAGGTTTTATGACAAGTTTCATAATCCTTGCTATTCTGACTACGGTATGATGCTAATTTTATTGTAATTGGCCAATAAACAATGCATTACTTTTTCTAATAACACTTTTTACAAGCCTCCACTTGAATGCACTGTCACTGATTTAAAAAATAATGTAATGAATATATCTAAGCACATGGTGGCACTATACATTCAGGTACCAGTTTATTATGTAACTGAATGTAGCCTGGTGCTCAGCTGTGACTACAGTCTACCCTTTTCGAACCTAACTGAGATACTGTCCGATATGACCTACACATTATTGTGTATCTTTTATTCTTATTTTTCCAAATTTTCTACAAGTATTGGCTGGATTTGACTGATGTTGTCTCATCATATTGTCATATCTTTTTATTTTATTTTATTGCATTAGCTTTCAAAAAGGTATGACACTCAAAGTTTTAATTTACTTAATTTGACTCAGTTGTCTATTTTAATAGATGTCCTTGATGCCTGCCTGCTTCTTTCATGTAACAAACCATATCACTCACCAGAGGAGCAATCTTTTCTGGCGACAGGGTGTATGTAAGAAACTGGTCATGACATGTACATAACAGGGAACAACAGAGACTCCGTGGAGAGGAGGGAAAACAAATGGACAATGTTGCGTCACTATCTTTAACAAACTCTGAGTACTGCTTCTGTATTTTGATCACATCTCAGACTTAAGTGTCCTTCATGATTCAGTGGCTCTCGTGAAAATGATCTGCATGGTGATTGAACGTTCCAGGAATGCTAACTTACTGCTATATTGCCGCAGAGCATTAAAGCACAGACATTCTCAGCTTATTTATATGAAATGTTAAGATATTCCAATCTTGATTGCATTAAGCGTAAATAACAATGATGTGCCAGCCTACAGGTTTTTACATTTTGCATTTAGAAATACCTTCGCATATAGTACCAAAAGGTGCCAAAATAGAAGGAAATGCATCTAAGCAAGCTGCATTTGATAAACTTAAGAAGAATACAGTGCCAGGGAAGCACTTTCTGTAAAGTTGAATAAAATGTGCTGAGTTATTTACATCTTTTGATGATTGTTTGAATTTTGCCTCAGCTGCTTTTTTTTACACCACATTTTCTTCATTCTACACTGCAAGACTGATGTTTATCATTTCAAACTGTTTTTGTCTCAGGGGAGAGGGCAGACAAAGTGAAATTCTTTTTTATTTTTTTTAGTATTCGGCAACCACATCTCCTGTGAGTCTTTGACATAGGTGTCAACCCTCATGGGGGCTGAAGTTACAAAATAAGCAAGGTTATATAAATTAAACTCATTAAACAGTGACTTTTTCAGATTTAATTAGCAAGCTTAGATTTGTTATTAAGTTTATTTATTGCGGGAAGCTTCAATAAGCACAAAAGCACTTATTCCGGTCAGACCTTGCTTCACAGTTAATCACACCTGGAAAATGCCCAGAATAAACACTGTCTTATCTGTTGGTCATTGAGCAATCACTCTGCAATATCATGTCTAGGTTAAAAAAAAAAGATAAGTGAAAAAAAAGAGTCATCTACTGTATGCAGTAATACATTGTGGAAGAGAGACCAGCCCAGAAGTGCATGCTCTCCATATGTCGCGCAGAGAAGCGAGATAATCTCGCAGGAACATCTGTGATACAGAAACCAGGGTTCTTTCCTGGCACCGTGTGGCACAGGGAGGTGCGAGTCTGGTGAACAGGTGACCCTCTGTTCAGCCAGACACAGCCTAGAAGACCAACATGGAGTCACTGTCACCACCCACACTGTGAATGATAAACATCTGACGTAATGCTGGTTGGGCCATGGATCATACCTGAAAAGCTAACCAAAAAAGGGATGAATGGAAATTGAAATTAAAATATATTCACTTATATAAAAATTCTTACTTAAAAATGCTATACAACTGGATAAATAGATATAGTTGTGTCGTTAATGACAATTAGACAGTGCAATGATTTAGCAAAGAGAAATATATCAGAAATCAGAAATACTTTATTGATCCCAGAGGGTAAACTCTTTTGTTACATCAGCTCACTATCACATCAGCACACACAGGAATAGAAGTTCTAAGCAAATCAGAATATAATACACTATAATACAGGTAAGATAAAATAAGTACAAAGTGGATATAAATGCAAAATTAAAATAAGTGTAAAGTACAAATATCATGATTTAATGAATAAAAACAACACAATAAAAGTCAGAAAGTGTGAACAACAATAACGGATCATTTTATCTGCTCACCAGCCAAACACGTGCTGAATAAATTATGTGTTTTTATAGCTTGGAAATAAAAGAAAAGGTTTCAGTCATAGTCATCTGGACACTGTTTTCAGAATCAAGACGTTTCGGCTCCCATTCGGAAGTCATTCTCAAATGAGAATGACTTCGAATGAGGGACTACACCGTCTTATTTGGAAATAAAAGCCAAAACAGAAAGAAACTTGTGGTTGACATGTAGTTTATTTATAAGCATGTTTCAAGTCTCAAAAAAAGTTAATTTGGTTTAAGTTTCAGTTTCTCCTTTAACCTTCATCTTCACTTATTGATTATTAAACAATTATTTTATTCCAAGTGTGAGTTTATTCCAACAAGTCATCCAAATTAATACATTTCTGCCAGTATAGCATACTATTAACCAGCCAGCCAGATAGTTTTCCACTGTAGACTTAGTTTATGAAAAGACAAAGTGAGGATGAAGTGCAACTTAGATTCTGATTCTGAATTCATGTTGCACCTTTTGTGTTTCATTGAAGTGTAAGTTTTGTTTATATTGTTTTTAACTGTGAAGATTAGAACAAACAACGTAAAAAATTAATCATCACCGTCCTTTGGTTTAGTTGCCGTATTGTGGCTTTCATACATTCTGCGCCTTAAAGAGATTAATCCCAATAACAGATACATGATACATGTGTTTTTATCTTTCTGCCTCCCTTTAGCTGCAGACCTTTAAAACATCTCTTCCAAGTACTGTAGGTGTCAGTGAGCTGGCCTGCTTGCCAATTATTTTCTCTGTAGACAACATAAAGTAATGTCAGATTTCTCTTCTGGCTTCTCCTAATAACTGACAAGGTGTAGAAGGCTAGCATCATTTACTGCTGCCATGCCTCCCCTCTTCATTTCTCCACCCGGGCTTGTTTTGAGTGAGCTGCCTTCTTTCTTTCAGCCACACTCAATAAGACGCACCCTCAGTGTACCTGGCAATCCCACTGCCCTCTTATATATATATACTGTATATCACTATGTTCAGACAATTGCATATAGAAAGGCTTTGAGGACATTGTATTACAATCTTAATGCAGGCAATCATGGTGAGTGTGTAAAAGGATTTTTTTTTAGTTTTTACTTCATCTATCTTTGTATGTGTATGTACCATTGCTGAAAAAGTCAATTTTCTTCTGTTTTTGAAGAGCACTGCTTATAAAACTGGCTCACCACCAAGCTAAAAGGTTTTTGGAGTTAGTTTGGAATTGAAGCTTTTTTTCTGAGACTGTATTCAGCAATAACAGGGAGTCCAGAAAACAGCCCAGCATTTTAGCTGTTCCCCTTACAGCAGCCTGCAGAAGTCATACAGTCTTTCCTAACATTAAGAGGAGTCAGAAGGCCACTGTAGGTGGTGAACCTGTGGGTGACTTTAGACTTGCCACTCCTAAAAGGAACACAAGAGACTTGTCACTTTGAACCACCTCCAGGAATACACACGTAGACAAAGACACATAAATACAAATGACATCAGCTTCTCTTATGATTGCACGTGCTCAAAGTGCCCTCTTGTGGCAGTGGAACAGAAATGAATCCCAAAACATTACAGTCAGAAAGATTGTGTCCTTCACCAGGACCTGAGGGTGAATATTCTCAAGGACATCTTGAAATAGTGTGTTTTTTCTCCTCAACCTCCTTATGGAGCAAAATATCAGCGTTTACTGCAAAAATATCAGCGTTTACTGCAAACACGCAAACATGTTCAGATTTGGAATAAAATGCATTTATAACTGTAAGCAGACACTTGTGGCTACTTGTGTCCAAATTTGTGGAATTTGAATGATATTCTTCTCCCAGAATGTCATACTCAAACACAAAATAAGAGAACAGCCAGACTGAGAGCAAAGGATGAAGAATAGCTCCCCGTGGCACTCAAGGGTATCCTTTTACTGACATGATAAAATCATGACAATTACTGTAGATAACCATCAGCCTACAGGCCTATTGTACACCTAATGCAATGGCCATTATCGTGGACCATCACAATAGACCAAAGCTCGCACACATGCTGATGCACAACTGCAGCCCGTTTATGGCTAAAACAATGGCTGCCAATTTCGACTTCCTTAGAGCCTGTGTCACAATATAAATTATAACCCAGAATTAGGCTGGTACCCAACCAAAGGACACTCAAATGCAGATAAAGTTTTTCTGATAAACCTAATTTTTATTGACAGCTTTGGTCTATATGCCAAGGCGCACCATCTTTTTGAGCCAAGAGCAATGTTTTCCAGTCTGGGCACTGATCAGCTGAAAAGCAAAACATGTAGGAATCTGGAAGAAATAACAAGGCGTAGTCTAGGAGCCGGAAGACTGATGAGACAGGCAAAATTCTACCCTGCAACATAGTGGGGGGAAGCTGAGGATATGGTATCTCTTGCTCTTGTCTCTCGCACAGACAAGGCAAGGTCAGTGTTAAGGTCAGTGGTTGCAGAATAGGAAGTGGGTGGCAACTGAGAGAATATATGGTGGCAGCTGGTTAGGGGAAAAAATAAAGTAAAAAGGAAAGGAGAGAAAAGGCTGATATAAAACAAAGAATGAGCCAGAAGACAGAAAGCACCACTTAGCTGGAGTGTCCAGAGAGGCCTGCTTACTGTACCATTCTTAGCCTCTGGAAGATAAAAAAAAAACTGTCTGAGGCATAGCATATGTACTCATATAAACAAACAGAGAAAGTGAATAAAACTGGGAATACAAGTTCTTCAGGCTAGTAATCCATAGGCTTATTGTGTGTCAGTTTGTCTGTATAGCAACAACAAATGCAGCTGGGTGCATGCATGAGTGTGTCTTAACACCGTTATAAAGAGGAAATCTTGAATGTGTACTGTAAATTTGCATGATAAGCCAGAGAACATGGTGCACAGCTGTCCTGAGGTGGATTCCAACAAAATGGGCTTTAACGTACTTTGACAGAGAATAGAAAAAGATCTGGGGACTGCAAGCTCAAAATCAAACTCACTTTAGAAACAGTGTTGAATTTAAAATGTTCAGCCAATCCAAACTTACATGACTGGGACAGTTTCATGTCCAGTCTCTGTATGGGGAGGGGTATACCACTTCCTCTGTATTGACAAAGCTCTCCAAAAGGCCAACATGCACATCTTTCTCCCCACTGCTGACTGTACAGGTGATAGGATGGCTCCTCGCGGTGCTTTAATGCTACTCGTCATCATTTGTAACACACAGCTCTCTCTGGAGTCGTGCAAAAAGCAGCCGGAACATTCCAGGGAGCAGCAGGGGCATGAGCTTATCTCCCAGCCCAGTGGAGCAGGTAAATGATGTCGTCATCATCCACTTGTGTTGGAGCCTGATTGGTCCACCACCACATGCAAATGGTCTTTTAATACTGAGGTCAAACATGCAAATCAACTTGCTTGGTCTATATTGTAGTTACATTAATTCTGGAAAACTATTGGATCTTCTGTTTATGCAATATTTTGGCATTTACTTGGCATAGTTTTCATATTTTGTAAAACTCAGAGGAACAATCTGTGATCCTTTGGGGTACACCAAGCTATTGTGTAGTACCTTGAGGTGCTTTTGGGCACTTAGTACAAGGAAGGCTTCTTAATGCTTGCAATAGTTTGCAAGCACCGAGGAGCCTTATGAATTTTAGATATTTCAAAAGTCAATATTACAGTTTTAGTTTTTAATAATCTACCTGGAATGCTAGTGTGAAGCCTCTGGCACAGCTTAATTAACTCATCTGTGTAGTTACAGAAGGCATAATGGGGGAGAGAAATCACCAGAACATCCTTCCCACTGATTTGGCTTCAAACAGTTTCTCTTTGTGGTGACAATTGTACACATTCCCAGTAATCCTCACATATCATGATCTGTCAACAATTTTTTTTAATTCAACCACCCTTTGGAAAACATACAAATCAACGATGAGAACAGACATTTTATCTATTAAATTCATCAATTTACAATTTAATAATCCTCTATGGCTGAAATATACTTTTATATGATGCTGAGTTATTCCAGGCAAGATGAAAGAGCAGGTTGACTGCAGTTTGGTGGGTGGTTAATTCCTGAAATAGGACTGTCAATTATGCATGTTTCGGTCTGGCTCTCTCCCTGCAGTCTGAGAGGTGCTTTAGCTCAGCAAAGAAGAAGCAGAAAGGAGAGGACACTAGAGGGAGACAATTTGTTCACATCTGCAGCCTTCTCCACAGCTTTCCTCTGGATTCTGAATTTCACTATAATAGGCCCTCCTGAGAAAAGCAGAGATCACTCAATCCACAGAGATCAATATGAAATCATTCACAAAATACGAAGGATAAAATTACAGCATCTCAAGAGTGTTTGAATAATATCCAGAACAAATTCATGTGATAGAAAATATTTGCTCTGAGCTCCCTTTTAATGTCGAATTAATATACTGTATGTTGGATTATTTCATGTCAGTTCATGCTTAAAACACATGGTGAGCCTTCTGTGTAGTTATGTAAATTGTGTATCAAAATGTAAAATCCCCGTAGACTTCAAGTTTCACTTTAAAATATGTGTCAGTATTAGAAGTAATTTATCATCACTGGTATTTATGTCTCATTTAAAGATTGAAAATTTATTTTGTGTTTCATGCACAGAATATGTGTAGGAATCTGTGGGGAGAAAAGGGGTTTTACACGATCCAAGAACAATTTCTCCAAGGTCAAGTGAAGATTCTGAGGGTGTAACATGATTACTGCAACAGGAAACAGGATGCCTCTTCTCAAAACAGCATCTCATAACACTGTCAACGAGTCTGTTGCTTCTCTCACTTTCTTTTCCCCCTCAGCTCTTTCACACACTATCAATTTTACTTCTCTCTCAATCCCCAAATCCTCCAGTTTTCATGCAAAGGCTTGGTTAGTTACAAGCTTTTTTGCATGCTGAGTTTCCTCTCTATTGAGAAGCAGTTCATCTTTCAGTGCTGCATACAGGCTACAGTTGCACTGATACAACTATATGATTTCAGAAATCTTTGCATTTTCCACTCATCTAAAGCAAATAGTGAATTATGGTTCAACACAGATGCGTTCAATGTACGTAGGATATAAAATTGTGTCTATTTCTTGAAATTCTCCATCCAATCATTAATCAAAACGTCTTCAACGGCTATCACCTTTACAAACGCTTCCAAGCCATGATGATGTTACTGTGCGATCAGCATCACTTTCAAGGAAATGTGTTGATATATACTTTGTAGCAAAATATAACCCTTCCCTTTCCTCCTCACTCAGTACTAAATGCTCAACTGCTCCAAAAGCATAGCTGTCAGAGCGCCTAAAGTTGCTTAAAGAAGGATAAACATTTTAGGCACTTTCAACGGGCAGTGGTGGCTGCTCAGATTAAAGGGGAACTCTAAAAATCTACATGTTTCTCCTTCAATCAGTGTAAAAAAAAAAGATCTAGAGACCCAAACATTGAAGTAGTGCTGGTTATGAGATATGAATGATATTTGCTGAAATATGATATGCTAGTTGACTGTCGTACAAATCTTAGATTTTAAATAGAATAATGTGTGTCTGCTGTGGCATCAGGTTGTTTTAGGTTCAAATCTGGTTCACAATCCTTGATCAGATGTTGTAAAACGTTGCACATATAATGTACCTTTTCTGTCACGTTTGACTTTGCTCTCTTCATGGTATAACAACAGTGAGTAGAAAGGCCATGATAACAATGTTCAAAAAGCAGAATAATTCACAAGCACACCATGAAACCTGGGAGCCCAGTATTTTTATTTGAGCATAAAACAGAAGTTGCTCTTCATGTATTAAATCCACTGTGATTTTTGCACACCTTGTGATGGGCTTTAAAGCCTGTTGTTCCTGAGAGCTCATATTCCACATCAATTTATAACCTCCCTTGCTCTTCTCTCTCTGCAGCTGCATGAGTTGGATGTGATTTTCTTACATTCACATTTTAGGCATATGCTATAGGACACTGCCACACCTTACAGAAAATGCAACACTAAAATAATCTTTAATGTACCGCCAAATGGCACAGGACAGAACAATAGTGCATAGAAGTTAGAATAAGTAATAATGTTTCACACAAGGTGTCATGTTTCCATTTTCCTTGACACTCCTGTGCTACAGGGAATTGTTAGTATGTGGAGTGTCCCCCAACTAGAGTTTTAGCTGTTAAACTGTCAAAAGTGCTGTTAGGTGGGTTTTATCTAAGTCATTGTTTCAAAAACATGCTGCCCAGCCAGATAAGAAATTTCATTCTGGTAGTGCCCTGAACAGTCAGCACAGAGAGGCCTATTCAAAAAAACTTCACTGGATGTGAATAATGAAATAAGATCACTAGTCATGTTTCATGCAGAGCTTGGAATGTTTTGTTGTAAGTATGCTCATGCTAAGTTTAATGAAAACTGTATTTATATAGAATTAATTGTCTGAGTTCTGTGAGCAGTAATCTGGCATGTTTACAAAGAGATGTATTATACATTATTTAAAATATAATTTGTACATGAGTTTTTTTTTTCTTATGTTCTATTGACAGCATACTGTGCAAATAATGTAGATCAAAAAAAAATTCCCACCACAAATGTTATGCATGTTCATTTATTCATTCATTTCTTATCTGCTTCTTCTTCTTCACGGTCATGAGGGGGCAGGGCCAGCTTATCTCCACATACATTGTGCAGAGGGCAGGGCGGGCAGCTCAATACAGGTCATCTACATGAAAGGATCCATAATTACTCCACCACATGTATGAATATCATACTTTATTGATCCCCATAGAAAACATATATATATAAATAGCAGTTAAAGGTCAGCTACAGAGATTCAGTATCTTGCTCAGGGACCTTTTCCACAGGATTTTAACCTGCTTGAACACAGATTTTATGGCTCAAGAGACTTTCTCTAATAATCAGCCCAACTCACTGCCTAAAACTGGGCACCTTTTAGTACATTTAAAAATCTGATCTTCTGTGTATTCTGAGCTGTATTTGAAAATATTCAGCGTAACTTGTTTTAACTTAATATGTAACATATGTTAATAAATACAGACTTGCATTGTTGTTACTATAGCATGATTGTATCGGTTACGTTTTAAGCTGAGAGGCCCATTAAATGCACATCTAGTAATACATAACAAATATAAATGCACTAACAAAAATTCACCTCTTACTGGCAAAATGTATGGTATATCACTTTGCAATGATACTGTTAGCTACCATAAAAAAAGCTATACAGTGTTTCTGGGGATATAACCATAGCAATCAGGATTATTTAAATATTATTAAATAGGAATTGCCCTACTTTTTGATTCTTTCTGAGGGACTATATTGCATGGCGGAAGAATAGCAAATTATTGTAATTAATATAAAAAATAGGCTGCTGCTTTGTAAATGTTCACTTTTCAGTTGAATAATAGCATGTAAACATTTCTAATTAAGAATAATATATACGTTTTTTTTTTTTTACAGTTGTATGTGTCCACTGATTTAGAAGAGCAATAAGCCACTTTCACCTCTAGTGGCTTATTGCTTAATTAAATGACAAATCGGAGGATTGGTTTGCAGATTGCCTGAATTGACGTCAATTGGATTGGTTAGGTGACAGAGGCAGGCTCCGCCCCCTGTGGGCCAAGGTAGCGCATGCTGAGAGAGGGAGGAGGGAGCAGGGGGCTGAGCTGATCCCACGTGTGACGCTTTCATTCCCGGCTCAGTAATATTCTCATAGCGGGGCTTTGCATATCTCCTGCCGTATCTGTGTGTGTCTGTCACTGTGACTGTAGTCCCAGCCTATAGTTTGAAATAGATATGGAAGGAGACGGGAGTCAAGCCACATCCGGAAGCCTAAATGATTCACAACATGACCCGGGGTAAGAATCTTTCCAAATGTAATCCTAAGGTACGATTTTTTTCATGTTACAACATCTTGGAAAGGACTTCGACTGCCGTGCTGGATTCGTCCCCACAGTACGCACTTAAACCGTGCACGGGTCCGTTTCCAGATGCAGTTTTAAAGACCTGAGCTTTGTAGCAAGAGTGGCCTCCACCGTTCATGTAGATAGAATATAATTACTAAGCGCGAATGTGTTTTCATAGTCGTCCTTTATCCTTTAAGGTCGCTTTTAGAAGTAGTTAGTCGTCAAAATGGCCGAACTGACATCTGGACTCACTTCTGTTGTGTTTTCCCCTTACAGTAAAATGTTTATCGGTGGCCTCAGCTGGCAAACCTCACCAGGTGAGACTGTTATTCTCTTTTACACCATATCCAGTATTTCTTGTTGTTTTTGTCGCTGTGACTGAGTGCTCGTTGTAGCTGCTGACGGTGTATGTGCGAATATGCACTGTGCAGTAGTGTACTGTATGGGATATCTCACTAGTGTGTGCGCACGATGTTATTTTTGATCTCCGTCCATCTGAAGTCCTCTATTCGACCCCTATGCGCATCGCGGGGTGTTTTTGAAATACAGTGACAACAGCATGCCCATATGTTTCTGTCAAATGACCCGACATATTTTCTCTGTTCACAGACAGCCTTAGAGACTATTTTAGTAAATTCGGAGAAATAAGAGAATGTATGGTGATGAGAGACCCCACGACAAAACGCTCAAGGTAAATATAGGGCTTTTCTACTTTTCCTTCCCAGTGCATGTAGCGATATCGCTTACTTTGTCCGTGTTTAGTATTAATCCAGCGTGTATGTGTGTCTCTGTGTCCGCGCGCGCATGTGTTCGTGTGTGTCTCTGTGTGCGCGCGCCTGCGTGTGGTTTCACAGCAAGCTAGATAAGCTTAAATGCTCACTGCTGTAAAGCTGCAGCCGAATGCAATTTGACATTGACTTTGTGACTGCACCACAATGTTGGTGTAGTGTCGTCTCATATTGTAACATACCAAATACTGATCAGCATTGTCCTCAGTTTCTGTTTCAAATCTGCTGCAGGACGTCCATAATGTGGATTTTAAATAAATTTACAAAGAAATATTTAAACAATAATAAGGTCATAGGAATATTATGCCTATTTTTATGCAGTTTATTTGGCAAGTCGCAATATTTTTTCATAATTTGTATTTGGAGGAAACAAAATGTATTGTAATTTTTGGTTTTGTATGTATGCATTGTAACATTGTTGTTGTTTTCGTCTTTTTGTCTTTGTTTTGCAGAGGATTTGGGTTTGTTACGTTTACAGATGCTGCCAGTGTAGATAAAGTCTTAGCCCAACAACACCATGAATTAGACTCAAAGACGGTGAGTTAATTTTATCTACACTTATATAAGTGTTTATTTCTTGTTTTGTGTTTGCACTATTCTGCCCTGCCATTACTGTGTGACTTTTTACTGCCTGAGGCCTTGTGGGGAAACACCTCTTAGGTTAACAGGCTGTATGGATCAAGGTCACGTATAAAGGCTAATTGTATGATGGTCGCTTCAACACTAAGCTTAGCAATAAAACACAACTCCAGGGTGAATATTATATGTGTTCACTTTCACTTCTCTGGATGAATGGGGCTGACACACCCCCTTCTACGCAGCAGCCACACATGTGCACATATCTCATGTGCCACTGAAGTGCGTGCTGTCTCAGGCCTGCTGCCTCGCTGCTGTTTGACCCAGCAGATATTGCATTGTTTCACGCCTGATGCACTAACACTGTAAGTGTGGAAAAACAGGTTTGAAACAACACTTCCCAAACAAATATTGCCCTGATGTCAAAAACAGAGTTCTGTATTTGTGAGTAAACTAAAGATGTTATTCAAACTAATGTACTTACATAGTTACTATAATGTAAAATTATTTGATTATAGAAATGTAACAGTGTATCAGCTATCCATGACCTTTTATAAACGCATGTTTAGTTAAAAAAATCGTCTGAATGTACTTCCATATATGAGGCAATTGATGCACAGACATACACTAACACTAGACAACACACAAAACTTTTATTATTAACTATTGTGGATTCTAGTGCTAGTAGATGAATAATTAAAGATGCTGGTCATTTTTGAGAGATGTCTTATAGTGATGGATTAGACAGGGTTCAACTGAAATTATATTTGTCTGGGATTTCTTCTCGGCATGTGGTAATATCCAGATATGCCAGCATAGTTTTGGAAATGGAATAGTGCATGTTGAGGAAACATACTGTGTGTGTGCTACCCCGGGTGAAGGCGATTCTAGATGGAGGAATATTTTTAAGGATTTTGAAAGGCAAATAGATTGTACTTCAGGTGGCAGTATATAATAAGGATACTCTGAAATCTCCAAATCTGCATAGGATATGGCAAGTAATGTAAATGTAAGATTTGTTGTTCATTGTAATCATATTCTTGAGCACTAGAGTGATTGGCACAGAGCTGAGAAAACCTTCCTTTTGTTGTTATTTATATTCTTTCAACTGCAAAGTTTGTAGTAATGTGGCTGCTCTTTTTTTATTAGGGAGCTCAGAGTTTTCTGGCCAGTTTTCAGAACAGCTCAGTGATGGAGGCATTACTTCTCCAAATGGGCTTATGGTTTTAGTATTCTAGTGATCTAAAAATTAGGTATTTTACAAGAAAGACAAAAAAAAAATTGACAAAATTATTGATAACACTAAGTCAAAACACATTAGGGAGCAAAAACATTGAGGGCATACTGTGGTAAGATTATTAGCCCCCCCACCCCACCCATCAGATCCTTCCTGTTACGTATTTCGTAGATGCATTTTATGTTATGTCTTAAGCTCTATCAGCTCTTTTATTGTGTTATGGGAAGAAGGGTGATAACTACATACAACGGTCCTTCTGTTGTGAAACAGTGAATATAGAGAGAAGACAAGGTTCTTGGCAGTGAATTGACCAATAAGTACGACTGATGGCTTCAGAACTTGCAAACATCTGTAAAGGGGAGTACGTAGAAGCAGGTTAAGGGGCTGCTTGAAGAGCTAACGATACAAAAATACTTTGATGCAGAATCTAGAGCAGTTTGATAACTTCAAGCTTGGCATTTTGAATGAACAAGTTTGTGACAGCTTGACTGTATGTCTCTCACACACACATTAAAGGTCGGGGATACGTGTGAGGGAGGGTTGCAGATAAAAATATACTTACACCTGGGAGTTGGCCTGTACAGCTCCAGTCTTTTACTAATGCCCGATAAATGGAGCAGTTGTTGGTTCAATGGCTTGCCTGAAGGCACTTTGTGAGAAGTGGCAGCAGGAAACAGTTAAATTCCCAGTATATTTTTAATTATTCTGTTAAGATATATCATTGGATGTAACTTGATGACCTCCTGCTCATACCACAGTCTCAAACCACTGCTACTTCTATGTTGCAACTGACTTATTGATTGCAAAATGGTTTTTTCACCCGTAAGAAAAAGTTTTTTTTTCTTCTTATTTTAATGTTACCAAACCTTCGCCTGCAGCTCATACATAACATCATTATCAAAATGTAAAATATTGTTGGCCTATTTTCTTATGTATTATGACATCCAATCATAATTTTCTCTGAATTGTGGCCTTAGTGCACAGGCACAGCAAAGTTCTCTAAACTTATTGCACATCTGTACTCACCTGATTGGCAAGTAACTTCAGGCTTGTTGTGAAACTTTCCTTTTTATTATATTTATCATTACTTCTGTCAGGTATTATCTTTCCTGAAAAAACTACGTTTTGGAAGTGTATTTTCATTTGAAAATGTTTTGTTATAAAAAGTATTGTTGGTGCTTTTTAAAAATGTATTTATTAGATAGCATGCAGTAGAGAGCTGACAGGAAATGGGGGGAGAGAAGCCTGGCTGGATTCCATCAGAGGACGTTGTGATTACATGGTCAGCGTCTTAAACCCTTAGGCCACCAGGCTGCCTCAGATTTAATTTTAATGACCATTAATATAATCATATTGGATGTTGACTATATTTAAAAAGTTATGGAGCCAAATTAGATTTGCATTTCTGCCTGGCGTTAATGAAACAAATTTTTTTGTGTCTGATTTATTTGTTTTGTTTCCATGGCCATGTATATTGATGATACTGATCTTGTAATAATAGTGATACCTAATGGCTTAGTCATAATAAACAACAAAGAAAGCCATGTTAGGTTTTTTTGCTGGACATTCTTGTAATCGGATGAGTGTTTTATAGTGTAATTGACATACTAAAGACCCAATTGACTCACATACATGCAGAAATTGATATTTCCCAGCTTCTAATGTGCTGTTGTTTATCCGTCAGCGTGCAATAGAAGATTACAAACCTAAGGCAGCTGTCTGCGTTGTTTTCTTCAATATTAGTCATTGAGCTTTATCTACCTTGCTGTTGTATATCTTAGCATTAATACTATCAAGATTGCATTAGGATCTATCATATCTCTTATAAAGTTGCTCAGCACTAATGGAAAGAATGAACCGGTCCAGCAAACATGGATGGTTCTTGATGTGTTTGCAGATGTTGGTTTGATACAAGCCCCCTACTTTTGCAGCGCTTGAATAAATCCTTAACAGTATCTTTGTCCCTAGTAACCTTGAAAGGAGTGAGTGGCTGGAGGTGCTGTGACTGAACAGGTTGAGTCATATTATTTGTACCGGGAAAGTGGAAATCTTACCTAATTTCCATTTTTTGTTTGTTTGTTTATCTCATTTTTATTTTACAGATATAGTTGGATGTGTGTATTAAATCAGTGTGGCTTTGGTATTCTGACACAAACACTTTTCATACTTTGATCACACTAATACCTCACAAAGCATTTCAGTATGGATCATCATTTTATAACATTTCCCTGTAGTTGAGGTTAAAAGAGCTATAGAATCAATGTAACTTCCACCAGGATGAGCGAAGATACCATACCAGACACCATCACAGTCTTCCACTTCTTCTTTTTTTGGTATTGTTTTCTTTTTGCCTTTTGTCCGGTTATGAAAACACTCAGACTAGGATGAATGTGAATGAGACATATGGGGAAGCACAGCCTGGGGCTTCAAAACACACATGCTGGTAATTCAGAACATATTTACCATTTTTCATGATGCTTTGTTCAGTTTAGAAATATGCAACTCATAGCATCTGTTCCTGAAGATGTTTCAAGGCAGGTCGGTATGAACAGGGGAGATCATAGTACATGATTTTGCATTTGAGAAGTAACAGTTGAAAGCTTAACAAGGCAGTAGATTGATTCCAGGTTGGCATTTGTTATTGTTTTATGTAGTAGCACTTACAGTAACAGTTTTAAAATACAATTTGATAAAATATTTATCACAGCTAGGTGACCTACCAAAGGTTATATTTGAATGTAAAATATGAATTTGTCCATGACAGTGTCCATCATAGTTTAAACAGCATAAACATGGTTTCAATCTTATTGGTTTTTTTTGTAAAATAAACACATTCTATTCGGTCCTGGGGTAATTCCAGCCTTTGAGTGATTCCATGTCAACCTATACTCGCAGTTCTGATGTTTTAGGTGAGACAACCCAAGAGGAAAGGACAAGAAAAGGCATGGATGAGCAGCTGTTCTGGGCAGATCGAAATCGTATTCATCACATAAGATTTTCGAAATAAAGTCAAATCAGTGAGCTAAACTCTGACTTGCTGTTGTTTAAGTATAGCAGGTGCTCTGTCTTCTGCAGTTAATTATGGCTGAAGGCGTTATTAGTTCATGCTGTATCTGTCTCTTGTCGGTACATGCAGAACATCAGATGTTTGTCAAGGCAGTAATGTAATATCTTGTGTAATGCCAGTGAATCTGGATCATACTCCATAATGGTGTAGCATATTTTTAAGAAGAAAAAAAGAGATGGCCAATTGGCTTGTTGAGCGTGACGTTGGTAAAATTCTCGTTATTGATTTGAAGAGCGTAACAAACTACCTTTCCAAGGTGTTATTCCAGCACAAAAATCAGTAAAGATTGACAGCACAGATATGAAACATTTATGTTTTAATTTCTTGTCTATTTCGTTGGTATCACACACGCACACCTGTAGACCTGCTGACACACTTAAGTTGGGAGAAGCTGCAAGCTTTGATAAGCCTTTTCCGTTTAGCTTAAACACCACATCATCATGCTAGTGTAGATATGTCTTAAGAGAGAGGAAGAGAGTTTACCCAGGAGCTGCATTAATATATGAAATCCTTTTGTAAGATGTGAACTTATGATATATGCTGTTTCTCTGCCCTGATCTCCCACAGTCGCATGCAGAATTGGCCCTCAGAGACCCTGTAGTAAAAGGATGTGGAAGATAAAAGATGGTGGGCAGGGGGGGGGGATTCCTCTTGGTCTGTTCTCATTTAATACGTTGACATATCAGGTTGTATGATGTCTTCAGGAAATCCACTTTTGTTATGTGTGAGATCATGTTTCATCCTATATAACAAAGGTGTATCGAAACAATTAATATGAAAAAGTCTTGTTGGCGTGATGTAAAGAGGGTATAAGGTGAGCAAATACTTAAATGTGCTCCACTGGAGAGGCCAGTTTTGCCTTCGAGTGAGGAAAAAGCCCTTGACACAGACTACAGCTGTGTGCGATACTTCACCAGTAGTGCATCTTTAGCATGTCACTAGTCATGCCCTTGTGAACTGAACTGTGTAAACTTGGTTAGATACTTAAGATTTATCTGAGATACCCACATTACAAAACACACACATACCGTGATTGCAGAGCCCTTTGAAAATGACATCACATTAGTGGCTGCCAGTCAACTGTACATAAGAGGTACTGCTACCATAAGATGGTTACAATAATTTAATCAATGGAAAAAGGACCCTATACGTCCTACATACAGTTGTAATTAACAGATGCTGGTAATAATCATAGTTTAATCGTACTTGTAAAAATAAGATATTTGTCTATATATAGTATTTCCTAGAGCCCCAGGTGATGTCATGAAATATCTGGTTTTGTCTGACCAACAGTCCAAAATCCAAAATATTCAATTAACTACAATGTCAAGACAATGAACATCAGCTAAATTTCACATTGAGAAGTTTAACTAGAGAATGTTTGGTTTTTCTAACATAAAAATAACAAACATTTCTAAAAATAACTTACTAATTAATTTACTGTCAGTCTAATCTTTGCAGCTCTACATTATACCGTCAATTACAGTCATTCAGTCAATCACGATATGACATTTTGGCCATATCGTCCAGCCCTACCTGTGTTTGGACCAGTCAGGTGTGTTAAAGTCCTATTGCTTCTACTATGCAACATGTAAAAGACCCTGCTTATAACAACAAGACAACAACAGTGGGCGTCATCACTAGATTGTCTATGCTGTTGTGCATCAGTCAAGTCAATCCAAGTAAAGTTTATTTCTATGCTCTTAAATTAATTTTACAGTCCAAATGACCTTCATACTTCCACAGTATGAAAACAGTAAACAAAAGGTAAATTCCCGGTGATTACCTGCTTAATAGTGCTGGCTTCCCTCGTTTGAGCAGCTAATCTTGCAACCAATAAAACGTAGTGTTCAAATGTAGAGCACATTCATATTCATAGCAGATTGTTCATTCATCTCAAAGTCAGGTTTCTAAATATCTATGTGCTGTTTAGTTTGTATGCATTGCTTGTGATGTTTTCATGATAAAGACACTTTCTAGAGGGGGGTTAATAAAATACTTTTTACTGCTTCTAGATGATAACCAAACAGCTACAGCTGGATGGGAGGTCTAGCTTTCTACACTACAGTTATGTGTCTTCAATTTATGACGGTGAATACGCTACAGGAATTATTTCGTCCTGAAGTGTTTTAATGTGCTTTTTGGTATACGTTCCCTACAAATTGTCTTCTCTACTTCTACATCAGCTTGTGATTTGTTCCCAGAATCCACTTCAACAAACCACAGAGAGTATGCCTAAACTTGTTGCATTCAGCTGATGTTGGTGGAAAATGCGAAAATAGTAAGGACAAGGGAGTGTTTTTTCCCAACCCATTAAGAAAAGTACTTTCTGAAAAACAAAATGGACCAAAACATGCAAGTTAAATCACTAATAGTTTTTAAAAAAAATTTTTTTATAAAAAAAATAAAAAATAAAAAATAAATAATAATAATAATAATAATAAATAACTGAAACAAGTGCACTACCTAGGTCCAGTTGACTGATCCACAACCTGATGGTATGTGTGTTACATAACAAAAATGTCTCAGGAAGGAAGTATTAGATGAAACCGAGACAACATAATCTCTGGTTCAGTGGTACGATTAGTCAGTGGAAAGGGTAATGCATATTTTAGCTCTTGGCCATAAGTATGAAGGCACATTCTACATAAAAATCACATGCACATGAATATGTAAACCAAAGGGAAACAATTGCTACCTCTCCCCTCCTCATACTTTCAAATTTCTCAAAGGAGTCATTCATCATACATTGTGACCTAAAAAGGTGCTGCTACAGCATTTCTCAGAAGGACTGGTTAGTAAGTCCTCACTGCCTAATTTGGTTGCATTGCTCTGAGTGTGATTTAAACAATCTTCAGTATCATAGCCTCATATTTAACACGATTCTGTGCATATAATTGTCTGTTTTTGATACTTCTAATATTTTAAACTGACAGAAAACTATATGACCTCCATTGCTGCTGTGTTTAAGTGCTCTCTTGTGCATGTTGAAACTAGACGCTTCTTAGTGAATAGGAATTCTCAGCAGGACAGAAAAATAATTAGTTTATGCAGTATGATGAAATGAGGTTTGATATGTTTTGTATAGGCTTAAAAAGTAAGATACATTACCAAGTATAGGACTTTGGTATTCAAAGCATAATGTGTTGTCTTTTCTCAAATAGGGTGCACAAAATAATTGAGTTTGAATTGGTTATGCCTGGGGCTAAGTGCTAAAACAAATCTTTAAATGAAATTCATTACAAGCAGGGTTGCCATACCCAGGTGTTATTGAATTCATTTCTCATTTTGACCTGATTTAGAAAGATAACAGTAATAACTGAGACTGACAGAAAAGATGACAATGACATTGCACATCATGAGTTTCCCTTAAAACACATTAAAATGTAGTCAGTCTCATAGGCTTAATTGATCAGTGCAGATGGTGTCTTTTGTTCTTGTGCTCCTTGATTCATTTTCTTTCTATTGTTTTTTCTCAGCAGGAAGAGATATCTTTTTCTTAAATAAATCCATCTGTGCTGCAGGAGAAACTTATGAATGCATAGAATTGGTACACTAATTGTAAATACTTCAGTATAACACATGGCAAAATATGGCACATGAAATGATTTTCTATTAAACACAGTGAGTAATATTAATGCACAAAGAAAATTGTATCTGTTAATTTTTTGGGGAAATTCTCTTTTTAAAATTCATTGGTATCCAGGCAAAGGAAATTTAGGATAACATAGCTGTTTGAGGTAGTTCCTTATTGTAAGTGCAAGGTTGATGAGACCCTCCAGCACATACCTTCATGCCAGTGAAATTAACAAGGAAAATGAAGCTAATGAGATAACAAGCACAAGATGGAGAAACAGGCTGATCTGACGCATCCTCCTGGTTATTTGGCAATATCTGGAGGCGTCACCAGCCTCAGACTCTCATTTTCTCCCTGTCATATTCAATCAGCAATTCCTGCCTAAAATAAAAGCAAGTCTCTGCTGCAACCATGACCATCAGAATGATTGTGTGGCTGGCCTCCACACTAACTTTATTTTTTATAACAGTTGTGGTTCTTTTTTAGTATATATCAGTTGGCAGCACCAACAGATCATTTGGTAGCACCATTGTCTTGGTCTGGAGACTAATTCACACACAGTAATTAGCAGTAATCAATATGTGGTTTCCTAAAGTTCCTTGCCCAATGCAATGAATGTTGTGCCGAGAATGTGTCATTGAGCTCCATCAATTGTAGATAATTTGCTAGAGTAAGGAATGAGGTCAGTGATATTGGCCAGCTCTCTTCAAATCCTCATAACAAATTTTGTACTGCTGTTAGTCAGTGTGCAAGATATAAATTGTTGAAGTGAATGCTATTTTATTTTTAATCTAAAGGTCTGCCCAGTGACAATCCTGACAAACTTACTTAACTAGGAATCAAAGCAGATATTGAGCCAAATCTCTGCACCAGTGTAATTAATAAGGGGCCACGTTACGTAATAGGCCAACAGTAAATTTAAATGATTGGCTGTTTTAGAGTAGGGATTAATGTACTGACTAATAAGGTTCTGTTGTTGCATTGTGCATTTAATAGAAGTTTACAAATGAACTGGTCAGGGGGAACATACACTGAACTGATTTTAATAGTATTCAAGTGCAACATGACTACATAATATAGTACATCACATTTTCTATCAGTTGTTTTATTTGCTTCCAAGTTATCAAAGCTGGTGCACATTCTTGCAAGAAAATGTGCATATCATGAAAAAAGATTGTAGGATATTAAACTACACATAACCTGGCGACAGGACCATAATGGTCCTTCCTTTCCTTAGTGAAAATAACCTTAACCAGAGTGGGGGACAGGGAAAAACATGACGTCAGATTTGACAAAAGTCAAAAGTGATTTAGCAGACCCATTGTGTTACAAAAATTCCTTTTTTCTCTGTTCTTATCATCACTTTTGTTGGGTCATTCATGTGCACTTAATTTGTAATAGCAATAATTTTGACAGCTCTTGAATGCAGTTTTAGTTTCTGAAAATGCTTCTCAAATTTTAAAGCAGACTATTTCACCACAGGCCGATTATGCAGCTTTTGTAAATCTTAATGGCTCCCATAAATGGCTATTATTGTGAGTTGAAAATATAAAATTTTAATACAGTAAGTTTTGAATATATATATATATATATATATATATATATATATATATAAAAAATAGTAGTATTTATTCATGACCATAAAGGATTTTATAATGTGACTTTGTGAATGGTTGCACTTTGTGGGCTCAGACTTTTACAAACATTTTTCAACACCTGTCCATTGCCTTAAAATATTACAGCCTTTCTTTTAACAACAATTTTACTATTCTTTTCTCATTCTCAGATTGATCCTAAGGTTGCCTTTCCTCGTCGCGCCCAGCCTAAGGTAAGAATAAATTGGTCACTAACCCTGCTCAAAGAAAATTATTATGTCTCATGTCACTAGCTTACCTAATTTTGTGTGCTCACACAGCAGATACAAAGAGGCAGTGGTTGTCTGTTTATTATTGTAGAGAAATACCTAAGCTGGCTCCATTGCTCTCAGCTTGTCTATGCTGTTTTACCAAAGCAATTAAAGTTGGACATATTAGACTTAAAGGAAATTTTCAGCATGATTGAGATTATGTTGTTTTTTGTATTACCTCACTGTTTTATATCTACAGAATTTTTTTCCAGTGTTTTTATGCTTGTATTTGCAATTCATCCCTCATCATAATTGTTTTTAATGTCAAATTCTTTGAAATAAACTCTTTTACTATTACAGTATAGTTCCATTGCATCAGAGGGTGCCAATTTTAGTCTGCAATAGTATAAAATCAAGCTTTATTGTCTCCTTTAATGCAACAGAGTGTAAGTGGTAAAACCATTTTGCTTTGGTAACTCGTCTATTGGCTTGACTGGGTCGTGACAGGACACAGGCTTTAATGTATCTGCAGAGAACGTTTGCTATTGGTTGAAAGTTGTATTTTGGTGTCTTACTGTTATAGTGTTTTGGAAGGTGCACATTAATGTAAAATAGTGAGAGTTTAGTGAATAGCCGAATATTAGCCTGACTGAATTAGCAAGAAATGATTGGTGACTTCTCATTGACTGTGATTAATTACATTTACTGGCTGAATTATAAGTCTATGGAGTTGTTTTCTGCAGCATTTGGAGTTGAATGGGATTGAATGACATAAGTGATTTAGAAATATCTGTAATTGTGGTGCATGCATGTAGAAATCACAATTAGCATGGAAAGAATGGGTGAATTAAAAAAAAGAAAAAAAAGCCTAGCTCCAATCACGCAGGAACTGTGTCTTATGAGCTCCTCATAATGCGTATTATCTTTTCCTTTTCTTGATTACTGGACTTGAGCAGTTCTATTGACAATTAAACATTCAGTGTGTGCAGATGGTGCTGTGGCGTAGTCAAGGGCTTTGTTGACATGCCCTCTCACACCATCCCCCAGCATTTAATGTGCAGGCTATAGCACAGTATAGTGTAGCTCTATTCAGCGTCTCTATCAGGGCTTTTTCCACCTAAACCAGGTGGAAATCGATAATAGATTTTCTCCTTCCTACTGGATCAGAGAGAGGCATTGTTAAAGAGTTGGTCAGATTTCAAATGAGGAATTGGCAGTGCAGGCTTTCAAAGCCAGAGCACATGGTGACTTAAGGATATCGGCATATGGTTGAGAAACTACCAGTGTTTCTCCACATCGAAGGTGCAATAAAACAGCTCAGATGTTTGATGATGCTTCCAATTTTACATGAACAAGAAACTCCTCTTGCTGTCGTGGTTATTGTTAACCTTTTTTTAAACAGTGTTATACTTTTTTTTTTTAGCAATGACTCAGAGAAGGAAATACAATATTTTGAGCTGTTCTACAAGTCTTAAACATATTTCTCATTCTACCTTGCGTGATTCATAACTTTATGAAATAACGACAACTTATAAGAATTTTTGGTACTGCAGCCTTGTACCAATGATTTATAAAATGGCTATAGGGCAAGCTAGTTAGAGAAGAAAAATGCATTGAATGTGGATTATAAAGGATCTTAAAGCAATGGGATTAAACCAGATAGATTAACATTGCATGGGTTTGTACTTTCTGTTCAATTGATTTAAGACCTTTAAAAGAAGTCCCATTCTGAGGTTCCCATTTAGAAAGTTCTCTCTGTTTTGAATTTGCTTTCTTTTGTCCCTCTTTCCCCTCCACTGTCTGCCTGCCTGGCTGCTTATGCAGCTGTTGAATAGGCTTCGTTCTTGTTTAAAGAAGCTCGCCTTGGCAGGTGCCTCAGTGGCCAATCATGACGAGACCAATCAGCGTTAATTTTCTCACGGCTAACAATGACCTCACAAGTAACCCTGCCAATGACCTCCCACTGCTGAATACTGCAGTATGGTAAAACTATACAGTATGTACAGCACGTAGAGTAATGCTGAAAACAGACAGGAAGTGAAGGTGAACACAGAGGACATTTCACTGTAAACAACTGAAGGTTCACAGGAAAAACAACTTGTATCAGCGGTCGAAACTGACACTGCCCCAAAACATGAACAGCCATCATAAAGAGACAGTCAGAAACAGACAGAAAGTAGTTTGGCAACAAATAATCATTAGGCTATATTTAAGTAGACGGCGTTGCGATCATTTAATTTAAATCTGATTTAACAAGTATGACAAAGTCGACTCAGAGGATTTGTATAGGTACTTACAATTCTGGAGAATTTTAAAGTGTTTTTAAGGCTATTATTATACCTGAATTGTAGTTTACTGTTATGATAAGACATAAATATGTTCTTGTATGACAAATCAGTCGCAGAGTGCTGATTACCTCTGCTTTGCCCCTTGCCTTTAGGAATCTTGTATATATTTGATTTTAGTAATCTATGTTTTTTCTGACCGTTTGCACTAGAATATCGGTAAAGGGCACAAAGGAGAGATAACCACAGGTCCTGTCAATCAAAGACAACATGCTAAAGAAATGCAAGCTAGCACAGACATTACCAATGAATAATGTCACATCTAAAGCTTATATTAAGACTTAAAAGTGAATATTTTGTATTAGAAATAGAAGTTGTGCTTACAAGTCATGTCAAAAGGTATCAATGCAGACTAGTCCACAAATATTCAGGGATTAGGTTTCATCTGCAGATGATTGACAGACGAGAATGAAAGGATTAAAGTGGTCATATTATGCTAATTTTCAGGTTCATAATTTTATTTTGGGATTGTACCAGAATAGGTTTACATGGTTTAATTTAAAAAAACACTATTTTTCTCATACTGCATATTGCTGCAGCACCTTTTTTCACCCTGTGTCTTGAACGCTCCGCTTTAGCTACCGAGTGAGGCATCTCACTTCTGTTTGATCTTTGTTGGGAGTTGCACATGTGCAGTACCTAGGTAAGGACTACTAGCCAGTCAAAAGCAGAGTAGGGCGGGTCCTGACGAGCAAGGTAGTGTGATCAAAAATAAAGTTGCTTCAGCCGTTAACTATGGCTTCAGTTCAGCTGTACAACTGGAACAAGAGTTTCAAAGTGGTAAGTTATTAATTTGTAACTAATTTATCTTTCATAAGTAACGTTTTAACTGTGCACTGTCTCTACATCACAATAACAACTTTATGCCCATGACTGCCTGGAGGGTATCTAACGTTATTTTAATTTCATATTTAGGTGTGAAACTGCTCAATTTGTGCATTATGATGCGTGTTACATAGTGACGTAGATATGTTACGGAAGTAAAGGCTGGACTACAATCGAGCTGTTTTCAAACAGTTCAGGAGCGGGTGTTTTCTGTGGGAGAGGGTAACTCCCTTTGGGGTGGACTTTAGGCTTTTTCACTTTGCAAACCTATTACATGCACAAAAAAGATATATAACACAATAAGACTATGATTGAAACCTTTTCTACGATGGAACATTCCTGGACGAATGAGGGACTACACCGCCTTTAACACAATAAAAGAAAGGGAAAAAGCCAAAAAGCATAATATGACCACTTTAAACAATGATGATGTGATGTACATTCATTTATACCTTGTCTCCTCCGAGCCTATTCAGCCTAGCTGGGGTTAGCCATGGCCAAAAATAGCTTTAAAAGACCAGGATTTCAACATAAATGTTTCAGCATCTCAACATTTAGTTTCACAACAAGCCATTCTTGATCCATTCTGTTAGTAGCTAAATATATTTGATTTAATGCTATTCTTGCAATATATATACACTATTATAATGATTTTATTGGAGCTTATTTCCACAGATATGTGGAACAAAATCTATTCAGCACCATTTTTAACAATTTTTTTGCCAAAGTATCATTACATGACATGTCCGGGGTTGCCCCCAAGAAATTGTTTAGCGGATGCCATAATCGTTAAAAACTCAGAAGGTTTTCTTCTCTGAGATTGCAACATGCTGCTCTAATTCATAACTATGAAGCGAATATAAGATGTGACCGATCAGTCAATCACCTTTCGAGCTGAATCAGACAGATCCTTATGCATCTCATCTCATTATCAATGTAAATACTAGAAGACGGTTTTAAAATTAAAGTTTTAAAATTGCCTCTGTGAGATGTAGCCCTACTGCTACATTTTCACTAACACTTAACAAGCCTAATATTATATTTCATAAAAATGTAATCATTTCCTTTGATGTTAGTGGAGGCGCTCTTTTCTTTTAAAGGTGAGTCTCCACAATAAAATCATGTGGGGAAACCCTGATGTCTGAAGAGTTTTCAGGAGACTTGTTTTGGAAGCACAGATTCTATAGTTTGGTCAAGTCTTGATTTTTAAAGGAGAGGTTCATAGAATTTCAAGTCT
This sequence comes from Siniperca chuatsi, assembly GCF_020085105.1. NCBI lineage: Eukaryota > Metazoa > Chordata > Actinopteri > Centrarchiformes > Sinipercidae > Siniperca > Siniperca chuatsi. The sequence continues at coordinate 9,411,149 of NC_058055.1, forward strand.
ATTTTAATACAATACTCACACGTCATATGTTGAAAGAGTTATTGTCACTGCAATAATTTCTCTGTCCATACTCTCTGTAAAGGGAACCCTTCTTACTACTACTATACTGTAAGAAAAGTGGGACAAAATCTGCAGTCCTCATTCTGTGTAAAAGTGCATTCTGAAGTTCAGCTGAAGCTAATATGAGGCTTCAGAGGCTATCCAAATGTGTTTTTAAAGTCCCAATCCTTACTTTTTTCCCATCTAAATTTCCAACCTGTTGAGATACTGACAATTCTTTTAAAAAACCCACATGCCTTTTTAGTATTGTGACTGTGTATAGAAAGTGGTAAAGAAGACGGAGACAAGATGATGCTGTTTCTTAGTGTCTCATTGTTTGATATTTTCCAGTAAGGTTCATACTGAAAAATGTAAATGAGGCCGGCTCTCAGTTTCCTGGAGAAATCAAAGCGACGATTTCCTCCGACATTGCTCGAGATTTACCACTCAACTGTTGGCGTCATTACCGCTTTTGTTTCCCACAGTGGAGTCACACACAACCATGGCATGTCCCAGCATGATTTTAATTACCAGTGGGACCATGGCTACTTCAGTGGGAGATGAGTTCTGATGGCTTGTTATGGAAATGAAAGGAAGGAGCAGCAGCCATTTACAGAGCAATGGGCGTAACCTTTTCCTTGCGCCTCATAAAGGGATTTGCCATGTAAGCCATCCCGAACAGGTTGTCACTGTGTCTCTGGCAGTCTTTGGGATGCAGAAAGAGAACTCTCGGTGCACAAATAGATGACTGCACAGAAGTAACTGTGAAAACAGAAATTTTGTGTATTTTGTTTGCAATGACAGTTTTCTTTTGTTTTAAACTGCTTGCGTTAATGTCAGGGAGGAGGAAGGCGAACTGTGCTAGTACATTGGTTGAGGTAATTCTGGGCTATCAGTCAAAAATACCATCAAAGCACGCACATTTTACTCCAACCTGTGACAGCTGTGACTGTGGCTTCATGGTCTACTGTTAGTGTCGTTCTATCTCTGGCAGCTGGAGCTCTCTCTATCTCTGTGTCTCACTCTCTGTCTTTGCATGTCACTTTTTCTCTTTGCCCCTTTCTTTTTCTCCTTCTCTCTTACACTTCTTTTCTGTGAATGGCAAATTGACCAGAACCCCCAACTCCTCCACTTCGTCTGCATCCCACGCCTCCGTCAGGGACTGTGTGCGCTTTATGTTCTCACCTGCAGAAAAGACTCTCAGGTGTATTGTGGTTCTAGAGATCTCTAGTCTTAAGTTTTTAATGAAGTCTAAAAATAATGGTGCATGAAGTAAATGCACACTCTCATCCCCTGTGCTTTTTGTACTGTGTGACATAAACATGCACTCACACATAAGACCACATGTACACATACTGTATTAAAGAGGCACAGGTGTGTAGTTTTATATAGACATTCTTTTACTTTATCTCTCACTCCCTCATTCTCCCTCACTCTGTCTCTGTCTTTCCCTCTTTGTGCTCTTTTCTGTGCCTCATTTTTAGTCTTTTAGGATTACAAGGCCTTGTAAATCCAGTCTTGCACCTTGCTCAGTTATTTGATCTAGATTTAACATTATGATATACCCCTTCTCAAAATGATCCTTATTTTAAATGACACAGCTCACTGCTGGGAAAATGAAACCTCTGTAGCTGCCAGCCCCTTTGAATGTCCCTGTGAGTTTATTAAAAGCACCAGCTTCCCCCCCGTTCCAACTCAGATCTGCACAGCTGCATGAGTCTGAAAGAATATTCAAGGACAAAAGTCTTTAATGTAGAACAGAATGCCGTATCAATATCTTTGTTCGGCTTTACAGTTTATGACAATGAGCTCTCCCAAATATTTATTATGTGAAAAAAGATTATTTCTTATTAGACTTTTCTTATTTCAAGACTTTACTACTGTGCAGATAGTACGCAGTAGAAGAAAGAGAAGGAATGTGCAGGCTGTTATCTGAACCTGGCATTGCATTTAAAGGCATATGGCACAGGTCTTATCCTGGTGAGCGACCAAGATGTCCAACTGAAAAGATATTTGCTGTATTTCTCAAAATAAATGCACTTTTGAAATGGGTTGTACAACTGATGCTAAATGCACTGACGTTTCACTGAAACCAAGAGACAGACTGAAGACGACGGAAAAGTGACAAGCGAGTTGATGGGAATTCTTCACTGTCACTCTCCTCTCACCCCTGAAAAAAACAGATGTGCGGCCAGCATAAATAAACCCTCCTTTAGAAGGAGGATGAGACAAGGAGTTGTTTTCCCCCCTGTGGTAATGGCTACTGTGCCGAAGCTGGAGATGGGTTTAAAACCCTGACCTGCCAGCTCCTTTGCTTTCAGTGGCCTCTGTGGAACTGCTCCAGATGAAAATGGGGCCAGAGCACAGACATATGAATGACTGTTTGTTTGGTGGTCAGACACAATCACTAACTGAGTGACCCAGTTAACGGGTAGTCAAAGCGATGCTCAGTTTGATTCATGCATGTTTTTTTTTTGTGTTTCACACTTTCTAAATGTATCTTGTGTCCCTTTTTCATGCATTCCTCCAATGTTTATGCTTGAATGGAAAGATAAATGGTGTGTAAATATAGATCCTAGTGTAATTATTTTCTTACTGCAGATATAATATGAACACACATTTCTTTCGTGTACATGTGTGGGATTCTTCTTTCCTCTGCCTCCCTCTTTCTCTGCTCCGGTGTCCTTGGTTGCGGGTGGAGAGTAATTAGGTTTTCTAGGGGATTGAGGGGTTCTTACAATGCTTACCAATGGCAGCAGTCAGGCAGGCTAGTGCTGGCAGGGCAGAGAGGACAGAGGGCTGTGCAGGAGCCTGGCACTGCTAAACCTGATGCTGACTGACAGTAATGAGGACAGCCTGCTAGCCAGGATAAAGAGGAGAGGAGAGGAGGGCATGGTCCTCCACTATACCTCTCAAGACCTCTTATCAAAGCCTCTGTGCGTACGCACACACATGCACACAGAAATACAAACAACACAAGCACACATGAAAACACAAGTTTGATGTGTACTGTGTAGACCAGAGCAATCACTGGGCTGTCTTATTTTGCTTTACTCATGAACCTTATAGAAAGAATCAAAAATAAAATCAGTTGTTATCCATTCAAAAAATGTTATAGCAGCAGCGTTGTGACTTTCTGTTCAGTCACTGGAAAACAGCAGGCCTTAAGGTATTTAGGACCCAAGAAAAGGTGTTTCATTCAAGGTAAAAATTGCATATTTGTGTTTTTCCTCAAAGAAATCAGTAGTAAATTACAACCAATAGTTTATCTTCTGTGTGTGTTACAGTAGTGACTGCAGGTAACAATATTAAATATGTGGTAGTGTTTGGTTTTCTAGTGGTCTCTCATCAGAACAATGTCACTGACAATCTAAGTGGGTTTGGTCGGCACAAACCAACAGTGACTCTGACCTTGGGTCCTCCGCAGCCGTAGCAGTGTTCTGTAGTGCACTGCGATTATGTGACAGGTGGATTAGCTGGTCGTGTTCAGCTTTTTCATGATATGAACATCGTTTTACAATCTTCTTTAGTCTCCACCCGTCCAATGTGAAAAACTAAGATTGGGAATGAAGCGGAGAGCCACTTAACTTTGAAAGTCATCACTTCAGGGAGTGGCTTTGGCAGCTCGAGAGGCCGATGAGGAATGCATTTCTAATTTTTTAACAGTGACCTTTTTGAGATTGCGTTTGAATTAAATATTGGAAATAATTAAAAAGGGACGTCCAGCTTAATCAGGATGATGAGTTCCATTGTGTTTTCAGACACATCACCTTACTGTCCAGTTTTGAATTCTCATTACTTCTCTCCACCTTCACCCATGTGTTTCTGCTTTCAAACACGCAGTCTGGGATTTGTACAACAAAGAGTGAAATGTACCATCCGTTGCAAGAGAGGCTCAGGTGTGTCAAGATGTGTGCAATTATTACCAACAGACGTACGGCTATAAATACAGTACTAATATCTCTTGTAAAAAACTGAAAAATTATACAATATATATTTCAAAGTACAATGTGTATCTTTTGTGAATAAAATACAATGTTTATGTATTCTACCTAACATGGTCATTTTCATGAAAGTAACATACAATGTTATATCTGCACTATATGTTTTGCAACGTAAAGTATTCACATACTACAAATTAGATGCAGGGTACTTACCAGCATATAAAAATGTATAGTGTAAGTGTATTATTGCATGAAATTGACCATAATTATGCAATTATGCACTTAGAAAACACAAATAGTGTTACAAGTTTGACCTTGATAGAGAACTTGGCCAGTGTTTTGGCAATGTCTTTTTTTTTTCTTAAAAAGAGTAACAGATGCTCATTTGGTTAAATATGTTTCATAAATCTGCCTGTTCAGTAAGTTTCTTTTACTCCATCAACTGAGGTTTTAAACATACAGTATCTATATTTGTGATTGTGAAAGTAAAGCTAAAGTCTGATCATTTTGTATTGGACGTGTCTGTCTGATAGGAGGATTGCCTGACCGGCTCACTGAAGTGTTCTGCCATGATTGGATCCAGTTGTCATTGTAGAGTAAGATATTGGAATCTCGCAGGCCAGATTGCTCTTTCTCACTTTGACGTTGTGTGACAGTTCATGCTCTGTAGTTTTTATGTGCTGCCCTGTTTTTTGTTTTTTTTCTTTCTGGGGCACCAACCTCTCAGATTAAGAATGATATTCTTTCAGTAAGACAAGCCTGTCAGGTTATTATTCGTGTCGTTGTTGGTGATGTGATTAATAGTGATGGCCAATAGCTTTTGTTGCCTGTTCTGGTTCAACTGCTTGTTTGCAACATGTCACTGTATCCATACTGGGGCTTTGAATTAGTTGCAACATTACATCCTTTTAGTTAATTAAAAAAATACATTTGCTCAGTGCTTGGATCATATGACTACTTTGCTGTATTTAATGGGGCAGTGTCACTTTTAAAGGCCTAGGGTCATAGTTTGCCATTACCAAAACTAGTCTAATGTTTGGTTTAGTCACACAGTCAGTAGAGCAGCAGTCTAATAATAACCAAACATGACTCGGATAGACAAAAAATAACAAGCAGCAAACAGAAATATATTCTATGTTGTAATTACATATTTCAGAACTTGCGCTATTATTTTACTTGTCACTCTCAGCAGCTGTGTGATGTGTTTTCTTTGTGTTTCACCCCAAAATATCTTAACTAGAAGGTGACTGTGGTGTATCTGTTGTCACTCTGATGTATAAATATTATGTAATTAGCTGAAAGCATTTAGAACATTGATTCTTTGTTGTTTAATTAAAATATGCCAAAATGATATGCTATTTGTTTCACTTAAACAAAAGAGTCTTGATAAAAGATAAAAAGGTCGACAGGATATACGTGTTTCAAGAGTATTAACATAAAACAATGTAACAGATGCAAAGTTCTGAAATAGTAGTTCAAATGCAGGAGGCCAAATTGCTTATGATAAGAATCATAGACCCATTATTCAGTCCATTCCTATCCTCTTACTGTATTTCTGTGATTTCCGCCTGATGTTAGAGCCACTGAAAGGCAACTGTTATGCGTGTGCTTTGCCCAGGCTTAATAGCTCCCAAACGGCACCAGTGGCAGAAAATCTGCATGGTATTGTTGATAAGAGGAATATCTAGATAGAATCTGAGGGTTGAGCTAAACAACAAAACATGGCAAGATGGACGTGCAGGAGTACAAACAGTCAGGCATGCTGCTCCACATTTATGGTGGAGACCCTCACCTGCTTTTTCTCTGCAGTCACATGCAGGGTGGTCTGTCATTCACTTCCATAATAATGTACAATTTTTCAACCTAAATAGAGATGGAATAAAATGTGACTTTTTTATCACCTGATCTAAGCTGAAGTCGCATGTTTATTTTTATATGATGACATGTTGCATCTTTGCAGTGTGTCGCATTGTATGATCAAAAAATATACGGTATGAAGGTGTAAGACACCAGGTCTTCAATACTGAATTACATCTAAGTCAGGGCGCTAAAGAGCTTAGCTGTTCCTCTACATAATGCCTCGGTCCTCAGCTGTGACCTTTCTCTTCTGCGCATCATTCATGATTATACTGCTGACATGTTGGCTCATGCCAGTAATTTTTCATTGGAGGCAATGTCAGCCACATCATATTTTATCATCTGGATAAATTTGTGTTGTGTTTGCATGTAGGCTTTCCATAATTTGTATTTGTCTGTTTATGTGCATGTCCTAGGGATTAGATTTTACATTTAATTCAACTCAGAAAATAATTTAGATGTAAACACAATCTGGCAGCAGCAGGAAAAATGCTTTGCTCATTGCTAAATGAGTGATATGTAACATGAATGAATAGGGTGTTTTGTATGTAGAAAAATGTGAGTATGTATGCATGTGAGTGTGTATAAATAGTCATTAAACAGCGAGTTTATTCAAAATGATGCACCAAATCTACATCATGCCTGCACAATGAGAGCATGATGATCACAACAAATGCAAAATGAAGGAGAGGAGGGAAACATTATGAAAAACGATAATTTTATATATGATTATCTGAACCATTTTGACTTGTAACTAAACTATAGGTGTTGTGTATATGGATGAACAATTTTCAAATACTGATTTTTACAGCCAGATGAAATAGTCATATTCACCTTATACAGTATACTACTGTGGCTCCAAGCTTAGAAGTGACGAATACGACTTGTTATATTTGAGTGCTTCTGCTGCAAATAACAAAATGGACCTTGTAACAAAAGCAGTCATTTTTGTGGCTGTTTTATTTTTTTATGTTAAAATGAAACAACAGCTACTTTGTGCTGTAGTGGCAAAATCAACAGGAGTAAGTGCACAACAGGCATGTAATTGATGTTTAATTAATGTAATAACAGTGGTTATTATAGACAGACAACATGTTTTTATACATTTTTCTTAACAATAGAAGTAAACCCTTGGCTAGATACTTTTGCACTAAATGTGTGACAGTGCTAATTATCTCGACAGAATACCAAACAATAACATAATAACCCATAACCTCCACACTTACATCAATTGTCGACACAGTTCTGAGTCTTTTTGAGTCAGTGACCTTGTCATACAACTCAGTTTCTTTCAGTATGACTAAACCACCCGCTCCACTGATCCAAAATACTAGCCACTATTTTTTAACAGAAGGAAATGTTTACTTCTGTTTTAGATAGGTCTTAAATGCTCTCTATTTAATTGAAGCCAACACATAACTGAAGTAATTACTGCACATTATCTATTGTCAGAGGTAATGTCAGTGTCAAGCTTGGCTGTTCACAGATTTGATTTATTGTGCCAATTGTAAGATTTCAATATTTCCAGTAAAATTAATTTAACTTTAAATCGGATACCATACGTCTTGGCAGCATGTTTTTAATGTCTTGCCACTATCAACCCACCTCCATAGACATCAACAGTTTTCCTCTGTTCAGAAGGTTTTATAGGGCAGCCAGTTTGGACTTTCATTTATGGTGAAACTGTCTTTGCCACATGGTGCGAGCTCATTGCTTTTAAAGGGAATGAGAGGACCTAATTTAATTGACTGTGATTGACACTGGCTCCTACCACATATACTGGTAATTTATTCCTTCTAATCCAACCTCTTTTTTTGCGACTGCACCGCAGGTGTGCCACTGCTGCGCCAACATCTTTGGTTGCAAAATTACCAAAAATGTGTTCTCGCACATGGCATATGTGGTATTGCTATGAATTTACACCACTGCCTGTGCGTTCACCTTGATTCATTAAAAGAAGACCCCTTGTGAGACTGTCAGAAAATGAAAAAACAACCCCACACAGAAAAAAAGCCTCTTTCCTCTGTGTTGCTGCTGCATAGTGGAAAATGTGAAATAATCAAACAGAGGTAATGCATAAGCAGGTCAAGTCCAGCTTGTAACAGTTATTTTGTGACTTAATTTTCTCTCCCATGTTATCATACAATAATGAAAAGTGTTGACAGATTCATTTCCTTGCTGTTACCGCCTAAGACCATTTTGTGATTTCTAATTGATAGCTACATGCAGCAATTTTATAGCACTAGACAATTTTATAGCACTTTTAATTAGTCCAACTTTGACCTTCCGTTCGCTTTGCATTTATATTGCTCCAAATTATTTTCACCTTTTTTCCTCATTAACTTTTGTCAAATGAATACAGGCATTTACAACATATTAATCCATATATGCACTTTACGAAATATGGTGAGACTCAAATGAATTGATAATAGTCTCTTGCATTAATTGTTGGATTGATTACACGCAATTAAATGATCTGTGAAATTAATATCCTCAGTGTCTTTTGACCCCAGAGAGATTTTCTAGCAAAGGACTTCCGCAACATAGAAAAATATTTAAAAAAAATAAAAGTGAATAAAAATACCTTAGTGGAATGAGGCTGTAACAACCACTTAGTTGATTAATTGACTAAGAAGGTAAGCCCTTACATACGTCATTAGGGAATCCAGGTGCATGATGACTCTTCACTCAGATAAAACCTTCGTATGGAACTAGTTAATCTCCCATGTAATATTGAGCATATGTATATTGGTAAATGAATAAACACCAACCTCAGATGAATCCCAATTGACGAGGTGTTTAGTATTCATTTGGACTTCATCCAGTGAATGAATATTGAATTTGTGTGAACCTGCATGCCAGCATGCACCATGTGCAGTTGTCAGCCAAATAATTTGGCTGCTCTTGAAACAATAAGCTGTAACTTTTTGAAACTTTTGAAACATGAAGCTGTAACTATTGTTATGACATTGAGTGATTTATGCTGACACAATGTGGCAGAGCCTTTTATTGGGTGAACACAACAGAAAGTCCTTGTCTGAGATGTCAAGTGTATATGGTGCTACTGTGGAGTGCTTTGCTGTTTTGAGAATTTGCATCCCATGTAAATCTTGCATCTAAACAAGGACAATTTCAGTGAGATCATTTGGCACCAGAGGAAAGGAGAGAAGGAGAGGAGAGGAGAGTGGCTTAATTTACTCCCACCAGTAAAACCGAGCGGTGAATGACCAGATTCCATTCATTGCAAATGGAAGACAGCAATGAAGAGCAGGCAAAGGAGGCTAGCCAGAGCAGTAAAAACACTTTACATTTGATGTAGTTCTCTGCTACTAAAAGACCTGTAGTTAGCATTTGAATGACAGCAGGTAGTCAGTAAACCGAATTGTGTTGGCCACGATTTTCAAATTAGACAAATAATCTCTCTTTTGACCTTAACAGTCCACTGAAAAACAGTATATGTCTGGAGATAATTCAACCAAGAAAGAGGTAATACTGTGGCTGAATTCTGAATCATTTTTAAACTTAGTTGGCTAGTCTAAAAGTTTGTTCATAAAAATAGAGATTTGAAAAGTGGCAAGTCACATTGTCTGAAGCACTTCATTTGCATAAAGTAGACAGGACCTCCACTGGTGATTAAAAACAGCAAACACTTGCATTTATGAATGCATTAAAAGTAAATAGTGGCAAAGAATTCATTAACATTATTGGTAATTATATGTGGTGCCACTTAATGAGGCCCCCATTTCACTCCACAGAGTGGGCAGTTAGTAGACAGAAGATGGAAATTTAGAAATTTAAGAACAGTAGAGTTTTACACCTGACCTCTTTTGACCTTCATTATTGTCTGTCTGGCTTTCTGTTGGGTGTCGCGGGTGTCAGGTTACAAAAAGGTTAAGGTTAGGGTAAGGGTCAGGTTAAGGGTTAAGGTTAGGCATTTAGTTGTGATGGTTAGGGTAAGGGGCTTGGAAAGCATTATGTCAGTGACTGTCCCCCACGAGGATAGTGAAACAAATGTATGTGTGAGTGTGTAAATGCGTTTGTCTTTCTGTCCATCCGTCTCATCTATTCACCCTCTTTGTAGTATTGGAGTCTTTATCTGCTTGGTTGACTTTAAAACTGTAACACTAGTTTAATTTCCTTACCTGCTTAATTGAAATTCACATCTCTTTCTCCTCGTGTGTCTCGCTTGGGTGTGTGCGTGCATATATGTGTGTGTGTAGGGCGGATATTAGTGGCGATGTATTTTCATTCTAAAAGTGGCAAGTGATGGACAGGATCTCACAGACAATGCCCCCCCCCCACTACCCTCAATCTTTTTGTCTGCTGCACCTGTCTTTTAGATACCTTTCAACCTCGTCTCTTTCTTTCGCTCTCTCTATTCCCAAGTCCCTTTCTTTCCCTGGATTGCCTCGGTTTGATAAATCTGATGCTAAATTTAGAGACATTTTTCTCAGCGACACCAGGACTAGAAAGAGAGAAGACTACAGACAAAATGGCCTCTCTAATCCATGTTTATCATCTTTTATTTATCTCTTTGAAAAACGTGAGGTCGTCACAGAAATTCCCCTCTCTCTTTTGTCTCTCTGTTGCTGCCATAACTTTTTCTGTCCTCCAATTAAATGTCAGTGACCACATTCTTGTCCCAGAAGGCCACATTTAAACTGACAGCACATTCAAATTACATCGTTCTGCACAGTGGGGCTGTGCTTCATAAAATTAGGGGCTTGTTGAGGTTCTAATAGAATATCTTTGCCATTTAAATTACAGCTGCAAACGTGCTGTCATTGAGTGTGGCCTTCATTACACTCCCCTTATTTCCCAAATTCTTTGTTACACCTAACATTGTTTGATTACAATATGGCAAACCACCGTTGAAGACAGAAATTATGTGTGTCCACCCTGGAGTGGTTTCAGCCGCACATTACAACTTGGGCTCATCTCACTTTAGTGAAGAGACGTGTTAGCCACAGGCTAACACATTAGCAAAAAAAGCAATAAAGCACCTTAACATAGACATGGACTCATTAAAAAAAAAGCTCTGTGATCTTTGAAGCACCATTACACTGTAACACACATTTATTTATTTACAAAGTAAAAGAACATTTTGAGCTTTCCAGATGGTACAGGATCTGTAACTGAACTGCACATGAGCTAAAGGAACATGGATGCACATGCATTATTAAAAGATATCACAGGAGAAGATGGAGCATGCCACACAACCAAAGTTACAAGTCCGATCAATAATATACAGCATGACAGAATGTTTAAAAAACTGTGATTTTTTTTTTGTAGAGGAGAGGAGCAAGAGAGGAGACAGGACAAGAGAGGAGGTTCTGAGCAACTACACATGATTTAGCCAACTGCATATTTGTTTGATTTTATTTGTTAAGGTTGAAACAACCTTTGTAAACATGGGGTTTACAATTGAAAGTGGTTCAGCCCATCCATATAGCAAGTTATGACTTTTATACTGTAGATGTTTGCCATGTTACCAGAAGTGCATGTGAATGGAAATCCACATATGAGACTGTAAGCTTTCTGGTCTTTAGTCAGCTCTTATATTGCATATTTAGTAGGGATGAAAGTATTAAACAGTGGAGCTGAACTACTTATGGCAAGCTAAAGGAAACAGAAAACACTGTCCCACTGTTATGTGACAATCTCTTAAATGTCTTGAAAACTCCCTAACTTGTTTTTACTCTCATGCTCAATTTATACTTATTAATGTTGCTTATTACATGTGGTGCATGCTGTGAAGAGTACAGTGCTTGCAACGTGCCAAAATATGCCTTCCTGTAGATATATTAGTGTATTTTGTAAAGCTCATGTTTGCACCAAAATAGTTTTTAATTAGAGTGCAGTTTTCTGCCTTGTTCTATACAGTATACTGATGGATTGATTCACTGAACAATACACACATTCCTCACTGTAGTGTGTCAAGAATCAAGGTAATGGCTTGAACAGAATACTAGCTCCTCTGTCTCTTTCTCTCTCATTGTCATCTTCCTCTGTCTTTCTCGCTGCTTTTATAACCTTCTTATCTGCCTGTTGCCAGTAATACTTCTCTTTTATCCTCACCTCTATAGCCTGTCTTTGCCTATTGTTTATGTAGATAATGAAGGGTGGAATATTTCCTCCCTGTGCAGTGGCATCCTGCAGTGGCCCTCAGCTACATTGTACTGTACATTTTTCAGAAGGGGAGATAGTAATTAGTTTGCCATTTGGATTCACAGTGCAATTATTTGCTAGATTCTGGAACATTTCAGGTGCCTTTAGGTAAACAGTGTCAGTCCCTGAGAAAGTAAGGCCAGACAGATATTTCACAGAAAAGTACATTAGCCATCTTTGCTTATTACAATGTACATTTGCTTATTATCAGTAGTCCACAACATCTATGGCTGAATCATATTTCTAAATGTCACAAGTTTTGTTTCATGGATTCAAATCTCTGTCATTAGGATATAGAAACATCTTTTCATTATAATCTTCACAGTTACAGAGTCCAGCTTATTTTGTAATCCTGTTTTTACATCCCCTCTTCAGCTATTTGATTTGATAGAAGCACAGTGCTGAAGACATGCTGCTTATATAGGTGGCTGCTGTCCAGTGAGTCAACCAACCTTACCTTGCATACATGATTGCGCCATTAAGTTTATCAAAGAATCAGGTGCTTGTCAGTACGAGAACAGCAAACTTCCAAGGGGGAAAAAAAGAAGCTGGAGTACACTGATTGATTTGCAGCCTTTAATTGTGCAAACAGACTAACGTTTCGACATTGTGTCTTCAGTCTTCATCAAAGTCAAAAAAAGCTCTGAGGATTTTTTTGACTGGCTGCAAATCAATCCGTGTGCTTCAGTCTCTTTTTTTCCCTTGGATATTATCTATATATAAGTTTGTTTGTGGTGCAAAGTTGACAGGCGTTTTTTTGGTCATTCTTTCAGCCAGAAATGGGTGCTTTAGCAATAGTCTTTTGCAATTTGTTTTGCAATCATTTTGCAACGATGTTTTAAATTTGCCTTTGTTTGGTGGAGTTTGTTGGGAGTAAATCCACACTAGGGCTGCAACTAATGATTTTTTTCATCATCAATTAATCTGCTGATTAATTACGGACTTTGTCAGTAAAATGTCAGAAAAGTAAAAAATATAAATTCTCATAAGAATTTATTTAAGCAGAAAAGTAAAAAATGTAAATTCTCATAAAAATTTATTTAAGCAGAAAACACTGTTGATAAAGAAAAAAAAGAGTATTTTCTGTGGAAATATAGTGAGGATTAGGCCATATTCCAAACTCTTGCAAATAATTTGCAAATTCATTACATTTTTGTAAGTCTTTACGATGCTAGCTTGGAGATTCCTGTTGGTACTAATATGTCATTCCATTCTTTGCCTTGGTTACTAAGAGGTTGCCAGTCAAATACCTGGCAGCACTTCCAGTTGCCATTCTGAAGAAATTGTCGAAAATAAAAACTGAGCAATAAAATTATAATTTTGCTTGAAACCTGATGAAGGCAACATGATAATTAAAAATGTATATGAAATAGGTGGCACACTTCTGTAGCCAATACTCTCATACACTGATTGTTTGCCACTTGTACAACTAAAAAACAGTAAGAGAACAAATCCACCCAAAGAGCATTCTTATTCATAGTAATTGCCTGTGAGGTGTAGCTTTAGCAGACGTGATGCTTGCATAAAAACTCTGCCTTGTACTTGGCGTCTGACATTTCCCAGTCTTTGATTGATGAGCTTGCCACTGGCTCCTACACTCTGGGTAAGTCCTTCTCCCTCTGTCACTGAGAACTCTACAAGATGGTGAGGTTAGCACTTCCCTAAGCAAGATTATAGGCAGAACACCTCTCCTTCTCTGAAGATACTGTGTTACATTAGGTAGTGGAGGAATCCCCAGTAGGTCTGATGCAAAGCAGGAAAAGTATAAATCATCATCGTGAAAATTAAGTGTACATTGGATTACTGTATATCACAATACTGAATTACTACAACAGATTTGTTAACACTAAGGCTTTGATGTGTCATCACCATCACTGATTACATTGAATATGCAAATTTAGAATTGATGCATGATTTTAGTGCAGTCCAAGTTTCTCTTTAATGGCATCAAGATGTTGTTGTCTTTGATTTGCATTCTTGCCATCCTGTGTTGCACTAATTAAACACAGATAATCATATATCACAGTCTTGTATTTCCATACTTGATAATCATGCAGTTCATTGATATTGATATTGTTGTAATTTAGTCCCCTGAAACTCACACAATGCAGTGGGGAAAAAACCCTGCATAGAAGATCTTTGTAGTACTGTTGGTACTGACTTTTTCAAGTCTTAATGTAAAAATATCATTTTGCTTCCTGAAAGTGAATCATCATGATTATCTTTCATTTTGAGGTAATTTAGTTAAAAACTTCTGGGTCAAATTGGGCTTTGTTCTGTGGGGGGGGGCTGATTTAGCCAAGTAATTGCAAGGTTTGTACCATTATGTAGCAGCAGTCGTCTTTGTGTCAAATGCAGTTTCATATAGAAGGACCTAATGAGCTTTAAAAACCATTATAATTTACACACTCAGTCCATTTATTTCATTATTCAGAAAATGTCCTTAGTGACACACTTCCATAGTCTACAGTCTCAGTTAATCTGATCTCAGCTTGATAAATTGAACTCTGTATAGCTGGAAATCATTGTCTACATGCAGGTGGTCAACACACCTTCTATTAAGTATTAAGTTTTCACATACAGTGTTTCGTTGGGGTTTAAGATCTCAAAATGACACTGCAGAAATACACTCAGTTATGAATAACATTATTAAGTGACAAATATTTACAGTTTATCACCTTTTAAAATCAGAGGAATTAAGCCCACATACACACAAAGCAATGAAGACACTGTGCTTCCAAATGAAACATTTTACATCTGACGTAGAAAATAATTAAAACCTTTACCTTTAATTATAATGTATTAAATGCATTATATCGAGTTGCAGTATTGCAGAATCTCAATAAGTAAAGCCTTGCGATACATAGCGAAACGACAAGGCCGGCTGTATGCTGTATTGTTGTCATGAGACAACCTTTTAAAGGCAAAGATTGACCCATTCATTCCTAGCTTTTGCTTAGCTCTGTGTGATTGACGATGTCTTTTTGATTGGCTCCAGTCGATCTTCTGCATGTCCACACTCAACGGTCATGTTGTACTAAAAGTCAGTAATTTTAAACGAGAGGAAAATATAGCTAAGAAAAGTAGCTGTTCATTTTAGGGACTATCATGTGAGCAATATTTTTTCCACTATAGAAAAACTGAATAAATGCATTGTGGATACACTGAAGGGTAAGCTCCACCTAATGACTTCATGGAGCTATTTCCACCCAAAATAACCTCTGGTGACAACAAATGTGATTCAGTACATGTTTGCTTTAGTGCTTTGAATAGTATTTTTAGGTCATTTATTTATCTTATGTAGTTTGCCTTTGTAATGTACTAAATAATGGCATATTCCACACACATTAACATATTTGTTGTAAAATTAAATGGAGATTACAGTAAAGGTAAGACGGTGTTAATTTGAGAAATACTGCTCTGAGATTGTGTAGATACACAGTATATTACATTCGGTTGTGTAAAAGCACAATGCACCAATTTTGTTTCCTGAAAATTAGATAACATCATAATCACAATAATGAACAAAGTAGTCAGGATTATCCAATTGTGTGAGCATAACTTCTAACATCTTTTGTCAGAATGTGACCCATTTACAACCTTGGAGGAAATCTTGCCCACATACTGTGAAGCAACAGGCAGCTGGTCCAAGACCATGCATTCTGCTTTGACTGTTGGCTGTGAAAATAAGGCCTAATGGAAATACACAGAGAATGGAACATCCCCCATGGCCTGAATCTAAACTAAATGCCTTTACAAACACGTATCTTCAAGTGAGAAGAATCCCTAAATGGTAACATCTCTTTCTTACTGTACATTTGCCTGTGTAGAGTCAAGTTAATACAGAGCAAATACAGGGGCTTAGAAGCAGGAATCATGCACTAGAGTGCAATGAACAGCACCTTTGACCTGCAAAACAGACAAAAGGACAGGAAGTTCTCTTTCTTTCTCTTTTGTGGAATATTGTTTTCCTAACTCGGGAAGAGGGAGGCAGCTGAGAAAGCAAGGACAGTGGATTTCTTTTAGGCTCCTGGGTGGGGCTAGGGGCCTCGAGGATCAAACAAGGAGCGGATGGGGGAAGTAAATGCCAGCACCCTGCCGTGCAACAGTCATGAAGGCCTTTTGACTCGGTTGCCATGTTACTGGCTTTTCGTCGCAGGTATCCTCTCCCTCAGGCTCACAGATGGAGGGGGATTCTCATGATATGAGGAGCAGAGCAAGGATGGGAGAAGAAGAGGGCAAAGTTCTTTCACCACAGCTTTGAGGGTGATGTGGAAGAGGGGGAGGAGGGGGATTGGTCTGTGGATGGCAGGTGGTGGTCAGAGTTTAGGCCGTCTACCTGTCTTTCCATCTTGTGCTTGAAGTGATAACAAGACTGGACCAATTGAAAACGAGTACAACACTCTCCCCAGAGTGCCTTTTTCTGCTTGAAGTGTCTAATCAGTCTAATTTATATTAACCAGGTTTACTAATGTAGATAAGATTGTGCCATTCAAACAGAACCTCTTTCAGAAAAAAAAAAATGCAGATTGTTGTTTTTTTTTTCTCTCAACTTAAAGTAAGCTTTAATAATGGAGCCTGATGTCTGAAAGGACTGACTCACATCTGGAAGTCATGGAGAGGAGAGCTGGAGGGACAGTGAGAAGGCACCCGTGAGTAGTTCTTGGCTGATTTATGAAGGCACATGTGGAAATGGTGACAAGGATGGTAGGGAGCATGTTTGTGTGTGTGTGTCGGTAAGTTTAGTCTGCTTTCGATGCAAAGAGTTACCTTTACTAGACTTAGTTATTAAAACCCAAATACCCAGCTTAATAAAAATGGATTCCACCATTTTTGTGTGGTATTAAACTTTAGTTACCCCTTTGGTTTCTTTTTTCAGCACTGAGATAGATCTTATAATGTGCTGATTTAATGTATCGACCTGCCTAGTCACTAAATGTCAAGCGGCATGGGAACAGTTGCATGTTTAAGCTGCAAATGGTTTATTTACACTTGTGTTGGCTACCAGTATAAGAGCAAATGTTGTAGCTGAATATTAATGTGAACAGAGCAAATATGTTATTTGCCATCAGCTACCACATCTTTAAAAAATGGACATACACACTTTCACACACTTGCTGAAAACAAATCTGAATTTAGGCTTTAGATGTGAAGTGAAGACTGGTATTTAAATGCTTCAAAGTGTAGGTGACCCCTGCACTAAATCAGTACAAGAGACCACCCTTGGTTTTCATTGTGAATGTGTCCCTCAGTGGAGGCAAATGACAAAATATTTTTGAGAAAATTTCACCCAAGCAATGAAGAAAGAGGGCCCCCAGGGGTACACATCTGACTTCAATTCCACTCTTGTCAGGTAGACACAAAGCTGAGGGGCACACACAGACAGAAGAAAGACAGAAAACGAAACAAAAAAGAAAGCAAGACTGAACCAGTTGTAAACAAATAGTCTAATTAACTTAATAAAAAACGTATAAACATTGTTGCAATAAAGCCCTATTAAGTATTTACAACAACATTATTCAGAATGTTAATATTCAGTATGTCACCCAGCCCTCAGATGCCAGATATCCCTTGTAAAGGAAGTAGCTGCCTGCTACTGCTTTTGCTTTAAGGTCTGTCAGTAAAGAGATGGCTTGTTCAGTCCATTTCAGGGGCCAAAACAAGCAGGAATGTTAACCTTGACGTGTATTTATGTCCTTAACCTTTGACCTCCCATTTTGTCCACACAGTTGTTCCACAGGGCAAATAATATCTTCGCCCTTTCTGTGTTCATGTTCTGCAGCTTTGATTATGTGTCCATGTGTGTGTGTGTTTGCTCACATGAGTGAATTTTGCTTACGTATGATGCATCTGAAAAAAAAATTACAATTACATGCACAGCAAAGGTTACGGAGTGATTCCTCTCAAGTCTATTTGAGAATAATTTTGCCTGCTGATAGCAGGACTTTGATCCGTAACCTATTGTGAGTGTAAAATCAGAAGTGCTAGGCATTTTCTTTGATAATGCTGTGGTAAATAAATTCCACTTCTCAGTTGCTTATCGTATTGTATGTAGGTATGGATCTAAAGGTGCTGGCTAAGACTGGAATGCAGGTGATTCTAAATGGCTTTAGGTAAATATTTTTCACAGTGGCTTATTGCTATGCACTGTGATCCCGATTTTGTTGGCTCTTAGCCTATACTTTATTTATAGATGATAATACACTGCTTAGTAGTGATTGTCTTGATTTATTTTTATTTTTTTTACTGGTCTGTTATTGCTCATGATAGGCTACTGGTATTATTAGGGTGAGAAGTTGAAGTTTAAACAAGCCAGAGTGCATCTGCACTTAGTGTTTTTACCTCATATTATCCATGGGACTTAGCTGAGGTGCTCTGGGAGTATTTAGTGCTCTGCTGTGCTTGTAGGAATTATTACTGAGGCTCAATGTTCTGTATTTCCCCTGTTAGACAGCGAGACAGAAAGCGTCAGAGAGGGTGAGTGAGAATGAAGAAAAGGGTGAGAGGTAGAGGGAGTCCTGTGTTGTTGGCAACCACAGTCTATATCTGGGCAGTCTACAGAGACAGGCACGCTTTGTCTCTAGCGTCATTTGCAGCTTAAACAAACAGGTGTGATGCAAGAGCCTCTCAAACAAACACACCGCTGCTCTTCAATGTGGAGACAGGAAGAGACACAAGAGTGAGGGAGAGTGAAGAAATAATGGGGGAGGCATGGGCAGTCAAGGGGAGAAAAGCGAATACGTGGACAGGAGTTGAGTAGAAATAAAAGAGTTCTTTTTATGCTGAATTTAAGTGAAATCTGTGAGTTTTCTTAAACCTTTCCTCATTTGTAGGTGTTAGCTCTGTATTTTCTTTATTTTAGCTTTCACAGTTTGGAAAATATATTGGTCCTTGTATTTGTTTCTCACCTCAACTAAAAATGTCTGTTTTCTCTCTTTCGCTCTAGTGCTGACAGCGTCTTACCTTCTCTACTGCTTCATCTCTCTCTTCCTCTCTCTCTCTCTCTCTGTCTCTCTGTCTCTGTGTGGCATTGTCACTTGAATCAGAAGTTGAGTGCTGGCTAAGTGAAGGGGTACACAGCAAGTCTGCTCTAGACAGGCCTGAGTGGTGCTGCACTGCTTTGCTGCCTTTCTCCACAGAGCCTTGATTCAGCCCCCGCTGATAGGGGACCCAGGCATTACTCAGCCCCCCTGCTTGCCTGATGAGCAGCATCTCTAATCCCTACAGATATTAACCCTTGCAGCTTCTGTTCTTTACTGTCATCTCCATTCAGCAGATAAAGCATTCACTACTTTTTGTCCATTTTAATGATGTCCTGTTCCTCCAGTTCCTCGGTCATAAAAACTCAAACTCTCTCTCCTTTACATGTCTAGCGGGCCTTGTTGCTCTTCCTCTCCGCTATTCACCTCTGGCACATTATAAGAAAGCAAAGGAAAATGTCACAAATCGCAGAAAATGTATGTCAAACACTGGGCCTAATTATAATGCACAAAGTCTTTTGAAAAACACTTGCAACTGTATGCACGTGTTTGTATGCAACTGTATTACAGTTGCATACAAACACTCAGTTGTCATCGAGACATGATTGTAACATTTTTAACACAAATGTCGGCATGCATTGCATCCACATAAAATAGTCCTTAAATTTATTTATGAACTGGAAATGTGTTATATAAAGGGGATATACTGTATAGTGTATATTTAAATTTGTTAATCTTGATTTAAAGTATTTTTGTGACTATCTCTTGAGATAATCTGTAAACTGCCAAGAAATCCATTAATACTAGATTCAGGAAAGGCATGGGCCCCTTTTTGTAGGCTTGCCCCCGATGTGTGCTACAGAGCTGCAGATGAGATCTACTCATTGCAGCCAAGCTGGGCTCAGAGGGGATGGTGTCTGGCTTTAACTATATATGTAAGGAGAGGGGACATAAGTGGGTTGCATGGGTTTGGAATTCAAATTCAAGGATGAGTGCCACATAAGTTAAGCAGCAAAGACAATCTGGAGCTTGATACAAGACCCAGTGTCAGTTCAGCCCTTCAATTATCCTCATTATTACAGTATGTCCTCATTTTGTAGACACTCTCACCTGCAGTGATATATCACAGACACAAGATTAGACTTGCTATGAAGAGATGGTGCATTATACAACCCCAAACATTACTCATCCCAACCATAAGACAGAGACAAAATAGTAGGCAGTAAAACAACAAGCGTACATCACAGGCCTAATTGCTGCTCTAATGCAAAGCATCATCCAAGCAGACAGACAGAGAGAGGGTACAGGTTCTCCTTTTCACACATCCTAAGCTCTTAGGCTCAGTAGAGGTTATTTTAGTGGAGGTATATGAGATATAATGATACGTCAGTGAGATCTGCTGGGACAAGAGGAGCAGGTAGTGCAGTAGAGCAGAGGGCTGATTTATAGGCAGGATAAATGATGCGGTGGGTGTCTGTCTGTGTAATAGCACTGTGCTCTGCACACCGCACTTTCACTCAGCTGTAGTTTATAGTGTGATGTGTGATAGGGATAAATGTCAGCTTGGCTTATCTAAGAAGATCTGATATGACTTTAAACTGGCTCCTCTCAAACACTTTGACGTGTGTTGAAAGGAAAACTGTTAATGGCACATTGACAAAATAGGAACTGAGATTTTGAAAATTGTGCTGTATTGTTTGTAACAAGTGCATAACTGCACAACAAGGATTCATCATTGGCTATGTTTAACTTGCCATTAGGGTTTCTCTTATTTCTCAACTCAGGCTAAGTTACTAGTGATATCAAGCATATTCTCTGAGTAATATTTCTTCTTTTGATATTCACAAGATTAAACATATGAGTTGGGTTGAAAATAAAACCAGATGCTGCTACTCTGTATTAAAAGCAATTATTGTTTGAAAATGATTCTGTTTTCACTCTGTTCGGCTATTTAAAAAAAGAAGAAAAAAAAAGAATCTACCCACCATGTTGGAAGCTGAGCCAAAGAAGCTTATTGGCTTCTGTATCTATGGGGCAATAATGAAACAGTGAGGGGTGAAAAGTGGAATCCTGTTGCTTGCTCTGAGCATGATCTTAGAAGAGTGCACATTATTCCCATACTCCTTGTGCGGTGCTTAGCAGTTAACCTCAGGCAGGTATAGTCTTACTGTATATACAACACTTCTATGCTGGGACACTTGGCAGGACATTAGCCACAGTATTAAGTGAAAACAGACTGTGTTACTGTGAAATAGTATATGGGTTTCCTAAGGTTAGTTAATCAGAGGGCAGGTAAAAGAGGACATACAGTATGTGATTAATATACTGCAACATGTCAAACCATGAAAACCACCTCTTCAAGTGTTTGTAAATTGTCAAAGGTATAGTGATAGCTTATATACTTTAGGAATATATTGCATTTAACACAGCTGGAGAAAAGAAACTTTGTGTGTGTGTGTGTGTGTGTGTGTGTGTGTGTGTGTGTGTGTGTGGAGCGTGTACAATGACACAGAGAACAGATATTGAAACTGTGGTTTTGGGTAGTGTATTGACAATATCTAGGGAGAGGTTTGTGGCTTTTCCTGGGGGGGATGTGAGGATAAGCAGGTGTGACCATGGGAATTGCCGTTTTTCTTTCCCGAGGCCTTACCCCTCATACCATGTGTATAGTCCTGCTTCAAACAATTGATATTCAATTGAGATTCAATACAAATGATAGACTATGGATTTAGTCTTATAGCAGTACTAATGTTTTACCTAGAATAGTGTAAAGAATTATTTTCAAAGGTAAGCTGGTCTGTCACTAACACATACACCAAAATCTGCGGCTAGTGGGGAGGACGAAGTGCATGTTTATCGTGTAATCCACTCATCTCTTGTTTTTTTGTACTCTAATACTGAAATTAAAATCAGTGGGTACCAAGCACAGCAGATGACCTGGTAGGTTTGCTTTCCTTACAGTTTTGCTCGCTAATTTCTATGGCTTGGCCTCCCTCACACATGCTGGTAATGAGAAAATGTGGTGTTGTCTTTGTTTACTGAGCCAGTCTGTCTGGCTGCAGCTCTTCACATTGTTTGAATATAAACAGGAGCAAAATTAAAATTAGCTCACTTGGAGTGTTTCTGCTAAGTTACATGAGCATACAGCGTGTAGGGCAACCTAGAGCTCTGTGCACAATATACATATAGTTAGTACATACACCAAACAGTATTTGGTTGCTGGAAAATATATGCAAATGTTAATTGGTGTAATCAGACAGGCCAAATGCAAAATTCTAGATGATTCCTACAGTATAATGTTTGATGTCTGAGATAATGGGGCTAATGTTTGCTTCTTTTTTACTGTGTTGATAGTCAATACTAATAAAACGCACATCAAATATTCTTGGTTAAGAAGGAGAAATGTATTTGAGGTTGAGACCAAATGTGTTTGACAGTTTCAAGACAAACTTGCATTATGGGTTTTCTGTTCTTATTGATCTTTTATACACATAAGAACCACAAATTCAGAGTCATCTCACACTAAATAGACTACACTGTCAAGATGATGTGTTGAACCAGGCATTTCAAGGAAATGGCTGACTTAGGATTTAAAATCTTTAATAATTTTGCAACTTATTTTTGTATGGAGATGCCTCATTTTAAATGTGGTTGACTTATTAGAGAGGAAATTTGCCTGTCAAGATGATATCAGTTTTCTTTTAATATATATCCAAAGCTGTTTCTCCAGGAAATTGCTATTTTATTTATTTATTATTTATTTATTGGTTTATTAGATTTAATAGACTTTGAAAATGAAAAGCCTTTCATACCATATGACAGACCTTAGGAGATTTTCTTTTCCTCTATTGTACACACACTAGAGATGAGTTACAGATAATGATCAAAAATTAGATTTCCAGACTTGGAGGCCTTGACTGTTCTGCAACATAATTGTGAGGCAAAAGACTACAAGATAAGAAATGCCAACTTTTGGCACCAAACCTCACATCTGCTGAGCCAGCAAATCCTAAGTCTGATCTCAAAATTTAATCAGTATGGCACAACAAGGCCTAAAATCCTGGCTTAAAGTTTGCTTGGAAGAACAGGTTTAAGACTGTTAGAATTGTTTCTATAGTTTTCTTGTCTGTGCATATCTAGATTAGAAAAAAATTTATCATGGATTTTGAAGCAACATCTAAGACAAATTTAGTTCAATGCTGAAACTCACAAATATGTGGAAATATAATTACAGGTTATGAATTTGGCATTAATTGGATATAATGTTTTGTTGTTGCCTGATTTTTTTTTTTTTTCTTCTGATAAGCACCACAAGGAGGAGTCATGAGGTAGTGATTTTTTAAGCCAAAATAATAGCAGGCTCAATGTGGGAAAATCCATTTACTCTTAGTTTGATAAAGATATTGATACTTGGTGCAAGTGCATCAATAACATCAGGCAAGAGGAAATATTGTAATATTGTAATATAACACCATATTGATTTTTTGTCCCAACCCTGTTTAACGCCCTAATTTGGAAGTAGAATGAGGAAGTAAATGAATGGTCCAACAGTACTTAAAAGGCCATTTTACCAATTTTCGATCTGAATCCTATCATTTAAGTCTGACATAAAAATTCCCACTGTAGTGAGTGTCTACAGCACACCACTACCTCTGGCGTGACTTAGCCTGTATTTTTTTCATAGGTTGTGTATAGTGAACAATTCAAATTATATAGATAGGTATACTGTAGATAATAAGGAAAAAGGAGTTAGGTTATAGCTGGAATTGTGTTATAACGCCACTTTCTTTGTGTGTTGACATTTAATATTACCAAACTTTTACTGTGCAGTACTTTTTGTAATATGTTCAATGTATTAAGACTTTTTGAAAATGTATCATATTTTAAATACATTTCAATCTCTACTGTATCGAACACAAAAGTAAATATATGTGCCCAGGGCATGTGGTAATGAGTGTTTAGGTGACATTTGAGTAAGAGTGAGGGTGAATGGAAATTGCTTTTTTATTGTATTATCTGCAATGCCCTGTTTTTATCACACATGGTGGGCAGAATTTCCCTAAAGGGATAATAAAATTACCTTGTACTTGCTTAGAAGTTGTAGTTTCCACTCTTCTTATTAGTCATGATAAATGTTAACAGTTTGTCCAGATGTCTTTATCTATATCAGTATAATCCTTTGTTTTGTTTTTTTGGGAAATTCAATTTTTAAAGTTTCAAAATAACAACTAGTCATTTTAATACCATGAACCAATTACTCTGAAACAGCCTCTTTCTCACTTATGTATATGCCATCAGCAAAATTATCAAAGGACTATATTTATCAAGTTTGGTTTGTTGAGCTCCAAAGATTCACCTGTTTTTCCCTTTGAGGTAAAATCTCAGCCTCCAAGTAATGTCAGACAATATGATACCCAGTAATACCACGCTGAGAACAGACTTTATGGCTCAGTTTCTTGCTTCACTGCTCAGGACTTATTCTTTATTGACACAGACAACATCAGCTAAGCAATAATAATTTTGTGACCGAACACTTGAAAATTGTACATCTTTATGGAGCTATGTTATTTGATATTTCAACCAACATCCCATGTTTAAACCTATCTCTTTTATGAAACGGGTCTCAGCCTGCCATCTCAATCTGGTCTTTTCTGTATTAGAGTCTCTTTCCATTTCATTAGTTGATTCATTTACATGACAGATGCCCTCATGCATGCTGTAGAGAGCCTCGGGGTGCACTGCAGCTGAACACCACCTGCGGTGTGAGTTTGTTATTTGAACCCCTGGTCTAGAGTTCCCTTTCTGCCCTTCTCATGAGCACTCACTACTGACCCTGACTGGTACAGTCCTCACACTGGGGCTGTACAGTTACGGTAGAGTTAAATTCTCACCTTTTGTTCAAAATGTGTGTTCATATGTGATTGTATGTGTGCACCTGTGTGTTAATGTTAACTGTTATCTGAGTCTTTGGCCACACTTAAAACAAGCGTGTTCACGGGCTGCTACACATAATTTTCTGATGTTAAACATAGTCCAAACAGCCAGCTAAGTTATAACACTTCAGTGCTGATTGGGGTTTTAAAAAAAGCCAGCAATCATTTTCAATCATGTATAGACATGGTTTTCTTCCTTGATAGTAGGTGGGCTATAAATAAGATTGATGCCAACTTCTTGTACTGCAAACATATAATCTGCCTGCATGATCATTTTGAAAGGTTTTTGACTGCAGTGAACTTAGAAATTCCTATTGCATAGCAAAAACAGGACTAGAAGGGCTCTAATGAGTGGTGTGGTTGGTAGGCTGTGTTACAGATCACAACGAAAATGTGATTTCTTTGATTGCACATTTCTTGATTCTGAAAAGAAGTTTACGTACTTCTGGTTTCTTGAGTAGTTTGTATAGTAATGAGTATGGAGGGAAAATGTCAATTATATGCAATCCAGACACAGGTTGATATTGCACTTTTTTGCTACATACTAGCAGTGAAAAATAACCAATCCAGCAGAGCTATAAAAAGCATAAATGGACTTATAAATATTGTAACCCTAGTTCTCTGATCACAGGCAGACTTTACTAACAGGGTTCTATAGGCTCTACACCAGGCTTAGCCACTCATTTTTGTGTATTGGGAAATTTGCATGTATGTGCTCAGACCATTCAGCTCATTGGGGGCCCCTATAAAAGGGCAAGTGGCCTGTTGTCAAAGAATAATAATGTGCAACCATATTTCTACTTCCAACAGGGTGTAGTAATCCAACTTTGCCCTTTGCAGGCTTATAGGGTTAAATCCCAATAATAACAGAACATACAGTATTGTGAAACAGGCTGACCGTGGTAACCAAACCAGGCAAGGAAAGACTGTTTCCAGACATTTGTATTTGGCCATGTTTTGTCACTGTCACTAAGGAAGGGGCAACCACTAAAGAGATGAATGGACTGATTGATTAAGCATGCACATGCAATTTTACACTGCACAGATACCTAAAGGTGAGTGGTTAAGTCTATAGATAGCCTGTATAAACCATTTGTATTGGGGTGTATGTGAATATATGTACTGATATGTATTATGGATGTCCTGATTAGGCAGGGCACAGGATCAGGACTGATCTAGGCATTTTTTTGATTTTATTGGTATGGGCTATTATTTAGTTGTGCATGTAAGCAGACCAGATTTTTTAATTTACAATAGACAATCACTTCAGACAGGGGGGTTTAAGCATTTGTGCAGCTGTTAACATTCTCCAAGGTTCTTCCCATCTACAACCATCTCATGCATATAGTGGTCTGTAAACTGGTGCTGTGTGTGAACCAGATGTTTTCTTCCTGTGGTTCACTGAGATACATCTATTACAAACCCTCAACTGATCACGCAGTGATCTCAGATGTTCTCAGTGTTCTTTTGAGCATCCATATTAGTGAACTGTTAATGAGCAGTTTGAGATGCAAATGTATGTCCTTTTGCTCAATTACATCCGGCACTTTTCAAGTCTCAGCAATTACAGTTACTTCATTTTATCTGATGATATAATCCAAGGAGGAACATATCCAGTCATTTTATGATGACAAATAGCCAATGATTTGATGGTATTGGCTTGGGACAAGGATGAACTTGCACTGCAACAAAGACACTGGCCTGTCCCTCTGCCCGCTAGGTGAGCTGTGTTAATGTAATGGCTGCATCCCTCCAGGGGGTTGATGAAGCCGTGCCCTACATGTATTTCCAAAAGAGTGAGTACCAGAGCCGGTGCATAGTATGTGCTACATTGCTGCCGTAACACCCATCCTCCCTAGTTTGCTCCATCAGCTACCTCTCTGTAATCTCAGAGCTTCAAAGCTCCTTATTGTCCTTCCCCACATAAACTCAAAGTCACTTATTTTCATGAGTCATCCCACCCTGCCTCTTGATAGAATTCCTGCTGTATGTTATCTTTTTCCTCTTCCTCCGCTTTTCACTGTTTATTTACACACCACTGGGGCTGCTGTTTTCTGAAGTGTTCCCAATGATAATGACTGCTGCAAGATAAGGGTTATTTTTAGGACATTGTGTTTGCATTTTACAGAGTACTGGGGAAGCATTTTTGTAGTAGATTCACTGTACACAGAACTGATTGGCGTTCAATTCTGACACAGTGTTTAATGATATACATTATAGGACAGCCAACATTTTATTAGTCAGCACAGGACTTTTAGATGATTTTTGATGACCATAAATATTGACTCAAAGCTTTCAAATCACACAGCATCAAGGGCAATGGAAGCAACCACAAAACCAGACTGTTCTTTCTTGCTCTGTTTCAAATACATATTTGCACAAGAACTGCAATCTTATCTCCCAGCTTCAGCCTTTCTGTTCTGTTCAACTTAATTTGTAAAACAGATGTATTTAGACTGTTTTGTCCTGGAACAAAAAAGCAGACAGTAATTACATCTCGTTTAGACCCCTGAAAGACACATTTGATAGGTGATCCCTAAAGCTGTTAAATCTTTTCTTTAAAGCTACAGACAAGCAGAGTGGCTGCAATGGGAATAGCACAAGGGCCTACCATGATGCAGTCATCACCAGCACAGCTTAATCGTGCCAATTCAACTGGGCTATTCTAGGACACAATAGAGGGGAAAGTGCAAAAGTGGGTTGTGTTAATTGAGTGTGTGGGCTGGATGATTTTTTTCAAATGGCCCTGTTAATTGTTCTTTAAGGAATGGGTCTCCAATTGGTGCACTCGGCTGTGGCTTGTTGTGCTACCCAGGGCATGGCTGGCAGTGGTTATTAAGAGGGCTCTCACGTAATTGTCATCAGCAAGGTTCCATATTTATTGATGCTTTCAGATAAATCATTCATTCTTACCAAAGAGGATGCACACTGATAAATGTGTTTTATTTTATGGAAACATGATCAAAAGCTTTTTCAACAACATGCAAATACAGAGTGGCTTGGCTAAGCCATGGTGTGTTAAGTGGCTAAGTGGAGAAAGTTTTCATTTCTAAATGCACCACAGCTTGTGACTGTGTAGTAAGGGTGTAATGGTACATGTGTTTCTCCCGAACTGTTCGGTATAGGACATTCCGTTTGGTACAGGAGTTGTTTTGTTTCAGTTAATAATCACTGCAACACAACACAGAAGAAAATAGGACATGATACTGTTTTCTGGGCATGAGCAGTAACTTTTGTCTAAACGGCTGTGCTTCACAGTCACAATGATTGACAGTCAACCCAGAAAATTATTTGTTCATTATTATTTTTTTCAAAATAGGCATCCTCATCTTATACTGTACATATACATATATACTGTACATCAGAGCTATTCAATTACAAATTCAGTTGGGCCAGATTTTGAAACCAGGAAATGTAGATGGCACAGACATTTTCAGCAGCCTATTTAAAACCTATTTAACTACCGCAATGCATTCCTTGCAAATTAAACACATTGGTTTGCCGATTGGAGATAGGGCTAAAATAAACAAGTACTTTGCTGTCAAGGCAGGGTTAAACTGACAGTTTTCATGGTGACATATTTTCAGTAGTGCACTTCCATACTTGTGGCTGTCAATAGCCAGATGTTTTGAAAAGCTGCTAAGCGTGGTCGGAACTCGCATGAGAAAACGTTGATTTGTGAAAGATATGATTGGTAGTGTTGCTACATCCGTAAACATCCTACCCAATCAGTACTGTGCATGTGCAACTCTAAACAGAGATGAGAAGGAAGTGAGATGGCTACTTCCATACACTGTATATGTAGTTTACTTATTTTGTCATATTTCAGATTTATGTTTGCTGGGCCACTCGGAGGTTGATTCTGGGCCGGATGTGGCCCACAGGCCACCAATTGAATAGGCCGGCTGTACATACTGTATTTAGTCTGGTCTTTAGCAAGTCATTGTTTCATTTCAAATCCAGTGTGCTGGAGTACAGAGTCCAAACAAAAAAAGATTGGACTGTTCTACTACTTACAGACTGCATGATACATATTGTCAGATGGCTAGAAAAAAAGGATTCCAATGGGACGCTCATGTTGCTCTGTTGTTGCTGGATGTTTAAGTTGTTTGCTATTCAGCCTTATGAACTTGAGTGTCTGTAATAATTCAGGCCTGTGTTTTGCCTCCTGGTAGTCAAATATCACTTTATGTACCTTTTTTGAGTATGAAGACAATTTATTTGCTTTCCTTAGCTTTTTGGTAGATTCCTTCCCCTTAGACTTTTTTTGTATGTGGGTCGACATGATGTTGTGGGTTAGCAGACAGACATTGGTAAGCTTCATATACTGTATGTCCCTATAACAAATTCCACTGACTCTGGTCATGTGGCAACTAAAAGTGTATTGATAAAAATATTTTCATGAAAGAGAGTGCTGACTGTAATGTTTCTTTAGGTCCAGCTAACAATGTTAGACTAGAAATCTCCTCTGGCAAGTGTCCTTGTGAACTCTGCTCCACAAATGGCCCAGCCATGGAAAAAGAGTTATATATAGAAAGTGTGGGTGATGCTGGTAGCTCTGGTGCCAGCAAGAGTTGCATTTGTGTCTTAAAGCCACCCGCTACCTATGAATGATTAACTCCCACCGACCCAGTGCAGCACCTAAGGAAAATACAGAGACATGCTTGTAAACAATGATATCACAGCTTCATTGCTCTATTTGTTCCAGAGCTAACCACTGCTACTGCCACATCAGGCAAGATTCGTTTTGTGAGGCTCTCTGTGTCAGGAGGCCTAATTACACCTACCAAGACTCATCATCTTAGATTAATGAATCTTGCTAGCCACTGCAGCCAGCCCATGCTCTGTATGTTGCCAGGGAGTTCACCGTTTTCTCTGACCCTTTTTCTGTAGTTACAGGCTAATGGCACTATAAGCTATCATTGCTGAAGTACGCTGGGTACCACATCATTCATCACAGACCAATGGACAGAATCCTTAACAGCCTCTAACTCTAGTAGACCCTGCAGGATTCATCGTACTTTAGAAACCCCATTGTTGAGCACTTAATATAGTCTCATTGTCTATTTTGCAACATTATGGGGTCTTGTGAACAAGGTGCTTAGGCACTAAGTCAGTCTGTTTTGTTGTAGTCTAAGTTATACTGCCACTTTGTGTTTAAATGACCAGTTATCATCCTTCTTCTTCCTACTTTGGACAACGGTTATCTGTTGTGGAAGCTCTCTGTCTATAAATAACTTGGGTATAGTCAAGAGGGCTTAACCAGTGTCTTTCTCAGTGAAAGAAATAGCTCTATATAAGGGTAGAAGAGTAAAGGGGAAAGCCTGGAGGGAGGGAGCTGAGTGCTTGTGCAGGTGAAGCTAAGGTTGTCTCCACCATTTCAGCCACATGTCATTATTTAAACTCTTTGTATAGTCCTTTCTGTTGTCATTCGATCTCATCTACCCTAAGTGCTGATTGATTTTGTTTTTTCTCCAAAGGCTGTTGCCATGGCATCTCAAGGCAACCTTTTCCTAGAAGGGCACCATAACCTTATTAATAACCTTATTTCCACTAAAAGACACAGCAAGCTCTCCTTTGGCTATTAGGGAGAAATAACGTTTTCTGTAGAATCCTACCCCACCCTGGCTTTGTGTTTGGGTTGTGTGTGTGTGTGTGTGTGTGTGTGTGTGTGTGTGTGTGTGTGTGTGTGTGTGTGTGTGTGTGTGTGTGTGTGTGTGTGTTTTGTTGCAAAAAAGACAGAGAAAAAGAGAGGCAGATAGAGGTGGTCAGATAAAAGAGATAGGCTCTCTAGGCTCTGTGTGAGATGGTCAGATAAAACATGACACTGCTCTTTGAGGTGGAGTGTGAAAAGGGAAAGTAAAAAAAAGGAGGAAACATGAATGCCAGACCAAAGCTTTGTTAAAACAATGATAACACTTGAAATGTGTTACTGTGCCTGGTGAGTGTTTAATCATCAAAAAGACAGAGAGGGGAAATATAAGAAGAGAAGACAAAATAAGCGATATTGAATGGGGTCGACCTACTTTGCCCTCATGCTTAGTTATTTTTTAGAGGATAATTCTGGTTACTTTTAATAATTAGTAATTATGTTCAAATACTGTACAGCACAGTGAAGTAACTTAATTACTTCACTGTAGAGCTTTGTGTAGTGCTTTCAGTTCGTTTGGAGCACTGCACTCCACGCTACACACCAAAAGGGCCAAAACAAGCTACAACACCTGAGGTCTTTTGATACACTAACTCTTAGAAACACACTCACAATTACCACATTTATTGAAGGGGAAGAATAGGGATAGCTCAAATATTTTGACATAAGGTAGTATGAGGTACTAGTAGTGATACCAGTGCAACAAAAGCTCAGGATATGTATCATTTGATTGGAGACATAATGACAATCAGGCTGCTTGTCAGACAGAAATGAACAGCTGCAAATGTGATACTGTTAAGGTAGTTAATGTTAAGGGTCACTGCTGTGATTTTGTTTTTGACCAACCCTAAAATAAGTATGATGATCATTATGTAAAATAAATATTAGGTTTAAAAAACAAACAACAAAAAAACTGTCTAAATCTGCTGTAAGCATTCATTTAAATTGAGCGATGTTGACTGGGACTGGGACTGTCCTTATATAGGGTTTACATTGTTTTCATGCTCTTCCAACCATTCAATGATTGACTGTGCCTTGTAGATGAGGGTGTTGCAATCCTAAAATAGACCACCCTAATCAGGTTGGTAATACCTTGCTGTAGAGCAAAGATGGTCAATCAGAATGGTTTTAAATTCACAACAGCTTGCCATTCCCTCCAAAGAGATGTGTACCTAAACCATCCCAAGAAATTGCATCTCACATCCTTGAAGACTCACCAGAACCCTGAATTCAAAATATTTTGTATCCCTTAATGCTAAGCGAGGCAAAAATGCAAAACAAGTGAGGATAAAAGTGCAGAGTGAAGAAAAAATAGGTTGGAGCTGCAGGGGAGGCCATGCAGCTGAAAGCTCTCTGACATGATGATGCTATTTATTAAGAGTTATTTATGCAAGACTGAAGAGGTGATGGATAACAAGAGCATTGCCAAGGCTCTCCTTTGTTTTCAGGGTTAGTAAGTGTTCCATTGAAGCTCTAATGGCTGGTCAGTCCCATGTGCAGAAAGAGGGGAAAATGTAAGTGTGCACGTAAATGCACACACACGCTCATGCAAGCCATGATGACCATGCATGTGTGTCCTATACTGTATGTGCATGTATTTCTCTGTTTTCCTTTTGAGTATACAGTATTTGCTAGGCGATGTGTGCCCTTTGGTACATGTGTTTGTTTGCGAGTTTGCACTAAGGGAAACAGAAGACTGACAGGGTCTTGAGGGAAGGCCTGAAATGTTTGACCTGAATACATATTTTCACATATTAGTGATGAGTGAGGGAGCCCCAGTGAAACGTGACAAGGCTTGTTTACAGGTAATAAACACTCTCCACCATGAAGTTAGAAACTGGGCCAGGAGATGGTATAATATGGTCTAGGTGGAAATGGAGGAATACTCATTGACATTCAGAATAATTAACTATACGGCTACTGCTGGCATTGTGTATGTGTACTGCAGTAGTACCATGGTGTATGGTAGTACCTTTATTTCACTAACCACATTTTTTCTTGATCTGTTTTTATCGCTGTTACTCAGTTATGTATGTTATTGTGGTTATTGTGGAAAATGTTCCCAAACATACTAAGGAGGAAAAATGCTCAATTTAACTTTATTTTTATTTGCATTCTTCAAAAGTGTTTTCAGTATGTATTTGTGGAAATTGTTTTGCCAATTTTAGTTGTTTTTGTTTGTAAATTATTTTACAAAGAAACGTTGATATGCCAAGACCCACGTAAGCACATTTTTAAAATCTAAAGAAAAACAAAACAGCAAAACCAAAAATAGGAAGTTAGACCCCAAAAAACAGCTTTTTTAAAAATTTGAAAGTCAGACATAGTAAAGCAAAATCTTTGTCCTTTTTAAATGTTTGTTAAATAGAAATATCTTC
This sequence comes from Siniperca chuatsi, assembly GCF_020085105.1. NCBI lineage: Eukaryota > Metazoa > Chordata > Actinopteri > Centrarchiformes > Sinipercidae > Siniperca > Siniperca chuatsi. The sequence goes on from NC_058055.1 coordinate 9,444,098, forward strand.
AGGCACTTATCTAAACTGCAGTGACACAGTAAAATGTATAACGTTTTGGGATTTGTGCCATGTAAAGTCTTATCAGAGATTCAGAAGGGACAATGTGTTCTAAAAATGAGTCTCTGTTCCCCTTACTCTGTCAAGGGGTATTGTCTTTTTTTCTTGCTGTTAGAGCTGCAGGTGTGTTCAGTTGTGATGGGCAGGAATTGGATATGAAGGGGACTGCCAACTCCAAGTATGACCTCATTAATTACATCTGTCAGTGATTCCCTGCAGATCTGTCTCCTGCTCTTCACATGCTGCCACTCAGCCAGCCAGCCAGCCAACCAGTCAACCAGTCAGTCAGGAAATTTTCTGCTCTGGGTTAGACAACCTGCCGGGCTTCTGCTCATAACACTGGCAGGTGGGATTGGGGAGAGGGAGCGGGAGAGAAAGAAGAGGAAACATGGGGGGGTGAAACATATGAACACATTCATGCAAGCTCACTTCCATTTGATTGCATAAAAATGCAGACACACACATATACACAGGCAGACACCTCTTCAGCCGGAAGAATTGGATCTTTATTTAAATCCTTAAATTATAGCAGATTAAAAATTCATGGAGAGCCGTTTATATGAAAGCTGGGTGCTGTGCAGGCTGCCCTGTGATGTCTAATTGGTCTGAAGGTTGCCAACCCTTTGAACAAGTCAGGACGGAGAGTTGTGGCTGCCGGTGTGCTTAGAATGAGGATGTGAGTGTTTACCACCCACCTACCCTTCATCTCTTATTTTCACTGTCCTGCTTTCATGTACTGTTGAACCTCAAAAAGAAGAGCCTTATATGAAACAGACAAATACTATATCCTTGATATACTCAGCACTCAATTTTTAGAATGAGACCTACTTTTGTTTTGGATGCTCAGTGTATGTAGTTTCTGGTGGCAGAAGTGACAGTGGATTTCCATTTGGAGTGGCTCTCAACCTCAAAGCTGTCTTTTATTTTCTTTTTTTTTTTTTTAGGATGTAGAAAATGATCTGGCTGTCTTATGGCAGAGTCTCACTGGAGTTTTTAGGAAGGGTTTAGGGGGGCTCCACTGCTGGAGGTCCACTACAGCCTAGCTCATACTGAGTATGTGAGAAGCCCCATCTTTATTCCCTCTTCTCTCTTCATTCCCTTAGCACATGCATACGGAAACACACACATGCACACACATACAAACACGCACAGACGTACTGCTCAATGGCAGGGCCCTCCTGCTGCCCCAAAGCATGGAATACCACATTTGTTTGTTTACGCCTCGTTTTCTTTCCCTGAACTCTATTAACATTTATATTGCAGCTGAAGGTGTTGGAAGTCCCTCCTGCAGTGGGAGAAACTCAGCTTAGATGAGAATGAGCTTCAGTCGAGCCTTCCTAGGCACAGACTTGTGTGTTTATACCTACATTATCCAGCTATTTTCCAACTGCCTCTTTCCTGTCTTGGTAGTTTTTTTCTCCTTTTTTTTTCAGTTCATATCACCATTTGCTCCAGCTCGCCTCTTATGTGACTCTTTAAGCTTTTATCTCTCTCCAAGGTAAATTGATTGCTTGAAAAAAAAAAGTGGTTGGAAATGCTTCCGGATTGGACAGCCTGATTGAGCATTAGCATATGAATAGAAGAGAGACAGCTCACCATGTCAGAGGAGGAGGAAGTGTTATGGGAAACATCCGCTAGACATCTGTTTTTCAGATGTTTCTCGCAAATTTTAACACATTTCATCGCTGATCTGTGGGGGTATTCCAAGCAGACATTTCAAATTCACACTGCTGGGGCTTTGCTATTCAAGCAGGATTTGGTACCACAATCTGTACTGTCATTTTGACAAGCTCCGCCTTCCTCAGGCACCACAAACAGAAAAGGCTCCACCACAATTTCATACACTGTTAAACAAAGAAATGACAAAAATAGTATAAACTAGAAGGGCACTCGGAGAGCGCAGACCTCCGCCAAGGCCAATAGTCCAGTCTTCTATGATATGCAAATCTACAAGCACCACCATTAATACGTGGTCGTGGGGTTTGGGGGTCCTCCCCAAAGAAAATTTGATGTTATTTAACTAAAAAGATTTTCACATATTTTTATGCAATTATCATGACAACGTTATTAAAAAAACACACACAGGTTCTAGTTTTTCACATTGTACTTAGACAGTAAGAAAAAATGTGAAGGATTGTATCTTTATCTTATCCATACTCTCTTATCATTCCGGTTCTTTATCAATACTCTTACCGGTTCTTATCGGTCTCAGCCAGTAGCTAAGTTTATAAGAATTTGCCAAATTTTAAGATTCGTGGCAAACTAAAATAAACAGTTAGGCTACATACAGACAGTTTTCGTTTTAGCTTGTTCTTAACAATTAACAAGCACGCTGTGGTTGTTAAGCTGGACACTACTTTTTACACGTGGTGCCGTCAACTCGAGTAAAACCTCTCTGCTCTGCTCTCCGCTGTGTGTGTGTGTGTGTGTGTGTGTGTGTGTGTTCGCTTGTGTAGGAGCCGAGCACCGCTCTCAGTCAAACACGCAGAGGAGAGGACAGAGAGGCTAGCGTGACCATAAAATATATTTTTGCCATGGATCTGCTCCAGAATGTAATGGGTTCTTCCTTGGTCCATGCTACACCCGTCCACCAAGTTTCATGAAAATCGGGCCTGTAGTTTTCCCGTAATCCTGCTGACAGACAGACAAACAAACAAAGAAAAACGCACCGAAAACAGAACCTCCTTGGCGGGGATAATAAGCTGTGCATGACGCATGCGCGTTGACATCACTTTCTGTGTAACTCCTGCTAGCCAGAAGACCCAGACAAACCTATAAAACTTGTCACACGTGGTTGATGCCTGTCATGTCGATTTTCCCTGCATGCTAGACCTGCATCAATTAGGCCCTGATACTGCAGGTTATAGATCTGTATCTTTCTATATCTGTCCCCTGGACCCAGAGGCCAGGCCTACAGCAGGGACACAATGCTCTGTTTGATAGTTTAGCACAGGGGGACAGAGGCATCAAACCTATTATTGTGTAATTTTTTTCGTATGTCCGCTGGCTATTGCGTTAAGGATGTTTACCTTATGTGGACAACTCAGATGTGCTCACAACTGGCAGGAATTGTCAGTATATAGCTGTGTGTCTCTGGATGTACAAGCCCCATTTCTAAGTACATTTTAAACACTCACAAAAATAAGGATACACTTTTCAGCTAAAGGGCCAATATAGGAGAAAACCTAAGGATGCCCATGTGTTCCAAATGCAAAATGTTATTGTCTAAAGGAAATAGCTTTTCTATTTAGTAGTTTAAATAGAAAAATTACATAGATTATGATGGACTACGGCATTAGGAAAGCTAATTCTTTCTCTTTATCTACAACAGGGAACCACTGATAGTCATTTCTTTTCACACTCATATATTTTTCAGCATTCTCATGTGCTAAGATGGACGCTGAATATCAAGTTAATGTCACTGCTTTTGTGTGCTTCATAATACCATTAACAAAAGAGAGCCCGGAGGAATGTGGGACTGGGATTGCATCTATTAATGCCAAATGTACATATATTGCTGCCTGGGCTGTGCACTTAGAGCATGTATGCTTGGATACTCCAACTCACTGAAATGTGTCTGCAGCCTAACTGTACTATATGCTGTGATATGTATTATTTGTAAAAAATGTATCAACATATTATTATAATTTCAGAAGAAGTAACACATTCACTATGATGCTGAATTCCAAATTCTGATAGGCAGCCTGTAGCACGACATTATTTTGTGTTATTGCTTGTTGTTCTTTAGTGGTTCTTTTTAGGATCTTGATGTAAATAGTTGCCCTCTTAGCCTTTTGCTTCTTTTATGTCCACTTTTAGTCTGACACACATTGTACTGTACATAAATACATAAGATACATATATACATAAATCAATAAATACATTCATAGTGTGTTCTGTGTCATATAGTAGAGATTTCTGACGCAAGCTCTTCCCAAAATCATGAGTAATGCATTGCAGTCACAACGTGCTTTTTTCTGCTTTCCATTTCTGTCTCTTTTTTTCCCTCTCTCCTCCACCAGCTGTCCCCGCATCCTCAAAGTTCACATTGGGTAGGGTCTTGTGCTGTCAGGCAACTTCTGGTTTGTTCTGCTCTTTAGTTCCCTGGGCTAAAACAAACACAGATGAACACACAGGAAAGTACACACATGCGCCCTTGCACACACGCACACAGAA